>NC_140991.1:193224358-193903092 GCF_052327205.1 Somniosus microcephalus | reverse complement strand
CTGGAAATTGAAAAAGGCAGATACAAGAAATCCTGGCAGCCTAGAGAGAATAGAATATGCGATCAATGTCTGGCTGGCGAGGTTGAAACAGAAATGCATTTCCTCCTAAAATGCGAAAAATTCAACACATCAAGAAACATATTATTCAACAAGCTAAGCCAAACAACCCCAGATTTCAAGGAATTGGATGATCTGTCAAAATTGAGATTAGTCCTAGGAGAAGGAGACAGACCATACCTTGGGGCTAAATATGTAACAACATGTCACAACCTGAGGACTGTTTAAAATTAAGACTGTTTAAAATTAATATTGAACGTACCAAATGAAGTACAAAGACTGTTTAAAATTAATATTGTTTAAAAGTAATATTGTATGTACCCAACAAATGTCAAATCAATTGACACCTACAGAATGTTGGAAAACTGTACCTTTTTGCTATGTAAGCTTTGGCAATATGGTTCTCTGTAAACTTTCATGCCAATAAAGCATTTTAATTGGAATTGGAATTGGACAGAGAGAGAGACAGAGAGAGAGACAGACAGAGAGAGAGAGACAGACAGAGAGAGACAGAGAGAGAGAGACAGACAGAGAGAGAGACAGACAGAGAGAGAGACAGACAGAGAGAGAGAGACAGAGAGAGAGAGAGAGAGAGACAGAGAGAGAGAGAGAGAGACAGAGAGAGAGACAGAGAGAGAGAGAGAGAGAGACCATAACCAAATAAATGTGTACCTTAAACTTTCTGCCCAAACTACAGACACAAAAAAGGAACACAGTAAGCTACATAAAATAAACCAGACATACAGATGGGCCCCAGACAGTGGAGATAAATTCATCACAGCACTAAATTCACCTGATCTCACAAGTAAAATTTCAAAATTTAAAGAAAATCTATATGAGATCACCAGAGATGGTGTAAACACGGCCATAGAGGATATAAATATGATCTTCCATGAGGCAGCTGTAAAAGCCGACCTCGTGAAACAGAAGAGGAAGCATCACAAAAGACAAAATAAAAATATGAAATGGTTTGACCACGAATGCAAAAATGCCAGAAAAGACCTGAGAAAAATATCAAACCAAAAGCATCGGCAACCAAACAATCCGGACCTACGTACTAGATACAACGAAACCCTCAAAAGATATAAACACACCATTAGGAACAAAACACAAAACTATACCCACAAAATACTCGAAGAAATTGAAAACTCCACCAATCCAAAACAATTCTGGGAAATGTGGAATAACCTGAGTACAACACAATTGCAAGCATTACCAATCCAAGATGGCGACATCTGGAGAACACATTTTGAAAACCTCTACAAAGACATCCCAAAAAACAAAACAAACCCAAGTCAACATCAGGTCACAGAAAAACTCCACACATTAGAAGCAACAATTAAAGACAACCAAAACCCTCTAGACTCCCCAATCACATGGAAAGAACTGGCCACAAAAACAAAATCTCTCCACCTAAAGAAAGCCTGTGGCCCAGACAACATCAAAAATGAAATGCTAAAGTTCAGCAATATGGAGATGCAGGGTGCGATACTCAAACTATTCAACATCATATTACGCTCAGGCTGTTTTCCCGATATCTGGTGCCAAGGACTAATCTCCCCCATATATAAAAGTGGAAACAAATCAGACCCAAATAACTACCGCGGCATCTGTGTCAACAGTTGTCTAGGGAAGTTATTCTGCAGTATTCTAAATAGTAGATTACTTGATTTTCTTAACAAACATAATATCCTCAGAAAAAACCAAATAGGCTTTCTTCCAAAACACCGCACCGCCGACCATATCTATACCCTTCACACCCTCATTGAAAAACATAAACACCAAACAAAAAATGGGAAAATATTCGCCTGTTTCATCGACTTCAAGAAAGCCTTTGACTCTATATGGCACGAAGGGCTCTATTATAAACTTCTTCAGTGTGGAATAGGGGGCAAAGTCTATGACCTTATTAAATCAATGTATCTGAAAAACAAATGCGGGGTCAAAATTGGAGACAAACGCACCGATTTCTTCACCCAGAGAAGAGGCGTCCGGCAGGGCTGCAATTTGAGCCCGACCCTGTTCAACATATACATAAATGAATTAGCAGACATGCTGGAGCAAAGCGAGTCACCAGGTCTCCGTCTCCTGGATGGAGAAGTGAAGTCCCTGTTCTATGCGGACGACCTGGTTCTGCTGTCTCCCACAGAACAGGGATTACAGCAACAACTAGACCTACTCGACAAATACTGCCAAAATTGGGCTCTAACAGTAAATCTAAAGAAAACCAACATCATGATTTTTCAGAAAAGACCCAGATGTCAGGAAAACAAATACCAGTTTACCCTCAGTGATACCACTATAGGACACACTATGAGCTACACCTACCTTGGTCTAACTATTACAGCATCAGGGAGCTTCAGCATAGCAGTGAATGCACTAAAAGAAAAAGCCCGAAGAGCCCTATATGCAATAAAAAGAAAATTCTACAACATCCAAATCCCAATCAAAATCTGGCTCAAAATTTTTGACAGCATAATCCTGCCCATTGCACTGTACGGTAGTGAAGTATGGGGCCCGCTAAATCACCAAAGCTACACTAAATGGGAAAAACACACAATAGAAGCCCTACATGCAGAATTCTGCCGAAGCATCCTTCGCACCCAAAGAAAAACGCCAACAAATGCATGCAGAGCCGAACTAGGCAGATACCCACTGATAATAAACATCCAAAAACGAGCACTAAACTTCCTAAATCACCTCAAATCTAGCTCCCCAGACACCCTTCATTTCAAAGCCTTTCAGACCCAAGAGCTAAACCCAGAAAAGAGTCCCCTGAGTCAGCTGCTACTGAAACTAAGTACTCAGCCGGACCCTGACCAGCCCCAGACCAACACAGCCGTCCAAACACCAATCCGAGTGAACCAAATCATTAAAAAATGCAAAGAAACCTACCTGGAACATTGGAACAAAATAACCGAAAGCCAAAGCAGATTAGAATGTTACCGGGCCCTAAAAAGAGAATATAAACTGGCAGACTACCTCACGACCATCAGAGACACAAAACAGAGACAGACCCTCACCAGGTACAGACTAAGCGACCACCAACTGGAAATTGAAAAAGGCAGATACAAGAAATCCTGGCAGCCTAGAGAGAATAGAATATGCGATCAATATCTGGCTGGCGAGGTTGAAACAGAAATGCATTTCCTCCTAAAATGCGAAAAATTCAACACATCAAGAAACATATTATTCAACAAGCTAAGCCAAACAACCCCAGATTTCAAGGAATTGGATGATCTGTCAAAATTGAGATTAGTCCTAGGAGAAGGAGACAGACCATACCTTGGGGCTAAATATGTAACATGTCACAACCTGAGGACTGTTTAAAAGTAAGACTGTTTAAAATTAATATTGAACGTACCAAATGAAGTAGAAAGACTGTTTAAAATTAATATTGTTTAAAAGTAATATTGTATATACCCAACAAATGTCAAATCGATTGACACCTACAGAATGTTGGAAAACTGTACCTTTTTGCAATGTAAGCTTTGGCAATATGGTTCTCTGTAAACTTTCATGCCAATAAAGCATTTGAACTGAACTGAACTGACAGAGAGAGAGACAGAGAGAGAGAGAGACAGAGAGAGAGAGAGAGAGAGAGAGACAGAGAGAGAGAGAGAGACAGAGAGAGAGAGAGAGACAGAGAGAGAGAGAGAGACAGAGAGAGAGAGAGAGACAGAGAGAGAGAGACAGAGACAGAGAGAGAGAGACAGAGAGAGACAGAGACAGAGAGAGACAGAGACAGAGAGAGAGACAGAGAGAGAGACAGAGAGAGAGACAGAGAGAGAGACAGAGAGAGAGAGAGAGACAGAGAGAGAGAGAGAGGACAGAGAGAGAGAGAGAGAGACAGAGAGAGAGAGAGAGACAGAGAGAGAGAGACAGAGAGAGAGAGACAGAGAGAGAGA
Organism: Somniosus microcephalus; assembly: GCF_052327205.1. Classification (NCBI taxonomy): domain Eukaryota; kingdom Metazoa; phylum Chordata; class Chondrichthyes; order Squaliformes; family Somniosidae; genus Somniosus; species Somniosus microcephalus. The sequence continues at coordinate 193,899,127 of NC_140991.1, read as the reverse complement.
GACAGAGAGAGAGACAGAGAGAGAGACAGAGAGAGAGACAGAGAGAGAGACAAATGAAGTAGAAAGACTGTTTAAAATTAATATTGTTTAAAAGTAATATTGTATATACCCAACAAATGTCAAATCGATTGACACCTACAGAATGTTGGAAAACTGTACCTTTTTGCAATGTAAGCTTTGGCAATATGGTTCTCTGTAAACTTTCATGCCAATAAAGCATTTGAACTGAACTGAAAAAACTGAGAGAGAGAGACAGAGAGAGAGAGACAGAGAGAGAGAGACAGAGAGAGAGACAGAGAGAGAGACAGAGAGAGAGAGACAGAGAGAGAGAGACAGAGAGAGACAGAGAGAGAGAGAGAGACAGAGAGAGACAGAGAGAGACAGAGAGAGACAGAGAGACAGAGAGAGAGAGAGACAGAGAGAGAGACAGAGAGAGAGACAGAGAGAGAGACAGAGAGAGAGACAGAGAGAGACAGAGAGAGACAGAGACAGAGAGAGAGAGAGAGAGAGACAGAGAGAGAGAGAGACAGAGAGAGAGAGACAGAGAGAGAGAGACAGAGAGAGAGAGACAGAGAGAGAGAGACACTGCCAAAAGACGCAGACCTCCCACTCCCTCTACCATTGGGAGCCCAAACAGGACCACCAATGTCCCCCACCCCCCTTTACAAAACCAACAACAGAACCGTGCTTTTATACCTGACCCAAGACCCCCCTCTAGACCACAGACTGTAGACCAAGAACTGAGAAAGATCATGACGATGCTGAACAGCCTGATAGAAAGCCGGAGAAATTATTAATATTGTTATTTATCATTATCATTATTGTTATCTTATCAGTATTATTACTATTATTAGATAGATATATGTGCATGCCTCATGAAATTTATACTAAATCATCATTTAGCATTATAGAAAATAGTGTTTCCACACTCATCCCACAAAATAGGTCCATTTTATTTCGTTTTATTGAACTATATAAATGCGTTCTTTCCACATAAGCTGCTGGAATATCCAGGGCCTCCGCTCCTCAACTTTTGGGATGAAGAGTACAGACCCTGAATTCCTAAAAGCTATAAAAGACATTGATATAATTGTGTTAACAGAAACATGGTGCCAAAAGGACGTGCCGACCCACTGTCCTCCAATGTACCATGAAATCATTGTGCCCTCAGTAAAGAACACTAAAACACGCAAGGGCAGAACCTCCGGGGGAATATTGGTGTGGTATAAGGGAGAACTGGACAAACACATCTCACCGGTAAAACAGGGAAAATCACACGTATGGCTAAAACTAGATAAAAATATAGGAATAGCAAAAAAAGATGTTTACTTATGTGCGATCTACATACCTCCAATAGAATCGCCATATTTCGAAGAGGAGTTATTTGATACTCTCCACATGGAAATCAGCCATTTCCAGGCCCAAGGAAAGGTGATAATATGTGGGGACCTAAATGCAAGGACCGGTTGTGAACCTGACTTCATAGACCCACAGGGAAACAACCATGTGTTTGGCCAGACCCCTTTAGATGTCACACCAGCCATCGCAAATCGGAACAACCTTGATCGTGAAATAAATAAAAGCGGTAGGGAGGTAGTGCAACTCTGCCGAGCCTTAGGCCTGTACATAGTTAACGGTAGGTTCAGAGGGGACTCCCTAGGGAGACTCACATACTCCTCAACTCTTGGGTCTAGTGTGGTGGACTATACAATCACTGACCTGGACCCCTGCGATATCAACTCATTCACTGTCAGGCAGCAATCCCCCCTCTCAGACCATAACCAAATAAATATGTACCTTAAACTTTCTGCCCAAACTACAGACACAAAAAAGGAACCCAGTAAGCTCCATAAAATAAACCAGACATACAGATGGGCCCCAGACAGTGGAGAAAAATTCATCACAGCACTAAAGTCACCTGATCTCACAAGTAAAATATCAAAATTTAAAGAAAACCCATACGAGATCACCAGAGATGGTGTAAACATGGCCATAGAGGATATAAATATGATCTTCCATGAGGCAGCTGTAAAAGCCGACCTTGTGAAACAGAAGAGGAAGCGTCACAAAAGACAAAATAAAAATAAGAAATGGTTTGACCACGAATGCAAAAATGCCAGAAAAGACCTGAGAAAAATATCAAACCAAAAGCATCACCAACCAAACAATCCGGACCTACGTACTAGATACAATGAAACCCTCAAAAGATATAAACACACCATTAGGAACAAAACACAAAACTATACCCACAAAATACTCGAAGAAATTGAAAACTCCACCAATCCAAAACAATTCTGGGAAATGTGGAATAACCCGAGTACAACACAATTGCAAGCATTACCAATCCAAGATGGAGACATCTGGAGAACACATTTTGAAAACCTCTACAAAGACATCCCAATAAACGAAACAAACCCAAGTCAACATCAGGTCACAGAAAAACTCCACACATTAGAAGCAACAATTAAAGACAACCAAAACCCTCTAGACTCCCCAATCACATGGAAAGAACTGGCCACAAAAACAAAATCTCTCCACCTAAAGAAAGCCTGTGGCCCAGACAACATCAAAAATGAAATGCTCAAGTTCAGCAATATGGAGATGCAGGGTGCGATACTCAAACTATTCAACATCATATTACGCTCAGGCTGTTTTCCCGATATCTGGTGCCAAGGACTAATCTCCCCCATATATAAAAGTGGAAACAAATCAGACCCAAATAACTACCGCGGCATCTGTGTCAACAGTTGTCTAGGAAAGTTATTCTGCAGTATTCTAAATAGTAGATTACTTGATTTTCTTAACAAACATAATATCCTCAGAAAAAACCAAATAGGCTTTCTTCCAAAACACCGCACCGCCGACCATATCTATACCCTTCACACCCTCATTGGAAAACATATACACCAAACAAAAAATGGGAAAATATTCGCCTGTTTCATCGACTTCAAGAAAGCCTTTGACTCTATATGGCACGAAGGGCTCTATTATAAACTTCTTCAGTGTGGAATAGGGGGCAAAGTCTATGACCTTATTAAATCAATGTATCTGAAAAACAAATGCGGGGTCAAAATTGGAGACAAACGCACCGATTTCTTCACCCAGAGAAGAGGCGTCCGGCAGGGCTGCAATTTGAGCCCGACCCTGTTCAACATATACATAAATGAATTAGCAGACATGCTGGAGCAAAGCGAGTCACCAGGTCTCCGTCTCCTGGATGGAGAAGTGAAATCCCTGTTCTATGCGGACGACCTGGTTCTGCTGTCTCCCACAGAACAGGGATTACAGCAACAACTAGACCTACTCGACAAATACTGCCAAAATTGGGCTCTAACAGTAAATCTAAAGAAAACCAACATCATGATTTTTCAAAAAAGGCCCAGATGTCAGGAAAACAAATACCAGTTTACCCTCAGTGATACCATTATAGGACACACTATGAGCTACACCTACCTTGGTCTAACTATTACAGCATCAGGGCGCTTCAGCATAGCAGTGAATGCACTAAAAGAAAAAGCCCGAAGAGCCCTATATGCAATAAAAAGAAAATTCTACAACATCCAAATCCCAATCAAAATCTGGCTCAAAATATTTGACAGCATAATCCTGCCCATTGCACTGTACGGTAGTGAAGTATGGGGCCCGCTAAATCACCAAAGCTACACTAAATGGGAAAAACACACAATAGAAGCCCTACATGCAGAATTCTGCCGAAGCATCCTTCGCACCCAAAGAAAAACGCCAACAAATGCATGCAGAGCCGAACTAGGCAGATACCCACTGATAATAAACATCCAAAAACGAGCACTAAACTTCCTAAATCACCTCAAATCTAGCTCCCCAGACACCCTTCATTTCAAAGCCTTTCAGACCCAAGAGCTAAACCCAGAAAAGAGTCCCCTGAGTCAGCTGCTACTGAAACTAAGTACTCAGCCGGACCCTGACCAGCCCCAGACCAACACAGCCGTCCAAACACCAATCCGAGTGAACCAAATCATTAAAAAATGCAAAGAAACCTACCTGGAACATTGGAACAAAATAACCGAAAGCCAAAGCAGAGTAGAATGTTACCGGGCCCTAAAAAGAGAATATAAACTGGCAGACTACCTCACGACCATCAGAGACACAAAACAGAGACAGACCCTCACCAGGTACAGACTAAGCGACCACCAACTGGAAATTGAAAAAGGCAGATACAAGAAATCCTGGCAGCCTAGAGAGAATAGAATATGCGATCAATGTCTGGCTGGCGAGGTTGAAACAGAAATGCATTTCCTCCTAAAATGCGAAAAATTCAACACATCAAGAAACATATTATTCAACAAGCTAAGCCAAACAACCCCAGATTTCAAGGAATTGGATGATCTGTCAAAATTGAGATTAGTCCTAGGAGAAGGAGACAGACCATACCTTGGGGCCAAATATGTAACAACATGTCACAACCTGAGGACTGTCTAAAATTAAGACTGTTTAAAATTAATATTGAACGTACCAAATGAAGTACAAAGACTGTTTAAAATTAATATTGTTTAAAAGTAATATTGTATGTACCCAACAAATGTCAAATCGATTGACACCTACAGAATGTTGGAAAACTGTACCTTTTTGCTATGTAAGCTTTGGCAATATGGTTCTCTGTAAACTTTCATGCCAATAAAGCATTTGAATTGAATTGAATTGACAGAGAGAGACAGAGACAGAGAGAGACAGAGACAGAGACAGAGACAGAGAGAGAGAGACAGAGAGAGACAGAGAGAGAGAGAGACAGAGAGAGAGAGAGACAGAGAGAGAGAGAGAGACAGACAGAGAGAGAGAGAGACAGACAAACAGAGAGAGAGAGACAGACAGAGAGATCCTTTTATATATATATAGATTTAAAAAGATACTGTGACCTGGCTAAAGCAAAGTACAAGACAGGCTGCAGAAGATCAGATCATAGGCAGGCTTGGCATATGAATTTTCAACCCTGTTCAGGGGTTAAAATTAACTAACATCCCCACATCAGCCTAATACTGTGTGTAGGGAAACAGATAGAGTGAGTTGTGAGCCGTTAATTCAATTGAATGGTTATAAGAAAGTGAAACTGGCAAGATTCAATTACTGTTTTAAACTTACTGCCAACTATTACTATTGTTTTTAAATTAGAAAGGTACTTTTTCATACTCCAACAAAAAAAATATACCCTTTTAGTTCAGAGGAGGAACACTGATTGCAGTGGGGAAAGCAGAGAAGAAAGAATGAATGAACGATCAGTGGCACAACAGGTTGGAGAACCAAGGTGTAGTACTACACACTACTTTGCCCCTCTAGCAATTAATTACTGGAAAATAACACTGGGCTTGAAGTGAATGCTACAAAACCACAAGACAAAAAGCAGCAGCCGACAAGCTTAGTGGCCTGTAGTCACTGTTGCATTTAAACAAAAACTAAAAATGCACTTACTATTTATAATACATACACACATGGGTGTTTGACAAAGACAGGTAAACCCACATAAGCCAATTTCTACATCTGGCAGAAAATGCACAGAACTTGCACCAGCAAGTGCTTTACTTCTTTTGACTTAGTAACCCACTGTTAATATTGAGGCCCATTACATTCAACCTGTACAGTATATAGGCAGGAATAAATACCACAGGAAACAAGTACTCTCACTCCCAAGGTAATCCAGGAGTCAATTTATCACTTTGAAACAGGCTGCTTCTAGTAAAAACACAACTAAATCTCCCTTTTCAATTATCAGTTGGACAAATGACTGATTTTACCCCAGTTTTGGGTTGTACTTGGTTAACTGTACTAATCAACAAACTATCGCCATGGAGAGCTACTACAAATTATACTTTTAACTTTTTCAAACTGCATGATTTGGCATAGTTACCAACGGTATGCAATCTAGAGAAAACTACATTAAACTGTATGCTATAACATTATAACAGAATTATCATGGAAAATGGAAAGCTAAAGGCTAGGCAGCTGGGAGTTTGGAAGTGGAGTTGCAAGTGACTGGGTGGAGGTGGGGAGGGAGTTTTTTCCCCTCCAGTGGCAGACACAAAAGGAAGTGGAGTTGGAATGGGATGTGGGTTGGGAGGGATATAAGGAAGTGGTTGGAGATGGTCTTTATTTGTGATCGAGACCATGGGAGTGGAGAGGTTAGGGAGATGGCATGGTAAGTGTTTATATGGAGGGAGAGGTTTAGAGAGGACAGGAGGGCAGTGAACTCAGTGGAGAGTGGACAAGTGGAGCCGAGATGGAGATTGAAATCACCGGAGGATGAGGAGTTGCTCAATGCAGAGGCAGTTTGGAAAGGACAAGGGCATTTCAGGCAAGAGGGGCAGAACAAAATGAGGTGTTTGAAGGAGGAAAGACCAGGGTATGATTTTGTGATAAGGGACACACCACCAAGACAGTGAACAGAGGATAGCCTATATTGTTGTTATGGACAAAGAAAATTAGATGTGATGACATGATAGCACGCATTTGTTGAATATCGTGAATTCAGATGCTATATTCCAATCATGATTAAAAAGTGCTTCCTGGTGTAGGTGAGGTGATGGATTCTGGCACAAAGATGGCAAATCTGCCCGAGCCTGATTTGGGAAGACTCTGAGGTTTAGATTGCATGTGTATCAGAAATGGAGTAATGTTACAGTTTAGAAATGACAATAAAAGCATAAAATAAGAATGCCTGAAGTTACTTCAATGTATCTTCTCGGGAAGCCACTTTCTTCTGGAATTCACAGCAATCTAAAATTTTGCTACTGCTCATCCACTAGCAAGATTGGGGGTGCGGGAAACCTTTTGCTTTAATCACTTCAGTTATGCTTATTTCAGCTTTGCTACTTAAGCAAAAAAAAAAATGCAGGATTTGTTTTACAAAAAATTGAAGCGGAGTAGTTAGCCATCAGTAAAGTAACAGGGTAGCCATGTTAGGAGAGGTGCGCTGGGTGTAGCCATGCTATCACCAGATCTGAAATTTTAAAGAAAAGGAGAAATTAATTAAGCCTGCATTACCTCATAGAATAGCATTTATCAAAAGGATTATGACATAAAATTAATATTTTAGACATTTACATTGTAGTGAATGGTATTTGAGCTCTTTCATGACAAAATAGTAATTTTTAAAACATTTTTAACAAATGGTATGATAATGTAGCATTTCAAAGTAAGAAAATGCACTGACGGGCCCTTTATGAATTTGTTCAGGAGCCTGGGGTTACCAGTGGGCGGCTGTCTCAGTAAGAGCTACTATTAGTGACTGCAAACACCAATATTGCTGAATGACAGTCAACAAAGCTATGGATCGAAGCTTGATTAGGGGTTGAGGGTGGACGGGGTGGGGGGGGGGGGGGGGTGGAAGAACGAGAATCCTGAGTGTTCTAAAAAAGCTTGCCATCAAACAAGAGTGTAATTGAAGATTAAAGATCTATTAAAATACACTATTTACACAACGAGTCAATTTTCTTTTACATTACCATGCCACTCATACAATGGTAGACTGCTCACATGAACATTTATTTACAACTTACAATGAACAATGTGATTTTAGTAGTTCAGCAATTGCCAACCTGAATTTGTTTTACATTTTATACTCAAACAGAAACAAAGGCATTGGAAGGCAATTACTCCAATTAAATGGATTCTAAGCATTCTGTACTGTTAATAGACTATTACCATTCTGAGGTCAAAAAAAGTATCTTCATAATCTGTTCACCAAAGACATCTGAATATTGCTTCTCAATTTTACAAGTCATCAAATTCTCATCCAGTTGCCAATTTTCTTCCCTCTTCCTCACCTGGACATTGACAGGTCTCTGGTGCTTCAAACAAGTAGCATTCTTCACGTGCGAGCCTATACAGTTAATGCTGGCTAGGGCTGGATATTTGATCACTGGAGCATTGCAGGTAAGCACATTCTATCCTCACTTGACATCTCCAAAAGGTGCAATTTCCAGGAAGGGCAATCAGACAATGAGCAGATGGGGAAACAGTCACTAATTTTCTCCTTCTTAACCCAGGGTCACAGAGGCCAATTGTAATGTCCTACTGCAACCTCTGCTGGTATCAGCTAACTCATCAGGGGCTGGGGATTAAACATCGTACTTTCCCAGGCTGTATAGCTCAGTTCAACATTGGGCAGTGTATTTACACAGAGGCATCAATATGCTAATACAGGATTAATCAGTCTTTTTTCAATTTCAGGGACGGTGTCTGAATTCCAACACCGAGGCAATTTCTATTAACAAGATGATTGCCATAGAATTTCACTGAGCTGGGGATTTGTTCAGGCCTTTCTACTTGTTTTATGATGTATATAATTTGAAAAATGTTTCTGGATGTTTCCTGGTCTGTGTCAAGTTAGCTAAAGGCCGGTTCTGGGGTGCTACAATTAACCTTAGCAGACCTGGGCTAGGAAGGAGCAGGAAAAAAAAAGTCAGTCCTAGTTCTCTGTCTGGTTTGCTATCCTGTGATCCGTGCTGGAAAGCGCACATATGGAATTCAAGTGAGGATAGGATTGGGCTCAGCTGTGATATCCTCCCATGGACAAAGTGGCTAACATCACAGACGCCAACAAGCACCACATCAATATTTGATACGATCCACACATGCTATGCATCAATACTCCTGACTGCCTAGCAGCAAATTCTTCATGTTAAATGGTGGAAGCCATCCGATTTTAATCTTTGGTTTGTAGCTAATACGATGCCAGCCTCAGATTCATCTCTGGTGCAATCAGGGTTTCACTGAAAGAGGAATCAAATTCCACCATTTGCCTTCAGAATTAACTGTATCCTACTTTGTTGTCAAGAATATCCTTTTATGGAATGCTTACTGCTGAACATACAGATGTGTGTGTGTGTGTGTGTGTGTGGGGGGAGAAAGAAGATAAAAAGGAATGATAGCCTGCTTTGTCAACTAATTGCCAGTAGCACACCATACCTCAATACTGCCTAATATTTAGTCAGAAGTTAAGTCTAAAACAGCACAATTGTATAAACAGTTACGTAAAGCAAATTAGGACACAAACTAAAAAGGAAATAAAGTTACATGTAAAATTAAACTCTGTACACGGAGCAAATAAAAACTAGATTCAATAAATATGCAAAAGCCAACTTTATCTTGAAGGGTATGCTTATTTGATTATACAGATAACGTTACATTATAGGTAACAGCAGAACAAACTGTCCCCAAAATACAAAGCACACATCTCAATATTTTGTAACTGCTCCAAAGAGTTACTCTAACTTCCCAGGCTTACAATCTGTACAGTAAACAGAGACAGAGTTGCAATTTGCAGAACACTGTAGCTTGTGTACCAGCATGTCTAGAGCCTAATATTCAACTTCCCCGTTCAAAAGATACAAAAAATGCTTCAGATTGTTGTAGCCAATACAATTTCCTCATTTCTGCCTTGCTCTTGTTCTAAATAAAACACAAATTGCAACAACAGGCGTGTGTGTCAGATCAGGTCACCTTTAGTAGCTTGTAGCTAGACTACTCAAACACTAGTCTATGAAAAGTTTGTGCTATTACCACAGATTAACAAAGTGTATGGCACAATGTATGGAAACGTCAAGATAAGATTTAATCTTTAAGGCATGACATTAACAAAGTATGATGACGACCGTTGTATTGCAAACTAGACAACCAATGCACCTCTAGTCGCTTTCATTTATTTTAAACTGCATAACTAGGAATAATGCACTTTCCACTTAACAACTGCACTTTATGGTATTTTTCATCAGATTTTCTTGTTTACTTTGGATGAGGGATAAGACGAGGAAAGAGGCAGAACAGATCTAGCCCAGTTGCATAATGGTTAATGTGAAAATTCCCCTGATAAAAGACACTCACCTCTTCAATTCCCTTTAATGGTTGTCTCTTGTTCAGCTACACCAGTCATGAATGCTCATTAAAGTGCAGCATATCCCAGGCACACCTTAACAGCCCTCGAGAGCCAAGAATTATGTAACAAAAACGTGCACATCACAGACATGTCATACAATACAATAAGAAGCCAAAGATCCACATACCCATCTTAAATAGCATTAGCAAACAGCAATAAAAAAATGACTGGGTGGGACACCAGGCTCAATTAGCACAGGTTTATGTTAGTATTTTTTTTTTTTTTTTTATAAAGTGAACCTGCATCAGTCAAAATTAAATCACACCTAACAAAAGTATGGATAGCTGCTTACTAACTAAAATTGCTCCACTATTTTCTTTCTATAAATTAATCTGCATACAAACAGAAAACTAGCAGGGGAGGGAAGGGTTTGGAATTATAGACTTTTAACTCAAGCATCAGCAATTGCTCTTTCCTATTGCTTCGACTACAATATAATAGCAAGAGAATGCACAAGTAGTTCACATAAATCCTCATTTCAATGTTCATATGCTGCTGCAAATATCAAGATCTGTTCTTAAGGAATAAGATATGAATTCAGCAGTATGGTGCTTATAATTGGCCTTACTGTCTGCACAAACATTAATTACAGGATAGATTTGATTCCTGCAATGTTATAACTGAGGACCTTGTAATTAGGGTTTCTAGTTTCTAACTCCACCCCCTCCCTATTTTCAGTGCAAGTTTTAATGGACAAATTTTTTTTATATAAAAAGAGGCTCAATTTTGCTTTTGATGTTAAGCCAAAAATTAGCAGTAAAAAGCTCTATATTGGACGATCAGTTTTGGTTCTGACAATGGAATTTGCACCACAGCTCAAACAAACTCATAATACATCAGTTCCTTTCTCCCTCATCCTTTTAAGACAAGTAACCATTTTAGAAGGATACAACTGACTGGGTCATGCACAGCTATTTTTGTGGGAATCAAGCAATGAACTTACATAATTAAGTGATTGGAAATTCAATTTGCTATCCGCTCAGATAAAACTGGGTAGTCACGTAGCAAAACACCTGTAATCCAAAATTTCTTTAGTTTTGATGTTCTCTACAAGGAAATTATCAGCAAACTGATGTATATAGCCCTCTGCAGTATCCATCCCCCCAACACCACCACCCCAGGATTATAAGCAATTCCACTTCCAACTCACTGTGCACACAAAGCTCAATGCAAGACTGCTGGCTAAATATTTATTGTGTGGGTCGCATGCAAAATTCTTGCAGCCTACCCAATAAGCTGTTTAAAATCTCTCAAAGGAAGATAGATTTTTTTGTGAAAGGGCTAGTTGTTTAAGTCAGTAAAAAGTTTTTGAAGTGTTTATTAATAACCAGTTTGAGAATGTTCATCCCAGTGCTGTTTTACTCTTCAATATTTTTCTTATTTGCCAAAGTTTATTTTAAATTGCCTTGCTTATTGATAAATCTGACCATGAAAAAATGTTTAGGAGCAGGAATTGTACAAAGCATTTTATTCTTCCAGGTACCTGCCCAGTGTGTCTTACTGGGGAAATTTGTAGTGAACTTAACTAACATAGCATCACAAAGAAAAGCCCATCAAGAGTGTGTGCGCGTGTTTGGGGGGGGGGGCTGCTTTGTCAGAGAGGAAAGAGACCATTAAAAAAAACTTGCAATTTATGAAGTTCTTCCAATATATAAACCTTCTTGTTCAATTATCAGCTTCATTTCAGATTACGGAATGAAACTTCAGACATACACAAACATTTCAGTAGATGTGCTCAAACATAAATGTGCCATAAACACTGATGGTGAAACTTATTACAGGTTATTATTTTTGAGAAATGTTTATTTTAGGGCTTCCTCTGTCACTGTCCTGCCTCATCCCCTATTAGCACTTACGAACATCCAATCTCATCCAACTGAAAAGGGGGTTTGACACAGATTTCATGACATGCCAATCAAAGCAGTTGCATAAAGCAATGATAATACATGGAAATTCCAGAATGCTACTGGAATCAAATAGTGACATGGAGAATTTGTGGCAAAACAGTTAGAGAAGTTTGAACAATAGTGTAAATTGCTGGTATGTCAGCCAGTCAGAAATGAGAAAAGGCAGGAACCCAAAACAAGTACAAATTAGCGATGATTCAGCTTTTCATACTGGAATGTATAGCTCAATTATTTTCCAGCCAGGCTCGTGTCTATAGTCACAGATCAGTTTACTTCCATTCAAAAAAATGTCACATCTCTACTGTCTGAGCTCTCTGGAAGTTACAAATGTATTATGCCAGTCTTTTAAATGGTCTTAATGAAAGTAAAATTATTGTGCTGACTTTCTGAAAAATCTTTTGCATTTCATGCCAGTAGAAAAAAGTTCAAATTTGTACACATGAAACAAAGGCTTTTAAAAATTACCTTTCCTATCTAGCAGCATGTGACAATATGCTTAAAACAGTAGTAATAATCATAAATCTACAGAATACTGAATGCCCTTTGCAAAATGCATCAGTTGTGTGTGGTGTGGTACTGAGTCACACATTACAAAAACAGTCCTAGTACTTTGGAACCCTAGTGTAGTGTATTACCGGAGCTCAGCTGGGGCACTGATTGAGTACTACAACTTGCCTCAGTGACAACAGGTCGGATGTAGGGGAAGTATCTGCTTGACTGTGATTCTCTTATAGTTGAATAGCCTGCTGACGCTCACTGTTTCGGCATAACATATGAAGTTTGCCCACTTGGGTGAGATACTCGACAGCGCCTGTAGCATGAACAATACCTCAAGCATGAATGACTATCCCAAGCAGAGGAAGTGAAAAATATGTAAAAGGATCACATTTTAGCACTGTATTCTCCACAAGTAGAACTCGATTTTTAAATTTTTGGTATCCTTTCATTTGAAATCTATAATCTATAAGGAAACAAAAACATTTTTTAGTTCTGTAAGTAAACGTCTGTCAGATACAGAGAGCTCAATACTACAGAAAGCCTACAGGAGTATAGAAAGTGCAGGGGTGAAATTAAAAAGTAAATTAGGAAAGCAAAGAGGGCATTAAAAAATATTGGAAAATCAAGGAAAACCCAGACAGGTTTTATACATACATTAAGAGCAAGAGGCCAACCAAAGAAAGAGTAAAGCCTATTAGAGACCAAAAAGTTAACTTGTGTGGAGGCAAAAGACGTGGATTTGATTCTTAATGAATACTTTGTGCAGTCTTCACAAAATAGAGGGACAATGTTCAGGAAGAGGAGTGTGAAATATTAGGTGGGATAAATGTAGAGAGGAAGTATTGAGGTTTAGAATCCTTGAAAGTAGGTAAATCGCCAGGCCCAGATGAAATGTATCCCATGCTGTTAAGAGAAGCAATGGAGGAAATAACAGAGGCTCGGACCGTCATTTTCCAATCCTCTCTGGCTACAGGCGTAGTGCCGGAGGACTGCTAATGTTGTGCCATTGTTTAAAAAGGGAGAAAGGGATAGTCCGAGTAATTACAGGCCAGTCAGCCGAACCTCGGTGGTGGGAGAATTATTGGAAAAAATTCTGAGGGACAGTATAAATCGTCATTTAGAAAGTCACTGATTAATCAAAGACAGTCAGCATGGATTTGTTAAGGGGAGGTCGTGTCTGACTAACTTGATTCAATGTTGTGAGGAGGTAACGTGGAGGGTCGATGAGGGTAGTGCCTTTGATGTAGTCTACATGGATTTTAAGCAAGGCCTTTGACAAGGTCCCACATGGCAGGTTGGTCAAAAAAGTAAAAAGGATCCAAGGGAAAGTGACAAGTTGGATCCAAAACTGGCTCAGTGGCAGGAAGCAAAGGGTAATGGTCAACTGGGGTTTTTGTGACTGGAAGGCTGTTTCCAGTGAGGTTCCACAGGGCTCAGTACTAGGTCCCCTGCTTTTTTGTGGTATACATCAAATGATTTAGACTTCAATGTAGGGGGCATGATTAAGAAGTTTGCAGATGATACAAAAATTGGCCGTGTGGTTGATAGTGAGGAAGATAGCTGTAGACTGCAGGAAGGTATCAATGGACTGGTCAGGTGGGCAAATGGAATTCAATCCAGAGAAGTGTGAGATAATGCATTTGGGGAGAACTAACAAGGCAAGAGAATACACAATAAATGGTAGGATACTGAGAAATGTAGAGGAACAGAGGGATCTTGGAGTGCATGTCCACAGATCCCTGAAAGTAGCAGGGCAGGTAGATAAGGTGGTTAAGAAGGCATACGGGATACCTTCCTTTATTAGCCGAGGCATAGAATGTAAGAGCAGGGAGGTTATGCTTGAACTGTCTAAAACACTAGTTACAGGAAAGATGTGATTGCACTAGAGAGGGTACAGAGGAGATTTACAAGAATGTTGCCAGTACTGGAGAATTTTATCTATGGAGGAAAGATTGGATGGGCTGGGGTTGTTTTCTTTGGACCGGAGGAGGCTGAGGGGAGATTTAATTGAGGTGAATAAAATTATGAGGGGCCTAGATAGAGTGGATAGGAAGTACCTATTTCCCTTAGCAGAGGGGTCAATAACCAGGGGACATAGATTTAAAGTAATTGGTAGAAGGATTAGAGGGAAGTTGAGGAAAAATGTTTTCACCCAGAGGGAGGTGGGATTCAAGAACACACTGCCTGAGAGGTAGAGGCAGAAACCCTCATCCCATTTAAAAAGTACTTGGATATGCACTTGAAGTGCTGTAATCTGCAAGGCTACAGACCAAGAGCTGGAAAGTGGGATTAGGTTGGTTAGCTCTTTTTCGACCAGCGCAGATACGATGGGCCGAATGGCCTCCTTCTACACCATACATTTCTATGATTCTATGAAAACATTGAATATTCTAATTAAAGGCTCAGGAACAATTAAAAAACTTCCTTTAGGAAAGCCTCATACTTAAGTCTTATAAAACCAAAATGGAAGTGACCATGCTCACTAGCTGGGATTAGATTCCCTAAATTAAGATCTTATTCAGATAACTCATCTTTTCCTCCCAGTACCACTGCTGACAATGGCGCCTCAGGATTAGCCAAGGAAAGCATATTTTAGAGGTGGTTCTTGACTCCTGAACTGGGCAGCACTGTTTCTTCATTTACCTTCAGTGCTCTTACTGAAGTCAAGGGATACCATCTACATTACATTACCCATTATCGTATCACCACCACGAACGTTGACTAACTCTGGAATCATAGAAGACCCAGTCCAAAGGAAAAGCACTATCCTTGTGATGGTTTTCGAAAAGGCAAATTCAGATGGCTAAATAAAATTAACCAGAATTAAAATATCAAGGCATAAACACTTCAAGTTCTGGCAACGCTTATTTATTTACTAGGTGAACAGGACACAAACAAATAAATCCTGACTCAGCATAATAGCCAATTTCACAGGAGGTGGTATCCAGAAGGGTTCTTCTTTAAATAAGCTTTTATTGACCAATGTTCTCCTCCCCAAAAGTGCTGAGGTATAGTTTCCCTGGTGCCAGCAGACCTCGACCACTTGACACAATTCAGTATTATTCATTTGTCTGTGCGGACAATGGGGTTATTTATGGCAACACAAACAAATCCCTTTCAATTCTTACCTGACATCCACACAAGCACACGTTCCAACAAGAATCACTGGACCACAATCAGAAAAAGAGACTTTTCTAATTTTTCCTATTTCTATCCCAAAATGTATTAAGGTAAACTATAGTGTCCCTATTGGATACCTTTCCGATTTCTGGTTTAGGCACTTTATTTCTTCTCCCCCCACCCTCAATTATGCTCCCTACCCTTACCAGGAGTTCTGTCTAATCCCAGTGAAGAGGACGATTCGGCAATCCAACCCAGGCCTCTGCTAATACTGCCCTTAAAAGATTATGGATTATACAAGTTTTTTCAAATTTGTTACATGATATTAAGCAGTTTAAGTTTCTCATAATTGACCATTTTCAAAACTTCCAAGTTTTAAACCATGCCCACTAAAATTTGTGAGTGTTATATATAAATGGCAATTAACAGAGAACATCAATGCTTAAAATAAAGAACATTTGGAACATTAATAAAGTTAAATCTTGAATTAGGATTGAGACATGAAAAGAAAGTAAGATTGAAAATCCCTCTGCAGACTCATTTTTTAAAATTACACTTCAACTTTAAGAGTGATAAATAATCTACAAATCCATTAATCAAAGTAAGCAGTTGTATGTCATTTTATTGTAAATTTAATTTTTGATGTTTCCTTTCTGCTGAACCTATTTAATCAATCTTTCTAATCACAAGGCACCACAATAAAATAGTCAGGTTGTCCATCATTTTTCAGTATTTGGATATTTAACTAATGTCATCAGGGACCAACACAGCACATTTTAACACCTCTGCTTTAAGGAGTGTAATTATGCCTGCATTTGAGGAATTTCTCAATTTGATATATTGTCAGATTTATTCTACTTAACCAAAGCTCTGTATGATTAATAAGTGAACGCTATATGATGGTATATTAGGTGAGAATTTCTATTTGATCGCAATAGACAAATCTATACATCATAAATGGCTGATTTAAACCAAGAATTGAGGTTGATGAATCGAGGTCACACGCCACAGACATCAGCGGCTACTGTGTTGTGACCCTGTCGGTTAAGGGTACGGAGTATAAAAATTTTAAACTCCTCGTCCTGCCCCAGCTATGCGCTGCCGTCCTACTAGGCCTAGACTTCCAATCCCACCTCCAAAGCGTCACGCTAGCATACGGCGGACCCCTCCCCCCACTCAGTCGACAACCAGCAGATTTTAAACCGCCCACCGCATAACACCTGCGGCCTATCCACCCTCAAGGTCCCGCCACCTTCCCTGTTCGCTAGCCTCACCCCCGACTGCAAACCCGTCGCTACCCAGAGCAGGCGGTACAGCGCCGGGGACAGAGCTTTCATTAGCTCTGAGGTGCAGCGTCTCCTGAAGGAGGGCATCATCGAGGGGAGCACCAGCCCCTGGTGTGCCCAGGTTGTGGTCGTTAAGACCGGCAATAAAAACCGCCTGGTCATCGACTACAGCCAGACCATAAACAGGTACACCCAGCTGGACGCATACCCCCTTCCCCGCATATCTGATATGGTCAATCAGATTGCGCAGTACCGGGTATTCTCCACCATCGACCTTAAGTCGGCCTATCACCAACTCCCTATCCGCCCTGAGGACCGCCAGTATACAGCCTTCGAGGCGAACGGCCGCCTCTACCACTTCCTTGGGGTTCCCTTCGGCGTCACCAACGGGGTTTCGGTCTTCCAAAGGGAGATGGACCGGATGGTTGACCAGAACGGGCTGCACGCCACGTTCCCCTATCTAGATAACGTCACCATCTGCGGCCGCGACCGGCAGGACCACGATGTTAATCTGGAGAGATTCCTCCGTACGGCCCAACGGCTGAACCTCACCTACAATAAGGATAAATGTGTGTTTAACACCTCGCACCTTGCCATCCTCGGCTGTGTAGTAGAGAACGGAGTCATCGGCCTCGACCCCGAAAGAAAGAAAGAAAGAAAGAAAGGACCTCGAGGACCGATGAAGTCCTCCCGGCAGCGCTGCATTCCACCCGGTCACTACTTTGCACTGCCATCAACGCCACCCCCCATGAACGAATGTTTGCTTTCGCCAGGAAGTCGACTACGGGAACCACGCTACCAACCTGGCTGACCTCCCCGGGGCCCGTCTTGCTGCGAAAGCACGTGAGGGCCCATAAAACGGACCCCCTGGTCGAGAGGGTGGACCTCCTGCACGCCAACCCCCAGTACGCCTATGTGGCATACCCAGACGGGCGGGAGGACACAGTCTCCTTACGAGACCTCGCACCCTCGGGCACTCCGGAGACACCACCTTCACCCCCCCCCCCCCACCACCCCCCCAATTCCAGACCAGGTAGACGGCATGCCGGAACCCCACGAGCCTTCGCCGACCACGCAGACACCAGCATTAACACCGGATAATGCAACACCGCCGCTGCGACGATCAGAAAGGCTTACGAGGCCTCCGGACAGACTGACATACCAGAACTGGTAGTACACTTCACCCCGCCGGACTCAAATCTAAACAAGGGGTGAATGTGGTAAACCACTTTTAGCTCTGTCCCCGGCGCTGTACCGCCTGCTCTTGGTAGCGACGGGTTTGCAGTCGGGGGTGAGGTTAGCGAACAGGGAAGGTGGCGGGACCTTGAGGGTGGATAGGCCGCAGGTGTTACGCGGTGGGTGGTTTAAAATCTGCTGGTTGTCGACTGAGTGGGGGGAGGGGTCCGCCGTATGCTAGCGTGACGCTTTGGAGGTGGGATTGGAAGTCTAGGCCTAGTAGGACGGCAGCGCATAGCTGGGGCAGGACGAGGAGTTTAAAATTTTTATACTCCGTACCCTTAACCGACAGGGTCACAACACAGTAGCCGCTGATGTCTGTGGCGTGTGACCTCGATGCCATCGAGATCCGGTTGCGCGTTGGCAGGACAGGGAGGGAGTAGTGGCTCACCGTGTCTGGGTGGATGAAGCTCTCCGTGCTTCCGCTGTCGAACAGGCAGGTCGTGGACAAGATTGAGTAGTGGCAGTTCTAAGGAGGCCACTCCCTGCAGTCCCCTATTCACCATCTTTGTGTATGTCCTTTTCCCATCCCCCAACACTACCCCATGATCTGGAGGCACAACAGTCAAATGTTAGTGACATCCCAAGTGTCCATCACTATCTCTGCACCAATTGACCAAGACATAAATTCTGTACTTTAATACTAGGTTAGAAGTTACCATGAAAAACAATCTCAGCTTTCCTCTTTCACCTACAGGAAGATAGGCTTTCAAACCAAGTTCATTACTTTTTACAGAACCTCTTTCAAACAGTGATATATGGACAGGATAGCTTAACACATCTATTTGTTTGAGCTTCACTAAATAGACACCATTGAAATCATTAATACTGTGTACAACTGACAGAGATGGCACCTAAAGCAATGGAAATTACAAGAATTGACTCTTATCTGGAGAATTTCTTCACGTAATATTCTAAAACTATAAATATGAAAAAAGACTGAAATATGACTTATGGACTTCCATCCATGTATGAACACTAAGTGTCAAATCCAAATATGTAATTTTAAACTTGAATCTATTTTAGATCAACTGAAGTCAGTCCTGAAGTTGGTTGCAAACGAGTTTCTCTCTAAATCATTGATTTTCTAAGATCAAAACTGGTATTTTATGGTAAACTCTGTATGGAATGAGACAATAGCTCACACACCATCCTGACTTAGAAATATATCGCCGATCCTTCATCGTCGCTGGGTCAAAATCCTAGAACTCCCTCCCTAACAGCACTGTGGGAGTACCTTCACCACACGGACTGCAGCGGTTCAAAAAGGCAGCTCACCACTCCAGGGCAGTTAGGGATGGGCAATAAATGCTGGCTTTGCCAGCGATGCCCACATCCCATAAACAAATAAAAAAGGCTAATCACCACTTTACCTGCATTTGACTTAATACTGTATATACATGTCACCCAAGCTTAAAGTGTCATCAATACCCCAATCCCCTCCAGCCTCTTTTGCAACATCCAGTAGAATAGGATCTACTCGAAGTAATTGGGCAGGATTTTCATTGGGCCATGGAGGCGGGATTGAAGGTGTGTGGGGGGTTAAAATTGCAAAAACTGGTGTGCGGGCTCAATCCCACCTCCAAGCAATTTTCATTAATTCGTGTCTAATAGTCCCGCCTCCAAGAGGCAGGATAGGCCGTTAAGGCCCTTAACAAGCACTAAATTGCCTCTATAATGCCATTTTGAAAGGCCTTAAGGCCTTTGCGATTTTAACCTTTTTTCCCCACGTGAAAAACGCCTGTTCTGAAACACGACGGTGAAACCTGGCGGGAGCACAATTGGATTGCTGACTATCAGCTGCAGTTCAACCATTAAAGAGATTTGATCAGCCATCATTTGCAGGTGGCAGGACTTTGTAGTCTCAGGTCTGGCGGAACTTTTAGAAGGCATAACCACAGCTGTGGAAGTATGCAGCCTGACACCCATCTCCAGTGTGACCTCCTGGGAAATCCCTCTCGCCACCCTCACTGAGCGCTTCCTCAACTGAGGCATATACCAGAAGCATGGGAGCCATTTATTTCCTTCCCTTCTGGACATTACATGAGGACAAACACCAGCCGCGGCACCAGCAGAACCAGGAACAACAGCAGCAGGAGCGCCAAGCTGCTGCTCACCCACCTGAAGCTGCACAGGCCAGAAGGGGCCAGCGCATGGAAGCCTGTCGGCGCAGAGATACCCCCCAAACAAGGTCTACAGACACAGGGTCAGCTACCTCAACATGTCTGAGCAGCAGTGCCAAAGGCGGCTCCGACTTTCGCGAGAGGTAGTGGGTGACATCTGTGCAATGCTGCAACAACACCTGCAGGCCGCCAGAGGACCCAGGTGGACAAACCTTACCAGTGGCCGTCAAAGTCACCACCGCACTCAACTTTTTTGCCTCAGGCTCATTCCAGGGATCAGCAGCAGACATCAGCGGCATCTCCCAGGCGGCCGCACACACTTGCATCACGCAGGTAACTGATGCCCTCTTTGCCATCACGCACAATCACATCCATTTTACCAAGGATCAAGCAAGTGTCATGGTGTGTGCGGTTGGATTAGCTAATCTGGCAGGCTTTCCAAGGGTGCAGGGCATCGTTGACTGCACACATGTGGCCCTTAAGGCACCCCATCGCAATCCAGGTATTTTTGTCAACCGCAAGGGCTTCCACTCCCTGAACGTTCAGCTATCGTGTGACCACAAGGAGGAGATTTTGCATGTTTGTGCCAAGTACCCTGGCAGTTGCCATGACTCCTTCATACTGCACCAGTCTAGTGTGCCTCCGCTATTCAGTCTGCCAGACCAACTTAACAGATGGCTACTTGGAGACAAGGGCTATCCCCGGAAGACGTGGCTAATGACGCCGTTGAGGAGCCCATCCAACGAAGCTAAGGGGAGCTACAACTCTAGCCACATGTCCACCAGATCCATAATCGAGCAAACCATCGGTTTGCTGAAGATTCCGCTTCAGATGCCTGGATAGATCAGGTGGAGCCCTGCAGCACTCAGCAGCCAGGGTCTCCAGAATCGTCATGGTTTGTTGTGCACTTCACAACATGGCATAGCGTCGTGGCTTGCAGATTCCTGAGGACCAAGTGGCTCCTCACATATCTTCCTCAGATGAGGAGGAGGAGAGCGAAAACGAACATCTTGCAGAGGCCCATCAACCAGCGGCAGCAGTATGCGAGAACATTGCTGCCTGGGATGCAAGGAACGCACTCATCTAGGCCAGATTTGCTTAGCCTAGCCAATCAAGCACTTTTGCCTCGCAGCTTCTTACCTGAGCATCGACAATGGCCAAGGACCAGCCGATTCCTAGCAATCTGACCACCATACTGATAATTGCAAGTAATCCTAAGCCCTCAATGTGAAAGTTCCATTCGCGAATTAACACGCCACAACTGCAGCAGTAGCCATCAGATTTTTTATTTGCATTATTCATCTGATGGCTTTTTCACAGAAAACATCAAATTTCACCCCAAGTAACTACTGTGGTAAACCACTTTTATCGTTCACTATCGTTACACTATGGTTGTGGTAAACCACTTTTATCGTTCACTATCGTTACACTATAGTTATCACTGTTATATCGTTACTCTATGGTTATCACTGTTCACACTGTTGTATCACTATACGAGGTCGCCTCTTGTCACGCTGCTATACCTGGGCTGACCACTGCTGACTCCGCCCATGACTCCACCTACCTGCCCAGGTATAAAGGTAGTCGACTGGCTGGCATTCCTCCTTGTTGTATCCGATCACCCACGAGGGTGGGCCCTGTTATTTAGCCAATAAAAACCTATAGTTACTTTCTTAACTCGTCGCTTTTCATTGGATGAATTGATAGGTATATCAATTTTATTGGCTAAATTTTAAAATGTCGACACTTGAGCAGTCAAACCAGCCAAGCGACCAGCCAGACGCCCAGCTACAACAGCCACAGCAGCCGGCCTGGCTGCGAGCCCTCAGACCACCATACCTGGACCTAAACCCACAGGCAGCAAACTCAGCCCTCGACTTCGAACACTGGCTGAGCTGCTTCGAAGCCTACCTGGGAGAATCCGGCGTGCCTCAGAAATCCATGCTAAGAGTTCTGAACGCCCAAGTGAGCCCTAAAGTATTCGCACTCATCCGGGACCTTAAAACATACGAGGACACCATCAACCGGCTGAAAAGACAGTACCAAACCCCGGTAAATTCCATGTATGCCAGACACCTCCTAAGATCCCGCCCGCAACAGCCAGGAGAGCCCGTGGAGGAATTTTTACGGGTGCTACAAGCACTCGGCAGAGACTGTAACTTTAAAGCGGTAACGGCGGCAGAAAATACTGAAGACAATGTCCGCGATGCCTTCGTGAAAGGCCTGCGGTCCGACTACTCACGGCAAAGACTACTGGAAGCAAGGGACCTCGACCTGGACAAAGCTGCAGCCCTCGCTCTCTCTCTAGAGGTGGCCCATCGGGACCTTGAGGCATACTCAAGGTACTGTAACTCGCGACCCTGGGACCGACCCCGACCGCGATACCCCCCGCAGCAACCCCCCTGGGACCTACCTCAGCGTCGGCGTCCCGGACCCGATCGAGACCGCCACCCCCGGTACCGGCTCCGACATCGGACCCCCGCGATCAGGCCGCCGGCTGCTTCTTCTGCGGCCAGGCGAAACACCCGAGGTCGCTCGGCCCAGCCAGGAACTCTACCTGCTCAAACTGCATGAAGAAAGGCCACTTCGCTAAGGCCTGCAGAGGTGGATCATCAGAGGCCAGCAGTGCCTCATGCGAGCTGTGGGGGCGGCCATCTTCCTTCAAGGCAACAGAGGCCAGCATCCCCACATGTGAGTCATGGGGCGGCCATCTTTGATACAGGCAACCGACACCAGCAGTGCCTCATGTGAGTTATGGGGGCAGCCAACTTCTCCGCCATTTTGTCAACCTCGTGGGAGACGCCATTTTACCCACCACGCCCGACCGCCACCGTGCCTCTAGACCCGACTACCGCCTCAACCGCAGACTACAACAACTCGCTCAGCTATACACTAGCCTCCGTCACACTGGACCAGGCCCACCCGCATCACCTGTCCAAGTCGATGATGGACATCAAAGTAAACGGCCACGCCACGACCTGCCTGTTCGACAGTGGAAGCACGGAGAGCTTCATCCACCCAGACACGGTGAGCCACTACTCCCTCCCTGTCCTGCCAACGCGCAACTGGATCTCGATGGCATCGAGGTCACACGCCACAGACATCAGCGGCTACTGTGTTGTGACCCTGTCGGTTAAGGGTACGGAGTACAAAAATTTTAAACTCCTTGTCCTGCCCCAGCTATGCGCTGCCGTCCTACTAGGCCTAGACTTCCAATCCCACCTCCAAAGCGTCACGCTAGCATACGGCGGACCCCTCCCCCCACTCAGTCGACAACCAGCAGATTTTAAACCGCCCACCGCATATCACCTGCGGCCTATCCACCCTCAAGGTCCCGCCACCTTCCCTGTTCGCTAGCCTCACCCCCGACTGCAAACCCGTCACTACCAAGAGCAGGCGGTACAGCGCCGGGGACAGAGCTTTCATTAGCTGAGGTGCAGCGTCTCCTGAAGGAGGGCATCATCGAGGGGAGCACCAGCCCCTGGCGTGCCCAGGTCGTGGTCGTTAAGACCGGCAATAAAAACCGCCTGGTCATCGACTACAGCCAGACCATAAACAGGTACACCCAGCTGGACGCATACCCCCTTCCCCGCATATCTGATATGGTCAATCAGATTGCGCAGTACCGGGTATTCTCCACCATCAACCTTAAGTCGGCCTATCACCAACTCCCTATCCGCCCTGAGGACCGCCAGTATACAGCCTTCGAGGCGAACGGTCGCCTCTACCACTTTCTTAGGGTTCCCTTCGGCGTCACCAACGGGGTTTCGGTCTTCCAAAGGGAGATGGACCGGATGGTTGACCAGAACGGGCTGCACGCCACGTTCCCCTATCTAGATAACGTCACCATCTGCGGCCGCGACCGGCAGGACCACGATGTTAATCTGGAGAGATTCCTCCGTACGGCCCAACGGCTGAACCTCACCTACAATAAGGATAAATGTGTGTTTAACACCTCGCGCCTTGCCATCCTCGGCTGTGTAGTAGAGAACGGAGTCATCGGCCCCGACCCCGAAAGAATGCGCCCCCTCATGGAGCTACCCCCCCCCCACTGTCCAAAGGCACTGAAGAGAACCCTGGGGCTCTTCGCCTACTATGCCCAATGGGTGCCCAATTATGCGGACAAAGCCAGACCCCTCATGAAATCCACATCCTTCCCCCTTACGGAGGAAGTGTGCGCAGCCTTCTCCCTCATTAAGGGAGACATTGCCAAGGCCACAATGCACGCAGTGGATGAGTCCATCCCCTTTCAAGTCGAGAGCGGTGCATCCGACTTCACCCTAGCCGCCACCCTTAACCAGGAGGGGAGACCGGTGGCCTTCTTCTCAAGGACCCTACAGGGCCCTGAGATCCGACACTCGTCGGTCGAGAAGGAGGCCCAGGCGATTGTGGAGGCGGTACGACGCTGGAGGCACTACCTGGCAGGCAAACGATTTACCCTCCTTACCGACCAACGTTCGGTCGCTTTTATGTTTAATAACAAGCTGAGGGGCAAAATCAAGAATGACAAGATCTTGAGGTGGAGAATCGAGCTCTCCACCTATGATTATGATATCTTGTACCGGCCAGGTAAGCTGAACGAACCCCCCGATGCTCTGTCACGAATTACATGCGCCAGCGCGCAAAGTGATAGATTTCAGACCCTCCACAACGACCTCTGCCACCCCGGGGTCACCAGACTTTACCACTTCATTAAGGCCCGCAACCTGCCCTACTCCATCGAGGAGGTCAGGACCATGACCAGGAACTGCCAGACCTGTGCCGAGTGCAAACCGCACTTCTTTAGGCCGGACAGAGCAAGCCTGATCAAGGCCACCCGCCCCTTCGAGCGCCTGAGCATCGACTTTAAGGGGCCCCTCCCGTCCTCTGACCATAAGGTGTACTTCCTCAACATTGTTGACGAGTACTCCCGTTTCCCCTTTGCCTTCCCCTGCCCAGACATGACCAGTACCACGGTCATCAAATGCCTGAACGACCTCTTCGCCTTGTTCGGGTTCCCAAACTATATACATAGTGACCGGGGCTCCTCCTTCATGAGCGAGGAACTCCGTCAGTTCCTACTAGCGAGAGGTATTGCTGCAAGCAGGACCACCAGCTACAACCCCCGAGGGAACGGCCAGGTGGAAAGAGAGAACGCGACGGTATGGAAGGCCGTCCTCTTAGCCTTAAAGTCTAAGGGCCTCCCAACCTCCCGCTGGCAGGAAGTCCTCCCGGCAGCGCTGCATTCCACCCGGTCACTACTTTGCACTGCCATCAACGCCACCCCCCATGAACGAATGTTTGCTTTCCCCAGGAAGTCGACTACGGGAACCACGCTACCAACCTGGCTGACCTCTCCGGGGCCCGTCTTGCTGCGAAAGCACGTGAGGGCCCATAAAACGGACCCCCTGGTCGAGAGGGTGGACCTCCTGCACGCCAACCCCCAGTACGCCTATGTGGCATACCCAGACGGGCGGAAGGACACAGTCTCCTTACGAGACCTCGCACCCTCAGGCACTCCGGAGACACCACCTTCACCCCCCCCCCACATTCCAGCCCAGGTAGACGGCATGCCGGAACCCCACGAGCCTTCGCCGACCACGCAGACACCAGCATTAACACCGGATAATGCAACACCGCCGCTGCGACGATCAGAAAGGCTTACGAGGCCTCCGGACAGACTGACATACTAGAACTGGTAGTACACTTCACCCCGCCGGACTCAAATCTAAACAAGGGGTGAATGTGGTAAACCACTTTTATCGTTCACTATCGTTACACTATAGTTATCACTGTTATATCGTTACTCTATGGTTATCACTGTTCACGCTGTTGTATCACTATACGAGGTCGCCTCGTCACGCTGTTATACCTGGGCTGACCACTGCTGACTCCGCCCATGACTCCACCTACCTGCCCAGGTATAAAGGTAGTCGACTGGCTGGCATTCCTCCTTGTTGTATCCGATCACCCACGAGGGTGGGCCCTGTTATTTAGCCAATAAAAACCTATAGTTACTGTCTTAACTCGTCGCTTTTCATTGGATGAATTGATAGGTATATCAATTTTATTGGCTAAATTTTGAAATGTCTTTAACGGAGCAGCCAAACGACCAGTCAGACGCCCAGCTACAACAGCCGGCCTGGCTGCGAGCCCTCCGACCGCCGTACCTGGATCTAAACCCACAGGCAGCAAACTCAGCCCTCAACTTCAAACACTGGCTGAGCCGTTTCGAATCCTACCTGGGAGAATCCGGCGTGCCTCAGAGATCCAAACTAAGAGTTCTGACCGCCCAAGTGAGCCCTAAAGTATTTGCACTCATCCAGGACCTTACTACATACGAGGCCGCCCTCAACCTGCTGAAAGAGCAGTACCGGAGCCCAGTAAATTCTATGTATGCCAGACATCTCCTAAGATCCCGCCCGCAACAGCCAGGAGAGTCTGTAGATGAATTTTTACGGGCGCTACAAACACTCGGCAGGGACTGTGACTTTAAAGCTGTAACGGCTGCAGAAAATACTGAAGAGAATATCCGCGATGCCTTCGTGAAAGGCCTTCGGTCCGACTACTCACGGCAAAGACTGCTCGAATCAAAGGACCTCGACCTGAACACAGCTGCAGCCCTCGCTCGCTCTCTGGAAGTGGCCCATCGGGACCTCGAGGCGTATTCCAGGTACTGTGCTGCGCGACCCTGGGACTCGGGCCCGACCCCGACCGCAATACCCCTCGCACCGCCGCCTCTGGGACCTACCTCAGCGTCGGCGTCCCGGACCCGATCGGGACCGCCACCCCCGGTACCGGCTGCGACATCGGAGCCCCGCGATCGGGCCGCCGGCTGCTTTTTCTGTGGCCAGGCGAAACACCTGAGGGCGCGCTGCCCTGCAAGAAACGCGACCTGCTCCGGGAACTGCCACAAGGCCACTTCGCGAAGGCCTGCAGGGGGAAAGCCACCGACACCAGTCCCTCATGCGAGTTGTGGGGGCGGCCATCTTTCATCAAGGCCACAGATGCCAGTATCCTCTCGTGTGAGTCGTGGGGGCGGCCATCTTTGATCAAGGCCACCGACACCGGCAGTGCCTCATGTGAGTTGTGGGGGCGGCCATCTTCTCCCCCCTTTTATGCAACGTCGTGGGCACCGCCATTTTGTTCACCACACTCGACCGCCACCTTGTCTCCAGACCCGACCACAGCCTCACCCGCAGACTACAGCAGCTCGCTCAGCCATACACTAGCCTCCGTCACACTGGACCAAGCTCGCCCGCATCACCTGTCCAAGTCCATGATGGACATCAAAGTAAACGGCCACGCCACGACCTGCCTGTTCGACAGCAGAAGCACGGAGAGTTTCATCCATCCAGACACGGTGAGCCACTACTCCCTCACTGTCCAGCCAACGCGCAACCGGATCTCGATGGCGTCGAGGTCCCATTCAACAGACATCAGCGGATACTGTGTTGTGACCCTGTCGGTTAGGGGCACGGAGTATAAAAATTTTAAACTTCTCGTCCTGCCCCAACTCTGCGCTGCCGTCCTACTAGGGCTGGATTTCCAATCCCACCTTCAAAGTGTCACTTTGGCATACGGTGGACCCCTCCCCCCACTCACAGTCGACAACCAACAGCCTTTAAACCGCCCACCGCGTACCACCTGCGGCCTATCCACCCTCAGGGTTCCGCCCCCCTCCCTGTTCGCCAACCTCACCCGCGACTGTAAACCCGTCGCTACCAAGAGCAGGCGGTACAGCACCGAGGACAGAGCTTTTATTAGCTCCGAGGTGCAGCATCTCCTGAAAGAGGGCATCATCGAGAGGAGCAACAGCCCCTGGCGTGCCCAGGTCGTAGTCGTTAAGACCGGCGATAAAAACCGCCTAGTCATCGACTACAGCCAAACCATAAACCGGTACACCCAGCTGGACGCATACCCCCTTCCCCACATATCTGATATGGTCAATCAGATTGCACAGTACCGAGTATTCTCTACCATCGACCTTAAGTCGGCCTACCACCAACTCCCTATCTGCCCTGAGGACCGCCAGTATACCGTCTTCGAGGCGAATGGCCGCCTCTACCACTTCCTTAGGGTTCCCTTCGGCGTCACCAACGGGGTTTCGGTCTTCCAAAGGGAGATGGACCGGATGGTTGACCAGAACGGGCTGCAAGCCACGTTCCCCTATCTAGATAACGTCACCATCTGCGGCCGCGACCGGCAGGACCATGATGTTAATCTGGAGAGATTCCTCCGTACGGCCCAACGGCTGAACCTCACCTACAATGAGAAATGTGTGTTTAACACCTCGCGCCTTGCCATCCTCGGCTGCGTAGTAGAGAACGGAGTCATCGGCCCCGACCCCGAAAGAATGCGCCCCCTCATGGAGCTTCCCCTCCCCCACTGTCCAAAGGCGCTGAAGAGGACCCTGGGGCTCTTCGCCTACTATGCCCAATGGGTGCCGAATTATGCGGACAAAGCCAGACCCCTCATGAAGTCCGCCTCCTTCCCCCCCGACGGCAGAAGCGTGCGCAGCCTTCTCCCTCATTAAGGGAGACATTGCTAAGGCCACAATGCACGCGGTGGATGAGTCTATCCCTTTCCAAGTGGAGAGCGATGCATCCGACTTCGCCCTAGCCACAACCCTTAACCAGGAGGGGAGACCGATGGCCTTCTTCTCAAGGACCCTCCAGGGCCCTGAGATCCGACACTCCTCGGTCGAGAAGGAGGCCCAGGCGATCGTGGAGGCTGTACGACGCTGGAGGCATTACCTGGCAGGCAAACGATTTACCCTCCTCACCGACCAGCGTTCGGTCGCTTTTATGTTTAATAACAAGCTGAGGGGCAAAATCAAGAACGACAAGATCTTGAGGTGGAGAATCGAGCTCTCCACCTATGATTATGAGATCTTGTACCGGCCTGGTAAACTGAACAAACCCCCAGATGCTCTATCACGAAGTACATGCGCCAACGCACAAATTGATAGACTGCAGACCCTCCACAACGACCTCTGCCACCCCGGAGTCACCAGACTTTACCACTTCATTAAGGCCCGCAACCTGCCCTACTCCATCGAGGAGGTCAGGACCATGACCAGGAACTGCCAAACCTGTGCCGAATGCAAACCGCATTTCTTTAGGCCGGACAGAGCAAGCCTGATCAAGGCCACCCGCCCCTTCGAGCGCTTGAGCATCGATTTTAAGGGGCCCCTCCCGTCCTCTGACCGTAATGTGTACTTCCTCAACATCATTGACGAGTACTCCCGTTTCCCCTTTGCCTTCCCCTGCCCAGACATGACCAGTACCACAGTCATCAAATGCCTGAACGACCTCTTCGCCGTGTTCGGGTTCCCGAACTATATACATAGCGACCGGGGCTCCTCCTTCATGAGCGAGGAACTTCGCCAGTTCCTACTAGCGAGCTGCAAGCAGGACCACCAGCTACAACCCCCGAGGGAACGGCCAGGTGGAAAGAGAGAACGCGACTGTCTGGAAGGCCGTCCTCTTAGCCTTAAAGTCTAAGGGCCTCCCAACCTTTCGCTGGCAGGAAGTCCTCCCGGCAGCGCTGCATTCCATCCGGTCACTGCTTTGCACTGCCATTAACGTCACCCCCCATGAACGAATGTTTGTTTTCCCCAGGAAGTCGACTACGGGAACCACGCTACCAACTTGGCTGACCTCTCCGGGGCCCGTCTTGCTGCGAAAGCACGCGAGGGCCCATAAAACGGACCCCCTGGTCGAGAGGGTGGACCTCCTGCACGCCAACCCCCAGTACGCCTATGTGGCATACCCAGACAGGCGGGAGGACACAGTCTCCTTACGAGACCTCGCACCCTCGGGCATCCCTGAGACACCACCCCCCCAAATCCAGCCCAGGTAGACGGCATGCCGGAACCCCACGAGCCTTCGCCGACCACGCAGACACCAGCATTAACATCGGATACTGCATCACCGACGCCGCTGCTGCGACGATCGGAAAGGCTTACGAGGCCTCCGGACAGACTGACATACCCGAACTGGTAGTACACTTCACCCCGCCGGACTCAAATCTAAACAAGGGGTGAATGTGGTAAACCACTTTTATCGTTCACTATCGTTACACTATGGTTATCACTGTTATATCGTTACAACAGTGTAAACAGTGGTAACCATAGTGTATCACTACACGAGGTCGCCTCGTCACGCTGTTATACCTGGGCTGACCACTGCTGACTCCGCCCATGGCTCCACCTACTTGCCCAGGTATAAAGGTGGTCGACTGGCTGGTATTCCTCCTTGTTGGATCCGATCATCCACGAGGGTGGGCTCTGTTATTTAGCCAATAAAAACCTATAGTTACTGTCTTAACTCGTCGCTTTTCATTGGATGAATTGATAGGTATATCAACTACCCTTGTGGCTATTTGTGCAGTATCTTTCTCTTACGCGTGCGCCTACGTGGTGCTTCCCCTGTGGCTTCAGCAGATGTGGAAGCCCCTTGCTCACTTTCCTGCTGCTCCTGTCTCGACACCTTTGGCAGGCGTCCTCTGAGGTTGCGAACATGTGAGGGCTTGGCAACAGTCTGCTGCTCCTGCGGCTGTGCAGGGGTTGAGATGCCGATCTCAGATGGGTGTGGACTCTGACCGAGGGCTCTGCAGTGGCATGGAAGTGTGAGCGCTTGGAGAGGAGCCCCCACTTCCTTGACGTCTGCCACCAACTTCCCTCTCATGGGTCAGGTCCCCCTCAGAGCTTGCAAGTGGCTTGAGAGCACCTTGCTGCACATCAGGGGGTCATGGGGACCCGTATCTGCACTGGCAGTCCTACTCAGAAGGACTTCCATGAAGGTCTGGTTTCTCTGTTCAATAGATGACCATCGCTCCTCCAGCGATGTCATTCTATTCTGAACACTCACCATGTTTTCTGCACTCTGGCGACTTATCACCTCCATGGAGGTTGCCATCCTTTCCATGGTGATGCATTCATGCACCAATTACTCCACAAAGGCTCTGCTCATGTTCGCTATGGACTCCTCCATTTGCTCCACACTCGCAGTGACCCTGGAGAGAAAACCTGCCAGACTCCTGCATCTGTTCCTGGAGTTCCAGCACCGCTGATCTTATGGATGGACCCAGAGGCAGAGGGTCGACATGCAGCTGAGCCGAGCTGGCAGAGTCCTGCGCCCTCCGACTGGGACTCTTCACTGCTTTCCCTGTCTCTACAATCTGCCGATGCTCACTTGTGAGCTGCGATACACCAGGTGACAACACTACTCTATGTCCCGAAGGTCCCACCGAGATGCCAGTGTCTGCACTGGTGCTGGGTGCGCTGAATTCTGCTGACGGTTGCCGTTTCCTCGGAGGAGTCTTGAGGCTCATGCTGTTCCTCCTGGCTAGTGGGGACGGGTGCTTGCGATGGTCCTGTGGGGGAGTAAAGGAAAGAGTCAGAGATGTGATGCTAAAGTTACATGCACATTGCATATGATCATTAGTCCATCTGTTAGAGCTTCAGAATCATTATCAGTGACTCATGCAATGTCAATGAGAGAGATGGAAAACTATTCTGTCACCAGCTTGCTGTGATGCACCCCTCTGTCCGTCCCCCACTTGCGCATCTTCCTCCAATCCTACGATCTCCAGAACCGCCTCCTCCCAGAGGGTGAAGTGGGCTACCGAGGGTGGCCCTCCTCCTGTCCTCGCTCTTTAATAATAATAATTCAACTTTGTCATTGTACAATGCACAAGTACATGAACAACGAAATGTGATCTTGCAAGCTCCCATGAGTCCAGTACAAATAACATTAAACGTAAATAGCACCGTCCTGGGAGAAACAAAGCCGCTGCGTCTGTGCACGCCGCCATTCCATTTCCACCATTCCTCCTGTCCGACAATCTTCAGCCCAACGCCCGGGCCTGCTCACCAGCCGCCCCTCCCGGGGCTCCTTCCGTGACCTTCTGCACCTGGTCTTCCCTGGTGGTCACCCCTCCAGGTACTAACCAGGCCTAGCTCTGCTTAGCTTCCAAGCCTTGCCAGTGACCCTGTCCCTAGTCCCAGCAACAGGGATTCTTGCTTGTGAGCTTTCTTTTCCTGCAATGAGGGAGACAAGTGGAGGTTGAGTGAGAATGAAGGAGTGAGTGTAGAGATTCCATAGCATAGATACTTAGAAGGAGACAAAGATGGAGTGAGGTGGCAAGACCAAGGGCCCTCCCTGTGTTGTCAGTTGTTTTCATAGCATCACAGTGATGGGGAGTGTGAGGGCTGCATAGTCAAATAGTTAGATGAATGTGACCAGAGAGAGAGAGAAGGAATGGGTAAGGGTGCATGGATGTCAGGGTCAAGTGGGATGTGGAGGAAAAGATTGCTAAAGCGGAGTGCTGGTGAGGAAAGGCAATGGGGACCAGATTGAGAGTGATGGGAAATTCATACTCACTTTTCCAGTGCGCAGGTCATGAAATCTCTTCCTGCACTGTATCCAGGTTCTGCAGGTTACCGATAAGGAGTTGAACTCCTCTGCCACCTGGAGCCACAAAGCCTTGGTCTGCTGGGGAGGCTTCTTCCTCCCTGAAGGGAAGAGCACCTCTTTATGAGCTCTTGCTCCCTCAACTAAAGCCTGCAAGGCAACGTCATCAAACCTTGGAGCAGCCCTAGCTCTCTCGCTGGCCATTCTTCCTCCAGGTCCGTGTAGCATGAAAGGCCAAAAGGTTGGCAGTCTGCAGAAGCAAGGCTTGTTGCAGACCTTAAATGCAGCAGCAATGATGACGTCATCGGAGGCGACTTTCAGACTGGAAAAACTCATTTGCCATGGGTTCCCACACGTTGGAACTCAATTGGCCCATTAAGTTAAAATCGCATTAATCTCCCACATCAATTTAGATTCGGGTGGATAACACGAAATGCGGATTACATGACCCCAGCCCGCCCCTGAATTAAAATCCAGCCCTTTATGTCATCACTGTCTATCATCTATCATCAGAGAAGGAACAAACACGTATTGCTTCACTGATTTATTCATGGTTATAATCCAAATGAAACTGATTTTTTTTTATTTTTTTATTTGTTCATTAGACGTGGGCGTCACTGACTAAGCCAGCATTTATTGCCCATCCCTGATAATGCATGCTGGATTGTTTTGTAACTCAGCAATATGTTGTAATTGACAATAGTAATTAATATTATTGTATAAAAGCAGCAAAGAGTGTGATTTTCATTGCTTGGGGACTTGCTTAGATCACTAAAATGCAGTGAAACAATGGCTGTCGACATGAAACAAGACTGCATTGTACAATTCTCTTTTTAGGAAAATAGGAATGGGAGTAGGCCATTCTGTCTCTCTAGCCTGCTCAGCTATTCAATTAGATCATGGCTGATCTGTGCCTCAACTCCATTTTTGTCACATATCACCCCATTTAAATTGCCCTGCATAAAAATCATAGCCTCATCTTAGCCAAATCACAACATTTATAACTGTTTATCCAGTCGACAAATTTCAGTGACAACAGCAAATGCAAATCTCAAATGACTAAACTTTGCAATGTTGAACAGCAAACTATGAACACAAAAAACACATCAACTTGTGCATTACATAAAACATCAGTTGTCTTGGCATATACTTTGCATGTTTTAACACAATCTCTGGCCTCTTAATAAATCAAGTGTTGTTTCTCTCACAGCAGAATGTTACTAAACTACACAATTACTCCCATAGTAACCCACCCCTGATCAACTGTTATTCTATATACATTACAGCTCATTCATTTGCCATTATTCAGGCGGCTGGTATTATGTTTATCATATAGGCCAACTCTATATAAAAGTGAACATTCATAAGTGGGGCCAGTTCATTTTTTTTTGGGGGCGGGGGGTGGGGAGAGGAAGGCAAAGGATGTCTGTGGCAACAAAGCTGTGTACACAGCATTCGGCTCTTCATGCATTCATAATGGTTCACTGTGGCAATACCAGCTAGACCACTGCATTGGTATTTTCTATCTAGCCACTACTGAAAGTTGCTTTTCTACTGGGCTTACTAGGATGTTCATGCCACCAGCCCCTGATGCAAGTCAACGGCAACCCCAAAGTAAACTTACATGATTTGTTATGGCAGGCTGCCAAGACCACCCAGATATCAAGAGTAGGCAGTGCTCGCACCCCACTGAACCCAGTATAAAAACAACTTTAAGAAAAAGCAGCTCTAAGAAATTTATTACTGCGGCTCTCCAGTTTTTGATAATTATGAATTACTAAACCTCATTTTGTAACTTAGCAATAGGGAGACACCGGCTAGAAGTTATACTGCAGTCAGCAAATTCTTGTATCACTGCAATATCACTTCGAAGCAGCCTTGGTTGGAAGCCTGCCAAAGAGTTCAGGAATAATAGATTTACAAAGAAAGCAGCACAGCACCACTCCTAGAATTAAACTTAATGGCTCAGAAATTCGGGTCTCCACGGGCGAGTACGCACGGGGTACTCACCCGTAAGCCCAATGGAAGTGCCGGTTTCCTGCATGTACGGGAAACCGGCACTTCCGATCCCCTGAACGAAGGGGTTCAGAGGTCGAATGCGTGCACGGGAGAGACTGTGCGTGCGCATCGATCTTCGTTTTTTTTTTTTTTTTTGCAGGTTTTCCCGGGAGGGTAAGTCTCCAGAAGTTAGACATGTAAAAAGCAGGCGTAAGGCCTGCTTTTTACAAGGTAAGTGGTGAATTAATTAAAATTAAAACATTTTTTCCACAGGTTTATTATTTTTAAATACTTTAAAGGCAAGTTTATTTTTAGCCCCGTTAGAAAATAAAATTATTTTTTTCAAAAATTTATATTATTGTTTAAAAGTTATTTCATGTAATTTATAGTTTATTAAAAAAAAAGATATTTTTAAAAAATTTATTTGGAAGATTTAGTGCTGCTTTGGGGCCATAGTATTTATAAGTCTTGACAGCTCTTCCTGTCAATCTTATGAATGGAGCATTCCCTGCTCCGATTGGCTCCCCATGGCCCACGTGATCCCAGGGGACGCATCGAACTAACTGCGCCCCTGGGATACGCAAGCACTGCGCGCCGGCAGCTGGAGCAGGCCCCGGATCGGAATTCCACGGGGGCCCACAGCTCAACGGCCGGCACGGTAGGTAAGTGCAGATCGGGGGCTTGCACCCACGGGAAGCCCCCGACCCGAATTTCTGGGCCAATAGCCGGAATTTTTACCTTCGAGTTGGGCCGGGTGCGTGCGGGCTGCCATCCTGAAGTTTTTAACAGCACGTTCTGTACTACGCGTTTAATTCAATTACATCAATTGAAACAGTGATGCCAATTTCCCAGCCAATTAAATGGAGCGGGTCTGATGACGTCACCGATGACACACTTTCAGCTCAGATATTTAAAGGAGCCTTGCACACATCCCAGTTGAAGGTAGTTGGAGGAGGCATACAGGTGGTTATTGGTCTATAATCGCAGAAATTTGTGTGGGTGCAAGCAAACATGGAGTCACAGCGCCAGAAGGCTGCACCCAGGTTCTCAGATGCCTCCCTGGAAGTCGTGTTCCAGGGAGTCAGAGCACAGGGAGGCCCTATCCCCTGGTAATGGCAGGAAGAGATCAGCCAGAGAAACCAAGGCGGCATGGCTGGAGATCGTCCAAGAAGTGAGCAGCAGGGGTGTTGTCAGCCACTCCTGGATTCAATGCCGGAAGAGATTTAATGATCTCACGAGGTCAGGAAAGCAGATTACAATGTCACATTCAACTACATCCTAATGTGTGTGTCACCCCAATCCCATCACTCTGCCTTCCCAAGCCTACTCCTGCACATCACTCCTCACACCAACCTACCTTGCAAGGTGCACCCATCCCTCTGTCTATGCACCTACTCACATCCCCATCTGACTGTCCACCATTGAAACGCACCCTCATCCTAATGTAATCCTACAAATTAACACCACAGAAGGAGGCCATTTGGCAATGTCACGCCACTTCCTCATAGTCACCCTCTACAGATGTAGCCCATACATACCTTACACACATTCCATCACTCTCACTCAAATTTCTCTGCTTTCCGCGCAGAACAGGAGAGAGAGAGAGAGAACCAGAGGTAGCCCTTAAATTTATATATATATATTGGGCACCTGCAGAGGAAGGAGCTCTCGAAATAAGGAGTGACTGAACTGCTGGCAGTGGGAGACGGAGAAAGGGGGACCTCCCAGCAACCTGGTGACCGAATTAAATATCCCACATGGCATGCAACAAGTCAGCCAGTGAAATATCATCATGTGCAGAATGTTAATGTAACTCATTCTTATAATAAAGAGGTCTAATTCATGTCTTTACTCTCCCACAGGTCCATCAAGTGCCCCCCCGCCCAAGGAAGACGACTCCTCAGAGGAAGCTCCACTCTCCAAGGGTGCACCATCACCAGACTCATGTGTACCCAGCACCAGCACAGATACACGCATGTCGGTGGGTCCAGTGAGACACCTTTTTCTTCTCTCTTAGGCAGTCCCTCAGAACCGAGGATGACTTGCTTCCACATTAAAAATGAGTTCGCAGGTGACTGATTAGTCCAATGCGGGACCTACAGTCTCTGTCACAGGTGGGGCAGACGGTGGTTGAAGGGGCGGGTGGGTGGGGTGCTTAGGTTGACGTGCGCTCCTTGCGCTGCCTGCGCTTGCTCCCGGCGAAGAGACTCGAGGTGTTTGGCGCCTTCCCGGATGCTTCTCCTCCACTTTGTGCGGTCTTGGGCCAGGGATTCCCAGGTGACGGTGGGGATGTTGCACTTTTTCCAAGGAGGCTTTGAGGGTGTCCTTGAAGCATTTCTTCTGCCCACCTGGGGCTCTCTTGCCGTGTTGGAGTTCAGAGAAGAGCGCTTGTTTTGGGAGTCTCGTATCGGGCATGCGGACAATGTGACCCGTCCATTGGAGCTGATTGCGCGTGGTCAGAGCTTCAATGCTGGGGATGTTGGCCTGAGCAAGAACACTGAAGTTGGAGCGCCTATCCTGTCAATGGATTTGCAGGATCTTGCAGAGGCTGCGTTGGTGGTACCTCTCAAGTGCTTGGAGGTGCCTGCTGTACATGGTCCATGTCTCGGAGGCATACAGCAGGGCAGGTTATCACTGCTGCTCTGTAGACCATGAGCTTGGTGCTGGGTTTGAGGTCCTGGTCTTCAAACACACTCTTCCTCAGGTGACCGAAGGCAGTATTGGACTTCATCGTCGACGTCTGCCCTTGTTGACAGTAGGCTCCCAAGGTATGGAAAGTGGTCCACGTTGTCTAAGGCCTTGTCGTGCATTTTGATAATCGGGGGGCAGTACTGTGTGGCAGGGGTAGGTTGGTCGAGGACCTCTCTCTTACGGATGTTTAGTGTAAGGCCCATGCTCTCGTACGATTCAGTGAAGGTGTTGACGATAGTTTGGAGTTCGACCTCCGAGTGAGCGCAGAAGCAAGCGTCGTCTGCATACTGTAATTCGACGACAGAGGATGGGATGACCTTGGATCTGGACTGGAGGCGACGGAGGTTGCACAGTTTCCCGTTTGTTCTGTAAATTAGCTCCACTCCAGTGGAGAGCTTACGGAGGGCGAGATGGAGCATTGCAGCAAGGAAGATTGAGAAGAGCGTTGGTGCGATGACATGAATTGGGTCTGTGGTGGAACCGTTGGTCAGGATCATGGCTTGCAGGTCGTCGTGAAGCAGGCGGAGGATAGTGACAAACTTTTGAGGGCAGCCGAATTTGAGGACACTCCATAATCCCTCACGGTTGACAGTGTCGAAGGCCTTTGTGAGACATTGAGTCATGTTGTCACCTGGTGTCTCACATCACAAGTGAGCAAGAGCAGATGGTGGAGACAGGGACAGCAGTGGAGAGTCCTTGCCGGAGGGCACAGGATGCTACAAGCTCTGCCAGCTGGATGCAGGTGCTGAATCTCGGGGGCCATCGACAAAGAGGTTGATCTGGAAGGAGCAGCAACAAATGAGTGAGGCTCTGGCAGCTTTTCCAGCCGTGATGTGCATGACTGTACAGAGAATGGAGGCATCCATCTCCAACACCAGCACCATATCGCAGGTGATGGCGACGGTGTGCAGTTCCATGGAAAGGATGGCCACCTGCATGGAGCAGCTAATGCGCCAGTCGAACGAGAACATGCCTGCTGTGAACAACAGATTGCAGACTCTCACTGACCTCATCTCTAGGAGGGATACCAACGTAGGATGTTCATCACCCCACTGATGTGCAGCAAGGTGCTCTCCAGCTCCTTGCTAGCAGGGAAGTGCGGGTGGCCCAAGAAAGGGATGATGGCGAGGGGGGGACAAGGAAGTGGGAGCTATGCTCAAAGCGCTCCCACTTCTCCCCTGTTGCTTCCCCCTCAGACAGAGCTCCACATGCTGCCTCGGATCGAGATGGCAGAATCTGCCCCTACATAGTTGCAGGAGGAGCAGTCTTTGGCGGGGCCCTCACGCCCTAAAACCCAGAGAATGTCCGCCAAAAGTGTTGAAGCAGTCACAGCAGGGAAGTGAGCAGCCTGCCTCTACTGAAGCTGCAGCGGGTGCACCTTGTAGAAGCACTTGGAAAAGAAAAAGACACAATTGTAGATGCAATGGGTGTTTGCCAAAATGTTAGTGTTAAGTTTCAGTTCTATTTATGCACACAAATTTATTTCTTTGCAATACTTTCCAGACTTGTCCATTTTTGCCTGCTACCTGGCTTTGTCACTTGGAATGAATGGTGAGACATTGGTTGACAGGAATGGTTTAGTCATTTTAGGGCTGCTTTGTGGCGTTGGTGGCAGGGGGCGGTTGGTACAGCATCTGGGAGCCAGATGGGTGCACTGGTGTAACTTAAGTAAATCAGGCCATTAGGAGGCCATTCCGGGACTCCCATGCAGCAATATGCGCTGCTGCTGGTGCCATCTCCACCTCCGGTTCCTCCTCCTCCTCCTCCGCTGAAGAGGCGATGCATTCTGCTCCTTGCTCCTCCAGCAGCTCCAATCCTTGCTGCTACACTAAGTTCTGCAGCGCACAGCATACAACGATGATTCTGGAGACCCCGGCTGGTGCGTACTGAAGGGCTCCTCCAGATCTGTCAAGGCATCTGAAGCGCATCTTCAGCTTGTCGATTGCTTGCTCTATTACACATCTGGTCACCATGTAGCTTTCATTATAACCCTCCTCATCCGAATCGGAGGTCCAAGATGAGACAGCAAAAGTGGCACCCATGCTGATCTGATGGATTACAGGTAAAGTGGAGATCAGAGGCACATCCTCCAATGTAGTGAGAGTGACTTGCAATGTGGTGAGAGTGGCTTCCCAGGTTGCAGAAATCACCTGCAAACTCTTGAAAGCAAAATCTCTGCACAAAATAGTGTCAGCAAGAGCCTTTCCCTTAGGCAAGGAAGCAGGTGCAAGGTGTGTGTATTTATGTGCTTTTTCCAGCTGTCACTTAATGAAGTAGCAGAATGGCCACTGAGCTCCTGCCTTGCCTTCACAGGCGAGCTTCCAAGAATCCCGTGCGCAACCAGTTAAAGTTGAAACCTGAGGTTAAAATGGCTGTTAAGGGTCTCTGAATGAGCA
Source organism: Somniosus microcephalus (assembly GCF_052327205.1). Classification (NCBI taxonomy): domain Eukaryota; kingdom Metazoa; phylum Chordata; class Chondrichthyes; order Squaliformes; family Somniosidae; genus Somniosus; species Somniosus microcephalus. Next base: position 193,859,570 of record NC_140991.1, on the reverse strand, counting down.
GTTAACTACCTCAATGAGGTCGCCCACCTCTCTCGAGCGGGTCCGTGGCGCTCTTCGAAATGCGCCCCAGTTAAACGCGAAAGTCGGCGGAATGACGGTGTGTTCCCAACACGGTCAATTTCTGCGCTTTTAACGGCCGACCCGCTCCCATTCCCGCATGCTCTGCAATGTGAAAATTCCGGCCATTGTTGGGGTAACAACCAACACTTATTTTTTTTTTAAATTTATTTATTTATTTTATTATTATTATTTTTTTTTTAAAGGAGCATTTCATACAAAGGCTTTCAGAGCCACATTCTTATATGAATAAACTGATTTTTTTTTAATAAATGTAGCTATAACTTATGTAAAATTTGCAAAATTTCTGCATTTCCCCGAAGGCTGTTACTAATAAACGGGACCCTGCGTGGACTTTTTAAATCAAGAAGGGTACCCAAAATGGCGTCCGTGCCTCGTGGCAGCAAGCCCGAGAGATTTTTAAATGGACTCTGCCATGCAGACAGCTTGGAGAAATCGAAACCAAGCTGCAGGCTTCTGTGAAGAGAGATTTTGTATTTTGGAACCAGACAGGACTCTGAATTATGCATTAGACCGAATTGGAGGCAAATCTAAATTCAGTTTAGGCCTATAGTTAAGGCCATCAAGCAGTCTACATATATTATCGGAAACAGATTAACAGAGCCATCGAGACCGGACAGGCCCATCAAGGAACTTTCAGGACAATACAAGTCAATTATCGGGCCGGTAGATGCGATTACCGGCCATCTAAAACCAGTTAGTATGAATTGCTACCATTATTTAAAATAGCCCAAGATTAAAACAAAGAACTAACCTGATTTGGCGCACAGATAAGGGTTTTCGACGAAGGTATAATTGAAGGCCCCCTCGGGTAGCAAGGTGCTCCTTAGGTGTGTTCTTTGTTGGTTGGTGTGCTAGTGGTGCTGCTGCTCTTCGGCCCCTCGCCCTCGTGGCTCCCGCTCTTTCCCCGTCCCGCGCTTACCCCCTGGCCTTTGCCCGTGCCCTTTTCCCACTCCATCTGGAACTAGCCCCGGCACCGGCTCGGGCGGACATGGACAATTCAGGCCAGGCGGGGCAGGGCGCGACGAGGGGAGGAGGGAAGACCACCGGAGGGAAGACCGGCCGAAGACGACCAACTGAGGAGACGAACTGAGGGGAGGCTTCAAATTATCGGGCCTTCAGCCTCAGCCGACCTTCGAATAACTGCACACCAACTCAATCTGGCGGCTGTCGACGAAGAATCATCCCTGCAAGGTAAAGTACCCAAACAGAGACTTTAACTTTGGGGTACTCGAACCTGGACAACGCCCTTGCAGCGCCTGGAGGCCACGTAATGAAGGCAGGCTCCAGAGAGCACCAAGAGCGAACCCCGAACCCAACCGCTATTTTGAGTCTAACAAACCTTTTGATTGGTGAGCATGAAGTTCTGACCCCTCATAGCTTAATCTAGTTAGATATAGGGGGTGGGATAAGGATAAGGGGATTGTTAAGATAGTTGGTTTCCCTCGATGTGCCGTGTGTTCCCCATTCCCTATATAAGTATATAGTTATTATTATTCTTTTGCATTCGTATTTTTGCCTGTAGAAGTGTACACCAGTAATTTTTCCCACAAGATTGTATCAAGTTTTTTTCCTCTTCAATAAAAACTCAGTTTTTGTTTACATCCAACCACCTGTCTACTCGAGTCTTCTCTGTACCGCCGCCTTGTACCCAAGTCCGGTGTCTAGAACCCAGGGGCGTGGGAGCGATTTGAACCGCTCACAAAACAGTCAGGGGCATAACTGACTGGGCGTACGTACGCGCCAAACACCACCACACGCCACCCCGTACACTTATTTTCTGTGAACATTTCAGGATCTATTATATGGTATTCGCTTGGTCGCTAATTGGGTAAAGGCACCACCTGGTATAGTACTGAGTGAGCCACTCTCATCAAAAAAGGCTCAGATTCAGTCCTAGCTGAGTTAATTTCCATGGCTCAGGCTAAGGAGAGTTCAAAGAAAAAAGTCAGTAACACCTGCTAAAACATCAATGCTTCTGATGTGGACAGGATCAGACATTGTTGTGATACTACAGAATAGGATCAACACGAAGAATAGCCTTTTGAGTGAGGTGCCACACCCAGTCATCAGTCACCACTTTCAGGGAGGAGTAATAAAATAAAACAAACATTTAAAAATAATTTATCTCTGCATTAAACACAAGGCAGCAACTCTGGAAAACAACCATTTTTCTAAAATGGCAGCTGGGGGAGAAAATCTGAACAATGAAAACTCAAGTGTCAAATAAGCAATACTGGATGCATAGAATTACAGAAAGCAGTAATTGTGTGCAGTCAGCATGACCTAGGGACAAGGCTCAACTTATCAATTAAAATGTACTATAACACTGCAAACTATTGCAATTTATTTTTCAGAAAAGGTGCAACGGCTTTAAAAAAATGCAGGAAGGTATTTCAAATATTTTCACAACACATATATGAGCTCTGCGATCGCAGTATTGCTGTCAACCACACTTGCGTTCAGTGAACCAGTTTCAAAAGAAAAATGTAATTGCACAAAATATGACAAAAATAATTTACTAGCAGTTATGGGCAGCAATAGTAAACTTCACATTTAACACTGCTAGTTCAAACCATGTAGAACTGCTTCAGACACTGCCTCTCAATGGACAGACCATAATAAAATGATACATCATTGTCCCAACCACAATTGTGCATCACATGTCCTGGCACAGAAGGCACTTACAATGAAGCCAAAACAAAAAGTGACTCACTGGAAGTACTCTGCTTCCTAACTACTAATCCACTCCTAACAATTCTTGCTAGTTTCAAGCACATCAACTTATTCGGCTAGACGGCTACATATTACAACTCCCAACAGTATAGAATATTCCTTCCATGCAAAGCTACAAGATAACTCCAGAGTGCAAGTGTACTACCTTCCTCTGTACCCCTTCAATCTCCACTAACCACCATCTATGTAACCTGAAAGCAATCTAAAAAAGGCCAGACAGTAAGGAGATCTTCAGACAGTAAATATCCTCTTCCAAAAAGAATAAAATTAGACACATGGGAGTAATTTACAAGGCTGCAATCTATAAGGAGTACAGATTACAAAGATCATAAGAATTAAGTTTGAATGGTATCCAACTATTTGAACCTTGACATTCGATTATATGCAGAAATGCAAGTCCGTGTCTATGATATTCTCCATTCCCATTTTCTCTTGCCTCTTCTGAATGAGTTGACTCAGGCTGGGGTACGATTCCCCAGATGCTCTCATCCCAGGTACATCATCCAAGTAGCTATTCTTTACATATCAACCTACAGTGAATGTCAGCACACTATTCAACCATTTGGGATGCCAGAGTTGTGCCTGATCCTGCCCTCGCCAGATGTGTGCACACGTACACCCGCTTTCCAGCCAGAGGTCACTGCACAGCAATCAGGAACAAAAAATATAGCAATTTTATTGCCAGCCTAAATCAGCAACCAACTGCTGTCCCAGTTAAGATTAGGTAATTCAGCATAGACCAGGGATCGTTTCCTGATCTACATATCTCCATACCATGCCAGATGGTGCATTTACCGGTTGAGTCATTGGGGCAGAACCAGTATGAAGTTTTCAATATGATTCTAGAGAGAATGGACATTACTTTTACTACAGTATGCATCATTCTTGAGGCTGCAGACATGCTCTCCAGATATAGTAATTAGCAGCAGCTGCAGAGTAAATTCTCCATTTCCCCCATCTTCTTTCCTCCTCAATCCCATGTTCATGATTTCCCCTCGTCACAATACTCCTCTTTCCAGCCACAAACACAGAATAGCTTCAGTTGCAGACTGATTTACATTCATAGTCAACACTATTCTGTGATCAGTTTACAGAAGTTGAGTTTCTGCACGTTATATGTAAGATTGCTTCAGTTAGTTTGATAAAGGTGGAGAAAATGAACTCACTCACTGTGAAGTGCTTATCTCAAAGGTCACAACTAGTGAAACTGAAACGGCAGCCAATTTTGGCATTTTAAAAATTGTCTCTCCAAATAAAAGTTCAATGCTCACCCATGAAAGCAACATTTAAAGCCTTTTTAAGTTTCCTGATGAGTTTTCCAAACCTTACTCCCTACTTTAGCAAAGCCCTGCCTTATTTAAGAGAAATAATGAAGCTGAAGGCAAAAACCATCACAGCCTAGAAATTCCAAACAAGACATCCTATTTGAAGAACAAAAGTCACAGTAAGTTTTGAATATTTAGCTTAAAATTTAGGTGCAACCGTCACAAGCGAATTCTCTAACTCATTATAAATATTTGGCACACTTTTTCTAATCTCCTCCAGAAGATGAAAAACAAAAAAAAAATCCTCGGAGGCAGAAAAATCTGAAAATAATGTTCCACTTTAAAATAAATAAATCAGATTTAATTCAGCCACTATGGCCAATAAGATTTTTCAGGAATGCTTGGATGGTTCACAAAGAGCACAGAAGGCTGCAGTGCAACTTTATTAGCTTCCAGTATTAAAACAATATTTCTGTCAACTGACCACAAATGAAGTATTTGTATTTCATATGTACAATAACAAGGTTCTTAGTTTTACCATCAATTACCATCACTCACTAAATGTTGCTAAATAATCCCCTGAAGACTTTACCACAGCTAGATTTTTAATTCTGCATTTAAAATTTTAGTCCGAACTTACCTGATCTCCTGCGCTCATCATTTCACATGATGAAAATATTTAGGTTTTATTAGATGAAGCATTCTTTGACTCTTAATGTACTTCTGTTTCCAACTGCTAATGCTAGCTTCCAAAATTAGTGCACAGCAAATATTAAATTAACATTTACAGCTTCAGCTGCTCTGCAGCCTGGCCTTTATTAACTAGTACAAAAATACTAACAATAAGATCTTTAAGATTCCACTTTATTTTTTGATATCTGCTTGCACACCAGCAATTCCTCTTCTCTAACTACCTCTAGAAAACTCACCATCTACTTCAAAACACATAATTAGGCACACTGTTAATTGTGAAGTTCGTCAAAAATAAATGTCAAGCAGTTCCTTTATTATAAAATAATTACTCTTCAGCCATCCCCCAGCAAAATGGCAACTCGTGATGGGGTAGTTTCACCAGTCCAGTACCTCACCTGGCCATTTTTCATGTGTGAGCCCAAATAGTGTGTAGAGCGGCTATTCGTGCTTGGAAGGCATCAATCATCAGCCCAACCCTATCTTCATGAATGCACGTTCAATTCGGGTTACAAACTAAAAAATATGCAATTGAAGCCTTGGCTAATTTTTTCCCTTCATTAGCTAAAGGGACACAGGTCAATCTTTGCACGTACCTCAGGCTCACTTCAAACCAGCTAACTCAGCACAAGCCTTGGATCAAACTGGGATCTGCCTGGCAGCTATGGCTTAAGTACACCAGTCGATGCATTTAATCACTGAACCATTGACAGAGCCCCCAAATAATTGCACAAAGAGTTTACAGCAGCTACCCAATCGGGACGGACTCGAGCGATCTTGGAGAAAAGACAGACATTGCCATAGTGGCCAGACTAATGTACACAGAGTAATGAACTTGAATCAGTGTTAGGTCAACAGGCTGACAATCATAGCTGTTACTAGCATTTTGTTCATCAGATATTGGAAGTCAAGCTTCAGATTGGAGGCAATATTTTTTGTTTGGTGGGAAGGGGAGTGAACATAGGAACAGGAGTAGGCCATTGAGCCCCTTGAGCCTGTTCCGCTATTCAATTAGATCATGGCTGATCGGCGTCTAAACTTCATCTACCCACCTTGGCTCTGTAACCCTTAATACCCTTGCCCAACAAAAATCTATCAATCTCAGATTTGAAATTTTCAATTGACCTAGCCTCAAAAGCTTTTTGGGGGAGCAAGTTCCAGATTTCTACTACCCTTCATATGAAGAAGTGCTTCCCTACATCACCTCTGAACAGCCTAATTCAAATTTTAAGGTTCTGCCCCCTTGTTCTGGACTCCACCACCAAAGGAAATAGTTTCTCTCTATTTACCCTATCAAATTCTCTAATCATCTTAAACATCTCAATTAGATCACCCCTTAATCTTCTATACTCAAGGAAATGCAAGCCTAGTCTATATAATTTGACTCTTTTAGCCCCGGTATCATTCTGGTGAATCTGTGCTGCACCTCCAATGCCAAGATATCCTTCCAATGGTGCAGTGGTTCCTAAGGAACTTTTCAACCGTTATTGTATAATCGAACATCTATGCCATTATTCAGCAACAATATCCATCAGTCCTACTAAATTCATAACCAGAACAGAATGTTATAACTTATGTTTTTAAGTGCTCAATACACTTGCAATTTCTAAAAGATTTTGGGTCTATTCCGTCAGATCAGGTGACTAAAATCCTAGACCTTCCTACGGCCTTTAAATAACTGTAGATTTTCAAATATTAGTGAAGCTTTTCAAGTTATCAGTTAACAGCCAAAGACATCACAAGAAATAGATCAGTGCAGATCCAGATCAGAGAGAAATTCATGGGCCTCTAGTACTCTCAAGGCTGTTTCCAGGGATTTCAGTTTGGTTAGATAGAAATTCTTGCCAGCAAATAAACTGCACGCACATACATATAGGAGCGTTTGGATATTCTGGATATACAGGAAACTCTCTTTCAACCGGCACCTAAATATCCGGAAATCTCTCTTAACCGGCAAAATTCAGGAGTAGGTTCAGGTAAGTTTTACTATATATTAGTGGCCGTGTAACCGGGGTTCCTGGATCTGTGGCTGTGTAACCATGGAAAAGGACAGAGGTAGTCATGGAAAAGGACAGAGATGGACCGGAAATAAAGGTTCTAAATTGGGGGGGGAAGGCCGATTTTAATATGATAAGGCAGGATCTGGCCAAAGTGGACTGGGATCAGCTACTTGTAGGAAAATCCACATCGGAGCAATGGGAGTCTTTCAGAAAGGAAATTGAGAGAGTACAATGGCAACATGTTCCCAGATACGAAGGACTAAAGACAGAGGAAGCCCTAGAGGAGTATAAAAAGTGCAGGGGGATACTTAAAAAAGAAATTAGGAGAGCGAGGAGGGGCCATGAAATAACACTGGCGAGCAAAATAAAGGAAAATCCTAAGGTGTTTTATAAGTATATTAAGGGCAAGAGGATAACTAGGGAAAGAGTAGGGCCCATTAGGGACCAAAGTGGCAATGTGTGTGTGGAGCCAGAAGATGTAGGTGGGGTTTTAAATGAATTTTTTGCATCTGTGTTCATTATGGAGAAGGACAATGTAGACATAGAAATCGGGCAGGGGGACTGTGATATACTTGAACATATTAGCATCGAGAGGGAGGAGGTACTAGCGGTTTTAGCAGGCTTAAAAGTGGATAAATCCCCAGGCCCGGATGAGATGTATCCCAGGCTACTATGTGAGGCAAAGGAGGAGATTGCAGGAGCTCTGACACAAATTTTCAGAACCTCTCTGGCCACAGGGGATGTGCCAGAGGACTGGAGAACAGCTAACGTAGTACCATTATTCAAGAAGGGTAGTAGGGATAAACCAGGGAATTACAGGCCAGTGAGCCTAACATCAGTGGTAGGGAAATTATTGGAAAAAATTCTGAGGGACAGAATTAGTCTCCACTTGGAGAGGCAAGGATTAATCAGGGATAGTCAGCATGGCTTTGTCAAGGGAAGATCATGTCTGACCAATTTGATTGAATTTTTCGAGGGCGTGACTAGGTGTGTGGATGAGGGTAGTGCAGTGGATGTGGTATACTGTACATGGATTTCAGTAAGGCTTTCGATAAAGTCCCGCATAGGAGACTGGTCAAGAAGGTAAGAGGCCATGGGATCCAGGGTGCCTTAGCACATTGGATCCAAAACTGGCTTAGTGGCAGAAGGCAGAGGGTGATGGTGGAAGGTTGTTTTTGTGACTGGAAGCCTGTGTCCAGTGGGGTACCGCAGGGATCGGTGCTGGGTCCCTTGCTGTTTGTGGTCTACATTAATGATTTGGATGTGAATGTAAAAGGTATTATCAGTAAGTTCGCAGATGACACGAAAATTGGTGGGGTGGTAAATAGCGAGGAGGGTAGCCTCAGTCTGCAGGACGATATAGATGGGTTGGTCAGATGGGCGGAACAGTGGCAAATGGAATTTAACCCTGAAAAGTGTGAGGTGATGCATTTTGGAGGGACTAACAAGGCAAGGGAATACACAATGAATGGTAAGACCCTAGGAAAGACAGAGGATCAGAGGGACCTTGGTGTGCATGTACATAGAGCCCTGAAGGCAGCAGAACAGGTGGATAAGGTGGTTAAAAAGGCATATGGGATACTTATATTCTATGCCTCGGCTAATGAAGGCAAGAGCAGGGAGGTTATGATGGAGCTGTACAAAACGCTAGTTAGGCCACAGCTGGAGTACTATGTGCAGTTCTGGTCGCCACACTATAGGAAGGATGTGATTGCTTTGGAGAGGGTGCAGAGGAGATTCACCAGGATGTTACCTGGGCTGGAGCGCTTCAGCTATGAAGAACGACTGGACAGGCTGGGGTTGTTTTCCTTGGAGCAGAGAAGGCTGAGGGGGGACCTGATTGAGGTGTACAAAATTATTAGGGGCGTAGATAATAAGGTAGATAGAAAGGAACTTTTTCCCTTAGTAGAGGGGTCAATAACAAGGGGGCATAGATTCAAGGTAAGGGGCAGGAGGTTTAGAGGGGATTTGAGGAAGAATTTTTTCACCCAGAGGGTGGTTGGAATCTGGAACTCACTGCCTGAAAGGGTGGTAGAGGCAGGAGCCCTCACAACATTCAGAAGCATTTGGATGAGCACTTGAAATGCCATAGCATACAAGGCTACGGACCAAATGCTGGAAAATGGGATTAGATTAGACAGGGCTTGATGGCTGGCACGGATGCGATGGGCCTCTTTCTGTGCTGTATAACTCTATGTAACCGGGGTTCCTGCACCTGTGGCCGTGCAACAGGGACTCCTGCATCTGTGGCCGTGTAACCGGGACTCCTGCACAAATGCCGTGTAACCGGGGCCCCTGCACCTGTGGCCGTGTACGGGGCTCTCGTACCTTGGTAAGTATACCTCTCTGTAATCCGGACTTTTTGATGAACCGGCACCACGCCGGTCCAGTCAGTGCCAGGTAAAAAAGTTTCCTGTACCTTGTGGGGGGGGGGGGGGGGGGGGGGGAAAGAGGAAAACTAGAGGCCATCAATATAAGATAGTTACCAAGAAATCAAATAGGGAATTCAGAAGAAACTTCTTTACCCAAAGTGTGGTGAGAACATGGAACTCGCTACCACGGAGTAGTTGAAGCGAATAGTATAGATGCATTTAAGGGGAGGCTAAATAAGCATGTGAGGGAGAATGAAATAGAAGGTTATGCTGCTAAGAGTTAGATGAGGAAAGTCTGGAGGAGGTCTGAGTGAAGCATAAACACTGGCATGCACTGGCTGGGGCGAATGGCCTGTTTCTGTGCTGTATATCCGATGTAATCCTATGTGAAGTTCTTCAAAAATATTGGTCAAGAAAAAAAAATCCACCAAACTCTCACTATGGTAACTTAAACTGTTGCGTATAGTTATCGCAAAGAAGCTGTCTTATACTCTTCCCATGGTGCAATACAAACCCTGTGTTTTAAAAATTAAAATTCAGATCCCCAGGACAGAGAAGTATGGAATCACTGAAGTTATACATGCAGTGCCTGTCGTAAGTCCCACTCTATCATTTTTGAAGCTGAATAAACCCTGTACTTTTCTTATTCTATTCTACTCTGTCCTCATTTCAGGAAGTCCATCAAGACCAAATAATGAAAAGGGAAGCCTGACAAAGCAATGTGTGAATTCAGTGAAATGATAAATCAGTAGCAGTATGTACCACAGTCTACATAATATGCAGGAACTGGCTGCATGAAGGGCTACTGTAAATCCTACATCATGCACGTTAAGCTTCACTTCAAGCCCCATTGCTGGAACAGTTCCATACCCGAGTCCACAGCCTTGTCCAGATTCTCAATGTGTAAAAAATTCAAAAATACTGGTGTTTAGTTACATGGGAAGAGTCGTGCCCAACTTAAGGACCTATGTCGAATTAAAGCCACTCAACTGCCTTCCAACTGGTCAATCCTCTCAATCTTGACAGCCTCACTAAACTGACTTTCTGCTCTATGCAACCCATCGGTCTGGACACCTCGTAATACACAGTAATGCCATTCCCTGTTTGCATCCAAGTGCCCAAGAAGGATGTAAGGAATAACAATACACCAATCCTGTGGGCCTGTATCCAAATTCTCTCCGAAAATGTTATCACTGCAGCAAAGATACAACAACCCTCTCAAGCATGCCCAAGAAAACCACTTTCTCCCCTTATCTGAGCTAGGTAAAAAGAAACTGCAGCCCCTTTCACCACAGAATACCTTACCCTGAACTCCCCCAATTTAAGGCAAAGCACACTTCTCCACAGAAACTGGGCATCAATGTCAATGCTAAAGCATGTGCATACAGAAGCAAATCTACTCAAGGGTGCATCTAATATCACAAGTGTAGCTGTGGTCAGTACATTTACCTATCCATACTGTATGCTCAGTCACGTGTTGCCTTTCAATCAAACTACATTATTCAAATTATATTAAAACTACAAACGGTGAACTAAGTGCAGCAAATTCAAGATTCCACTACAAACCATTTATTCCCAGTTTATGGTATCAGAAGTGCTTGACTAAATTATAGGTTTTGAACTCACTGCCATTCATTTATTGTCCCATAATTCAGAGAAAAATGTATCTGGTATATGACAGAATACTAAAAACTAGAGTACGGTATGCATTCCATGCCAATAGCATTTCTGAAACCTAATTAATATGCTCAAACTTATTTTTAGATCCAAACTCCAATGGAATAGCTTTGATAGTCTCAACCATAAAGGATAGGAATCTACATGCACAATGTAATAGAATGCTCTATTCTGGACATAGATATAGAACAAATGAATTAATTGCTGATTTCCACAAATAGTCTGTTTTAAATAAGTGAGCAGAGCTACAAGTGAGGTGAAAGAATTGTTCAAAAGCAAGTGATCAAACTCAAGTCAAAATTGGCTTTTTTTTTATATAAAAGATTTCTTCACAATTTTATAGGCACGTAGAGTGCCACTGTTGTTCTCATTAAGAAAACAGCAACAATGAACTAAGATAGATAGCACAGCACAATTATGAATCAAAAATAACAGCAGAAAACGCTGGAAAAACTCAGCAGGCCAGGCAACATCCGTGGAGAGAGAAACAGAGTTAATGTTTCAGGTCAAAGACCCTTTGTCAGAACTGCGAAAAAAAAAAGCAGGAAATGAAATGGATGAAAAAGCAAGTTTGGGGGCTGGGAAATGGGGGAGGGGATGAAAGAACAAAAGGGAAGGTCTGTGAGAGGCGAAGAGACATTAAGAGATATTCAAGGCAAGATGAGATGGTAATAGGACAGGCAAAGAAACAAAGGATGGCTCTAGATAAAGTGTGAAATACGCTGGCAGAAAGACAGCTGCCATGTGGGAGAGAAAAAAAAGGAAAAGGCACAAACCAAATGATAGGGGCCGAGGTTATGATCTGAAATTGTTGAGCTCGATTGAGTCCAGAAGGCTGGAAAGTGCCTAATCAGAAGATGAGGTGCTGTTCCTCGAGCTTACGCTGAGCTTCCGTGGAACAATGCAAGAGGCCGAGGACGGTGAGGTCTGAGTGTGAATGGAGTGGTGAACTGAAATGACAGGCAACTCGGGGTCACTCTTACTGACTGAACAAAAGTACAAGTAAATCGCTGTTTCACCTGGAAAGGGTGTTTGGGGCCCTGGACAGTGGGAAGGGGGGAGGTATAAGGGCAGGTGTTGCATCTCCTGCGCTTGCACGGGAAGGTGCCGGGCGAAGGGGAAGGGGTGATAGAGGAGTGGACTAGGGTGTCTCGGAGGGAGTGGTCCCTACAGGATGCTGAAAGGGGAGGGGAAGATGCGTTTGGTGGTGGGATCACGTTGGAGCTGGCGGAAATTGATCCGTTGAATGTAAAGGCTGGTGGGGTGAAAGATGAGGACAAGAGGAACCCTATCGTGGTTCCGGGAGGGGCAGGGGTGAGGGTAGAAGTGCGGGAGATAGAACAGACACGGTCGAGGGCCGTGTCAACCACGATAGAGGGGAATCCTCGGTTGAGGAAAAAGGAAGACATGTCGGAAGCACTGGTGTGGAAGGTGGCATCATCGGAGCAGATGCGGCGGAGACGGAGAAACTGGGAGAATGGAATAGACTCCTTACAGGAGGAAGTGTAGTCCAGGTAGCTGTGGGAGTTAGTGGGCTTGTAATGAACGTTGGTCAATAACCTATCCCCAGAGATGGAGACGGAGAAGTCGAGGAAGGGAAGAGTCGGAGATGGACCATGTGAAGGTGAGGGAAGGGTGGAAATTGGAGGCAAAGTGAATGAAATTGACTAGTTCAAGGCGAGAGCTGGAAACGGCACCAATACAGTCATCAATGTACTGGAAAAAGAGGTGAGGGGGGATCCGAGTAGGACTGGAACAAAGAGTGCTCCACGTATCCCACGAAAAGGCTGGCATGGCTAGGACCTATGCGTATACCCATAGCAACACCTTTAATTTGGAGGAAATGAGTGGAGTCAAAGGAGAAGTTGTTCAATGTGAGAACAAGTTCAGCCAGGCGGAGGAGGGTGGTGGTGGATGGGGACTGGTGGGGCCTCTGTTCAAGGAAGATGCGGAGCGCCCTCAGGCCATCCTGGTGGGGGATGGAGGTGTAGCGGGATTGTACGTCCATGGTGAAAAGGAAGCGGTTGGAGCCAGGAAACTGGAAACTGTTAACGCGGCGGAGGGTGTCAGAAGAGTCGCGAATGTAGGTGGGAAGAGACTGGACAAGGGGAGAAAAAGAGAGTCGAGATAGGAAGAGATAAGTTCCGTGGGGCAAGAACAGGCTGAAACAATGGGTCTACTAGGGCAGTCCTGTTTGTGGATCTTGGGAAGGAGGTAGAAGCGGGCTGTGCGGGGCTGGGGAACTTTTAGATTGGCGGCCGTGGGGGGGGCGGAGATCTCCAGAGGAGATGAGGTCAGTGACAGTCTTGGAAACGGTGGTTTGATGTTCGGTAGTGGGGTCGTGGTCCAGGTGGAGGTAGGTGGTGGTGTCGGAGAGTTGGCGTTCAGCTTCCGCTAGGTAGAGGTCGGTTTGCCAAACAACAACAACAGCACCACCCTTGTCAGCAGGTTTAATGACAATGTCGAGGTTGCATCTGAGAGAATGGAGTGCTGCAAGTTCACAATTATGAATCATCCTGTTTCATCCTAGAATTTGACATCGCAGCTACATAGAAGCATAAATCATACAGTTTAGAGTCAGGCCTTTAAAATATGCAATTAGTTTTCCAAGAACTGAGTGTATTATTTTTAAATCACATTCAGAACAATTCTCAAGTTATTTTAAGAGTCTTAAAATCACCCATAGAAAATACACCATTACCGTGTTGACGGCATTGGTAAAAATCATTTCAGTACAAAGCAACTTGTTCACACCTGCAGCATCTGTGAACGATAGCACACTTACCAAGGAACTGTAGGAAAATCTGTAATGTACACACGCACACCCAGAACACTTCAATACCCCCACCCCGACAAAAACACTAGAAGAGTGAAAGGGCAGAGGGCAGATGCACAAGAACTCGCCCATGAAGTTCAGTACTGATGGGAACCCCCTCAGCGGGTAGGAAAGTTTCAAGCTGCCAAAATGAAACTTACAAAAAAAAACTTCAATAAAGGTACTGGCATTTAAGTTCTGTTTGGTTCCAAAACGCAAAATTGGCCTCAATCCCAATCCCTGTTACAATGCAACCATCACTACCAATACTGTTGAATAATTAACTGGATTTTTCGTCGGCAAAATCGCACCACTTACCCCAAACCATCGCCTTTAACGCAGGCATTAAACCAGACAATTTATTTTTTGTTAAACCAACAAACCTGCAGTTCGGTGGTGGATCCAACGTGATATCGGCCAGCTCCTTCTGGATCCTGTCAATCATAAAACATTTACATTTTTAAAAACTCAACCTAACTTAGAATCAGTACAACACTTCCCTGCCATATTCTCTGGAGATTTCATGACTAAAGTTACAAAATTAAGTAAAAATAATGCAAAGACGCTGACCTCTGCTTAAGAGAAATCGAGAAAAAAAACATGGCCGCTTCTCGCAGCTCCAAGAAGCCAATACAGTAAAATTTTCCAACTCAATTTCTGTACTTCCAAGGCTAACTAATCCTACAAAAGCCGCACGAATTGAAAATAGCCGACATTAAAAATTCAAACCTGAGGAAACGGGGTCAAGCCATGATGCTGTTTTTTTGTACAAAGCTATTTTAGCTAATATGCAAATGAGTCTTTGGCATTAAAGAAGTGTGGCGTGTCGCGAGTGAGGAGAGAAACAAGGAAACCCGAGAGAGGAGAGAGAGCCGCGATCCCGGAGCCCAGCGCCCCAGGCTCTGCTCGGAATGTTCCCCGGAGCTCGAGCCCGAGCCCTCTGCTCGGAATGTTCCCCGGAGCCCGAACCCTCTGTTCGGAATGTTCCCCGGAGCCCGAACCCTCTGCTCGGAATGTTCCCCGGAGCCCGAACCCTCTGCTCGGAATGTTCCCCGGAGCCCGAACCCTCTGCTCGGAATGTTCCCCGGAGCCCCAGCCCTCTGCGCTGCTCGGAATGTTCCCCGGAGCCCCAGCCCTCTGCGCTGCTCGGAATGTTCCCCGGAGCCCCAGCCCCAGCTCTGCTCGGAATGTTGCCCGGAGCCCGAGCCCCAGCTCTGCTCGGAATGTTGCCCCAGCTCGTGGCCCGCGCCATCCGCACTCACCTCTTGGCGCTGGTGGTGAGCAGCTTGGGGTTCTTGCTCATGGTGTTGTTCTTCGCTTCTCTTTTCCTCTTGTTGCCACCGCCGCTGCCGGTAGTGGTGGCGGTGATGGTGTTGCTGTTGTTGGTCTCTTTCTCGGCTGGTTGTGAAGAACTTGAAGACGAGGAGGAGCTGGTGCTGGCCCTCGAGTCGTCATCCGACATCTCCACCGCTGGCTCGCTGGCACACACTGACTGTACTGAAACACGACAGTGTCTCACCCGCGCACGCACACACAAACTACACACCGACAACAACAACCGGAAAGATAGAGAATTACAACAAAGGACTTTTTAAAAAAAAGACAAAAACAAACACCCGACACCAGATTTGTACCTGAAGAGACAAGAGTAGAGTCAGAGTGAGGATACAATGTCAGTAGGGGTGAGTCACAGTGTATCTGATGTAGTGTAACACACACAGCAGCAACGCACTGACTGACACTCACTCACCTAGCAATATCCCGTCACCGGCTGCTTTGCACCGCGCCGTCAGCCGGAGCTGCCTCCCCCTTGGATGGCTGAGGGGAAAAATCCTCGCAACTATTCAACCAGACACGGTCGACACTTTGTATTCCCTGTGGAAAATATGGGTTTGGGGGGGGAAAAAAGCCACCTGACAGATGTTGTTGACTCTTGTATTCCTTATACTTTTCGCTTTGTTTGTCTCTCTCTCCTGCTTTTACTGTATTTACCTCTTTGTTGGATTGTTTTACTCTTATGCTTGTCTGGTTATGGGGTAGTGATTGTCGCCGGCCTGGTACAGGGTCAGACGCGTGTCTAAGTCAAACAGAGACATGAACGGAAGTACAACAACCACGGAGACTGGGCTGCTCCGGGACTTTCACGAGGTACAGCAAATTGCGCACTCCGACTTCACTCAAACATTTTTAAAGCACGTTGTCTTGTGTATTTTAAGATTGAATAGTTTGGCTTCTTAGATTTCAGAGTATGGTGTAACTTTTCTGTACGATTTTCACAAGGGAAATCCTTTATTCTGCCCCCCCCCCATAAAAGTTGTTTATTACAATTCATAATATGACTTGGGCCAATTTATTGAATGAAATGGACACATGTTTTCAGAGATGATCTGGTGTTGCAAGGAGGTCCTGAATTTATTGCACAGGAAAAGAAAGAACTTGCATTTATATAGTGCCTTTCAGGAACTCAGAGCATCCCAAAGCGCTTGACAGCCAGTACTTTTGAAGTGTAGTCACTGTTGTAATGTAGGAAATGCAGCAGCCAATTTGCACACAGCAAGCTCCCACAAACAACAATGTGATAATGACCAGATAATCTGTGATGTTGATATTGGCCAGGATACCGGGAATAACTCCCCTGCTCTTCTTTGAAAAAGTGCCATGGGATCTTTTATGTCCACCTGAGAGAGTAGACGGGGCCTTGGTTTAACATCTCATCCAAAGGGTGGCACCTCCAACAGTGCAGCACTCCTTCAGTACTGCACTGGAGTGTCAGCTTAGATTTTTGTGCTCAAGTCGGTGCAGTGGGACTTGAATCCACAACCCTTTGATTCAGAGGTGAGGGTGCTACCAACTGAGCCTCAGAAGTATGTTATGTTCTTATGTTATTGCAGATGCCCTAACTATAATCTTCCAAAGTTCTCTCGATTCAGGAACCGTTCCTTGAGATTGAAAAACTGCACATGTTACTCCGCTATTTAAGAAAGGTGAGAGGGAAACCAGGGAATTATAGACCAGGTAGCCTAACATCTGTTGTTGGGAAATTGCTAGAGTCTATAATTAAGGATAGAGTGACTGAACACCTTGAAAGTTTTCAGCTGATCAGAGAGAGCCAGCATAGATTTGTAAAAGGTAGGTAATTCCTGACTAACCTGATTGAAATTTTTGAAGAGGTGACTAAAGTCACTTGCTCTCGAGTCAGTACAAAGAAGGTTCACTCGGTTAATCCCGGGGATGAGGGGATGGACATATGAGGAGAGGTTGAGTAGATTGGGACTCTACTCATTGGAGTTCAGAAGAATGAGAGGCGATCTTATTGAAACATATAGGCCTAGAAATTCGGTTGGTAGCGCCGGCGCTGAGCGCCTAAAGAGACCTAGAATTGGGGCGATGCCCTATGTTGGGGCGGACGCTATGAAGATAGTGACAACTCCCATATTGACTATACATTTAGCGCCTGCGCTAAGTGTTTGCGTGCGCCCGCGAGCACAAGCAGATCGTGACGTCATTTTAGTGTGCAACGCCTTTTAGGAGCGCCTGAGCGCATATTGGGTGGCGCCCGGAGCCTTAACGCCTAGCGCTATTAGTGACAGTTCAAGGGAGCGCTAGCAGGCCCTTCTCGGAGTAGGGGTGGCGCTATTTAAAGGGGACAGCTCTAGTGCAGAAGCTTCAGCCACTTGGCCTGCTCATTGCGATCGTTGCTGGAGAGAGTTGGTGAGCTACTGTGGAGCAAAGTTTTGGGAATTTAGCTTTAGAGTACTTGGGACCTTTAAACCTGTCCGGAGCAGTTGGAGCACTACACCTAACAGCCTTTTGACCAACTGGCATCGGAATGGGAGCTGCTTTGGAGGGCGACGGCCTCATGGCCCAACACTGTGAAGAGGCAGAGAGACGGCGGGAGAGAGGGCCGGGATTGGCCAGAAGGAGGAGGGGCAATGGAGGTCGGCCAATCCGATGGTATGCTGCGAGGGTCTTTAGGCAGCAGGTGTCAAGCCTTGACATGTCGGAGGAGCAGTGTTTGCGAAGGCTCCGATTCTGGAGGGACATTGTTACTGATCTGTGCCACCTGCTTGGTCAGGATCTGCAGCCGCGTGAACGCTGCAAAACCTCTCTGTCCATGATGGCTAAACTGACTGATGGCCTCAATTTTTATGCCAACGGATCCTTTCAGTCAGCCATTGGGGACATTGCGACTATCGCTCAGGTTGCAGTCCACTGTTGCATCCGGCAAGTTACAGATGCCCTTTATAGGCGAAGGCGTCAATTCATGACCTTCCCTCTGACCCTGCACAAGCAGGCGGAGCGTGCACAGGGTATCGCTTCTATTGCGGACTTCCCCATGGTGCAGGGGGCGACTGACAGCACACATGTGGCTTTGAGAGCATCCTTAGGACTTCCGCAACCTCAAGGGGTTCCACTCCCTCAACGTGCAGCTGGTCTGTGACCACCGCCAAATCATCATGGCAGTCAACTCGCATTTCCCAGGGTGCAGCCACGATGCCTTTATCCTGCGGTTGACCTCAGTTTGTTACCTTTTTGAGGGGCTGGCTCGAACACGAGGCTGGCTTACTGGGGACAAGGACTATCCTCTCTGCCCATGGCTGATGACAACACTCCGTGTGGCCGACACCCCAGCAGAAGAGCTGATCAACAGCGGCCATCAGGCGACCAGGCACAGTGAACAGCACACTATTGGTGTTCTCAAAAAGCGTTTCCGATGTCTGGAACATTCGGGGGGATCCCTGCAGTACTCGCCGGAGCAAGTGGGACACATCGTCGTCGTCTGCTGCATGCTCCACAACTTGGCAAATCGACGCCCCCAGCAGAGTAGGCGGAGGAGGAGGAGGAGGAGGAGGAAGAGCAGGAGGAGGAGGAGGAGGAGGAGGGGGAGGAGGACAAAGAGCAGGCGGAGGAAGAGGAGGAGGAGGAAGAGCAGGCGGAGGAGGGGGAGGAAGAGCAGGAGGAGGAGGAGGAGGAAGAGCAGGCGGAGGAGGGGGAGGCGAACGAAGAGCAGGCGGAGGAGGAGGAGGAAGATGGAAGGGCTGCTGAAAGTGGAAGGGCCATACGTCAGAGGCTCATCAGGACTCGTTTCGAGACCCCTCTGGCGGAATGATGAGAGTCTTAACTCCTGCGCACTTTGGATGTTTGACGGCCTCTGAATGCCAGCATCACTGAAAGTAGTCACGTGCACCATGCCACATTGAAATTTCTGTTTATTGTCACAAAAGTCTTTCATTACAGCAAAACAACGTCATGTCAACAGAAACCATAAGTCACAAAATAACTGTGAACTCTTCGGCAAAGCCGCAAAACTCAACAAACCTTCTGCAAATATAACAACAGGTGAGGGTGTCCTTGAATTTGGACAAAGAAACGTCTCAGCACCTTCCTCTACAACTGGCCCCTTGAGGGAGAACGACTTCTCTTTCGCGGCTGGCCCCGTCCCTCCCTGCTGCTCCTACGTAATTGGACCCCAGTGGCGGGCTCAAGGCTGGGGGACGCCTGCTGACTGTGTGGAAGCGCAGAAGCCCGAGGGACGGCCTGGCCGACCTCTGGGCTTGGAGGGTGCGGACGCAGGATGCTTGATGTGACCATGGCTGGAAGCAGTGTGCCCTGCAGGTGGTGGCAGCTGCACTGCAGACGTCCCAGCGCTGGCATATGCAATGGTCTCCTGCCGAGAGAGGACACCTGCACCATGGTCAGATGACACACTGGCTATCTGAGGGGACCGGCTCGGCTCATCCGCCACAATCGTATGCTCCACTGATTCCTGGCCTTGTATGGGACTGGAAGGGCCCGGGGTGATCCTAACTGATGCAGAGAGGGTGGCTGCAGTGAGAGATCGCGTTGCCTCAATCTGGGTGTGGACGAGCCCAGCAAGTGACTGCGTGGCAACAGTGAGGACCTGTGTGCCAGGTGCCAGTGCTTCGGAGAAGCCCTGGACAGTTCTTTCCATTGCTTCGGACAAGGCAGGTGCCGACTGCTCCACTGCCTCAGACAAGCCCTGGACAGACCTTTCCAGGGATTGTCCGAAGCCCTGAACAGTCCTTTCCATAGCGGCCTCAAAGCCCTGGACAGTCCTCTCCATTGTTGGGCCGAAGCCCTGGATAGTCCTCTCCATTGTTGGCCCGAAGCCCTGGATAGACCTGTCCATTGTTGCCCCAAAGCCCTGGATAGACCTGTCCATTGTTGCCTCAAAGCCCTGGAGAGTCCTCTCCATTGTTGCCCCGAAGTCCAACATACTCTTAGCCAGTGAATCTATTGACTGAGGCATCTTCTCCACTGCAGCCATCAGCTCTGTGTGTCTGAGCCGGGCCTGTTTGCTCATTTCACCCAGGCGACGCGCCTCCTCTGCACTCTGAGCAGCAGTCATAACTACCTGCCTTGCCCTCCGGGGAGACGGTGGCCGAACTTGCCTATCCCCCTTGCGTTGCTGCATGCCGCTTGTTCCGGCAACTGGTTCATCCTCAGAGACCCCCCCCCCTCCCCTCCAGGGGACTACTATCCCCAGTCTGTAGATGTGTCCGCTCCCCGGATTCTGCAATGGCTGGTCCGGATTCCTCCTGCTCCTCGCCTCCGGTGGCACTGGCACTGGCCGCTTCAGTGCGTTGAGCCCGAGTTGGTGCTGATTCATCTGAAAGCAGGGAAGTGGAAGAGTGGCTTTAGCAAAAGGACAGGTTTGCAGAAAGGCATGCCAGATTGCGGCAAGGCTCTGACATGGCTGCACACTGAGGAAGCATGCTGGCGGGGGGACCAAGTGGAAGGCAACAGGTGAAAAAGGTGAGAGTCTTACCCTCGCTGTCGGAAATGGGGTCGGCAGATGCAGTGGTCACAGGACCAGACAGACGTCATCCAAGAATCTGGTGCACTCTCTCCTCCAGATCCGTGAGAGGGACCACTTGTGGAGGCCCGCCACCGGTTTGAAAGTGGTCCCTTCGCCTGGCCGCCAGCTTGGCCTGGAGAGGAAAGAAGGGGAAGTTGTGTTACATGAGGCCTTGAGACATCATCGCATGCCCCCCATGGTGAAAGAGCCCTTACATGAGGCCTTGAGACATCATCGCATGCCCCCCATGGTGAAAGAGCCCTTACATGAGGCCTTGAGACATCTGTCCATGTGTGTGCCCAGAAAGGGCCATGGGTGCTTGCTAACAGATGGCCATTGGGGCATCATGGCAACAGGGTGCCCAAAGTCAGCTGCAGATGGAGGGAATCAGAAGTTTGCTAAACCATCACTCACCCTAACGATCCGTGTGAGGTCGTTGAATTTCTTCCTGCACTGAACAGGGGTCCTGGTCGCCATGCTGCTGGAGTTGACCCTCACAGCAACCTCCCTCCAAGATCGTCGGTAAGCCTTCTGATTCGGCCTCTTGCCATTGTCCGGATACAAGACATCTCGACGGCGTTCAACTGCAGCCACCAAGTGGTCCAGAGCCTCAGTGCTGAAGCGCTCTGCTCTCTGTCTAACCTTCTCCATGCTCAACAAGTTTCTAACACCAGAGAAGGGCGAGTGCCGATTCTGAGGCCTACAGGGCGTTGGGTGTGGCAGCTCAGGCTGACTGACCCACCCCTTTAAGAGCGGGCCGGCGCCTGGAAGTCTCGTGGTTTCCCGTAATTGAGATCACCTGCGCTGCACCCGTCCGCATCGATATTGAGTAGCGCCTGAACTTTTGCGCCTTAGGAGCACCGTGCAACGGCTGAATTAGTGCCTCAATCCCCTTTGGGGGCGATGCAACCCAATATCTCGCCAGGCAGTGATAAGTTTCGTCTGGCTATAAACTTTGCGCACTGCCAGTTCTAGCGCCTCAAGCGGGGCTATACCCAATTTCTAGGCCATAAGATTGTGAAGGGGTTGGATCGGGTGGATGCAGGGAGGATGTTCCCGATGATGGGTGAAACTAGAACTAGGGGGCATAGTCTTAGAATAAGGGGCTGCTCTTTCAAAACTGAGATGAGGAGGAACTACTTCACTCAGAGGGTGGTAGGTCCATGGAATATGCTGCCCCAAAAAGCTGTAGAAGCTACATCATTACATAAATTTAAAACAAATAGACAGTTTCCTAGAAGTAAAAGGAATTAAGGGTTACGGGGAGCAGGCAGGAATTTGGACATGAGTCTAGGTTCGGATCGGACATGGCCCTGTGGGTAGCGGAGCGGGCCCAGGGGCCGTGTAGCCTGATCCTGCTCCTATTTCGTGTGTCTAATTCTGTTAGATTCAGGAGATGGTTCTGTGATAGTAGATTGGTGGTTAGGATCAGATCAGCCATGATCTTATTGAATGGCGGAGCAGGCTCGAGGGGCCGATTGGCCTACTCCTGCTCCTATTTCTTATGTTCTTATTCCCCTGCCCACAACTTAAGAACATGTCTATGGATGTCGTTTATATGGTCTTCCAGAAGACATTCGATAAAGTCTCTCATAAGAGACAGTTAACTAGGCTGACACTCCAGTGCAGTACTGAGCGAGTGCTGCACTGTTGGAGGTGCCGTCTTTCGGATGAGTCATTAAACGTCTACTCTCTCAGGTGAACGTAAATGATCCCAAGGCACTATTTCGAAGAAGAGCAGGGGAGTTATCCCTGGTGTCCTGGCCAATATTTATCCCTCGATCAACATCACTAAAACAGATTATCTGGTCATTATCACATAGCTGTTTGTGGGAGCTTGCTGTGCACAAATTGGCTGCCGCATTTCCTACATTACAACAGTGACTATACTTCAAAAAGTACTCATCTATATATATAAATCGGTACTTCTGTCATTCTGTCTTTCTATCTGTCTATCTGTCTATCTGTCTGTCATCGCGTGTGCGTTGCGGGTATGCACTCGAAAGTTACAGGGCGTACCTATGCGCGCGTTACCTCCAAAGAAAGCTTACGCTTCCGAGACGGTTTTAAGCGTATTTACGTTTCGGCCGGGCTAAAATTGCGCCCGCGGTATCCCAAAAACCTTCAACATTCCGCTCATTAGCATCTCATTATCCGCTCATTAGCGACAGAGTGACCTCGAGCTCGACCAATCGTACGCCGGGTTGCTGGCGTGTGCCGCCGGGCCAATCGGTGCGCGTGTGGCCGGGCTTTATCGTTCTGAACCGAGGTGAGTCGCCGCCATCTTGATTCCAAACTTTTCCTTTCTTTTTCCCGCTTTCTGCGTCTTAAAAAAAAACGTTGCTTTTAAAACACATATTGTTTTTTAAAAAAATGATTTAGAAAGTAATTAACTTATCTAATCTCATTAATTTTCCTACCTTTCCCCGTTTTTCCAGGTAGGCCTAGAAGCCTCGGCGTCTCCTCCGCACCCACGCCCGAGCTAGGCACCTCCCGGCCCCACTCCAAGGCTGGAGGGCCGAGCCTCAGCCCAGCGCCGCTAGGGTGCGCGCGCAGCAGGAGCTGAGACGTCTCTCTCTGCCGGGGCTTGCTGAGCGTCCAGCATTACCCTGGCAACGGGCGCAATCGGCGGTCTTCACCTCGGGGGGAGGGGGTCGGCCGCGACCCTCAGGGGGGGGTGCCGCGCGCGCAGCAGGAGCAGCTGAGACGCGGCGTCTCTCTCTCTCTGGCTTGGTCAGCGTCACGGTTGCCCTGGCAACCGGGCCCGCCGGCCGAGAGAGACGCCGCGTCTCAGCTCCTGCTGCGCGCGCAATCGGCGGTCTTCACCTCCGGGGGGGGGGGGGTCGCGACCCTCGGGGGGGGCGCCCGCCGCCCTCCCTCCCCCCCTCCCCTCCCCCGCCCGCCCTCCCTCCCTTCCCCTCCCTCCCCCCTCCCCTGCCCTCCCTTCCCCCCCCGCCCTCCCTTCCCCGCCCTCCCCCCTTCCCCGCCCTCCCCCTCCCCCGCCCCCTCCCTTCCCCTCCCCCTCCCCTCCCTCTCTTCCCCCCACCCCTCCCCTCCCTCTCTTCCCCCCAGTCGCTCTCTCTCTTCCCCCCGGTCGCTCTCTCTCTTCCCCCCGGTCGCTCTCTCTCTCTCTTCCAACAACAACATGCCCTCGAAAAAGCCTCGGCACTGCCGGGCACTTCAGCTAGTTGGCTATAAAGCGCTTTGGGACATCCGGTGGTTGTGAAAGGCGCTATATAAATGCAAGTCTTTTTTTAACTAAGCTTGAAGCTCAAGGAATTGAAGGCAAATTATTAATCTTGTTAGGACATTGGCTGAGTGGCAGGAGACAGAAAGTAGGGATAATGGGCAGGTACTCTAATTGGCAGGATGTGACTAATGGTGTCCTACAGGGACCTGTGTTGGGGTCACAACTATTCACCATATATATTAACAACTTAGACGATGGGATAGAGAGCCACATATTCAAGTTTGCCGATGACACAAAGATAGGTGGCATTGTAAATAGTGTAGATGGAAGCATAAAATTACAAAGAGGTATCGATAGATTAAGTGAGCAAAACCGTTCATTTTAAATCCGAGATTGAAAGAATTTTATTAACCAAAGGTATTAAGGGACATGGGGCAAAGGCAGGTATATGGAGTTTGGTCGCAGATCAGCCATGATCTCATTGAATTGTGGAACGGGCTTGAGGGGCTGAACGGCCTACTCTGTTCCTAAGTTCCTAGTTCATGTGGGCCTAATTGCAAGTGACGGGATTCTCAGGGTCACACTTCGGGAGTAAACGGAGATGTTCAGCAAAGTCGTCACCCAATCTGTGTTTGGTCTCCCCAATGTAGAGGAGACCACATCATAAGCAGCAAATACAGCTTATATATTAAAAGAAGTACAAGTAAATCGCTGTTTCACCTGGAAGGAGTGTTTGGGGCCCTGGATGGTGGGAAGGGAGGAGGTGAAAGGGCAGGTGTTGAATCTCCTGCACTTGCACGGGAAGGTACCGTGGGAAGAGGAGCAGGTGTTGGGGTGATTAAAGAGTGGACGAAGGTGTCGCGGATGGAGCAGTCCCTTCTGTAAAATATAGATGTTATGATTCTGCTATTATTTGTTTGTTTTTTAAGGTTCAATAAATTTGTTTGGCACTTAAAGCCTAAAATAAGATTCAGTATTAGTGTTACTGTGCTGCCTTTTGAAGGTGAGGAGGATTCAGCGGAGGCACAGGACAGAACTAGTAGCCAAAGAAATCTCTTTAAAAAAAAGATTTGTTATCTTGACATGCCATAATACTTTTCCAAGATAGCAACGTAAGCGAAAATACTCTCAGAGACATAGGGAGTGAGGGTTCTCTTTAGGCAGGTACCTCAGCCACCTGCAGGTTAGGATCTCAGGCGATGGGAACCTCACAATTTCCAATTAGGTAAGTAACCCCCTCTGTTTTAACTGTCCACCTGCCCGGTTTCCACTGGGGGGGCGGTGGGGTAGGATTAAATTCACCGCTGGGGCTGTTTTAATTGTAACAGATGAGATTAAGGGGTGATTTAATAGAGGTGGTAAAATTATTAAGCGATGGGACAGAGTAAATGGAAACAGATTGGTGTAAATTTTCATTTTTCGGTAATGAAATCTTGCCCATATAAATTGGGCATTCACGATTGTTAAGTTGCAGATTTATCCAACCAGTTTGTTAAAGGGGCAGCCAGCAACTTGATGCTGAAATTTAAATTATGTTTCTTGGATTGTGTGAGGTTTTTCTTCTCAACTTTGTGCATGAATGGACTTTGGAGTTAGTCATTGTTACTCCCACCTACAGTTCTCAACAACTGCAGACTTACCCTGACTTGTCTGAGAAACAATGCACGTGAAGGTACAGATTCACCAGTGAGATGGTGACAGAGCTGTGCCACATGTTTCAAGGCAACCTCCAGCCGAGGGCAGGCACAGCACTGCCAGAAGCTAACATGGTCACTTTAGCCCTGGACACCTTGTCCCCAGCACTTTCCAGGCTGCCACAGGGGACATCAGCAATGTCAGCCTGTCGTCATTACTTTCCCAATTGCCAAATGGAATCAGCACAAGAAAGCTCAAGATGGTTGAATTCCCTAAACTCCAGGGTCCACATTGATTGCATATATGTAGTTTTGTGCACAATATTGGGTCATTTGCAAACTGAAAGCACTATCATTCTACCAACGTGCAGCTTATTTGCTACTATCTGAACAAAATTGTGCAGGTCAGTGCCTCTATCCATGGCTTTCTCCATTCAGTCAGTAAATCTGTCTTGAGGAGCTGACCGTGAGCCCCAAAGCAGGCACAGCAGCAGTCTGAACATTCACAAGAAATGCAAAGATAGACTTTAGCATCTCTTTCATGGGATCTTTGTTGCAAAAATCCCTGAAGTTACTTCATGCACCAAGATGAATAACAGAGCTATCCTCCACATTAACCACTATGTGATAAAAGCTGGTAGGTGCTCTCACCAATTATTCCAACAGTCTTTCATCCTAATGAAGAATTCTTGTTTAAAAAGATGGGCCCCAGGAATTAGGTTCGCTGTCCTCAGCTATGGAGGAATGCAACCTCACCTTCTGACTTGCTGCTTTCTGCTCCTCCTGCGCCACTGCCACCTGCTCCTGCTCAATTGTCTCTATGTTTCATCCAATATACTAGCCTCATACTCACTTTCTAAATCCCTTGTAGTGGATGGCTCTGTGCTGTTGCTCGCCAGGATAAGATTGAGTGATACGATATGCTGTGAAGTGTCTTTTTGCTCCTGGTCACTCGCCCCTGCCTCAGCTTCTTCTGCTATAGAAAAAGTGCCACAAAAATGTTTCTGTTACGATGTGGCACTTAGCATATGCCTGCAGGACTGGTATGGACCTACTGTTTAACACATGCTTTGATTTAGTGAGTGCTATGAATCTTGAGGTGAGGCCACACATCCTAATCTCCATTTTCTGCTTCCTGTTTAAAGTCTCATTTTCATATTTGGAGGTGTTGAAAGGACAGAAATGTAGGTGCTGTAGATGAAGGTGTTGGCAGAGGTTTTTACTGTTGGATGTTGTGCCAGGTGCTGGTAAGTGGAATAATACTGTGAGAATGTGTGGGTAGGAGTGAACACTTCAAGTGAGTAATAGTTGCTGCACTGCATTACAGTGAAGTCATAGTCAGGTACCCTACCTTTTCACTCCTGGTGAGATTATTGGACATTTAAATTATCAACGATCTCTTGCCTTGACGCACCCTTTGGCTGACCCAATAGAGAAAAGAGAATGTCCTTCCTCTACTGAAGCCAGATTTCTGTTAACCTGCTCCTCAAACTATGGTGCCCTTCTGCTAGTATGGCTGGTCATAGAAACATAGAAGATAGGAGCAGGAGTAGGCCATTCGGCCCCTCGAGCCTGCTCCGCCATTCAATGTGATCATGGCTGATCATCCAAATTCAGTACCCGGTCCCTGCTTTCTCCCCATATCCTTTGATCCCTTTAGCCTTAAGAAATATATCCAACTCCTTCTTGAATATATTTAATGTATTGGCCTCTACTGCCTTCTGTGGTAGAGAATTCCACAGGTTCACCACTCTCTGGGTGAAGAAATTCCTCCTCATTTCTGTCCTAAATGGCCTATCCCTTATCCTTAGACTGTGACCCCTGGTTCTGGACTCCCCGACCATCGGGAACATCCTGCATCTAGTCTGTCCAGTCCTGTCAGAATTTTATAAGTTTCAATGAGATCCCCTCTCATTCTTCTAAACTCCAGCGAGTACAAGCCCAATTGACCCAATCTCTCCTCATACGTCATTCCTGCCATCCCAGGTATCAGCCTGGTGAATCTTCGCTGAACTCCGTCCATGGCAAGAACATCCTTCCTCAGAAAAGGCGACCAAAACTGCACACAATACTCAAGATGTGGTCTCACCAAGGCCCTGTACAACTGCAGCAAGACATCCTTGTTCCTGTACTCAAACCCCCTCGCTACGAAGGCCAACATGCCATTTGCCTTCTTAACCGCCTGCTGCACCTGCATGCTTACCTTCAGTGACTGGTGCACAAGGACACCCAGGTCTCGTTGCACTTCCCCTTCTCCCAATCTATTGCCATTCAGATAATAATCTGCCTTCCTGTTTTTGACACCAAAGTGGATAACCTCGCATTTATCCATGTTATATTGCATCTGCCATGCTTTTGCCCAATCACCCAACCTGTCCAAATCATCCTGGAGTTTCTCTGCATCCTCCTCACAGCACACACGCCCACCCAGCTTTGTGTCATCTGCAAATTTGGAGATATTACATCGAGTTCCCTTGTCTAGATCATTAATATATATTGTGAATAGCTGGGGTCCAAGGACCGATCCCTGCGGTACCCTCCTAGTCACTGCTTGCCACTCGGAAAAAGACCCGTTTATTCCAACTCTTTGCTTTCTGTCTGCCAACCAGTTCTCTATCCAAGTCAATACCTTGCCCCCAATCCCATGTGCCTTAACTTTACATGCTAATCTCTTATGTGGGACCTTATCAAAAGCCTTCTGAAAGTCCAAATACACCACATCCACTGGTTCTCCCTTATCTATTTTACCAGTTACATCCTCAAAAAATTCCAGTAGATTAGTCAAGCACGATTTACCTTTTGTAAATCCATGTTGACTTTGTCCGATCCTGTCACTGTTTTCCAAGTGCTCTGCTATTACATCTTTTATAATGGACTCTAGCATTTTCCCCACTACCGATGTCAGGCTTACCGGGTCTATAATTTCCCGCTTTTTCTCTCCCACCTTTTTTGAATAGTGGGGTAACATTAGCTACCCTCCAATCCATGGGAACTGTTCCAGATTCCATTGAATGCTGGAAGATGATCAGCAAAGCATCAACTATTTCTAGGGCCACTTCCTTAAGTAGCCTAGGATGTAGATTATCAGGCCCTGGGGATTTATTGGCCTTCAATCCCATCAATTTCCCTAACACCATTTCCCTACAAATACTGATTTCTTTCAGTTCCTCCCTTTCATCAGACCCTATGTTCCCCGACATCTCTGGGAGGTTATTTGTGTCCTCCTTTGTGAAGACAGAACCAAAATATGCATTTAATTGGTCTGCCATTTCTTTGTTCCCCATTATAAATTCCCCTGATTCTGACTGCAAGGGACCTACGCTTGACTTCACCAATCTTTTTCTCTTCACATATCTATAAAAGCTTTTACTGTCAGTTTTTATGTTCCCTGCAAGCTTACTCTCAGAAATAGATATTTTCCTGTCCTGATTCCAGTACATCAGAGCAAAATATAAAAAACACTGTTGTCCCTTTAAGCTGCTGCAAGCTTTTAAGCCCTGCACCAGCACACACATTCTCAATATTGAATAGGAGGAGTGAATCACACCTGGAGCTTGGTCAGCTCATTTATCCCAGCTGGGTTCGTCACATTTCAAGTTGGGTACGTGCAAGCCGCACATTCTCAATTTAAGCTGGGGAGCTCAGCTGACATGAAAATCAGCTCTTTTGTGGCTAAGGTGCATGAAAGGTGTGAAGAAAATTATAAAAATGACTACATTTTGAAAGCATTTCATGGACTGTGAAGCATTTTGGGACATCCTGAAGCTTTGAAAGCCACTATATAAATGCAAGTTCCTTTTCTTGTTAATATCAGTTTCTTCCAATAATGACAGGTGGGCTGTAGTCTCTAGCACTGCACATAGATGTGGAACATGGACTACTTTTAACTACAGGATGTGCCTTTAGCTGAGCTGTTGGTGAAATGGCATAGAAATTCACCATTGTACCTGTAGTATTCTCCACCCTACATCCACAGCATTTCCAGGACGATGAATTGAATACCCTTGGGCTCGATTTTCCAAGCCCCGAGGAGGCGGGTTTGGAGGCGGGAGTGGTGGGAAAATTGCAGAATCGGGGGCAGGGACCCATCCCTCCCCCAACCCGCTTCCATACCAATGTCCCAGGAGGCGGGTACCCGACCTGTGCTGGGAGCCGCCTCCCCGAGGCGGGAAGGGGATTAGTGCCAATTAACTGCCTGTTAACCGGTAGTTAACAGGCAGTTTTTTGCCTAATCCCTATTTTTAGCTCTGAAGTGTGGGCTGTCCGACAGCTCCGAACCACGCCAAGTTAGTGAGGCGGACCATCAGTCTGCAGGGGTTGGAGGGGTCGAGATGTCCGTTGTGCAGGTGAGTGATGGGTGCATGTGTGCAGAGGTACGTGTGTGAGGTAAGTGTAAAGTGTTTTAATAAGTTTTACTTGCATTTACTTTCTCCTGCAGGCTTCCTTCCTTCAGTTCTTGGGAGTCCCTCAGCTCACTGACACAGAAAGCAGAATGGCCGCTGAACTGTCAAAAGCTGCAGCCTCTGCTTTCTGGTCTGGAGAGCTCTCTAACTGAGCCTGAGTAGAAGGACTCAAGTTAGAAGACAGATTGTCAGTGTTTGACAGCTTCACAGAGCTGTCAATCACTGATTTTTCGTCTGTCAAAAGCTCTTCACAGATGAAATGTTAATCGCTGACGTCACCAGTAACCAGGTGTCCCTTAATTGGCCTGCTGAGCCCGCTGGGCGGGCTTAACAAGGTCAATCAAGGGAAAATAGCGTGGGTTGGCCACAAGTTGATGGAGGCGGGACTACAACCCAAAAAGTGGGAGTCCCGCCTCCAAAAGTTCCCCATTGACAAAATTGAGCCCAAGGTCTTCCACTGGGGGTGGCAACTCTTGGCAGCTGGTAATACTTCTGACCAGGGACTGTCCTGAAGTCAAGAAAGTGGAATATCTGCAGCACTAGAGAGTAAAGAAAAGAAGGGACTTGCATTTATATAGTGATTTTTACAACCTCAGTATGTCCCAAAGTGCTTCATAGCCAAAGAAGTATTCATTGTAGTGATAATCTGTTTTGGTGGTATTAGTTGAGGGATAAATGTTGGCCAGGACACCAGGAGGACTCCCTGCTTTTCTTCAAATAGTGCCATGGGATCTTTTACCTCCACCTCAGAGGGCCGACAGGGCCTTGGTTTAATATCTCATCCAATAGAGTATAGGAAAGAAGAGCAGTATTTTTCCTCTGATTCCAACTACTCTCAATCCTAGGGCTGAATCACCCATTCATGATCTGGCTCAGTTGTGCCTTTCTATAAAAATATCTAAAATTGGGTGGAGTTAGACTTCTACATTCTTAGGCAATGAAAGCCTGTGAATACAAATTCAATGCCACATTTCCTTGGAATCGTGATTAATAGTTATGTCTATATGATCAAACTTTCTGAATCACTGTTACTGAAGCATGCATTAAACTGGGAAATGTGTGTTTTACTGTTGATTTAATCATATAATTGCTGTAGGTTTTTCTGCATTCCCTTCCCAGCAACCACTAATTTGAGATTTCTGTCCTTGTTGCAGTTATCTCTGACCACTCCTTTTTGCAATGCCATGTAATGTACAAGAATGTGCAAATACTGCATAAACTTGTTTCCACCTGTTTTGATGTTGCCTCAGAATGCAGAGTCTTTGTAAATTGATGTGTGATTTAATTCAGGTCACTCTTAACATATATTTTTATTTGTTCTGTTGGTGTTCCATTTGGAGTCGCATGTACATACTGCAATTTGACTGGACGAAGCAGGTGGAATTTAAACAAGAAAGCCAATGGCCCAGATTTTGGGCTCTCGATGACAGCGTTCGCATAGCGTACGCCGTCGTAAGCCATCAGAAAGGCCCGCAAGTTCCGGGTTTCCACATGCGCGGTGCACAGGTCTACCGCACCGACCCAAAAATCACTTTCGCTGCTGCAGATTTGGACTGCCCAACAAATGCCCAAGAAACCCTTATGCCTGGTAAAAGCAGGCGTAGGACCTGCTTTCACCAGTGTAAGGGTTAATATAAATCTTAAATTAAAAATAAAAAAATAAAAAATCATGCACAAACGTTTATAATTAGTTTATGTAAATTTGGGCCCAGATTAAAATGTTTAAAATTATTTTTCAAAAAATTAAATTTTTATTGTATATGCTTTATTGATGGGACTTTTAATTAAATTTTAAATGGGAACATTTATTTTTATTCCAGTTGTATAAATTATTTAATTATTTGAGAATTCCTCATATGCTTGTGGGGATTCCGCTCGTAAATGGAATCGCCATAAGCATATTAGGAATCTGTAGGAACGGAGGTTCCTAGCTGAAGAATTGAGATCGACGCAGAGAATCAAAAACAATAAAATTTAATGAACAAACTAAGTTAAACAGTAAACTGCTGGATACAATGCAAATAGGTCTGGTCTGGTTGAAAGCCTCTCTAGAACTGCTAGAAGGTTCCGGGCACTGACGTCATGACGTCATCACGTTCTTCCCGCCGTTGGGGGATCACGTGACGGGCGGCATGATGTCATCACACGGAGTAAAGGAAAGAAGCCATAGTACAGTTAACAGATACATTAAAGGTGCAGCCCCCAGTTGCACTACATTGCTGTTAAAGGAATTATGAACAATTGTCCTGAATCCCCTGGTGGCTCCGCCACAAATCCTCCTTTCTGATTGGAGGACCTGGCCCATGTGATCTCGGGGACGCTTCTGAACCGCCTGCGTCCCTGGGATCCGTGGGTCTTTACACAGGTGTACGCCTGCAGGCCCAGGAACCAAAGTCTCCGAAGCCTGGGAGCCTGAAGGTAGGTGTGTATTTTTTTATCAGGTCGGAGGCGCACACCGGATGTATGAATCCAAGTGCAAATTCTGGACAATTATATCAAATTAAAAGTCTAAGGAGCCATCCCAGAATCGAAACAGTTACTTAGAATTCTGATGGATCTGATGCCCTTGACAGGCTGGCTTATAGCAACCCATACACATGTTTGCAATCTAGTTTTTCACTACCAGTTGTTGAATGGCTAACTTGAACCTTGCTGGGCCTCACCATACCACATTAAATGTGGCTTATTTTGGGCACTTTACTAAAATTGAGTAGACTGACATACAGACTAAGAAGGATCTGGGTTTTTAGGTGGTTATTTATTGTAACTGTTTAAGATTATTCCTTCCTACTATTATGTACATAATGTGATGCATTTACTTTCATTGTAAATTAACACCCACACAGATGCATTACTTTGAGTGTACACCATTCCAAAAAATGTGCAATTACCAAAGTGGTTGGTTAAGTTTATCTGGAATAGCAAGTAGATATTAAATACAGATTATGAATTTGTTTTCTTTTAATCCAGTATTCTGAAACTTAGAATCTAGTTTTAAATTCCAGAAACCAAATTAACCAGTTCCTGTACCCTGGATGAACTTAATTGTCTGGCACGACTGGACAGACGCCTAACAATAATTTTACTGTAAATGCCTGGTTTAGCCTCTCTGTGTTCCAACTCCATGCCAGGTGCTTGAACTCATAATCTAAGAACATGCTTCAGTGCATTGCTGAAGCAATGCCGTACAGAGTGGGTGCTACATTTTCTGAGGTGCCGTCCTTTGAGTGAAACAATGGCCTGCATTTTCCGATCCATACGGGTGTGTACAAGCTGTGTACACACCCGTAGTGATATCGGAAATGCTGGTTTCAGGCGTGCGCTAAAAACTGGCATGCTCTTGACAGATCAGACGCCTGTCATATTTCCGTTTTCTGCAGAACTCCACCCTCTGAAAACCCTTAGAAATCTTACGCCTGGTAAAAGCAGGCATAAGGCCTGCTTTTACCAGCATAAGAATTGAAAAAAGTTTAAAAAAATTTTTTCACTCATTTATAATGAAATACTTTTAAAAATGGTAAGTTTATTTTTAGCCCCGTAAAAACTTTAAGTATTTTTTTCAAAAAATTACATTTTTGTTTAAAATATTTAATTTAATGGCCCAGAAATTCGTGTCGGGGGCTTCCCGCGGGTGAAAGCCCCCAACCTACACTTACATTGTGCGCCAACAGTTGAGGCCTGGGTCTGTGTGGATTTCCTGTCTGTGGCCCGTTCCAGCTCCCGGCGCGCTGTGCTTGCGTGACCCAGCGGCGTACTTAGTGCGATGCGTCGGCTGGGATCACGTGAGCACTGGGCAACCAATCGGAGGAGGGAAAAGTCCGTTCATGAGTTTGACATAAGACCTGTCAAACTCATGAAAACTCCAGGTGCCCAAAACAGTACATAACCTTAAAATAAATTTTTAAAAAATCACACTATTTAAATCAACTATAAATAACATTAAATAACCATTTTAAACAATTTAAATTTTTGAAAAAAATAATTTTATAAAAAATCAGAGCTAAAAATACACTTACCTTACTGTAAAGTATTTAAAAATAATAAACCTGTGGAAAAAATGTTCTAATTTTAATTAATTGACCACTTACCTTTTAAAATGAAGTCCTTACGTCTGCTTTTTTAATGTGTAAAAAGTGGAGGCCTTCACGCACGGGCAAACCTGTCAAAAAAAGGAAGTTCAATGCGCACGCGCTGCCTCATACGTCGCACGCGTTTCACCTCTTAACCCCTACATTCAGGGGACCGGAAGTGCCGTTTTCCCATGCATGCGCTGTGCATGCAAGAAAGCGGCACTTCCATCAGGTCCACGCGTGAGTACCCCGTGCGTACTCACGCGTTGGGACCCGAATTACTGGGCCAATGTAATCTTAACTCATTTTTAAAAAGTGATTTAAAAAAAAATGTATTTAATGTTTTTGGGGTGATCTCCATTCATATATTTGACAGGTCTACCTGTCAAAAGTATGAAGGGAGATTCCCTTCTCCTATTGGCTGGCCTGGCCCACGTGATCGCAGGGACGCTTGCAAGCCGCATGCGCCCCTGGGATACGTGGGCCCTGCGCATTTCGACTGTGGAGAGGCCCAGGAGCGGAAGTGTCCGGACTTCAAAAGCAGGAGCATTCCTGCTCCGCTAATACCACCAAAAGCAGCATAACTGCTCCTTCATTTTATTGATCGTTGTGGGTTCTTGCTGTCTGCAAAAAGGCTGCGGTGTTTGCCTACATAACAACTATCACTGGACTTTCAAAAGGCTTTCGATAAGGTCCTGCATAAGAGATTAGCGTGTAAAGTTAAGGCACATGGGATTGGAGGCAAGGTATTGACTTGGATAGAGAACTGGTTGGCTGACAGGAAGCAAAGAGTTGGAATAAACGGGTCTTTTTCCGAGTGGCAGGCAGTGACTAGTGGGGTACAGCAGAGATTGGTCCTTGGACCCCAGCTATTCATTCACAATATATATTAATGATCTAGACAAGGGAGCTAGATGTAATATCTCCAAGTTTGCAGACGACACAAAGTTGGGTGGGCGTGTGTGCTGTGAGGAGGATGCTGAGAAACTCCAGGATGATTTGGACAGGTTGGGTGATTGGGCAGAAGCATGGCAGATGCAATATAACGTGGATACATGCGAGGTTATCCACTTTGGTGTCAAAAACAGGAAGGCAGATTATTATCTGAATGGCAATAGATTGGGAGAAGGGGAAGTGCAACGAGACCTGGGTGTCCTTGTGCACCAGTTGCTGAAGGTAAGCATGCAGGTGCAGCAGGCGGTTAAGGCGGCAAATGGTATGTTGGCCTTTGTAGCGAGAGGGTCTGAGTACAGGAACAAGGATGCCTTGCTGCAGTTGTACAGGGCCTTGGTGAGACCACATCTTGAGTATTGTGTGCAGTTTTGGTCACCTTATCTGAGGAAGGATGTTCTTGCCATGGACGGAGTTCAGCAAAGATTCACCAGGCTGATACCTGGGATGGCAGGAATGACGTATGAGGAAAGATTGGGTTGATTGGGCTTATACTCGCTGGAGTTTAGAAGAATGAGAGGTGATCTCATTGAAACTTATAAAATTCTGACAGGACTGGACAGACTAGATGCAGGAAGGATGTTCCCGATGGTCGGGGAGTCCAGAACCAGGGGTCACAGTCTAAGGATAAGGGGTTAGCCATTTAGGACAGAAATGAGGAGGAATTTCTTCACCCAGAGAGTGGTGAACCTGTGGAATTCTCTACCACAGAAGGCAGTAGCGGCCAATTCATTAAATATATTCAAGAAGGAGTTGGATATATTTCTTAAGGCTAAAGGGATCAAGGGGTATGGGGAGCAGGCAGGGACAGGGTACTGAATTTGGACGATCAGCCATGATCGCATTGAATGGTGGAGCAGGCTCGAGGGGCCGAATGGCCTACTCCTGCTCCTATCTTCTATGTTTCTATGACCTCGGGAGCCCTCGGGTAAGTTCATCGATTTTTTTCCGATAGGAGGCATCCACACGCAGGAAGCCTCCCATCGGAAATTCAGGGCCATTAGTCTGAGGCCCATTTTGTATGTTCTGGATGTTAAAGTTACCACGGCATTATTAGAAGTGCAAGGAGTTTTCGTGGTATCCTGGTTAGCATTCTTGCTCCACTAATACCACCAAAAGCAGCATAACTGCTCATTCATTTTATTGATGGTTGTGGGTTCTTGCTGTCTGCAAAAAGGCTGCGGTGTTTGCCTACATAACAACTATCACGGCACTGAAAAATAATTAATTGCATATGAAGTGCTTTAAGATGTTTGCTTTCATTGTATATTTGCACAACTTTTGTATTACCACGAGCATTTATAAATGCATAGGTTAATTAAGGGAACACATGGATTTGCTAAAGGCAACTGATGTTTCACAAATTTTATAGAGTTTTGTTTTGAAGAAGTGACTTTCGATAGACAAATAGCATGCAGTAGATATTCCTTGGCAGCACCACCCAAACCCACAATCTCCACCACATAGAAGGACAAGGGCAGCAGGTGCATGGGAACACCATCACCACCAAGATCCCCCCCAAGCCACACCCCATCGTGACTTTGACATAAATTGCCGATCCTTCATCGTCACTGGGCCAAAATCCTGGCACTCACTAACAGCACTGTGGGAGCATCTTCACCACACGGACTGCAACAGTTCAAGAAGAAGGCCCACCACCACCACCTTCTCAAGGGCAATTATGAATGGGCAATAAATGCTAGCCTTGTCAGCGACACCCACAACCTGAGAATGAATTTTGAACAAATGTAGTAGATTTTCAGAAGGGGTTTATTAAAGTGACTCACAAGAGATCTTAAGAAAAATTAAAGTGTATGGTATAAGAGGAATTGTATTAGCATGGATAGATGGACAGGAAACAGAGTGAGGGTAAATAGATGTTGCTCAGACTAGAGAGGGGTTGGAAATAGTGTACCTCAGAGGTCATTTATGGATCTAGTTTTATTCTCTGTAGATATAAATAATTTGGACTTGAATATAGGGAACATGGTGCCAAAATTTGCTGACAATACAAAAGTAGGAGGTTTTGCAAACAGCGAGGAATTCTGTAAAAGACTTTGGTAAAGACATAGACAGGTTAATGGAATGGGCAGACAAGTGGCAAATGCAATTTAATATGGATAAGTGTGAGGTGATATATTTTGAGAGGTAAAACAATGAATGGGAGTATAGATTTCAATGTAAAGGTGCTGAAGGATGTGGTTGTACAGAGAGACATGGAAGTTCAAATACATATTTCCCTCAAAGTGTGAATGGAGGTAAATTAGGCCAACAGAACTAATGATAAATGTGTACAAAACATTGGCTAGACCATAGTTAAGAGTACAATTTTGAGAATCCCATTATAGAAAGGACATTAAAGCCGTAGAGAGTGTACAGATTAGATACATCAGGATCATCCCAGAGATGGGAAACTATAGTTATGAGGAGAAACTTTAAATACTAGGACTATTTTCAGTGGAGCAGCTAAGAGGAGATTTAATAGAGGTTTTTAAAATTATGAAGGGTTTTGATAGATTGAATAAGGTAAAACTACTTCCTCTAGTTGGATAGTCATCAATTTAAAATCATCACTAAGACAGTGAGGAGCGAGCTTGGGAGAACTTCCTTTACACAGTGGGTTGTTGGAGCATGGACTGCTTTGCTACAGAGTGTTTTAGAAGTAGACATCACTGCATCTTTTAAGGGAAAATTGGGTAAATATTTGATGCAGAGGGAGATACAGGGCTATGGGGGAGACTCCTGAGCAGTGGGATTTATTTTGGATTTCTCGAGTAACACGCTGGGCCAAATAGCCTCCGTCTGATTGATGGTTTTATGTTTTCGGAGAAACGTGATAAGGCACTACATAAATGCAAGTCTTTGTTTGTTTACTCAGTCAGTAATGGCCCTTTCTGTTTTTGCACGTAAAGTTTGAAATTGAATTGTGTGACATTAGTTAGGGGAACAGTGGATTTTCTTATGCACGTGTTAACAGAGTAGAATTTTCATTGGCGTTCCCCAATCTCCAGTCATAGTTTTGATGGAAACCCTGGAGAAGCGGCTTGAATGGACATTTACTCTGTTTCTCCAATGTTTACGCCATATTCCACCGAAGACGGAAGATCAGGAGACTCGCTGTGAAATTAACCAACAAACATCTTTGTTATTAATATCATACTGTGTAATTTCAATATTTATTTGATGATGATTGATCTGGTCATGAGACCATGCCAGTCTTTTTTTCTTTGGCATTTGATTGTTTGAATTATTTGTTAGCCAAAGGTGGCACCACCTCCAAAATAGATAGTGGGTGCCAGCAGGCAGAGGAAATCAAGTTCATCTGCTGTAACTTTGGCGGAAGAGCTGGAGAAATCCCAGAAAAATTAAGTAGGCACTGAGAAAGTATGGGTAAAGAAAAATTGGGCAAGGAGAAGTAACATTTAGGGGTAAAAATTGGGTAGCACCCCGCACTGCCCCGAGAGGGAGGAGGGGCGCTACTGGAAGCTCCCCGCATCTTTTTTGGGGTGCTGCGAGCCAAAACCACGGCATGGTGCTGCGGCACGTCGCGCCACGGTAATGCAGGCCTTCCTCCCCTTACTAAAGGGGAGGGGCCTGTTGCAGCACGTCCCGGCGCACAGCTGGGCCATCAGGGATCGGGAGTGCTGGCAAACGAGCCCGGCACTGAAGAGGAGTGCCGGGTTCACGGAGAGCAGCCAGAATCCCACGGAGGTGGGCCTCATGGGGGCCAGGGACAGCAACGGGGGCAGGTGCTGGCAGGCGGCCAGCAACAAAAATGGCCACCCGCCACCTCCCGTTTAACTAGCGCTGCCCCGGCGTAGGTAGGCCCCCCTGACCCCGTCGGACATAGCGTCTGGCGGTAAGTCAGGGGGGCGCTACCAAAGATCGCGGCCGGGGTGCTGCGCATGGCGATGATGTCATCGCCAGCAGCGCAGCACCGCGGGGTGCTAATGGTTACCGCCGCCGCTAACCTCCCGCTGAATTTCACGGGAGGCGTCGGTGGCGCTGCACCCAGGCGCTAGTTGCTTTGTGCCCTGTTAGCACCAACGGGAGGCGCAAAGCAAACAAATTTTTCCCCCTTAATGTCTTAAGTATTTACTTTTATTGTTTAGGGTTAATATTACAGTTAGAAAAGTATTCCTGATATTTGAGTAGCTTTCTAACTGTAATAATATTTGTTTCTGTGTCATGCTGTTTGCTCAAAACATTAAAAAAAATTGTCTGGCCCAGGGAGAATAGAATTTTCCAGAACTGCTGGTAATCTAAATGTTAACAACAACAACAACTTGCATTTATATCACGCCTTTAACGTAATAAAATGTCCCAAGGCACTTCACAGTTACAAGGAATGAAAGAGGCAGTTCAGAGAAGCACTGACCAAAATAACCTCAATAAAATAAAAGCAAGTTTCAAATGGATTGACTGGTTGAAGGCAGAAGTAAGAGGGATCACCCAACTGATTTGTTTCCATACAAGCTTTTCTTGTTTCCTATCCGGCAGTGCATGAGATATGAGAAGAGTTGTCCCAGATGGGTCAGCACTACTCAGTCTTGATCTCAGCGAGGGGCACTCCAACTGACCTTGCTCCTTCTGGGCTATGTACAGGTGGGGAAAATTAAGACAGGACTCCTGTTTCAAATGTAATCCATGCGTGGGTGTTAGTCAGGCCAGGATCAGGATGGCTATGGCAGTCAAAAACCCATCAACACATTGTCTAAGATGACAAATTGAGAATAATGGCTAGGCTATGTGCCCTCTGGTAAAAGAGAATTTTGTACAGTAATGGGTTTATACCACTAGGTGTGTCTCATATGTTTCATAAGCATTGAAGTAAATATTGCTAATGACAACTAGTGCCAGTCTGCAATAACTGCCCCATTTTTTTGGTATAAGAACATAAGAAATAGGAGCAGGAGTAGGCCAATCGGCCCCTCGAGCCTGCTCCGCCATTCCATAAGATCATGGCTGATCTGATCCTAACCGCCCATCCACTATCACAGAACCATCTCCTGAATCTAACAGAATTAGACACATGAAATAGGAGCAGGATCAGGCTACACGGCCCCTGGGCCCGCTCCACTACCCACAGGGCCATGACCGATCCGAACCTAGACTCATGTCCAAATTCCTGCCCGCTCCCCGTAACCCTTAATTCCCTTTACTTCTAGGAAACTGTCTATTTCTGTTTTAAATTTAAGTAATGATGTAGCTTCTACAGCTTTTTGGGGCAGCATATTCCATGGACCTACCACCCTCTGAGTGAAGTAGTTCCTCCTCATCTCAGTTTTGAAAGAGCAGCCCCTTATTCTAAGACTATGCCCCCTAGTTCTAGTTTCACCCATCATCGGGAACATCCTCCCCGCATCCACCCGATCCAACCCCTTCACAATCTTATATGTTTCAATAAGATCGCCTCTCATTCTTCTGAACTCCAATGAGTAGAGTCCCAATCTACTCAACCTCTCCTCATATGTCCATCCCCTCATCCCCGGGATTAACCGAGTGAACCTTCTTTGTACTGACTCGAGAGCAAGTATGTCTTTTCTTAAGTATGGACACCAAAACTATATGCAGTATTCCACGTGCGGTCTCACCAATACTGATGTAAAAAGGAGTCTCACACATCAAGGAACTTTAAAGTAAGCTTTAAGCAACTTATAATTATACTATATACAATCACCATGCCTCTAGGAGAAGCCCTTTTACCATACTGAGCAGTTCAGTATTTATACTAGTCCAAACACAGGAAGTGACGTATGCACAGGAAGTGATGTATGCACAGAGTTCACAGTTCACAGGAAGTGATGTGCACATAACTTCATCCGGAAGTTATTTATTATTATTACATTCTTCCCTCCTGCGAGATTAGAAGGCTGTGGTCTTCCTTTTATTCCGCAGCCGCCGAACGAGGAAGAGTCGCACCCGTTTGGGTTCCCGTCGCAGAGGGTCTCTGGTCCGCTTACATGCTGTTGGCCATTGGTCAGAGCCTGTGTGGCCTGGATTACCCTGTGAAGGGTCGGGGAGATCATGGCTTCGTGTACGAGCCCCAATAGGTGCAGAGTTGGTCTGTCTCTGTTCAGAGGGAGGTGCAGAGCTCGTCTGTGGCGGATCAGTACTTTGGTGCGCGGTACTGGGAGGGTCGCAACTTTGAGTACGGGGTTCTACCGGCACCAAGCTAGTTGGTGTCAGATCAGGATCCTGGAGAGGGGTACCCGGTAGGTTCCAAGAGGCTCCTGGTAAAATACCATCACTCGATGTCCCACTAGGTCCTGGTGGGCAGGGAGCCAGATCCCGTAATGATACGGTAGATTCTCGGCAGTCGGGATATCGTATGTATGCATAGGTGGGGTTGGCATCGGTTAGTTCGACCTCGTCTACGAGAGGGTCATTTTTAGACGTCCGAACGTATCTTCGGAGTAGTACAGGTCCAGGAGTAGTTAGCCATGACGGGAGGGATGTCCCATAAGATGAGCGACGCTGGAATCCAAAGAACCGCTCATGAGGTGTAGTATTTGCGGCTGTAGAAAGAAGGGACCGTATAGAGTGCAATGCATCCGGAAGCACTGCTTCCCATTGCTGGTTTGGTAGGCCCCGAGATCTTAAAGCAAGATGTACGGAATTCCAGATGATACCGTTATACCTCTCTACCTGCCCATTTCCGATGGGATGATATGGCGTCGTTTTGCTTATAGCAATTCCCCTTTCTGAGAGGTAGTCCTTGAGTTCCCTTGACATAATGGATGGACCCCGATCCGAGTGAATGTAAGCCGCCATGCCACAGAGAGAAAATACCTGCTCAAGCCAGCAGATTACTGTGGACGCCAGCATATTGGAGCAGGGGAAGGCAAATGGAAAACGTGAATATTCATCAATCATGGTGAGCAAATATGTGTTCCGAGTTGAAGAGGGCACTGGGCCCTTAAAATCGATGCTAAGTCGTTGCATCGGTTGGGTTGCGTGTATGAGCATACCACCTGAGGGGCGGAAGAACTGAGGTTTTAATTCTGCACAAAGCCGGCATTCTGAGCACATTTTCTTTACATCTCCAGTAGAAAAAGGGAGATTCCGTGATCGTACGAAATGTAGCATGCGCGTAACGCCAGGATGATACAATCCATTGTGGACATCTATGAGAGTAGAGGACGACATAGTGGAGCAGAATGCTCGTGTGAGGGTATCCGGGGCCACATTCTCCTTGCCAGGTCGATAGTGAATGGTGTAACCAAAAGAGGCCAGTTCCATCCTCCAAAGCTGTATTTTATTATTCTTAATTTTGGTTCGTTTTCGATTATCGAGCATGAAGGTGACTGATCGCTGGTCCGTGATTAATGTAAAGTGCTGGCGAGCTAGGAAATGGTTCCACTTCCGTACCGCCTCTATGATGGCTGTGGCTTCCTTCTCAACCGGAGGATAATGTAGCTCGGCACCTTGTAAGGTCCTGGACATAAATGCTACAGGACGACCTTCCTGATTTAGAGTAGCCGAGATCGCCACCTTCGAGGCATCACATTCGACTATGAAAGGGAGATTCTCATCGATGGAGTGAAGAGCCGCTTTCTCCAACTGTTTTTTGAGAAGGTTAAAGGCTGCAACAGCCGCTGTTTCCAATGGAAATGATCTAGCATGCAGCAAGGGTTGGATTTTGTCTGAAAAATGAGGAATCCATTTAGCGTAGTATGCAAACAGACCGAGAGCCCGACGTAAAGAAGCCGGATTCTTAGGTGACGGGAGCTCTTGGAGCGGGCGAAGTCTTTCTGGGTCTGGCTTAATGATACCATTGCCTACCCAGTAGCCAAGGATGTTGATGGTCGGTTGCGACTCAACAGATTTAGATTCATTCAAAGTTAAGTTACGGTGATGGAGGGCATCCCGAAATTTTTGGAGGTTGGTGTCGTGTTCCTGTTGATCATGACCCGCAATAGTAATGTTATCAAGATAGGGAAAAGTGTCCCTTAAGTTTTCCTGCTTAACCAGGCCATCCATTGCCCGTTGGAAGACAGCCACTCCATTAGTAACCCCAAATGGGAGGCGACGAAATTGGTACAGCCGTCCATTAGCCTCAAAGGCCGTGTACTGCTTATCTGAGACCTTCAAGGGTACCTGATGATAGGCACTTTTTAAATCGTAAGCTGAGAACACTTTGTATTCGGCCAGTTTATTAACCATATCATCAATGGGTAGGCATCCAAGTCAGTTTATTGATTGATGGTTTGCGAATAATCAATGCATAGTCGTTGTTTGTGAGGTTTTAGAGGGTTCTTGACGATGACGACTTGAGCCCGCCAGGGCGACGAACATGGTTCGATGATATCCTCTGCTAAAAGTCGAGAGATTTCAGCCTCAATAAAAGATTGGTCTTCCTGACTAAAGCGCCGCGATTTCGTTATTATTGGTTTGCATCGAGGAGGAATACTGGCAAATAATGAGGGTTCATCAAGTGAAGCTGCTGATAATGCACAAAACGGTAATTTAGACAGTATATTAGAAATAGTAAGTCCAGGTTTGGATCCGCCGAACTCAATGGTGAGTTTCTTATGCAGTTTTTGAAAATCCAGCCCTAAGATGAGATCACTACATAAGTCCTTGAGCACCGAAAGTCGGGTGGAGGGATACATGCGACCATTAAGTGTCATATAAATAATACAAAAGCCGGAGATTCTGGTATTAAGTGATGACTGAGCCATCGCAATTGCCTGGTCCGATGGGAAGATATGTAGTTTCAATTTCGCAACAATCTGTTCTCTAATGAAACTATCAGTACTTCCTGAGTCAATTAAGGCATCTAAGATATGCCCATTAATTGAAACTTTTGTAGCTGCATGAAACAGGTTCTGTGGGCAAGCAGCTGTAATTGGTGTGGTTGCACAGAGAGTGGCTGAAACTCTAGGTGTGCTTCTTCGGGAGCGAGCTCGAGAGGAAGCTTGATAGGTCCTAGCCGGAGCATCTTGATAGGCCCGAATTGGGGCAGTTCGGTAGGCCTTAGCTGGATAGGCCCTCGTAGAGGCTCTTGATTGGCAAACTTTTGCAAAGTGTCCCTTTTTATTGCAATGACTGCAGATCGCATTGCGGGCAGGGCAGAATTTCCTAGGGTGAAAAGAATCTCCACAAAAGAAGCATTCCTTCCTAGATTGCCAAGAGGCTGCTAAAGTGGGGTCATCCTCCTCTTCTTCATCAGAATTATCATCAGGATTAGATTCCTCCATGATAGGGTTCACCTGAGGCCACTTGAATCGTCTGGCTGCAGTTACAGCAGCAGATCGAGATCTGGGCAGCTGATAGAGGTCTGCATTTTTCTTTGCCAAATCCAGAGAACAAGCCAGGTCAAAAGCCTTTTGTAGCTCAAGTGTTTTACTTTCTAGTAGACGCCGGCGTATAAATGGAGAGGCAATCCCGCAGATGAAAGCATCACGAATCATTTCTTCGCGGTACAGCTCAGCCGAGGCTGCCTGAAAGTTACAATCTATGCTGAGCCTGCGAAGTTCTTGAAGGAATTCGTTAATCGATTCCCCTGGCCCTTGTCGGGCTGTGGCCAGTAGATGTCTAGCATAGACCTCATTTGCGGTCTTGGCATATAGTTTTTTAAGTGCCCAGATCACCTCATCGTAATTATCCCATTCATCAACATATTCAAACACCGTTGGGGTCACATAGT
The DNA here is from genome assembly GCF_052327205.1 of Somniosus microcephalus. Classification (NCBI taxonomy): domain Eukaryota; kingdom Metazoa; phylum Chordata; class Chondrichthyes; order Squaliformes; family Somniosidae; genus Somniosus; species Somniosus microcephalus. The sequence continues at coordinate 193,815,217 of NC_140991.1, read as the reverse complement.
TGATAAGTATCCTCAGTTTAGTAGAAGCATTCGCTTTACATTCATCAAGAAAATTCTCAAAAGTACGGTACCAGCTGCTGGTGCATTTGGGTCCAAGTCCAGACGAGTAGGTTTAAGGATGTTTTCCATGATGGGTGGTTCCCTGGATCCTTAACTCCGAGTTTGTCCGAAGGTCTAGTATTTGTGAGTGTAAATACTAAGTTGCTTAAATTGATGTAAAAAGGAGTCTCACACATCAAGGAACTTTAAAGTAAGCTTTAAGCAACTTATAATTATACTATATACAAGAGCGGTCTTCACCATGCCTCTAGGAGAAGCCCTTTTACCATACTGAGCAGTTCAGTATTTATACTAGTCCAAACACAGGAAGTGACGTATGCACAGGAAGTGATGTATGCACAGAGTTCACAGTTCACAGGAAGTGATGTGCACATAACTTCATCCGGAAGTTATTTATTATTATTACAAATACCTTGTACAACTGAAGCAATACCTCCCTATTTTTATATTCTATCCCCCTAGCAATGAAAGCCAACATTCCATTGGCCTTCTTAATCACTTGCTGCACCTGTATACTAACCTTTTGAGTTTCGTGCACCAGGACCCCCAGATCCCTTTGTACTTCAGTACTTTCCAGTTTCTTGCCATTAAGATAATAACTTGCTCTACGATTTTTCCTGCCAAAGTGCATAACCTCACACTTTCCAGTATTGTATTCCATCTGCCAAATCTCTGCCCATTTACTTTGCCTGCCTATGTCCCCTTGCAGGTTTTTTATGTCCTCCTCACTCACTACTTTCCCCCCCCATCTTAGTATCATCTGCAAACTTTGATATGTTACACTCGGTCCCCTCCTCCAAATCGTTAATGTAGATTGTAAAGAGTTGGGGACCCAGCACTGACCCCTGCGGAACACTGCTAGTTACTGATTGCCAGTCTGAGAATTAACCATTTATCCCAACTCTCTGTCTTCTGTTAGATAGCCAATCCTCTATCCATGCTAGAATATTACCCCCAATCCCGTGATTTTTTATCTTAAGCAATAATCTTTTGTGTGGCACCTTGTCAAATGCCTTTTGGAAGTCTAAATACACTACGTCCACCGGTTCCCCTTTATCCACCCTATATGTTACTTCCTCAAAGAACTCCAGCAAATTTGTCAAACATGACTTCCCCTTCATAAAACCATGCTGACTTTGTCCTATTAAATTATGATTATCCAAATGTCCTGTTACTGTCTCCTTAATAATGGACTCCAAAATTTTACCTACCACAGATGTTAGGCTAACCAGTCTATAGTTTCCAGCCTTCTGTCTACTGCCCTTTTTAAATAAGGGTGTTACATTAGCAGTTTTCCAGTCTGCCGGGACCTTTGCCGAGTCCCGGGAGTTTTGGAAAATTATTACCAATGCATCCACAATCCCTACCACCACTTCCCTCAAGACCCTAGGATGTAAGCCATCCGGTCCAGGTGATTTATCCGCCTTGAGTCCCATTATTTTACCGAGTACCACTTCCTTCGTGATTTTGATCGTGTTTAGCTCCTCGCCCCCTATAGCCCCCTGTTTGTCCAGTGTTGGGATATTCTTAGTGTCCTCTACTGTAAAGACTGATACAAAATATTCATTCAGTGTTTTTGCCATCTCCATATTTCCCACCATTAATTTCCCGGTCTCATCCTCTAAGGGACCAACATTTACTTTAGCCACCCTTTTTCTTTTTATATAACTATAAAAACTCTTACTATCTGTTTTTATATTTTTTGCTAATTTACTTTCATAATCTATCTTCCCTTTCTTAATTCATCTTTTTGTTATTTTTTGCTGTCTTTTAAAGTTTTCCCAATCCTCTATCCTTCCACTAGATTTGGCTACCTTATATGCCCTTGTTTTTAGTCGAATACTATCCTTAATTTCTTTACTTAGCCACGGATGGCTGTCTTTTCTTTTACACCCTTTTCTTCTCAGTGGAATATATATTTTTTGGAAGTTGTAAAATAACTCCTTAAATGTACACCACTGATCATGTATCGTCTTAACCTTTAATCTATTTTCCCAATCCACTCTACTCAATTCCGCTCTCATACCTTCATAGTCTCCTTTATTCAAGCTTAGCACGCTTGTTTGAGATCCAACCTTCTCACCCTCTAATTGAATATGGAATTCAACCATGTTATGGTCACTCATTCCAAGGGGATCCTTTACTAGGACATTTTTAATTAATCCTGTCTCGTTACACAGGACCAGATCTAAGGTTGCTTGCCCCCTGGTCGGTTCAGTTACATACTGCTCAAGAAACCCATCCCTAATACACTCAATGAACTCATCCTCAAGGCAGCCCTGCCCAATTTGATTTGTCCAATTAATATGATAGTTAAAATCCCCCATAATTATAGATGTTCCCTTATTACAAGCCTCAACTATTTCCTGATTGATACTCCATCCAACAGAGTTGCAACTGTTCGGAGGCCTATAGACTACGCCCACTAGTGTTTTTTTCCCCTTATTATTCCTTATCTCCACCCAAACTGTTTCATTATCCTGATCTTTTGACCCAATATCATTTCTCTGTATCACAGTGATTTCTTCCACCTCACCCCACCTACCCTTCCTACCTGCCTGTCCTTCCTGATCGTTAAATAACCTGGCATGTTTAATTCCCAGGCATTGTCACCCTGCAGCCATGTTTCTGTAATGGCCACAAGATCATACCCATATGTAATTATTTGTGCCATTAACTCGTCTATTTTGTTACGAATGCTACGTGCATTCAGATAGAGAACTTTCAAATATGTTTTGTGACACTTAGTTCCTGCTTTTGCCCTTTTTATTACTTTACCTTTTACTCCATACCTTCTGCCCCTTCCTGACACGCTCTGGTTTTTAATTTCCCCACTGCTACCTAAGTCTATGACCTTCTCTGTTGTCATTTTTATTGTTTGCTCTCTAGGAACCTCCACCCCACTAGTTAGTTTAAAGCCCTCTCTACAGCCCTAGTTATATGATCCGCCAGGACTCTAGCCCCAGCACTGGCCAAGTGAAGCCCGTCCCAACGGAACAGCTCCCTCCTGCCCCAGTACTGGTGCCAGTGTCCCAGGAAGCAAAACCCATTTCTCCCACACCAGTCTTTGAGCCACGCATTTAACTCTCTAATTTTATTTGTCCCAGCCAAATTCGCTCGTGGCTCAGGTAATAATCCAGAGATTATTACCCTTGAGGTTCTGTTTTTTAATTTGACCCCTAGCTGCTCATACTCCTTTAACAGAACCGGCTTCCTAGTCCTATCTACGTTGTTTGTACCAACATGGACCATGACAACTGGATCCACCCCCTCCCACTGCAAGTTTCTTTCCAGCCCAGAGGAGATATCTTTAACCCTGGCACCGGGTAGGCAATACAGCCTATGGGACTCTCGCTCTCGGCTGCAGAGAACTCTATCTATCCCCCTAATAATACTATCCCCTACCACTACAACATTTCTATTTACTCCCCCCTCTTGAATGGCCCCCTGTTCCACGGTGCTGTGGCCAGGTTGCTCATCCTCCCTGCAGTCCCTGCTCCTGTCCCCACAGGGAGTAAGAACCTCGAACCTGTTGTTCAAGAGCAAGGGCTGCAGCTCCTCCAACACTACCTCCTGGATCCCCGTACCTGCCTCACTCATAGTCATACCATCCTGTCCCTGACCATGGGCTACATCGGAATTAATTAACTTCATAGGTGTGGCCAGCTCCTGAAACACAGAGTCCAGGAACTTCTCCCCCTCCCTGATGTGTCGCAGTGTCTGAAGTTCAGACTCCAGCTCATCAACACGGAGCTGGAGTTCCTGTAGCAGCAGACACTTGTCACAGATGTAATCACTGTGAGCCTCAATGGGGTTCACCGGCTCCCACATCTCGCAACAGTAACACATCACCTGCTCCATTCTATGTAATTAATTACATTTTTTATTGTTAGTTATGGACACCCTCTGCCCGATTATAGATGCTAGTATCCCCTTTAATTTATTGGATTTAAATTAAATCAATCCCTCTAATTACACCAGTTAAATGGTTCACCATCAGTCACTCTGCACCAGAAAGGCCTTATTAACTGCAACCCACAGAGTTAAAGTTTGAAAAGAGCACCTAACACCCCACTTACCCTAACTCACATTGGGGAAACACTGTGTGTATGTAGATAAACCTGTATAATCCCCTTTTAACTGCTGTATTCCCCTCCCCCGCAAGACAGTTGCAAGCTGAGAGGAATAAGGCACGTTCAGACTTGCCTGCTGCTGATAGAAGGAAAACCAATCAGGTTCCAGCAGGTGACCAATCCGTGAGTCATCACAGGTTCGTGGGCTTCACGAATTCAGTACTGTATTGTGAGAGTTGGAGTAAAGACCTATTTCTTGTAGCTCGCTGTGTTGCCTATTTCTTTACGCGGGAGACCGTAGTCCCCCACATTGGTGACCCCGAATGTCGGCGGCCGAAGCCCCCGACTCATGCAGCCCTACAGAGGCCAGCAACGACCCGATGGCAACCAGCAGCAGCCTGATGTCGGCCGGCACCGCGTCCTTGAAGCTCCCCACCTTCTGGGAACACCAAGCACCAGCTTGGTTCGCGCACTCGGAGGCCCAATTCACCCTTCGCAGGGTTCAAGACGATGAAGAAAGGTACCTCCATGTAGTCTCAGCACTAGCAAGCTCTACCACCGCCGAAGTTCTCGACCTGCTGGGGAACCCACCACAGACCGGCAAGTACTCAACCATTAAGGGCCGCTTGCTGCAGGCTTATGGCCTGTCCAAGGAGGAGAGGGCCCGCAGGCTTCTCTCACTACCAGGCCTCAGCGATTCTATCCCGACCCAGTTGATGAGAAGGATGCTTGCGCTCTTGGGCTCTGAACCGCAGTGCTTTTTGTTTCGGGCCCTTTTCCTCAGCCTGCTTCCTCAGCAGGTACAGACTGCCCCCGCGGGGTCCCCAATCACGGACTGCATACAACTGGCAGCCGCCGCGGACAAAGTTTTCGCCGTCGCCCAACTCGGCTGTGCAGCCGCGAGGCTCCCCGACACCACCGAGCGCGCGCCACTACGCCAGGCCGCAGAACTATGCTACTATCACGCGCGTTTCAGCCACAAACCAAGATGGCCGCCTGGCCCAAAGCACCAGCCCCATGCCGCCGGCTAGGCCCGCTCGACCGCACCCCCGCTGCCATGATGGCCATCGGCACTGCAGCTAAACTGCTGTACATAACCGACTCTCTTTCAGGGCGCAGATTCCTTTGCGACACCGGAGCCCAATGCAGCATAATTCCTGCCTCCCAGCTCGACATCCAGGCAGGCCGTAGCAGCCCACCCCTCATGGCGGCAAATGGCGCAGCCATCGCTACTTTCGAAAAGCGACGGGCCGAGGTTTGTTTCAACGGCCAGCGATTTATGTGGGATTTCGTGACGGCCTTGGTGGCACATCCTTTGCTGGGCGCCGATTTTCTTTGCGCCCATGGACTCCTGGTCGACGTCCGTGACAGGCGCCTGATCGACGCAGCAACTTTCGCTTCACTGGCCTGCCAGCAGAGCAACAGCCCGGCCCTTGTCGGGTCCTGCTCCACCCCGGCGCATGATGACTACGCCCGCCTACTCGCAGATTTCCCGAGGCTCACACAACCGACCTTCTCAGCCGCGGCAGCCAAGCATGGGGTTGAGCACCACATCGCCACTACGGGACCACCAGTGTTCGCTCGAGCCAGACGCCTGGACCCAGCCAAGATGGCAGTGGCCAAGGAAGAATTCGCCACGATGGAAAAACTGGGCATCATCCGCCGCTCGAACAGCCCTTGGTCGTCCCCCCTCCACATTGTGCCCAAGCCGGGTGGTGGCTGGCGCCCTTGCGGCGACTACAGATGGCTCAACGACGCCACCACGCCCGATAGATACCCCATTCCGCACATCCAAGACTTCTCGGCACACTTAGCAGGAAAGTCCGTCTTTTCCAAGGTCGACGTGATTCGCGGCTACCATCAGGTCCCCGTCCACCATGCAGACGTCCAGAAGATGACGGTCATCACCCCCTTTGGACTGTTCGAGTTCCTGCGCATGCCCTTCGGGCTTAAGAACGCCGCACAGGCCTTCCAATGGCTCATGGACTCCGCCCTACGGGACCTGAGCTTCCTGTTCGTCTATCTGGACGATATCCTCGTGGCCAGTACCAGCAAGGCCGAGCACATCGCGCATTTGCGCTCCCTTTTCCAGCGCCTCAGCCAACACGGGCTAATCGTCAACCCGGCCAAATGCCAGTTCGGAGCAGCCCAAATTGACTTTCTCGGCCACAGAATCTCGCCAAGGGGAGCCATTCCCCTACCTTCCAAGGTGCAGGCAGTGGCGGACTTTCCCCAGCCCACCTTGGTTAAGGCGCTGCAGGAATTTTTGGGGATGGTCAATTTCTATCACCGGTTCGTGCCCAAGGCCGCCGTACTCATGCGCCCCCTCTACGAAGCCACCAGGGGCAAAACGGGCAAAGAGCAACTCACCTGGTCCAGCGAGATGGCGACAGCCTTCCACCAGACCAAAAGCGCCTTGGCCAACGCCACACTACTGGCCCACCCCATCCCGGACGCCTCGGATTACGCCGTCGGCGCTGTCCAGCAACAGTGGGTCGAAGGCGCGTGGCAGCCACTGGCATTTTTCAGCCGACAGCTGCGCAAGAACGAGCAGGCCTACAGCACGTTCGACAGAGGGCTTCTGGCCCTGTTCCTGGCAATCTGGCACTTCCGTTTCCTTCTGGAAGGCCGGCCGTTCACCGCATTCGTGGACCACAAGCCGCTCACTTTCGCCGACCGCACCACCAGATGGCCTGAGGTGGTTCCCCTCGCCTCCACCACCACGACCGACGTCTCGCGAGCATTCGTCTCGACATGGGTGGCCCGGTTCGGCGTGCCGACCGACATATCCTCGGACAGAGGCCCCCAGTTTACCTCCCACTTGTGGAATGCCATCATCGCCGGCCTCGGCACCAAGTTGCACAGGACAACAGCCTACCACCCGCAGGCCAACGGGCTCTGCGAGCACTTTCATCGTTCTTTGAAAGCCTCCCTCCGCGCCAGCCTGCCCGACACCAGCTGGATCGACAAACTACCCTGGGTTCTCCTGGGATTGCGTACCGCGCCCAAAGAGGACCTCCGCGCCTCTGCGGCCGAGATGGTCTACGGCCAACCGCTCAGAGTACCAGGCGACTTCCTCCCCCGACAACGGAGCCGTGGTCGGCCGCCAGGCAGCTTTCCCTGCACCAGGACGCGGCCCAGCAATTCCGTCCAGTGCCCACTTCGCAACACAGCCCGCAGCTGTCCTACATGCCTCGAGACTTATGACATGCGGAGTTCGTCTTTGTGCGCGTCCCGGCGCACAGAGGCCCGCTGCAGGCACCATACACTGGCCCCTTCCCAGTATTGGAGACGGGGGACAAAGCTTTTCTTATCGATGTCGGCGGGAAGCCGGACCTTATTTCAGTAGACCGCCTCAAACTGGCGCACCTGGACCTCAGCTTCCCGTTTCGGCCGGCTCTTCCCCCACGGCGGGGCAGACCTCCCGCATTGGCGGCGGCCCCACAAGAGGACCAAGACACGCCAGAACCTTACTTCCCGGCCGCCGCCCCACCTTCGCCGGCAGCTCGCCCAGCCAGCCCACCGGCAGACCAGCCGCCAGACCAGCCGACGAACCAACTGGCCGACCTCCCAGACAGCCCTCCTCACACGCCAGATGGCTACTACAGCCGCTACGGCCGCTTGGTCAAACCTCCGCAGAGACTGACTTTTACAGTTAACGAGGATTCTGGGGGGGCGTATGTGGCGTTGCCACATTGGGGAAACACTGTGTGTATGTAGATAAACCTGTATAATCCCCTTTTAACTACTGTATTCCCCGCCCCCCGCAAGACAGTTGCAAGCTGAGAGGAATAAGGCACGTTCAGACTTGCCTGCTGCTGATAGAAGGAAAACCAATCAGGTTCCAGCAGGTGACCAATCCGTGAGTCATCACAGGTTCGCGGGCTTCACGAATTCAGTACTGTATTGTGAGAGTTGGAGTAAAGACCTATTTCTTGTAGCTCGCTGTGTTGCCTATTTCTTTACGCGGGAGACCGTAGTCCCCCACAACAGCACTCTCTGCTGACCTCGCACTCAGTGCTTGCTCGCACTAGCAATGGTCTTTTTATAATGTTTGTTTGTTTACAGCCAAATGAGTCACCCCTGCTGATTGGTTAGAAAACTGGTTTTCACTGCCTGCTGTGCCAATTTACTCCTACTGCAGTGTAACCTTGTTTTACTCTTCTTAAACCAACAGAATCCCAAATACTTAACTTTTCCCCTTTACTTAAACTGCTTAAGTAATCTTATCAAGAATGATTTAAAGAGAAATAACAATTAAAGAACTCTCACACTTACCCAAACTCACAGCACTCTCTGCTGACCTCGCACTCAGTGCTTGCTCGCACTAGCAATGGTCTTTTTATACTGTTTGTTTGTTTACAGCCAAATGAGTCACCCCTGCCAAACTCACAGCACTCTCTGCTGACCTCGCACTCAGAGGGGACAGAGCGGGGGAATGGGACTGACTGGATTGCTCTACAGCGAGCCGGCATGGACTCGATGGGCCGAACGGATTCCTTCTGTGCCGTTATTAATCTATGACTATGACTCTATGGAAACCGAGTTGAGGGCCTGTGTAGTTAACAGAATGCCACAGAGCGCGGATCCTGATGTACCTGAAGGAGCGACTATGTATCTCCTAATCACCAGCAACACACAGATTTCTTATGGTATTGTTCATGGGTAGTCTGGGGCAGGTGAACTGTTATCCTATTTAACTGCTAGTCTGGCCTATTCCTTTAAACCCACTACCCAAGCACTCCCTGTTGGAGTCTAGGTAACTGTGGTTGCTTGTAATTGCACATAATTGTAGTTGAGGTCAATTATAGGCCAGCCTTGGTACAGTGATAGCAGTCTTACCTCTGAGTCAGAAGGTTGTGGGTTCAAGCTCCACTCCAGAGACTTGAGCACATAATTGAGGCTGGCACTGCAGTGTGGCACTGAGAGAATGCTACATTGTCGGAGGTGCTATCTTTCAGATGAGATGTTAAATTAAGGCCCATCTGCCCTCTCAGTTGGATATAATAGATCCAATGGCACTATTTGAAGAAGAGCAGGGGAATTCTCTGAGTGTTCTGGCCAATGGCATTGCAATTTTACAGAGTGGCAAGTTTCCCGAAGGTCCAAGAAGTCATAGATTGCTCACACGTGGTGTATGTGCATCCTTGCTCAATATTACTACATAATTCACAACAGTAAATCTGAAGGACTGTCTGTTGCTGAGGTACAGTGCCGTGGGCATTAAGAGCCCTCTGACCAATCTTCATGCATGAGCTTCGATAGTGAGCATTGTTGAGCTTTTCAACCACTACGAGCCAATCATCCACCATACACATGTACTTTGCAGCTGGGGTCACAGGATAGCAGGAACACAGGATGATTTGGTTTTTCCCTTCCTTGCCTAGAGTGCTATGACCAATTGTAGTGACCTGACTGCCACCTCTGCTATGATTAGCACAAATCAGCGATCGAAGCTAAGACCTTTCCTGATTTGTATGGCTTAGTACTTCATTGGGTGGTGCACTTAAAGACCGAGCCATCAGATACCGCCTGTTTTTATTTAACTTTGATTTTTAAATGTCTTCATTTAAATGATTCCTCCATGAAACTCTGTACCCAGTTGTTTGCAGAAGTGGCTGAGTAATGTGGGCTGAGGAGTGTTCTCTTGCACCACATTGTTCTACAGCACTGGATCAATTTATATAACTTTTCAGAGACTGATTGCAAGCCGACTGCTTGTTTCTTCACTCGCTGCTAAGTATTAACTAATATCTGCTCCATATTGCTCCCAGCAACGTGGAGCAGATATAAAGGTAAATTCACCAGTCCTAAGCGCTGAGTGGGGAGCCATGTTCTGTGGGACTGTGGTTTGTAACCCTACACTCTTTCAAGTGTAGCTCCCCACTGAGTGTGGGAGCACTGAATTTATCCCATATTGCAAGGTGCACCCTTGCTTTATGTCACAGCAGAGCTGCCGTGAATGGCTGTGTACAGGAACTGAAGGCTGAACCCTGAAAAGCAGATTTAAAAAAAAAACAAGGTCAGGGACATACTCTTGTCTCTTAAGTGCTTATCATAGCAGTATTCACTTGTGGAGTTGGTTTCTCTTCTAAGTCAACATTATGTAGCTGAAAGCAGGTTACATTACCATTGAAGTCACATGTTTGTTGATGTGTTGCTCTCTTGTACTCTTCTTTCAGTCCCTTCCCCAGAGATGTATGTAGAAATTTATGAAAGAGGCCTCTGTGTACTCAGACTGGTATGTGTTAGATGGGTTTAAAGTCTACCCCTACATCAACATGATTGTAGACAGTTTCAACCAGTGTTTGTTTTATTTGAGTAGTCTGGATACATTACAGATATTTGCAAAAAAATAAGCCATACTATGGACAACAGGGCTCATTTACCAAAACAAATGGAGCAGGAACAAATATTATCAGGTTACTCTTTAGCAAAGTAAATAGTGTTATGTAATGTATGTACCTTTAAGGGGGGGAACTACTTTTTACAGCTCATGTATACTGTGGTACCGGCAGTGACCACACCTGTATATAACGCTGAGTAGTAATCTGTATAGATCAGTTGCAGTCTGAGCCACGTTGAGTAAACATCTATTGTACTGTTCTCCGCAGTCTGTGTCTTCTTATACACGGACGTAACATTGGCAACGAGGCAGGTTTGAACCTACCTGCAACTCTGCATCACCTCCCGGGGATTCGTTCCTGGAGATCAGTGGATTGGAGGGCAAGGCCAGAGACTCGGGCGTCGACCACGGGCAACCGCCCAGTCATCCAGCAGAGACTCGAGAATTGCGGGGGGAGGCTGTCGAGAGCCAGGCTTGGCTTTCCAGTCGAGGTGGTCCAGCGAAACGGGCTGGCAACAGGTAGTGCGCATACCCTTCCCGGACAGCAGCGGGCTAGAGCCCGACCGAGTGGCACAGCGAAGGGCCGAGCAGCATCGACGGGGGGAGAGAGAGAGAGGGCAGAGCACACAGGGCGCAGCCGATGTTCAGGGGCCGAGCAGCGTCGGAGAGAGAGACGCGCAGAAACCCGCGAGGCGCCGCCATTGCCACGAGAACCACCGGGAGTGGCGTCGGCAGCAGCGGGAGAGGAAGGAAAGCGCGGGAGACGCCATTTTAAGCCAGTGGGAGATGCCATTTTAAACCACACCCAAAATGCCGAAGAGTGGCAGTATCACGGCATTTGACAATGAAGTCGAAGATTGGACTACATATGTCGAACGAATAGAGGTGTACTGCGAGGCAAATGAGGTGTCAGATGACAAGAAAGCGTCGGTATTGTTAAATTTAATGGGTGCAAAGACGTATGGTTTATTACGAAACCTAGTAACCCCAACGAAGCCAATGGAAAAGAGTTTTGAAGACATCGTAACGATACTAAAGGAACAGTTAAAGCCCACACCGCTGCTGATAGCAGAAAGATTCAAGTTTCACAAACGGAACCAGCATAAGGATGAAAGCAATGCTGATTATTTAACAGAACTGAGAAAACTATCGAAACACTGCCAGTTTGGAGTGGGACTGACAGATGCCTTAAGGGACAAGTTTGTGTGTGGGCTTCAAAGTGAAGGAACCCAGAAACGGCTTTTATCTGAAAAGGACCTTACGCTAGAAAAGGCTTTCAGCATTGCGGTATCATATGAAGCAGCAGCACGGGGCGCTGCAGAGATACAACAGAGACCGCAAGAATATGGCACAAACAAAATGTCATATGGAACAGAGAAGCGCTATCGCTGCGGCAGAACAACACACGACCAGAATGATTGCTGGTTCAAAGACAAAGTGTGCAGACAGTGTGGAAAAGTAGGACACATAGCACGAGTCTGCAGGTCAGGAAAGAAAACCAGCAATAAGAAACCTACCAAAGGAAAGTACCAGAAGGTACATAAGATGATGGAGAATAGTTCAGACGAACAAAAGAGTGATAACGACTCCGAAAGCAGGGAACTGAGTTGTCTGAAACTACATAATGTGATCACAACGGAGGATCACCGAACCATTTGGGTCACTCTCAAGATAGCAGGAGTCCAGGTAAAGATGGAATTGGACACAGGATCAGCCCTAACAGTCATAAACCGACGGGACTACGAGCGGCTATTCTCACACATACCCTTGAGAGACACAAAAATTATTTTGAAGACGTACACGGGGCAAAAAGTCTAACCCAAAGGAAAAATAAGGGTGACCATTATATATAACGGTAAGGAAACACCAAAACTAGACCCGTATGTATTGCAAGATGGAGGACCACCATTACTGGGATGTGAATGGATCTGGAAAATACAACTGGATTGGCATTCCATACAGGCACTGACTGTGGCTGACAAAAAGGATGACGACGTCACACCTGGGCGACTGTCAAAGATCCTAACTGACGCGAAAGAAGTGTTCCAGCAAGGACTCGGAACACTAAAAGGCATGACAGCGCCGATTAAAATTGAAGAAAACGCAAGCCCAAAATTTTTTAAGGCCAAACCGGTACCTTATGCGATCTGCCCAGCCGTCGAAGCAGAGCTGGAGAGTCTGGAACGTTCAGGTGTACTGTCCAAGGTAGACTGGAGCAAGTGGGCTACACCCATTGTCCCTGTGATGAAAAAGTCATTGAGCAGCACGCCTGGGGAACCAAAGAAGGTTCGCATCTGTGGGGACTTTAAGGTAACAGTGAACCCGGTCCTTCACACCGTACAATATCCACTTCCGTGGATTGAAGATATTTTCGCCTCGCTATCTGGAGGAAAACGCTTCACTAAAATTGATCTGGCCCAGGCGTATCTGCAAATGGAGGTGTAGAAGAAGCATCAAAAAAATACCTCAGAATCAACACCCATAAAGGTCTCTACCAATGCAACTGGCTGGTATTCGGGGTAGCATCAGCTCCGGCTATTTGGCAGAGGGCAATGGAACAAGTCCTGCAAGGGATCCCAGGGACCCAGTGTTATTTGGATGACATCCTGGTCACGGGCGAAAATGACAGTGATCACCTTGCCAACCTGGAGCAGGTGCTCACTAGATTGCAGGAATATGGGCTCCAAGCTAACCGCCCCAAATGCGAGTTTTTTAGAAAACAAATCTCGTATTGTGGCCACGTTATCGATAAAGAGGGGTTACATAAGCCCCCAGAGAAGATTGAGGCAGTAGTCAAGGCTCCAGCACCAGAAAATGTGTCACAACTGAGGTCATTCCTCGGGCTGGTAAACTACTACCATAAGTTCTTGCCAAATTTGTCTGCAATACTACACCCACTGAACACCCTACTGCAAACTGGGGTGCCATGGAAGTGGAATGACGAATGTAGACGAGTTTTCCAGAAGAGCAAAACACTAATCACATCGAAAGAGGTATTGGCCCATTACAACCCAGCATTACCAATTCGGTTGGCATGTGATGCATCACCCTACGGCATTGGAGCGGTGCTGTTGCACAAATTCTCGGACGGCTCAGAGAGCCCAATAGCCTTTGTGTCACGATCACTAACCTCAGCCGAGCGTAACTATGGACAGCTTGACAGGGAGGCCCTCAGCCTAGTGTGGGGAGTGAAAAAGTTCAATCACTATCTGCACGGGCAGAAATTCACCTTGCTGACTGATCACCAGCCTCTTGTCTCCATTTTTAATCCGAAGAAGGGCGTTCCGGTGATGACTGCGCAACGACTACAAAGATGGTCACTTTTTCTAGGGGCGCATCACTATGAGATTGAATATAAGGGCACGAAACAGCATGGAGATGCTGATGGGCTATCACGCCTGCCACTGCCTACTGCGGAGGAAGCACCAGCAGTGGATGCTGTCGAAATATTCCATTCGACTATAGTTGAATACCTACCGGTAACTAACGCTTGTATCGAAAAGGAAACCCAAAATGACCCGACACTGTCTCGGGTATATGATTTGACGGTGAAGGGATGGCCAGCACATGGCGACTCACTGTTGCCAGCATTCTCGACAAGGAGAGAACAGCTGTCAGTGTGCCGGGGGACCTTGATGTGTGGATCCCGAGTGGTAATTCCACCCAAGTTAAGGGATAGAGTGCTTAATGAGCTTCATGAGGGTCATCTGGGAGGGGTAAAAATGAAAAGCCTAGCCAGGGCTTATGTGTGGTAGCCGGGAATCGATAAACAAATCGAAGACCTGACCAAGAGCTGCTCAGGATGCCAGAAAGTCCAAAATGCACCACCACAGGCCCCTCTACACCCATGGGAGTGGCCCTCATCTCCATGGCAATGGGTGCATATTGATTTTGCTGGTCCATTCATGGACTCAATGTTTTTAATAGCCGTGGATGCGCACTCGAAATGGCCTGAGGTCATCAAAATGTCCTCCACCACCATGGAGAAAACTATTGCAGTCCTACGGACCATTTTTCCCAGGAATGGCTTGCCAGAACAGATTTGCTCCGACAACGGACCACAGTTTGTGTCCGAAGTGTTCCGGAGGTTCTTGAAAAAGAATGGGGTAATGCATTACACGTCCGCCCCGTATCATCCAGCCACAAATGGATTGGCTGAGAGGTTCGTACAAACCTTTAAGAAGGCAATAAAGGCTACGTACAATGACAACATTCCGCTGCAGCACAAGGTGGACAATTTCCTGTTCGCCTACCGGAATGCGACACATGCAGTCACCAACCAGGCCCCAGCCATGATGTTCTTTAACCGAAGGTTAAGATCTCGCCTGGATTTGCTCAGACCAAACGTACGAAGAGATGTTGAGAGTAAGCAATTCCAGCACATCCATGAGAAGCCAACAAGGAGCTTCAATGTAGGGCAACCAGTCTTGGCCCGCGACTACCGAACAGAAAAATGGCAGCCAGGAACGATATGCACATGGCAGGGCCCACTAATGTACACAGTGGACGTTGGGGAGAGCATCGTGAGACGCCATGCTGACCAGATCCTAGAGTCACAGGAACAAGTCAACCCCATGCCTCGCCCATACGTACCTGGTGATGAACCCGACGTACAGGTAGCATCTACCCCAGAAACAGTAGCATCGGAAGCTGATGAACCAACCGACGACGGGGCCAGAATCGCCTCTGCACCAAGAGCAAGACACTCGGGAAAGGCGCTAGCCAGAAAGGATCAGGAAGCCTCCCCAAAGACTGAATTTATAAATAGACTATTTTCAGCTAATGTTGCATGTTAAAAGTGTTAATTGTAATTAGTTTGACATTTAATTGTTAAATGAGTGTTATGGTACTGTTAATCTAAAAGGGGAGGATTTGTAATGTATGTACCTTTTAAGGGGGGGAACTACTTTTTACAGCTCATGCATACTGTAGTACCGGCAGTGACCACACCTGTATATAACGCTGAGTAGTAATCTGTATAGATCAGTTGCAGTCTGAGCCACATTGAGTAAACACCTATTGTACCGTTCTCTGCAGTCTGTGTCTTCTTATACACGGACATAACGTTATCAATTCAAAATAAAATTTGAGAGTTAGAAGCATTAATAACCATGGAGAGATATGGTATAATAGCTGTAAGAGAGGCATAATTTAAATTTGGACAGAACTGGGTATTTAATTTTTCTGATTATGACATGTTTAGGAGCGATGGGGAGGGACGAATAGGGGTAGGGTGGCAGTACTAGCAAAGCATTATATCACAGCGTTAGAACATAGTGATGTCCTAGAGGAATAAAAACAGGAAATGCTGGAAGTACTCAGCAGGTCAGGCAGCATTTGTGGAGCGAGAAACAGAGTTAACGTTTCAGGTTGATGACCCTTCGTCAGAACTGGAAAAAGCTGGCAATGGAACAGGTTTTTAAGCAAGTGCAAGGGCAGGGAAAGGGGGGAGGGGAGAAAAGAACAAAAGGGATGGTCTGTGAGAGGATGGAAGGCAGGAGAGATTAAGAGACAAAAATAGAGATTAAGAGATGCTGCAAGGCAAAAGGAGATGGTAATGGGACAAGTTAAGAAACAAAAGATGGATCTAGATGAAGTGTAAATGGCACTGGCAGAATGAAAGACAGCTACCATGTGGGAGAGAAAAAAAACGGGAAAAAAAAGGATAGGGGCAGAGGTTATGGTCTGAAATTGTTGAACTCTATGTTGAGTCCAGAAGGCTGTAAAGTGCAAAAGATGAGGTGCTGTTCCTCGAGCTTATGTTGGGCTTCATTGGAACAGTGTAAGAGGCCAAGGACGGTGAGGTCTGAGTGGGAGTGGAGCGGAGAAGTAAAGTGACAGGCGACTGGAAGCTCGGGGTCACCCTTACGGACTGCACGGAGGTGTTCTGCAAAGCGGTCGCCCAATCTGCATTTGGTCTCCCCAATGTAGAGGAGACTGCATCGTGAGCAGCGAATACAGTATACTAAATTGCAGGAAGTACAAGTGAATCACTGTTTCACCTGGAAGGCGTGTTTGGGGCCCTGGACAGTGGGAAGGGTGGAGGTAAAAGGGCATATGTTGCATCTCCTGCGGTTGCACGGGAAGGTGCCAGGCGAAGGGGAAGGGGTGTTGGGTGTGATTGAGGAGTGGACATAGAAACATAGAAGATAGGAGCAGGAGTAGGCCATTTGGCCCTTCGAGCCTGCTCCGCCATTCAATGAGATCATGGCTGATCATCCAAATTCAGTACCCTGTCCCTGCCTTCTCCCCATATCCCTTGATCCCTTTAGCCTCAAGAAACATATCCAACTCTTTCTTGAATATATTTAATGAACTGGCCTCCACCGCCCTCTGTGGCAGAGAATTCCACAGGTTCACCACTCTCTGGGTGAAGAAATTCCTCCTCATTTCTGTCCTAAATGGCTTACCCCTTATCCTTTGACTATGACGCCTGGTTCTGGACTCCCCGGCCATCAGAAACATCCTTTCTGCATCTAGTCTGTCCAGACCTGACAGAATTTTATAGGTTTCAATGAGATCCCCTCTCAATCTTCTAAACTCCAGTGAGTATAAGCCCAATCGACACAATCTCTCCTCGTACGTCATTCCTGCCATCCCTGGTAACAGCCTGGTGAATCTTCGCTGCACTCCCTCCATGGCAAGAACGTCCTTCCTCAGGTAAGGTGACCAAAACTGCACACAATACTCAAGGTGTGGTCTCACCAAGGCCCTGTATAACTGCAGCAAGACATCCTTGTTCTTGTATTCGAACCCTCTTGCTACGAAGGCCAACATACCATTTGCCTTCTTAACTGCCTGCTGCACCTGCATGCTTACCTTCAGCGACTGGTGCACAATAACACCCAGGTCTCTTTGCACTTCCCCTTCTCCCAATCTATTGCCATTCAAATAATAATCTGCCTTCCTGTTTTTGCCACCAAAGTGGATAACCTCACATTTATCCACATTATAGTGCATTTGCCATGTTTCTGCCCAATCACCCAACCTATCGAAATCGTACTGGAGTTTCACGACATCCTCCTCACAGCTTACCCTTCCACCCAGCTTTGTGTCGTCTGCAAATTTGGAGATATTACATCCAATTCCCTCGTCCAGATCATTAATATATATTGTGAACAGCTGGGGTCCTAGGACCGATCCTTGCGGTACCCCACTAGTCACTGCCTGCCACTCGGAAAACGACCCGTTTATTCCAACTCTTTGCTTTCTGTCCGCCAACCAGTTCTCTATCCAAGTCAATACCTTGCCCCCAATCCCTTGTGCCTTAATTTTGCACGCTAATCTCTTATGTGGGACCTTATCAAAAGCCTTCTGAAAGTCCAAATACACCACATCCACTGGTTCTCCCTTATCTATTTTACCAGTTACATCCTCAATAAATTCCAGTAGATTAGTCAAGCATGATTTACCTTTTGTAAATCCATGTTGACTTTGTCCGATCCTGTCACTGCTTTCCAAGTGCTCTGCTATTACATCTTTTATAATGGACTCTAGCATTTTCCCCACTACCGATGTCAGGCTTACCGGCCTATAATTCCCTGCTTTTTCTCTACCACCTTTTTGGTGTCCCGGAGGGAACGATCCTTTCGGAATGCTGAAAGGGGAGGTGAAGGGAAGATATGTTTGGTGGTTGGAGGGGTTGTCCTAGAGGGTTGGTTAAAACAGAATCCATATGGATAGAATCAAGGAATAGGAAAGGGAATGGTACAATTCTTGGTGTACATTACAGGCCATCAAACAGTGGGGATGAGATAGAAGTCGAGATCTGCAGACAATTCTGAGAACTACAGGACAGTAATATTTAATTGTTTTAATTAGCTCAAGATAGAATGGGAAAAATGTAAATGCATGTGGTCAAGGGAACAGTTTTTAAAATACTTCCTAGATCAGTATGTTTCACATTACAACAAGGGAAGAATGTTCGTATGTTTGTAAGAAATATTGCTTAATTTAGTTCTGGGAAATGAAGTGGGACGAATAGCTGATGTGACAGTAGAACAATTGCAAAGTTCAGTAAGATAAAAGAGGATCTGAACCAAATTAAGTGGGCAGAAAATTTAGCAAACTGATTGACAAATCAACAGTGGAAAATCTTCAAATATGAGATGCATAGAGTATAACCTTGGGCCAGTCAGCCTTGGCTCAATGGTAGCACTCTTACCTCTGAGTCAGAAGGTCATGGATTCAAGTCCCACTCCAGAGACATGAGCACAAAATCTCGGCTGACACTCCAGAGGAGTACTGAGGAAGTGTTTCCCTACATTACAACAGTGATTACACTTCAAAAGTAATTAATTGGCTGTAAAGCATGTTGGGACGCCCTGAGGTTGTCAAAGGTGCTACATAAATGCAAGTTATTTTTTCTTTACAAAATAAACATATTCCTAAAAAAATATGTGTATCAAAGAATAGAATTTTGTGGATAAATAAAGAGATTAAAACAAAATTAAATGGGAGGCATATTCTAAAATTAAGGCTAACGGTATTAAAGATAATCAGGAATATAGATAGTGTAGTAGGGAGATGAAAATGGTGATTCCCGCTCTTCCCGCTCCTGCATCGTTACCTCTGCTGTTCCCCAAGGATCGATCCTTGGCCCCCTCCTATTTCTCATCTACATGTTGCCCCTTGGTGACATCACCCAAAACCACAGTGTCAGTTTCCACATGTGCGCTGACGACATCCAGCTCTGCCTCGCTACCTCTTCTCTTGACCCCTCCACGGTGTCTAAATTGTCAGACTGCTTGTCCGACATACAGTTCTGGATGAGCAAAAATTTTCTCCAATTAAATATTGGGAAGACCGAAGTCATTGTTTTCGGTCCTCGCCACAAACTTCGTTCCCTAGCTACTGACTCCATCCCTCTCCCTAACATCTGTCTGAGGCTGAACCACACTGTTCGCAACCTTGGTGTCATATTTGACCCTGAAGTGAGCTACCGACCACATATCCACAGCATAACAAAGACCGCCTACTTCCACCTCCGTAATATCGCTTGTCTCCGCCCTTGCCTCAGCTCATCCACTGCTGAAACCCTCATCCATGCCTTTGTTACCTCTAGGCTTGACTATTCCAATGTACTCCTGGCTGGCCTCCCACACTCCACCCTACATAAACTTGAGGTTATCCAAAACTCGTCTGTCCGTGTCCTAACTCGCACCAAGTCCCGTTCACCCAGCACCCCTGTGCTCGCTGACCTACATTGGCTCCCGGTTAAGCAGCACCTCGATTTCAAAATTCTCATCCTTGTTTTCAAATCCCTCCATGGACTCGCCCCTTCCTATCTCTGTAATATCCTTCAGCCCCACAACTCCCCCGAGATATCTGCGCTCCTCTAATTCTGCCCTCTTGAGCATCCCTGATTAAAATCGCTCAACCTTTGGTGGCCGTGCTTTCTGTTGCCTAAGCCCTAAGCTCTGGAATTCCCTGTCTAAACCTGTCCACCTCGCTACCTCTCTTTTTTTCCTTTAAGACGCTCCTTAAAACCTACCTCTTTGACCAAGCTTTTGGTCACCTGCCCTAATTTATCCTTATGTGGATCGGCATCAAATTTTTTGTCTTACAATACTCCTGTGCAGCGCCTTGGGACGTTTTACTACATTAAAGGCGCTATATAAATATAAGTTGTTGTTGTTATTAGAAGGGCTAATAATGAATATGAAAAAAAGCTAGCAGATGAAATAAAAGGAAATAGTAAGAGCTGTCATAAACATATAAAGAGCAAAAGAATAATTAAAGAGATGGTAGGACCACTCAGGGATGAAGGGAGGAGTCCAATTGTGAAGGATGAAGATATGGTATTAATATTAAATAAGTATTTTGCTTCTGTATTTACAAATGATGGTAAAAGTGAGAACATAGGTGTACTGGAGGAGGATATGGAACAATTGATAAATATAACTGTAATGAAGATTGGTTCCGAAAAAATGGCAGAATTCAGGTTAGGTATGTCACTGGGCCCTATTACACCCACACTACATTCTCCCTCTCCTCCCCCTAGACCTGGTTGATTTCTCAGAAAGCTGTCACTATTCACTTCATACACAATAAACCTGTTAACAATCCGTGACCCACGCACAATGCCCCATGTATGGGGGGTGGGGGGCGGGTGGATGAAGGTCAGGAACTTGTTGGGGGGAGAAGGTCAAGAACCCGGTGGGGGAGGTCAGAAAATTGGGGCAGGGGGAGGTCAGAAAATTGGGCGGGGGAGAAGTTCAGGAACTTGGGCGGGGGGAGAAGTTCAGGAACTTGGGCGGGGGGAGAAGGTCAGGAACTTGGGCGGTGGCAGGTCAGGAACTTGGGCAGGGGGGTTGTCAGAAACTTGAGGGGAGGTCAGGAACTTGGGCGGTGGGGGCAGGAACTTCGAAATAACAACAGAAAATGCTGGGAAAACTCAGCAGGCCAGGCAACATCTGTGGAGAGAGAAATAGGGTCAATGTTGCAGGTCGAAACCCTTCGTCAGGACTGAAAAAACACAGAAAATGAAACAGATTAAAAGGCCAGTTTGGGGGCTGGGAAATGGGGATGAAAGAACAAAAGAGAAATGAAGAGACATTAAGAGGTATTCAAAATGAGACGAGATGGTGATAGGACTAGTAAAGAGACAAAAGACGGCTCTAGATTAGGTGTGAAATGCGCTGGCAGAATGAGAGACAGCTGCCATGTGGGAGAGAAAAAAAGGGGGAAGGGCACAAAACAAAGGTGTGGATAAAAATATAAAAATGCAATAGGGGCCGAGGTTATGATCTGAAATTGTTGAACTTGATATTGAGTCCAGAAGGCTGTAAAGTGCCTAATCGGAAGATGAGGTGCTGTTCCTCGAGCTTACGCTGGGTTTCCGTGGAACAATGCAAGAGCCCGAGGACGTTGAGGTCTGAGTGGGAATGGGGCGGTGAATTAAAATGACAGGCGACTGGAAGCTCGGGGTCACCCTTACGGACTGAACGGAGGTGTTCTACAAAGCAGTCACCCAATCTGCATTTGGTCTCCCCAATGTAGAGGAGACCACATCGTGAGCAGCGAATACAGTAAACTAGATTGCAAGAAGTACAAGTAAATCGCTGTTTCACCTGGAAGGGGTGTTTGGGGCCCTGGACAGTGGGAAGGGGGGAGGTATAAGGGCAGGTGTTACATCTCCTGCGCTTGCACAGGAAGATGCCGGGCGAAGGGGAAGGGGTGCTGGGGGTGATAGAGGAGTGGACTAGGGTGTCTCGGACGGAGTGGTCCCTACGGAATGTTAAAAGGGGAGGGGAAGATGCGTTTGGTGGTGGGATCACGTTGGAGCTGGCGGAAATTGATCCGTTGAATGTGGAGGCTGGTGGGGTGAAAGGTGAGGACAAGGGAAACCCTATCGTGGTTCCAGGAGGGAGGGGCAGGGGTGAGGGCAGAAGTGTGGGAGATAGAACGGACACGGTCGAGGGCTGTGTCAACCACGGTAGAGGGGAATCCTTGGTTGAGGAAAAAGGAAGACATGTCGGAAGCACTGGTGTGGAAGGTGGCATCGTTGGAGCAGATGCGGGGGCAGGAACTTGTTTGGGTGGTGGGAGAAGATCTTAACCCACGAGTGTGAGCTCTGTCTGTTCCAAATGAGCTCTGATCTGTCTGGAGTAGGCAGTCAGAATGGCTCGAATTACACTTTGCAAAGTAACTGATTACGTAGGCAGGGAGGATCTAATTACACATTCCAGAGAAACTGCTGGGTGTGTCTTGTCCTCCAAGGGAACCAATCAGAACTTTGGTGTTGCAATAGATACGTCCATTATCATGTACCCTAAACTGAAATAAGTCAGAGAAGAGATAGCAAAGGCTCGAAGAACAACTTTTCAATCTTACTTAAATATGCAGATTGGTCTGTGGGACTGCAGAGTAGCCAATGCAACACCTTTGTACAAGAAGGGAGAGAAGGACAAATTGGGTAATTATAGACCAATTTAGTCTAAAGTCAGTTGTGGGCAAACTCTTGGGCTGGAATTTTCCAGGGGTTCAGCAGGCGGGATCGGTGGCGGGTTGGGTGGGAATGTGTTTTTTTTGACAGCGGGTCGGGACCCCGCTGTCATTCCACCGCCACATGCCTTTCCCAATGTCGAGTCTGTCAACGCTGAGCAGACCCGACACGCAGTGGTGGGGGACCCAGTTAAGCTGGATATTGTCTTGTTGACAGATCATTAATAATACATTTTACCTTACCTTTTCTCTTTAACTGCTCACCCACAGGGTCCACGTTGCTCAGGGATCACGTCTGTTAAGCTGAGGCGGGAGTTGAATGGCCATTGAATAAGCTGATTACTTGACAGCTTGAAATGTGCTATAAAGCTCCCACCTCATAGCTGTTCACTTTCCAGGCTCAGAAGCTGTTGCTTACTCCATTTGCAACACAGATTGAGCTTTATGCAGGTTGCAAGTGTTTGGAGCAAACTCTCTATCCAGTGTCACCTCATTGGAACACTCTCTCTCACCGTTGACAGCTTGCTTCTGTCATCTCAACTTCACCTGCCATCTATTACATCAGAATGGGTACGGTTTATACTGTCTCACTTTGGTCCTCAGAATCTGACCATGATCAGCACCAACACCAGCAGCACCAGGCACACCAGCAGCACCAATAACAACACCAACCTTCTCCACAATCACCTGATGCTGCACAGGACACCGGGCATCAGCACCTGAGCACATGGCAAGATTTACTTCATTTGACGCTGTACACCCTGGCTGCCACATGATGTGCCAGGTTGGCACCACCCCACACCAACACCATAAAGCATCCCTACAATGTCCAAGCCATTTCTTTCACACTCCCCACCATTGCGGGAGTTACTGTTATGTATCACCATTCACTGCAACTCACTAAACCACTTCCAAAGATGCACACAAATCTGTCCAAGAACAGAAGGTGTTGAAAATAAAGGTTTCAATGTTTGAAATCATATTAACAGAAACTTCACATGAACATTGGATAAAACACCCAAGTGGCTACCCTTATGTGTTGTTATTTGGTATGATTGCACTGGGATGAGGGTGAGTGTGAGGGGGTGGCTAGTGAGATGGGGATGTGCTAATGTAGATAGCGAGAGAGGGATGGGTGGAGGTGCAAGGTAAGTTGGTGTGAGTAAGGATATGCAGGAGTAGGGTAGGGAAGGCAGGGTGATGGGGATGTGATGAGAGCCACAGCAGGATGAAGTTGAGTGTGGCTTTGTACTAACGTTTCGTGATCTACTGAAATCATTGAAAGGTTTGCGCCACTGCACCCAGGTCCTCCTGACCACATCCCTGCTTGTGCCCTCCTCTGCAATGTGCAACCAGGCTGTTTAGGTCTCCTGGGGAGGTCTCTTCTGCCCATCAAAGGGAAGAAGACCTCCCTGTGTGCTGTGACTCCCTCCATAAGCATATGGAGGGAGTCATGGAAGAACCTGGGTGCAGCCCTGTGCATCTGTGCAGCCATTGTCCGTGTTTACAGCACTTCAATGTTGTAGAACACTGACAGCACAAATGTCAAGATAAATTTGGACATGGTCCCTTTAAGGAAACCGGCTGATGACACATCAAGAAATGATGTCATCAGACCTGCTTCCTCTAATTGACCTGGCAGCGCTAGGCAGGCTTAACAACCCCCATCAAGAGAACGTCATTTCACAGAGCAGGATGGAGCCAGCAGCGGGGCCGCGACCCGCCTCCGACATCACCCACCACGGACCCGCCGAGGTAAGTAAAATTGCAGCCTTAGAATCCATAAATTAAGATAAATTAGTTAGCATTTAGAAATACATAGGTTAATCAAGGAGAGCCAGACTGGATATGTTATAGGCAAGTCATGCTTGATAAATTTAATGTTTTGAAGAAGTGACCAATTGATTAGATAAAGGGTATACAGTAGATGCAGTGTCTATAGGTTTTCAAGAAAGTTTTGGATAAGATGTCTCACAAGAGCTTTGTTAGAAAATTTCAGGCATATGGTATAAGAATGGTATATGTAGCAGCATGGATAGAAAGCTGGAAGGAAACAAAGGGTTAAGGTAATGGGTGTTGCTCGGACTGGAGAAGAATTAGAAGTGGTTTGCCCCAGGATACAGTGCTGGCGTCACTTTTGTTCTCTGTATATATAGTTGATTTAGACTTGGATCTAGGGGACAAATCTCAAAATTTGCTGATGACACAACAGTAGGAGGTTTAGGATATTGTGAGGTTTGGTAAAAGACCAGGAAGACATAGACATATTAGTAGAATGGGCAGACAAGTGGAAGATGCAATTTAATGTGGATAAGTCTGAGGTAGTAAATTTTGGGCGGAGAAACAAGGAATAAGGGTATACACTGAATGGAAAGACACTGAATGGTGTGGATAAACAGAGAGACCTAAGGGTTCAAATACATAAATCAATGAAATCAGTGAGTACAAGTAAATAAAGCCATTAAAAATGTCCTGTAGAATTGCCTTATCTATAGTATTCTTACATAAACTACCCTTCTCAAACAAAGAGGACAGACTAAAGACCTGGGGGTAAAAATTGGCTAATTTTAGCGCCCCGAAAATGTTAGCGCCCCGAGAGGGAGGAGGGGCACTACTGGAAGCGCCCTGCATCCCTCTTGGGGCATTGCTAGCTAATGTCGCAGCGCTACGTAGCGCTGCGCCACGGTACTGCAGGCCTTCCTCCCGTTATTAAAGGGGAGGGGCCTGGCGCAGCATGTCCTGGCGCCCAGCTGGGCCACCAGGGATCGGGAGTGCCAACAAACTTGAGGAGTGCTGGGCTCACGGAGAGCAGCTGGCACCCCACGGAGGGGCTTCACAGGGGCCGGGGACAGCAACGGGGGCAGGTGCTGGCAGGCGGCCAGCAACAAAAATGGCCGCCCACCACCTCCCCTTTAACTAGCGCCGCCCCAGCCGCAGGTAGGCCCCCCTGACCCCGGCAGACATAACGTCCGGTGGTAGGTCAGGGGGTGCCACCCAATATTACAGCCGGGGCGCGAGCAGAGCGCTAATGGGAGGCGCAAATCAACCGAATTTAGCCCCCCCTGTTCTCACTCTCGCATAAGAGTGGCCCAAAGTAATTTTCATCTAATAGTCTCTACCTTTTGAAAGTCTCTGGCCTACATTCTGTATAGTGGTACCATTGAGGTGGTAGTTCATTGTGTGGACAATCACTTCAAAGCACGGCACCATCTATAAATCAGAGTAGAATTTGTTGTCAAAATAATAGTGGTACAATTTGCATTGATGTGTACTGTGCCATGGGTGTGGGAGGTAAGTTTGCACCCACCATTCACAATATTGGCTAGAATGCTAAGAGGGGCATCAAGCAGAGGCCCAAGGTGAGGGGGAAATCTGAAACGTGAGACACTCCAGGCTGTTCACTTACACATCCTAGAAGCTTGTTACAGAGCAAATACTTTTAACTAGAGGAAGAACTTCCCTACTTAAAAGATAGCCTTATGTCAGTAGCACAATCTATTGTAAGAATTTATAGCAATTGGAAACCCTTTCCTCCTCCCCATCTCAATTTCTTTGCAGACTCTTGGCTCCAAGTAACTGTCACTGCCTGCAAGAGTAGGCGTGCATGTCATAATCTTCACTGCAATTGGAGCTTCACACTCTGCCAAAACAGAAATAAAAGAGATATTCGACTCATATGTTTTTACTCTTCTCTGATGCAAAATCCTGTGCGACCAGTTCCTCACAAGTGCCGCTTGTAGATTGCAGAACTAGGACTGCAACCTTTGAATTTGTGGTTCTAAAGTGAGTGTGTAAGTTGCTGTGTTACTAGATTTTAGATGTGGTGTGGAGATGCCGGTGTTGGACTGGGGTGGACAAATGTAAGAAGTCACACAACACCAGGTTATAGTCCAACAAAATTTTTTTTTGCTGGAAATCACAGCAGGTCCGGCCGCATCTACACAATGTTTTTTTGTCTGTTTTTTGTTTTTCATACAGACCCCAGCATCTGCAACATTTGACCCCTTGTGACCCCACCTCATTGTTCTTTGATGTAATGTTTTCCTGACTGACCTGTTTGGACACCATTCACACCTTTGATTGCTGTGATTATCTCTCTGCCGAGGTGTGATAAATGGCAGTTAGAAAGATTACCTGTAATCATCTGGCATTATTCTCTGACTATATAAGCTGTGTCTTTATGCATCTCTCCACTTCACCTGACGAAGGAGCAGCGCTCCGAAAGCTTGTGATTTCAAATAAAACTGTTGGACTATAACCTGGTGTTGTGTGACTTCTTAGATTTTAGATTATACACTTAAGATGCAGTTTATACTGAACCAAATTTAAGGGTAAATTTCCAGTTCCTGTCTTGAGGTGAAGGGACCCGATCGCAGTGAGCATTACAGTTGTCAGTTTTCAGAAAGGCTGACCTTGCACAATCTTCTACTTACATATTTAATGTGAGCTCCAGTCCCAGACTAGCCCTGATGCCTGGACCTTGTGTACTGTTGGTCGGGAGTTTGGGCCCAGGAGCAGCTGGTAAAGTGCTGCCGCTGCTGCTATTAAAGGGGAGGTCATTGTTGTTTGGGCGACCTCAAAAATTTGTTTTCATTTGGGGGAAAGATGAAAGAAAATTGCCCCATTTTCAGATGCAATGCTGGAGATGATGATGGCGCAAGGGCAGGAGTGTTGCCTCTATTGAGCAGAAGTGCACCCTCCTAACAGGAGAGCCACCTGCACTGCATGGGAGCAGATGGTGGAAAGGACAACAGTCTCCAATGTCCCCAGGAAATAAGAGCAGATAAGAAAAAGTTTGGCAGCTTCAGGAAACCTGTGAAGATAAGACTAACCAGCACTTTCTTGCACAAGGTACACATGCCTCAAAGAATTTCCTCTCAACCTGGTATAGGTTTACTCAGGCCACATGCAAAGCACTCAGACAAATTTTCAGTTCTTTTACAGATTCATATGCA
The DNA here is from genome assembly GCF_052327205.1 of Somniosus microcephalus. Lineage (NCBI taxonomy): Eukaryota > Metazoa > Chordata > Chondrichthyes > Squaliformes > Somniosidae > Somniosus > Somniosus microcephalus. Next base: position 193,787,837 of record NC_140991.1, on the reverse strand, counting down.
TACCTATAACACCACAGGATAAACTTGCCACCAAACAAATACCCAAGTGCATGATAAATCTCCAATTACCCACCACAAGTAGGAATGCAGGGTGGGCACTTGGATGTCAATGTCTGCTTTGAAAATTGCTAACATGAAGCACAAGATGCTACATAACAAGAGGGAACAACAGTACAGTATAGGGGAGCTCTGCATTGCACCCCTTTAGTCAGATTTGAGGAGACCACTCTCAAAATCTTGCAACTTGTACTGAGAAATTTGGTGGAACTCCAAATAGAAAAGACATTAGGCCTTGCAGACACACATCCTAGAATGTTGAGGAAAGTCAGAGAGGAAATAGTTGAGGTTCTGATCACAATCTTTCCAGCATCCATAGATATGGACGTTATACCAGATGTCCGGAAGATTATTAATGTAGAACCTCTGTTTAAAAAGGGAGAAAGGGTTAATCCATGTAACTACAGACAAATCAGCCTCATATTGGAAGTGAATAAGCTTCTTGAGTCTATAATATGGGCTAATAGTAATTCTCACAGAGAAACACATCGGTTAATTAAGGACAGCCAGCATGGATTTGTAAAAGGTAAGTTATATCTGACAAGTTAGTAGAGTTCTTCAAGGAATGGAATATATTGATAAGGGAAATGCAGTGAATGTTGTGTATATGGATTTTCAAAAGGAATTTGATATGGTGCTGCATAGGAGACATCTTAATTATAATTAAGGCACATGGGATTAACAGAAGTTTGTCAGCATGGATAGAAAACAAGTAGTGGTTAATGGATGCTTTTCAGACCTGAGGAATATAAACAGTAATGTCTCTCAGGAGCCAGAGTTGGGACCATTGCTCTTCTGAATGACTCTGAAAATCCAGAGAATGTGATTTCAAATTCAAATTGGCAGTTTGAGAAATTGAATTCAGTTTTTAAAAGAAATCTAGAATTAAAAAGCTGGTACCAGTAAAAGTGGTCTCCGTAGTGGCCTAGCAAGCCACTAAGTTGTTAGGGATGGGCTATAAAGTCAGTCTTGCCAGTGACACTCACATCCCCAGAATATATATTTTTTAACTTTGTCGGGGTGCAGTCCCACCAGTTATGCCAGGATTGCACTTGATATGGAACTCTGCCACTGACACCACTGAATTTCGTGGTTCAGGTAGAGGGGCCTCCAAGAGCAGACCTTTGACAACAGCATTTTTTTTTTAAACACTAAATCAAACCAGAAATTAGGTTTCTATAACTTCTACCAGCAAGGCTCTTTAAATTCATTTCTGCTTTTCTACAGTGCCCTGGGCACTCATTTTATACTGGCAAGAACATGAACTTGTGCAAATGATGTGAAAGCGATGGAAAGTGAGGCATATAACCTCAACATGCCCAAAATGGGAAAATGCTTGCAAATAAGACAGTAAGGACGTAATGATGTCCTATACCCCAAAGTGTGAGAGTGCTTTCCCCAGCCGCTGGAAATAACGGGTAGACGGTAAAGTGAGCAGAGTTCTGGCAGAATGCAACACCGATCCGTTTTCAGGTTTGGGCTGCCCGATAAAATGGGCTAGTAAAATGGATGATTTTGATTGGAAAATCTAGGCTAAAATGTCAGGAAATCCACATTCGGAGAGTCTGCTGCAAATCCGCTTATTTCAAATCTGGCATGCAGAGTAAATTGCTGCTCTAGTTGTAGTATCAATGGGACTTTAAATGGAAGGGGTGGGATTTTCTGCTTCAGATCACACATTAGGAAATTCTGCACTGCCAGCCTGTGATTTTCTGACCATTAAAATTAGTGGTTGGAATATTATGGGCTGAGAGTGCGGAATATTCTGATAAGTGCTCCCAGGAACTGCCAGGAGCACTGAACTGGAAAATCCTGGCCAAGATTTATAGGTGTGGTCATATAAATTACCCCTTTACTTCATGTATCCACCACAATATTCTTAGGAATTGCAGTATGTGTATGACTCTAGATTTAGTTAATCTGGTGTACTTAATGTATTCTGGCTGGAAACTCCTCGGAGCTGCTCCCACTGCACCAGCATTATTTTGCCGGAAGCGTAGTGGTAACCCCGTTTACAGGTGTGCTGATAGAAGTGACCACCCATTCCACGTTGGAAAGGCTGGGCTCAAAAGCTCTGCGCAAAGCCCTGCGCCAAGTTAAAGGTGGACTTCTTGACATTGTGCGCAAGCTTTGCAGCAGGCTTCCCAGTGCACCTAGCATTTGGTTGTGTACACCTACCAGCCTTCTTCTGTAGCCTAGCCCATCAAAGTCATCATCTGACTCCTCTGCAGCAAAACTAGTGTGCAATCTCGCCCTCTGGCAAGCTGGCACTTGTGTGTCCTTCCCCTCTGCAGTGTCAGTTTCCGAGCTCATGACTGCGAGTGTAAGATCGAGTGACAGTGTCTCTTCATCTTCACTGTCTTCTCAGCCAGTGGAGGAAGTGAAAGAAGGTTACAGTGCTTGAGAATCAGAAATGAAAAAGGGACAAGGGTTTGGTTGTGGTGAGGGGAGAGCAGAGAGTAAGAAGTGTGTGATTACACCATCAGCAGCTTGAGAGTCAGAAGAGATTGTGGGATGAGGGGGAAGTGGGAAGAGAAAAGATTAGATGTGCAGTGACCCTAATTATTGACCCCTTCAGCATCGCCATTGGCCATGGCCTCTGCGATGCCCCCATCCTATGATCACCAGGACTGTCTCCTCCATAGGGATTAAAACATGCAGGTGCACTTCTCCTATGCCAGTTGCTTGCCTCTGCCTCTTATCAGGCACCACAGGGAACTGTGTCATTGACTGTCCTGCGATATGCTTGGGCGATATGGCTGTTGTGGTTGAATAGCTGCTAGTCTGCGTGAGCTGTGAGTTGTGGATGTGAGGCTTGAAACAGTACTAAGTGTGTGAGGGTGAGGTAAAGCATATGAATTGAAGTGTTCAGACTGATTGATAGAGATTGTTGGTAGGTGGGGGATGGGGTTGTTGTGAATTGAGCAGTTGATGAGGCAAGTAGTACAGCTATTAGAATATGCCATTTGAAGATTGATCTTACCTTGAAAACACTTGTCAAATCATTAAACTTCTTTCTGCACTGCATCCATGTTTGTGTAGCTATTCTCCTGGCATTGACCTACTCCGTTACTTCCTCCTCAGCATATGCCTCATGGGCCTCCTGCCCCCCTGTGGATACAGGATGTCTCTCCTCTCCAAGGCCTTTAATGTAGCATCAGAAAACCTTAGTGCATTCTCTCGTGTAGGTTCAGCTATTCCTCAAAGTGTAAGTTCTGATACAGCTCACAAACGACTCCCACCACTTCTTGCAGCCACAGTGCACCTCCCCATTAAGAGGTGCAGGCTGCCTTTAAGTAGTGCTGTCCACTTCCCATATTGGGTCTTCTGATGTATGCAGACAATGAACAGCACAGGTAGTGCTGGCTGCACACAGCAACCATTAAAATTAGCAGGCAGCACAAATTTAATGTGCTGCCTGCAGCGCAATGACCGGGCATGGGCGAATCATACATTGTGATCCCCACGCCTGTTTTCAGGGCTTATCCAATTTAACCCTCATAAAAGGTCAGATTTTATTACACAGGTAAAATACCACAGGCAGATGAAAACTGGCATAAGTACATAAGAAATAGGAGCAGGAGTAGTCTGTACGGCCCCTTCAAGCCTGCTCTGCCATTCAATAAGATCACGGCTCATTTGATATGTGGTGATCAGGTTGGAATGTTTCTCTGGTACAGTTAAAATCTGTGAGGTGAATAGTCTGCCACCTACACTATGGGCTCCTACAACCTGGCTAGTTACACACTTTAAAATGTTATGACTTTTTTTTTAATGATGTTCTTTTAAAGACCATTTTGTTTTTTGTTCCGAAATGAAACAGCAATGAATAATGTATGTATTTATTGTCAATTGAAAATTGCACTAACTGAGACATACAAAGTTGCTGCTCCACATCATACACTTGCAATGAATATTTTCTATTTTACTTGCTTAAAGGAAAGTATATATTTTTTTACCAAAACATGAGAAAAAAATGAACAAATGTCATGATACAGGGAGAATCCACCTGCATGATGGCATTAGGTCACTTTTGCATGATAGTAAACCACTGCTCATAACATCTATATATATAAAACAGTATGTCTCTCTGTCTGTTTGTCTCTCTGTCTCTCTGTCTTTCTGTCTCTCTGTCTGTCCGGCTATACAATCAAAAGTTATAGAGCGTACCTACACATATGTTATATCAAAAGAAAGCTCATCATTAGGGGACTCTTGTCGGTGTATTTACTTTTTGGTCGGACAAAAATTGTGCCGACGGTATCCAAAAAACGTTCAAAATTCCGCTCATTATCCGCTTATTAGCATCGAGTGACGTGAAGGTTGACCAATCATACAGTCGAGCGACCCGACGGTCAACCAATCGCTGCGTCGTGGGGGCGGGTTCATAGCGTGTGCGGGCGGGCCATCCTAGAGTCGACTGACTGGACGATTGACCAATCCTACACTTCAGTGACCTGACGGTTGACCAATCGGTGTGTGTGTGGGCGGGCCTTATCATTCTGAAATGAGGTGAGCGCCGCCATCTTGATTCCAAATTCTTCATTTCTTTTTTCCATTTTCTGCGTGTTTCTTTTCAAATGTACATTTCCAGCAAAAAAAAAAGTTGCTTTTAAAACACAAATTGTTTTTAAAAAAAGTTAATTAATTTGTAAATCTTTTCTCTAACCTCTATAATTTTCCTACCTTTCACCGTTTTTCCAGGCCTCGAAGCCTGGGCCTCTGTTGCCCAGCCACGCCTGAGCTAGGCACCTCCCGTCGCACTCAACAAGCGGCCCGCGATCGCCGCCATCTTTGTGAAGGCTGGAGGGGGTGGGCCTGAACCGAGCATCGCCACCGTTGTCATCTTAGTAAAGGCGGGCAGGGTGGGAGTCAGCGCGCGCCTCAACTTCGGCCCGGAGCGCGACTTGAGTCCGGCCGGGCCTCACGTGGTAGGTTGCGCACCGGCCGGCTCTGAGGCGCTGATGAGCGGCGGCGTTTCTCTCTCTTGTCTTGAAGCTGGCGCGGGCGGGGGGCCGGTGCTTGGGAGGGCAGGAACGCGGGGTTCGGGAGAGCGGGAGCGCGGGGCTCGGGGGGGTGGGAGCGCGGGGCTCGGGGGGGGGCGGGAGTGCGGGGCTCGGGAGAGTGGGAAGGGAGCGAAGGGTTACCCCGGCAACCGGGCCCGGCCCTCACTGCGGCCGCGGGCCACTCGCCCTCACTCTCTCCTTCCCTCTGTCTCTCTCCCCTGCCCCCTCCCCCTCCCTCTCCCTCCCCCCTCTCCCCCCTCCCCCTCCCCCCTCCCCCGTTGCTCTCTCTCTTCCCCCCCATTGCTCTCTCTCTTCCCCCCAGTCGCTCTCTCTCCTCCCCCCAGTCGCTCTCTCTCTTCCCCCCAGTCGCTCTCTCTCTTCCCCCAGTCGCTCTCTCTCTCTCTTCCAACAACAACACGCCCTCAAAAAATGCTCGGCACCGCCGGGCACTCCAGCTGGTCTATATATATATATATATAATAAAAGAGTTTGGGCTAGATTTTCAGTCGCTTGCGCCAGCAGTTAGCGCCTTAAGAGAAGTGATTTCCGGGCGCTATGCGTGTAGCGCCCGGGCGCAGCGCAGTTTGCGCCCCGCCCCAAATTAAGTTGCCCGTTAGCGCCGGCGCAAAGTTTAGCGCCCGCCCGGATGCGCGCGCAGAAAATGACGTCGCATCCTCGTGCAACGCCCTTTGGCCGCCCCGATTGCAAACTTCAGTCGGACCGCCCCATTGTGCGGCGGGCGGCCGGAGCGTTTGGAAAAAGGAACGCAACACAACCAGCGCAGGCCCCGGGGGGCGCTAATTAAAGGGAACGTCCTCTCCAGTATAAAGGCCATCCTTTTTTCAGAAAACAGTCTTGTGCAACGCATTTCTGGAGACACAACAAGGAGGATAGCTAACTGGTTTCAAGCAGCAAGAGCCAGGTATTTTTGGACTCAGGCAATAGCGCTGCAAGTGGCCATTTGGAAATTAGACTGTTTGCCAGGATTTGATGGGGGCTGCATGGGGTGCCAACGCGCAGCTGCAGCGCCATGTCCGTAGGGCTCGCAGACGCATTGTGAGAGGGGCAGCCCTGGCTAGAGGCAGAGGGGGCTACAGGCGTCGGCCACGTAGGCCTTACCCAGTCAGGCTATACCGCCAGCAGCGCTCCTACCTAAACATGAGTGCCGCGCGATGTGTTAGAAGGCTCCGATTCCGAAAGGAGGTGATTGCAGAGATCTGCCACCTGCTTCGCCGAGATCTGCGGCCAAAGCTCAGGTGCAGGACGTCTCTGTCGGTGGAAGTGAAGGTGACGGTGGCATTGAACTTCTATGCCACCGGCTCCTTCCAATACGCTGCTGGGGACATAGCAAACATCTCCCAGTATGGCGCGCATCGCTGCATCCGCCACGTAACCGAAGCACTGTTCAGAAGGAGAAGCCAATTCATCTCCTTCCCCATGGCCCTCGAGAGCCAGCATCAGCGCGCATTGGGATTTGCCAGACTCGGGGAATTCCCCTTGGTGCAGGGCGCCATTGACTGTACGCATGTGGCTTTGCGGGCCCCTCTGGAGCATGGCGAGCAGTATCGCAACAGGAAGGGCTACCATTCTCTGAATGTGCAGCTGGTATGTGACCACAAGCAGCGCATCATGGCAGTCAATGCCAGCTTCCCAGGCAGCAGCCACGATGCCTTTATCCTGCGGCAGAGTACTGTGCATGACATGTTCCAGGCACAGCCTCCCCCAAGAGGATGGCTCATCGGGGACAAAGGCTATCCTTTGTGCACCTGGCTCATGACCCCGCTCCGCGCGCCCAGGACCGCTGCTGAAGAGGCCTACAACGAGAGCCATCAAACCACCCGCAACATCATCGAGCTAACTATTGGGGTCCTCAAGCAGCGGTTCCACTGCCTTGATCGCTCCGGAGGAGCTCTCCAGTATTCGCCGGACCGGGTCTCCCAATTTGTGGTGGTTTGCTGCATGCTACACAACCTGGCTATCCACAGGACTCAGGCACTGCCACCTGACGTTGGACCAGCACCTCAGGAGGAGGAGCAGGAGGAGCATGAGGAGGAGGAGGAGGAGGAGGAGCAGGAGTACGTTCCCAGGAGGGAGCGACCAGGGCCAAGGGCCGCACGACGCCACCTTATTACACGGTACTTCTAAGCCCCCTGTCAGGGAATGGCCAGGGGCCATGAGGGAAGATGAATGCAGCCGCTCCGCAAGCCCTCAGCCGGCGAAGCCAACAAACACTAAGAAGAACAACCATGGAGACTGCATGAATAAAGATAATTTTTTATTGCACAAAAATGAAAAGCCCTTCCCACATGAATCTCGAAAAACAATAAACGGGCCCCACAAAAAGCCCAACAAACGACTCACTCCCACAAACTGGGGAGGAGCCACTCCACCTTTATTCAAACCGGGCCTCAACGTCGGCCTAACGCAAAAAATAAGCCCTCCAAAAGCACAACCATGGGCAAAATAAAGATGGCCACCGCCATATTAAAGGAAAGCTGCCCACACCCTCTACTGAGTGGCCCGTGAGGGCGAGACCTTGGCCAGCATTTTGCCTCCCCTGCCCGGCCTGCTGCTCCTTCGCAAGCTCTGCCCAGTGGCTGCTGCAAGGCTGGGGGAAGGCGCCTGAGGCTCAGATGCCCTTCCGCCAGATGCCGCTGGGGGGCGGCCTACACGGCGTTTGGGCCTCGAGGGGCCGTCTGCTGAGTGGCGCACCTGAGCCTGGCCACCATCAGCTGCAGCCGCTTGCCGTTGACGCCCCAGAGGGGGAATGGCGGCGACGGATGGCGCAATGTGGGCCAGCTGGCGTCTGGGATGCGCTGGCTGGTGCTGTGGCGCGGTGGCACTCGGCCGGGCCCGCACTGCAGGATCCGCAGCAATCAGCCGACAGGCGGCTTGCTGGGATGGTCCAGCGCGGCGCCTGCCCTGGCGATGCCTGCCTGAGACAGCGCGTGTGGCAGCAGTGAGTGGCCCTGTGGTCCTGGTGTGCGCGCGCATCACATCCGCCAGGGTCTTGACGGCATCAGTCAGCATGCGGCCACTCGCAGCAGTTGCTGCCCCGAACTCGCGCACACTGGTCGCCAGCGACTCGATGGCCTCAGGCATGCGCCCCACCACGCTCATGAGCTCCGTGTGGCGCTGGTCCGAGTCGTCGGCCATCTTATCCAGCTTCCGCACCTCCTCCGAAGTGAAGGTGTCCGGACTGGAGTCGCGACTCTCCCGCTGGGGAGGAGGGGGCCGAACTAGGGGACACTTGCCGCGTTGGTGACGGCGAGTGTGCCGAGCAGCAGCACTCCCCTCTGATCCTTCCCCCCTTTGGGGGGAAAGCCGCGGGCCACGCGCACGGCTGCTGGGTGGCTGGACGCCACTGGTCCCAGAAGCTGCATTGCCCTGCGACAGTTCCTCCAGGCACTCGTCCAGTGAGGAGGTGCCAAGCATTTCCTCCTCTCCTGCGGGACGTGACTGTTCCCCCGAAGGTCCGGCTTGCTCCTCCTCCTCCTCCTGGTCGGAGGTGCTGTCACTGGCAGCTTCAGGGTCATGGTCGTCACCAGCTGAAAGCAGGAATGCACAAGAGTAGCTTCAGAGTGAGGAGACGGTGTCAGCGAGGGAGTTAGGACTGGTGGGATTCAGCGCATTGGTGGGACAGTGGCAAAGGAGGTAGCTCGGATGGGCCAGTGCGACGCGAGAGGGCCAAAAGGCGAGGTCCTTAACATTGCCGGGCAGTGGAGGGTCGGATACACCGCACGCTGTGGGGACAATCACACGGGCTCCCATGAGCACACACACGCGCTCCTCCAGCCGAGTGAGCTTCTGCAGCTTGGCGCGGCCACCCCTGGCACGGGCCTGGCGATTAAACGCTACTTTAGCCTGCAAGAGAAAGGACGGCCTGTAAGTGCGCAGTGAAGCCCTGATGTAGTGTGCACTGCCTCCCATGGTGGAATAGCTTGGACAGAGTGAAGCCCTGATGTACTGTGCACTGCCTCCCATGGTGGAATAGCTTGGCCAAAGTGTAGAGTGCCGAATGGCCATTTGATGCTCATGACTGTCCCAATGCTGCTGGCTGAGGGCTGGCCAATAGGACTTTCAGGTCCCTTTGCCCATCATGTCAGGTGTACATGCAAGAATGAGGAGGAGACTGGAAAGGCTACTCACCTTCACAATCCTGGTCAGATCGTTGTATTTCTTACGGCATTGTTTGTGGGTCCTGGGGGCCTCACCGGTGAACGTCACCCTCTGGGCGATCTGCTTCCAGGCTTTGGTGTAGTCATGGTGGGTTGGATTCCTCCCACTCTCTGGAAACAAGATCTTGCGCCTCACCTCCAGAGCTGTGACCATTATGTCCAGATCACCCTCTGAGAAGCGCAGGGCACGCTGACGGGCCTTCTCTGGCGTTGCCATGACTCCCTGGGGCTGAGCAGCAGTGTTGAGGCCTCTTTGCAAGGCTGCAGTGTGCAGGGCGTGGCAGCAGACCAATTCGTCCCTTCCCCCTTTAAGAGCTGGTCGGCACCACGGGGTCTGCTGTCAGTGCAAAAATGACCGCACCCGTGCTGCGCCCCGCCTGGGCGCTATCCCTCTGGACCGCCGGCTTAGCGCCTAAAGGTAGGAGTGGAATGCCTCTTTTAGCGCTCCACCACTCTCTTAGGGCGAAGCCACTGAATTTCCGGCAACGGGGCGCTACTTTGGGGCGGGCGCTAACTTCGGGTGGGCGCTAAGGTTAGCGCCCCAAAACTGTCTATACTGAAAACCTAGCCCTTTGTCTGTTTGTCTGTCTGTCTGTCCGGCTATACAATCAAAAGCTATAGAGCGTACCTACACGCATCTTATATCAAAACAAAGCTTATCATTAGGGGAGTCTCATAGGCATATTTACTTTTTGGTCGGACAAAAATTGTTCGGACAGTATACAAAAAACGTTCAAAAATCCTCAAAACTCCGCTCATTAGCTGTTGACCAATCCTACCTCTCATTAGCGTTGAGTGACGTGCTGGTTGACCAATCCTACAGTTCAGTGACCTGATGGTTGACCAATCGGTGCGTCATGGGCGGGACCTAATCCTCCAGTCTCCCGAAACTTCGCCGCCATTTTTTTCATCCCCACAGCGACAGCACCAGCCAAACAAACCCCCACATTGCGGCTCCTGGAGCGGCAGGTGAGTTTACAAACAGCGGGCGGGGGAGTGGCAGCGGCCGGCCGTCAGCCACGCCACCCACGGGGGAGCTCAGCTGGGGTCCGTCTCGGCCCGAGAGCCCGGCCGGGCCTGAAGCGTTAGGCCCCGCACGGCCGGTATCACAACGGCACCGGGCCTCAGGCACTAGGCAGCGAGAGGGGAGGGAGGGACAGAGAGAGGGGGAGGGAGGGGAGGGAGGGAGAGGAGAAGGGGAGAGGGAGGGACAGAGAGAGGGGACAGACAGGGGCAGGGAGACCGCGCGGCCCAACATTGCCCTGGCAACGCCGGGCACCCCCAGCTAGTAAGCTATATAATGATATAAATGAAATTATCTTATTTGTTGCCTTAACAACTGGGATTGAACCACTTGACTGTTGGTAGAATCAGGTTCAGTTTTTGCTTCCCAGAAATTCTCCAAAGTGCCACTCAAGAAATAAACTTATCAGGAAGTCACATTTCAGAGAAAGAGAATTGAAAGTTCCAGTACAGGAGTTGTCAGGAAACAGGAAGAACATTTCATAGTGTCTCCAGCTAAACCCCCCAAATCATCAGCGTGTTGAAGTATCCACTGTCACTAAGGATCCAGAGCAGGGGAGGGAATGGTGCAACAACCTTAAAAATCTCTCAAACCAAAATGACAAACAGGAAACTAAAGTAAAAAAAAATGTGGAGCTGTGCCCCTTTAACTCAGCTGTCATATAACCACTATAGAGGAGGTCCTTGTTTTCCACATTTTGAGATAAAAAGAGAATGAACTGATTCTGGTTAGTTTATTTACAATGATTTTGGTAACATATCACTCACTAGATGCAGATATCAAACACTTGTAGGGTAACTTGAAACAGCATTTTTTAAATGATTGTTTTGACAGATCTTACTTCCTAAGTTGCCCCTCCCCCCACAACGGTTTTCTACCAGACCACACGGTAACTATTTAAGGGAATGGGTGAGTGCCAATTTCACTCAGGCAATCTGTTCAAATTAGTGCATGTAGTAAAGTGTCACACGACAACTGCAAAGTTAGAGCCGATTTGATGTCCTGTGGTGCTGACTGACCATGGAAAGCTTTGAGTGAACTGATGGACAATGCACATTTATATTCTATGGTCAGCAATCTGAACATGGGCAAGCAGTTGGAGAGTACTTCACCAGGAACCTTGCTTCTCCTGGACCTCTGCATGGTGGATTTCACCAGGCCTAGGCCCTGATTATGGGTAACCAAAGATTTGCAATATTGGTGAAAAACGTTGCGCAGCAGCAACCTTACACCCGCCCCCCCACCCCCACCTGCCGCTCAGATGATAGAATAGCAGCTGCAAACTCTGGCACTGCAGATATACATGGAAAGTTGTTTCATCCTGAGTGTAGATTAAGCATTTAACGTTAACATCCGCAAAGTGACATATGTAGCCCTTGGACACTACGGGCTGGATTTTAATTCAGGGGCGGGTTGGGGTCGTGTAATCCGCATTTCGTGTTATCCACACGAATCTAATTCAATGTGGGAGATTGATGCGAATTTAACTTAATTGGCCAATTGAGTTCCAGCGTGTGGGAACCCATGCAAATGAGTTTTTCCAGTCTGAAAGTCGCCTCCGATGACGTCATCATTGCTGCTGCATTTAAGGTCTGCAACAAGCCTTGCTTCTTCTGCAGACTGCCACCCTTTTGGCCTTTGCTGCTAGAGGGAGCTGGAGTCATAATGGCCAGTGAAAGACCTAGGTCTGCTCCAAGATTTGACGACGTTGCCCTGCAGACTTTAGTGGAGGGAGCAAGAGCTCATAAAGAGGTGCTCTTCCCTTCTTCCGGGAGGAAGAAGCCTCCCCAGCAGACCAAGGCTGTGTGGCTGCAAGTGGCAGAGGAGGTCAACTCCTTATCGGTAACCCGCAGAACCTGGATACAGTCCAGGAAGAGATTTCATGACCTTCAGCGCACTGGAAAAGTGAATATGAATTTCCCATCACCCTCAATCTGATCCCCATTGCCTCTCCTCACCAGCACTCAGCTTTAGCAATCTCTTCCTCCACATCCCACTTGACACTCACATCCATGCACCCTTACCCATTCCCTTTCTCTCTATGGTCACATTCACCTAACTATTTGACTATGCAGCACTCACACTCCCTATCACTGCGATGCTATGAAAACAACTGACAACACACAGGGAGGGCCTTGGTCTTGCCACCTCACTCCATCTTTGTCTCCTTCTAAGTATCTATGCTATGGAATCTCTACACTCACTCCTTCATTCTCACTCAACCTCCACTTGTCTCCCTCATTGCAGGAAAAGAGAGCTCACAATAAGCGAGAAAGAGTGAGGACAGGAGGAGGGTGTGGTAAACCACTTTTATCGTTCACTATCGTTACACTATAGTTATCACTGTTATATCGTTACTCTATGGTTATCACTGTTCACACTGTTGTATCACTATACGAGGTCGCCTCTTGTCACGCTGTTATACCTGGGCTGACCACTGCTGACTCCGCCCACGACTCCACCTACCTGCCCAGGTATAAAGGTGGTCGACTGGCTGGTATTCCTCCTTGTTGGATCCGATCACCCACGAGGGTGGGCTCTGTTATTTAGCCAATAAAAACCTATAGTTACTTTCTTAACTCGTCGCTTTTCATTGGATAAATTGATAGGTATATCAATTTTATTGGCTAAATTTTAAAATGTCGTTACTTGAGCAGCCAAACGAGCAGCCAGACGAGCAGCCAAACGACCAGCCAGACGCCCAGCTACAACAGCCACAGCAACCGGCTTGGCTGCGAGCCCTCCGACCACCGTACCTGGATCTAAACCCACAGGCAGCAAACTCAGCCCTCGACTTCGAACACTGGCTGAGCTGTTTCGAGTCCTATCTGGGAGAATCCGGCGTGCCTCAGAAATCCAAGCTAAGAGTTCTGACCGCCCAAGTGAGCCCTAAAGTATTCGCACTCATCCGGGACCTTAAAACATACGAGGACGCCATCAACCGGCTGAAACGACAGTACCAGAGCCCGGTAAATTCCATGTATGCCAGACACCTCCTAAGATCCCGCCCGCAACAGCCAGGAGAGTCTGTAGATGAATTTTTACAGGCGCTACAAGCACTCGGCAGGGACTGTAACTTTAAAGCGGTAACGGCGGCAGAAAATACTGAAGACAATGTCCGTGATGCCTTCGTGAAAGGCCTGCGGTCCGACTACTCACGGCAAAGACTGCTTGAAGCAAAGGACCTCAACCTGGACAAAGCTGCAGCCCTCGCTCGCTCCCTAGAAGTGGCCCATCGGGATCTTGAGGCATATTTCAGGTACTGTAATTTGCGACCCTGGGACTCGGGACCGACCCCGACCGCAATACCCCCCGCAGCACCCCCCCTGGGACCTACCTCAGCGTCGGCGTCCCGGACCCGATCGGGACCGCCACCCCCGGTACCGGCTGCGACATCGGACCCCCGCGATCGGGCCACCGGCTGCTTCTTCTGCGGCCAGGCGAAACACCCGAGGGCGCGCTGCCCAGCCAGAAACGCGACCTGCTCGAGCTGCCTGAAGAAAGGCCACTTTGCAAAGGCCTGCAGAGGGAGATCAACAGAGGCCAGCAGTGCCTCATGCGAGCTGTGGGGGCGGCCATCTTCCATCAAGGCCACAGAGGCCAGCATCCCCACATGTGAGTCATGGGGCGGCCATCTTTGATCCAGGCAACCGACACCAGCAGTGCCTCATGTGAGTTGTGGGGGCAGCCATCTTCTCCACCATTTTGTCCAACCTCGTGGGCGCCGCCATTTTACCCACCACGCTCGACCGCCACCGTGCCTCCAGACCCGACCACCGCCTCACCCGCAGACGACAGCAACTCGCTCAGCTATACACTAGCCTCCGTCACACTGGGCCAAGCCCGCCCGCACCACCTGCCCAAGTCCATGATGGACATCAAAGTAAACGGCCACGCCATGACCTGCCTGTTCAACAGCGGAAGCACGGAGAGTTTCATCCACCCAGACACGGTGAGCCACTACTCCCTCACTGTCCGGCCAACGCGCAACCAGATCTCGATGGCATCGAGGTCCCACGCCACAGACATCAGCGGCTACTGTGTTGTGACCCTGTCGGTTAAGGGCACGGAGTATAAAAATTTTAAACTCCTCGTCCTGCCCCAGCTATGCGCTGCCGTCCTACTAGGTCTAGACTTCCAATCCCACCTCCAAAGCGTCACGCTAGCATACGGCGGACCCCTCCCCCCACTCACAGTCGACAACCAACAGATTTTAAACCGCCCACCGCGTAACACCTGCGGCCTATCCACCCTCAAGGTCCCGCCACCTTCCCTGTTCGCTAACCTCACCCCCGACTGCAAACCCGTTGCTACCAAGAGCAGGCGGTACAGCGCCGGGGACAGAGCTTTCATTAGCTCCGAGGTGCAGCGTCTCCTGAAGGAGGGCATCATCGAGGGGAGCACCAGCCCCTGGCGTGCCCAGGTCGTGGTCGTTAAGACCGGCAATAAAAACCGCCTGGTCATTGACTACAGCCAGACCATAAACAGGTACACCCAGCTGGACGCATACCCCCTTCCCCGCATATCTGATATGGTCAATCAGATCGCACAATACCGAGTATTCTCGACCATCGACCTTAAGTCGGCCTACCACCAACTCCCTATCCGCCCTGAGGACCGCCAGTATGCCGCCTTCGAGTCGAATGGCTGCCTCTACCACTTCCTTAGGGTTCCCTTCGGCGTCACCAATGGGGTTTCGGTCTTCCAAAGGGAGATGGACCGGATGGTTGACCAGAACGGGCTGCACGCCACGTTCCCCTACCTAGATAACGTCACCATCTGCGGCCGCGACCGGCAGGACCATGATGTTAATCTGGAGAGATTCCTCCGTACGGCCCAACGGCTGAACCTCACCTACAATAAGGAGAAATGTGTGTTTAACACCTCGCGCCTTGCCATCCTCGGCTGTGTAGTAGAGAACGGAGTCATCGGCCCCGACCCCGAAAGAATGCGCCCCCTCATGGAGCTACCCCTCCCCCACTGTCCAAAGGCACTAAAGAGAACCCTGGGGCTCTTCGCCTACTATGCCTAATGGGTGCCCAATTATGCGGACAAAGCCAGACCCCTCATGAAGTCCACATCCTTCCCCCTTACGGAGGAAGCGTGCGCAGCCTTCTCCCTCATTAAGGGAGACATTGCCAAGGCCACAATGCACGCAGTGGATGAGTCCATCCCCTTCCAAGTGGAGAGCGATGCATCCGACTTCGCCCTAGCCGCTACCCTTAACCAGGAGGGGAGACCGGTGGCCTTCTTCTCAAGGACCCTACAGGGCCCTGAGATCCGACACTTGTCGGTCGAGAAGGAGGCCCAGGCGATTGTGGAGGCGGTACGACGCTGGAGGCATTACCTGGCAGGCAAACGATTTACCCTCCTCACCGACCAGCGTTCGGTCGCTTTTATGTTTAATAACAAGCTGAGGGGCAAAATCAAGAATGACAAGATCTTGAGGTGGAGAATCGAGCTCTCCACCTATGATTATAATATCTTGTACCGGCCAGGTAAGCTGAACGAACCCCCTGATGCTCTTTCACGAATTACATGCGCCAGCGCGCAAATTGATAGACTTCAGACCCTCCACAACGACCTCTGCCACCCCGGAGTCACCAGACTTTACCACTTCATTAAGGCCTGCAACCTGCCCTACTCCATCGAGGAGGTCAGGACCATGACCAGGAACTGCCAGACCTGTGCCGAGTGCAAACCGCACTTCTTTAGGCCGGACAGAGCAAGCCTGATCAAGGCCACCCGCCCCTTCGAGCGCCTGAGCATCGACTTTAAGGGGCCCCTCCCGTCCTCTGACTGCAATGTGTACTTCCTCAACATTGTTGATGAGTACTCCCGTTTCCCCTTTGCCTTCCCCTGCCCAGACATGACCAGTACCACGGTCATTAAATGCCTGAACGACCTCTTCGCCTTGTTTGGGTTCCCAAACTATATACATAGTGACCGGGGCTCCTCCTTCATGAGCGAGGAACTCCGTCAGTTCCTACTAGCGAGAGGTATCACTGCAAGCAGGACCACCAGCTACAACCCCCGAGGGAACGGGCAGGTGGAAAGAGAGAACGCGACGGTATGGAAGGCCGTCCTCTTAGCCTTAAAGTCTAAGGACCTCCCAACTTCCCGCTGGCAGGAAGTCCTCCCGGCAGCGCTGCATTCCATCCGGTCACTACTGTGCACTGCCATTAACGCCACCCCCCATGAACGAATGTTCGTTTTCCCCAGGAAGTCGGCTACAGGAACCACGCTACCAACCTGGCTGACCTCTCCGGGGCCCGTCCTGCTGCGAAAGCATGTGAGGGCCCATAAAACGGACTCCCTGGTCGAGAGGGTG
Source organism: Somniosus microcephalus (assembly GCF_052327205.1). NCBI lineage: Eukaryota > Metazoa > Chordata > Chondrichthyes > Squaliformes > Somniosidae > Somniosus > Somniosus microcephalus. The sequence continues at coordinate 193,771,241 of NC_140991.1, read as the reverse complement.
AACCTCCTGCACGCCAACCCCCAGTACGCCTATGTGGCATACCCAGACGGGCGGGAGGACACAGTCTCCTTACGAGACCTCGCACCCTCGGGCACTCCTGAGACACCACCATTACCCCCCCCCCCCGCACCACCCCCCCAATGCCACCCGAGGTAGACGGCATGCCGGAACCCCACGAGCCTTCGCCGACCACGCAGACACCAGCATTAACACCGGATAATGCAACACCGCCGCTGCGACGATCAGAAAGGCTTACGAGGCCTCCGGACAGACTGACATACCAGAACTGGTAGTACACTTCACCCCGCCGGACTCAAATCTAAACAAGGGGTGAATGTGGTAAACCACTTTTATCGTTCACTATCGTTACACTATAGTTATCACTGTTATATCGTTACTCTATGGTTATCACTGTTCACGCTGTTGTATCACTATACGAGGTCGCCTCTTGTCACGCTGTTATACCTGGGCTGACCACTGCTGACTCCACCCACGGCTCCACCTACCTGCCCAGGTATAAAGGTGGTCGACTGGCTGGTATTCCTCCTTGTTGGATCCGATCACCCATGAGGGTGGGCTCTGTTATTTAGCCAATAAAAACCTATAGTTACTTTCTTAACTCGTCGCTTTTCATTGGATAAATTGATAGGTATATCAGAGGGTCACCCTCATTAGCCCACCTCACCCCCTGGGAGGAGGTGGTCCTGGAGATCATAGGAGTGGAGGAAGATGCGCAAGTGGGGGACGGACAGAGGGGTGCATCACAGCAAGCTGGTGACAGAATAGTTTTCCATCTCTCTCATTGACATTGCATGAGTCGCTGATAATGATTCTGAAACTCTAACAGATGGACTAATGAACTAATGATAATCTGCAATATGCAATGTGCATGTAACCTTGGCATCACATCTCTGACTCTTTCCTTTACTCCCCCACAGGACCATCGCAAGCACCCGTCCCCACTAGCCAGGAGGAAGAGCCTGAACATCAAGACTCCTCAGAGGAATCTGCAACCTCTGAGGGCGCAGTGTCAGCAGAATTCAGTGCACCCAGCACCAGCGCGGACACTCACAGCTCGGTGGGACCTTCGGGACATAGAGTAGTGTTGTCACCTGGTGTATCACAGCTCACAAGTGAGCATCAGCAGATTGTGGAGACAGGGAAAGCAGTGGAGAGTCCTAGCCGGAGGGCGCACAAATCTGCCAGCTCGGCTCAGCTGCATGTCGACCCTCTGCCTCTGGGCCCATCCACAAGATCAGCGGTGCTGGAACTCCAGGAACAGATGCAGGAGTCTCTGGCAGGTTTTGTCTTCAGGGCCGCTGCGAGTGTGGAGCAAATGGAGGAGTCCATAGCGAACATGAGCAGAGCCTTTGTGGAATCATTGGCGCATGAACGCATCAACATAGAAAGGATGGCAATCTCCATGGAGGTGATAAGTCGCCAGAGTGCAGAAAACATGGTGAGTGTTCAGAATAGAATGACATCTCTGGAGGAGCGATGGTCATCTATTGAACAGAGAAACCAGACCTTCATGGAAGTCCTTCTGAGTAGGACTGCCAGTGCAGATACGAGTCCCCATGGCCCTCCTGATGTGCAGCAAGACGCTCTCAAGCCACTTGCAAGTGCTGAGGAGAACCTGACCCATGAGAGGGAAGTTGGTGGCAGACATCAAGGAAGTGGGGGCTCCTCTCCAAGCGCTCACACTTCCATGCCACTGCAGAGCCCTCGGTCAGAGCCCCACCAGAGTCCACACCCAACTGAGATCGGCATCTCAACCCCTGCACAGCCGCAGGAGCAGCAGACTGTTGACGAGCCCTAACAGGTTCGCCACCCCAGAGGATGCCTGCCAAAGGTGTTGAGACAGGAGCAGCAGGAAAGTGAGGACGAGGCCTCCACATCTGCTGAAGCCACAGGAGAAGCACCATGTAGGAGCACACGTAAGAGAAAGATACTGCACAAATAGTCACAAGGATAGTCACTTGGGTGAAATTTGATGTTTTATGTGGAAAAGTCATCAGATGAATAATGTAAATAAAAAATCTGATGGCTACTGCTGTAGTTGTGGCGTGTGTCTTTTCGCGAATGGGACTTCCACATTGAGGGCTTAGGATTACTTGCAATTGTCAGTATGGTGGTCAAATTGCTAGGAATCAGCTGGTTCTTGACCATTGTCGATGCTCAGGTAAGAAGCTGCAAGGCAAAAGTGCTTGATTGGCTAGGCTAAGCAAATCTGGCCAAGGTGAATGCGTTCCTTGCATCCCGGGCAGCTATGTTCTCATGTACTGCTGCCGCTGGTTGATGGGCCTCTGCAAGATGTTCGTTTTTGCTCTCCTCCTTCTCCTCCTCCTCCTCCTCCTCATCATCTGAGGAGGATATGTGAGCAGCCACTTGGTCCTCAGGAATCTGCAAGCCACGACGCTGTGCCATGTTGTGAAGTGCACAGCAAACCACGACGTTTCTGGAGACCTTGGCTTCTGAGTACTGCAGGGCTCCACCTGATCTATCCAGGCATCTGAAGCGCATCTTCAGCAAACCGATGGTTTGCTCGATTATGGTTCTGGTGGACATGTGGCTGGAGTTGTAGCTCTCCTCAGCTTCGTTGGATGGCCTCCTCAACGGCGTCATTAGCCACGTCCTCAGGGGATAGCCCTTGTCTCCAAGTAGCCATTCGTTAAGTTGGTCTGGCGGACTGAATAGCAGAGGCACACTAGACTGGTGCAGTATGAAGGAATCATGGCAACTGGCAGGGTACTTGGCACAAACATGCAAAATTTCCTTCCTGTCGTCACACACCAGTTGAACGTTGAGGGAGTGGAAGCCCTTGCGGTTGACAAAAATACCTGGATTGCGATGGGGTGCCTTAAGGGCCACATGTGTGCAGTCAACAACGCCCTGCACCCTTGGAAAGTCTGCCAGATTAGCAAATCCAACTGAACGCGCCATGACACTTGCTTGATTCTTGGTGAAATGGATGTGATTGTGCGCGATGGCAAAAAGGGCATTGGTTACCTGCGTAATGCATTTGTGTGCGGCCGCCTGGGAAATGCCGCTGATGTCTGCTGCTGATTCCTGGAAGGAGCCTGAGGCAAAAAAGTTGAGTGCAGTGGTGACTTTGACGGCCACTGGTAAGGGTTGTCCACCTGGTCCTCTGGGCTGCAGGTATTGTTGCAGCATTGTGCAGATGTCACCCACTACCTCTCGCAAAAGTCGGAGCTGCCTTTGGCACTGCTGCTCAGACATGTTGAGGTAGCTGACCCTGTGTCTGTAGACCCTGTTTGGGAGTTATCTCCTGCGTCAACAGGCTTTTATGCGCTGGCCCCTTCTGGCCCGTGCATCTTCAGGTGGGTGAGCAGCAGCTTGGTGCTCCTGCTGGTGCTGCTGCTGTTGGTGCTGCTGTTGTTCCTGGTTCTGCTGGTGCCGCAGCTGGTCTTCTTCCTCATCTAATGCCCAGAAAGGAAGGAAATAAATGGCTCCCATGCTTCTGGTATATGCCTCAATTGAGGAAGCGCTCAGTGAAGTTGGTGAGAAGGGTTTCCCAGGAGGTCACACTGGAGATAGGTGCCAGGCTCCAAACTTCCACAGCTGTGGTTATGCCTTCTAAAAGTCCCCCAGACCTGAGACAACAAAGTCTTGCCTCCTGCAAATGGTGGCTGATCAAATCTCCTCTTTAATGGTTGACCTGCAGCTGAGAGTCAGCAATCCAATTGTGCTCCCGCCAGGTTTCACTGTCGTGTTTCAGAACAGGCGTGTTTCATATGGGAAAAGGGTTAAAATCACAAAGGCATATCAAAATGACATTATAGAGCCAATTTAGTGCTTGTTAAGGGCCTTAACGGCCTATCTCGCCTCTTGGAGGCGGGACGGAGACGGGACCACTAGACATGAATTATTTTAAATTGCTTAGAGGCGGGATGGAGGTGGGGTTGGTCCCTGTAGGGTGTGGTGGGTTTGTCGGCCTTTTAAATTGACCTTAACGGTTCGAATCGTCCCACTTCCTGGTTCTGGGGCTTGGAATTATTTAGGGGATGTGATAGATGTAGGCAGACAACTGTTTGGTGCAAGAACAAATATTTTATTTAGAAATCGCACACCACACGAATTAACTAAACAAAATGTATACGCTACGGGTACAGAGGTTATGCAGTGAGAGAAAAACAAAACAAAACAAAATAAAACCACCTCCCACCACTAACTAAGTTAGGCTCTGAAATTTTTGGGACTATGCTCACCAAAGGATTTCTCCACAGTTTAGACCAGTTGCACACTGTTTTCTCTCTCCTCAATCTTGTGGACTCCTTGGCTGGTTGCAGTGTCTTCGGTATTAGCACTGGTCGACGTTTTGATGGTAAACAAGTTTTTCCTAGAGTCAGCACTGGATGATGGTTGATCTTTCAGTGAGTCCGAGGCTTCTTGTTAAGTTTTCTTGTTGCGTTGCTGTAACCTCATGTGGCAAGTTAGATGTTTCAAAGCCAGAGTCAACGAGCCCAGAGTCCAAATGTATAGTAATCTGGGATGTAATGTTTAAGTTACCCACCAGATGGAGCCAAATATTAAGGGTTCACATTCACCAGTATTTAAGGTAATGGGTCATGTATTCAATGTCCTGGTACACCAGTTAACACGGTAATGTGGCATTGCATTATGGGTATGACTCAGAGGTTGATCCTCCATCTTGGCTCGTGCAGTAAGTAGTGTGTGCCTGGCCTCCAGTTTGTAAGAGATATGTTCCTCTGCTACACCATGTAAATAAACAGTTGGGTTTGTTCCTAATATCTCGCTTCTCTCAGTTTCTGACCTTACCACTCGGATATCACATATTGGCGATGAGGATAAACAGATCACATCTTGACGAAGAAAAAAAAGAAAAGGAACACTGAATAACGGATCATGGCTGCTACGGTAGGAAAGATCTCTGCTTTTGATGTTCAGACGCAGACTTGGGATGAATACTGCGAGGTGTTGATGCATTTCTTTGAAGCAAATGTTATAGATGATGTCGGAAAAAGGAGAGCTATTTGGCTCACTTCCGTGGGAAGTCAGATGTATAGTTTAATGAGAAACTTATGCAGTCCTGAAAAGCCTGGAGACAGATCATTTGCTAACTTAGTGGCCTTGCTGCAGGACCATTTCAATCCCAGACCGAGTGAGATTGTACAGCGTTTCAAATTTAATTCATGGGACAGAAAGCCGGGAGAGACTGTATTGGATTATGTAACGGTGTTGAGAAAATTGGCACATGATTGCAATTACGGCAACAACCTGAAAGACATGCTGAGAGATAGGCTAGTTTGCGGGATAATGGATGATCGAATGCAGAGGAGATTATTGTCCGAGACTGGGCTTACATATGAAAAAGCGTTGGAACTAGCTCAAGCCATAGAGACAGCAAACCGAGATGTAAAAGAAATACAAGGTTCAGACTGGGCTACTACAAAGCAAGTTGCAGGTCAGGTTGTTGTGCACAAGTTAAATATGAGCCAGAAACCACAACGTGAGCATGTAAAGGCATGTTATAGATGCAATGGCGATCACCTGGCAAGGGAATGCAGGTTTCTGGAGGAGAAGTGCCACAAGTGTGGGAAAAAAGGACACATAAAATGTGCATGCAGGGCAAAAGCAATCGTGGAGGAATACAAACCAAAAGGGGGAGGAAAGCAAAACCTAGGAAGAGAAGTGAAAAAACAGGGAGCACATCACATCAGCGGAGAAGCTGAGAAAGAAGACGACATGTTCATAATGCATAGTATGGTAGAGAACATTCCAAAAGTGGATCCTATCACTTTGCAACTGAGAGTAAATGACTCTAAGGTCAACTTTGAAGTGGATACAGGATGCGGCGTAACCATAATAAACAGGGAGGAGTACTCAAAATTGTGGAACCGTGCAAAAGTTCCAGAGTTAAAGTCTTGCGCTATGCAGCTTAAAACATATACCGGTGAATGAGTGGCGACATTGGGTACAGCTACTGTAACTGTGCAACACAGGGACACAGTGGAACAGCTACCTGTAGTTGTAGTATCGGGTTCCGGACCAAACCTGTTAGGTCAGGGCTGGATACAAGAACTTAAATTAGATTGGGGAGCAATAAATCAAATAGAGGGAGGCAAACAGTTGTCTTTGCAAGAAGTGTTGATTGAACATGAGAACGTGTTCAAGGAAGAACTTGGCACATTTAATGGCCCCCCAGCTAGGATTTATGTAGACAAGGAGGCACTGCCAAGGTTTTTTAAACAACGACCTGTGCCATATGCCATGAAACCGAAGGTAGAGGTTGAGCTTGATCGTCTTTTGAGAGGGAACATTCTGGAACCCGTGAAATGTTCAGAATGGGCAGCTCCCATTGTACCTGTTTTAAAACTGGACAATTCGGTAAGACTCTGTGGAGATTATAAATTGACAGTAAATAGGGTGTCTAAACTGGAACAGTATCCTATTCCCAAAACAGAGGATCTCTTTGCAAACCTGGCTGGAGGGAAGAAATTCACGAAGCTGGATATGAGTCATGCATACTTGCAGATTACACTAGATGAGCAATCCAATAAGTATGTAACTATAAATACACACAAGGGTTTGTTTACCTATAACCGCTTACCATTCGGTGTCTCATCTAGTCCAGCTATGTTCCAGAGGACTATCGAGGGGGTACTGCAAGGGATCCCACATGTTTCAATCTATCTGGATGATATTCTGGTGACGGGAAGAACCGACCAGGAGCATCTGAGCACTCTGAGAGAGGTACTACAAAGATTGGATAAGGCTGGGTTACGGCTCAAGAGGAGTAAGTGCACTTTCCTGGGGAATGAGGCCATGTTCCTGGGACACAGAGTGGACGCCACCGGGCTCCATCCAATCAAGGAGAAGGTACAAGCACTGCAGGAGGCCCCAGCTCCTACCAATGTGACTGAGTTAAAAGCTTACCTGGGACTGCTAAACTATTATAACAGATTTTTACCAAACTTGGCAACAGTGTTAGCACCTCTTCACAAACTTCTGCACAAGGAGACGCAGTGGCAGTGGGAAGAGGAACAGCGGGTTTCATTTGAACAGTCCAAGAAACTGATGCTGTCCTCGGATGTGCTGGTTCACTACAATGCAGAGAAAGACATCATTCTCTCTTCTGATGCTTCACCTTACGGGGTGGGGGCGGTTCTTTCACACAGCTTGGAAGATGGAACAGAAAGACCAATAGGGTTTATGTCTCGAACTCTGACACCAGCGAGAGAAAACTATTCCCAGTTAGATAAAGAGGGGTTAGCAGTAATGTTTGGGTTACAGAGGTTTCACAAGTACATATATGGCAGGAAATTCACCATATGCACCAATCATAAACCTCTTCTATCTCTTTTTAATGAAATGAAAGCAGTACCACAGATGGTGTCACCCCGGATCCAGAGGTGGGCAGTGACGTTGAGGGCATATGAGTATGTCTTCGTTTACAAGGTGGGCAAGTACCATGGGAATGCAAATGCCTTGAGCCATCTTCCACTGCCAGGTACACCTATCCGTGCAGCTCCAGAGGACAGAGTTTTGATGTTGGAGGACACGGACACGGCAATTGTGACCGCAGAACAAGTAAGGACATGGACCAGTAAAGATCCAGTACTGTCTAGAGTCTGAGAATATGTGATGAGGGGTTGGCCATAGCATCCGGAAGGGACTGATTTCATACCTTACAGTGTCAGGAAGACAGAGCTGAGTGTGCAGGATGGTTGCGTGTTGTGGGGAGCACGAGTGATTATTCCACAGCCAGCACGACAGTCTGTCCTAGGGCAACTACATCAGTGTCATCCTGGAGTTTCGCGTATGAAAGCCTTGGCAAGGAGTTACTTGTGGTGGCCAAAGCTAGATGAGGAGATAGAAAATCTAGTCAAGACATGCAGCACTTGTCAAGTACACAGGAAGGCACCAGCAGCGGCTCCTCTCCACCCCTGGGAGTGGCCGGATAAACCATGGAGAAGATTATATGTAGATTATGTGGGTCCATTCATGGGAAAGATGTTCCTCATAATCATTGATGCCCATTTCAAATGGATGGATGTTTGTCCTGTAAATTCTGCTTCATCTACTGTTACTATAGACTGCCTGCGTAGGAGTTTTAGTAATCAAGGGCTACCGGAGATCGTAGTAAGTGACAATGCCACGTGTTTTGTGAGTACAGAAACAAGAGTTCATGAGAAACAATGGCATAGTGCACGTGACCTCAGCTCCATATCATCCGTCTTCAAATGGACTTGCGGAGAGAGCCGTACAAACATTTAAGGAGATGATGAAAAAAAGTGCAGAAGGGAGTTTGGCAACTAAGGTGTCACGAGTTCTGTTCAGCTACAGAATAACACCTCAATCTACCACAGGGCTCCCTCCTGCTGAGCTGTTGTTAGGACGTCGACTACGCTCCACTCTTGACCTGGTTCACCCAGATCTAAAAAGGAAGGTGGAAAACCGACAAATCAAACAAAAGGAGAACCATGACAGAAGGACAAAGAGCCACAGTTTTGGAGAAGGAGATGCGGTCCTTACCAGGAATTTCAGTTATGGTCCAAAATGGATTCCTGGCGTCATAGACTCAATGACCGGTCCAGTATCATATACGGTCATGGTGGGAACTGGTCAGGTAGTACACCGACATGTAGATCAGATACTGACCAGACAAGGGGAAATTGAAATGGAGGTTCCAGAGGAGATGTCGGAGGACAAGTTGGCCCCCAGTTATCAAAATGCATCGGTGGTACCACCACTACGAACAGAGCCAGTTCCACCTGGACCCCTTCGTCAAGAGGAAACCATCGTAGCAGAGTCAGATACTCTGAGTACTGCTCAGGAGCAGCAGGTGGCTCTACCACAACCAAGCAGGGACTTGACTGTAAGACGTTCACCAAGGACTCACAAGCCACCAGAGAGATTGATAACAACCTGCTAGATTCGTTCAATATGGACTATCGTTAAAGGAGTTTTCTTATGGGACTTTTTAAGAATTTTGTTAAGAAATTAATGTTCAACTTAAGAGGGGAGGGATACAGTAATCTGGGATGTAATGTTTAAGTTATCCACCAGATGGAGCCAAATATTAAGGGTTCACATTCACCAGTATTTAAGGTAATGGGTCATGTATTCAATGTCCTGGTACACCAGTTAACACGGTAATGTGGCATTGCATTATGGGTATGACTCAGAGGTTGATCCTCCATCTTGGCTCGTGCAGTAAGAAGTGTGTGCCTGGCCTCCAGCTTGTAAGAGATATGTTCCTCTGCTACACCGTGTAAATAAACAGTTGGGTTTGTTCCTAATATCTCGCTTCTCTCAGTTTCTGACCTTACCACTCGGATATCACAAAATGCTTTTCCAGCGTGTTCTCAAGTACGTTTCTTCTGCTCCGGTGAGCTGCTGCTGCTGCCCGCCAGCACTCTCTCTCTTCAGCCCGTCTGTTGAGGTTTCTTTAGCTACTAGCAAGCCCCCAGTTATACCCGAGAGGCTGCTTAAACTTTTGCACCAAAACTCGGGTGCACAATTGATTTTAGATGACTCCCTTTTGTGCGATTTTGGCAGGCTGATCAACTCTGATGTGATCCCCTTTGTGAGAATTTTGGTGGGCTGATTGAGCATTAGCATGATACAAGATTCCCAAAGGTGTTGATGGGGTTTTTGAATGGTGCTGTTAGAATGTAATCAGGTCTTGATACTGTCCATTGTGTGTTTTGCTGATGCCAGGGTTTTTCTGTATAGCTGTTTTAAGAACTATTAAAATATGTATGTATCTGGGTCCCTGGTAAGTGGGCTTTTGTTAGACTGCTAATGTCTCCCTGGGGGCCTGCCTCCCAGGTGGGTTAGCAGCCCTATAAGGATCCCATTTTCCTGTGCAGACCTAGCATACAATTTAAAATGTCCAAACTCAATCCAATAGGCCCTAGTTTAGTCCAAAGGTGCCTAATAGTGAGATATTTCTGTCCACATTTCTCCTCCAAAAGGTTCAACACAGTCCCTTTTTAAATTCCAGACACATGTCCATTGAGTAGGGGGTCCCGGAATTTTGTGAATCCTACAGCCCGCCTGCCAGTTTATGCAAGTTTAACTCCCCACACGCCTCCAATCCCGCCTCCATGGCCCAATGAAAATCCAGCCCTACCATGCTGTTTAAGACAAATACCCAACACCAAATACAGTAGAAAACCAGGCAGAATACAGAGAGTGCAGGGAAAATTGAAAAGGATATAAGAAGGGCTAAGTGAGAATATGAGAAAAAATTAGAGGGCAACATTAAAGGGAACCCACAAATCTTTTATAAACATATAAGAAGTAAAAGGACAATTAAAGGAATGGTGGGGCCGATTAGGGACAAAAAAAATGAATCTTCTTGTGGAAGCAGAGGGCACGAATGAGGTTAATTTTGCAGCAGAGGAGTGCGGTGTAGAGACATTGGATAGAATAAAAATACTGTATATACAGATTGAGCGTCCTGAATCCGGCAACTTCGGGACCGAGGCCGAGCCGGTTTTCGTGTTTTTCCGGACTTCGGAACGTGTTTCTGATGTCCGAAGTCCGGAAATATCGCAACCTGGGCTCGGGCGTTTCCGGACTTCGAACATCAGAAACATGTTCCGAGTCCGGAAATGCCTGGGCTGCTCCGCGTAGCACTGATGCGTTTTTCTGCCCCTCCCCTTCTGTTAAAGGGGAGGGACGCTGCGAGCTCTGCGGAGCATCCGATGGCCCACACTAGGCCACCAGGGCAGCGTGGTGCCGTGGCCGCAGACTGGCGGAAACACTTGGTGGAGCAGATTAAGGAGGATAAAACACAACACTAAAGTTTTATTGCATCACTCACATTTTTCATAGGATTTTTCAAAAAAAGACAACAAAAGTTAATGGTTTTTTGAAGTACAGGTTGAGCGTCCAAAATCCAGAGGTCCGAATTCCGGAACATTTTACGGATTCCGGACGACCCTGCCACCAATCATCCCAGAGTCCAGATTCTGGAACATTCCAGATTCTGGAACTCTGGATTTTGGTGGCTCAACCTGTACAAAGGGGGTGCTAAATAGGTTTGTATCACTCAAAGTTAACAAGTCACCCGGTCCAGATGGGATGCATCCTAAGTTGCTGAGGGAAGTTAAGGTGGAGATAGCAGAAGCTCTGATGACAATCTTTCAATCCTCCTTGGATATGGGAGTGGTGCCAGAGGACTGGAGGATTGGCAATGCTACACCCCTGAACGAGTATTTTGCATCTGTCTTCCTAAAAGAACATAGGAACAGAAGTGCCAGGCAATGACTATCTCCAACAAGCGAGAGCCTAACCACCGCCCCTTGACATTCAACAGCATTACCATCGCTGAATCCCCCACCATCAATATCCTGGGAGTCACCATTGACCATAAACTTAACTGGACCAGCCACATAAATACTGTGGCAACAAGAACCGGTCAGAGGCTAGGTATTCTATGGCGAGTATCTCACCTCCTGACACCCCAAAGCCTTTCTACCATCTACAACTCTCCACTTGCCTGGATGAATGCAGCTCCAACAACACTCAAGAAGCGCGACACCATACAGGACAAAGCAGCCCGCTTGATTGGCACCCCATCTACCACCTTAAACATTCACTCCACCACCGGCGTACCGTGGCTGCAGTGTGTACCATCTACAAGATGCACTGCAGCAACTCGCCAAGACCTCTTCGGCAGCACCTCCCAAACCTGCGACCTCTTCCACCTAGAAGGACAAGGGCAGCAGGCGCATGGGAACTCCACCACCTCCAAGAGCCCCTTCAAGTCCCACACCATCCTGACTTAGAAGTATATCACCGATCCTTCATCGTCGCTGGGTCAAAATCCTGGAACTCCCTCCCTAACAGCACTGTGGGAGTACCTTCACCACACGGACTGCAGTGGTTCAAGAAGGCGGCTCACCACCACCTTCTCAAGGGCAATTAGGGATGGGCAATAAATGCTGGCCTTGCCAGCGACGCCCACATCCCATAAACAAATAGAAAAAAACAGGAGTAGGCCATTTAGATCCTCGAGCCTGTTCCACCATTCAATGAGATCATGGCTGATCTGTGACCTAACTCCGTATGCCCGCCTTTGCCCCATATCCTTTAATACCTTTGGTTAACAAAAATCTATAAATCAGATTTAAAATTAATAATTGATCTAGCATCAACTGCTGTTTGCAGAAGAGAGTTCCAAACTTCCACCACTCTTTGCGTGTATATGGCTCTAACTTTTAGGCTACATCCCCTAGTCCTGGACTCCTCAACCAGTGGAAATAGTTTTTTTTAGCAAGGTAAGTCTGTTGGGGGGTGATGTGGGTGGCGGGGGGGGGCGTTCCGAGGGTCTCGCAGTTGTGGTGGGGAACTCAGAGCAGCATTGGCCTGGACTTCCTTGTGCGGACTGGAGAAGCAGTCCTGCTCCTCCTGGTCCCACTAAGGAAAGTTCCTTCACTTACCTTCAGTGGCCTCACCGGCTTCCCAACAGCTTTATTTCTACTGATAACAGCAGTATTACCTCAGTTTGTGATATTTGTGTCAGATAGAAACAAAAAGTAAAATGAGCATTTTAGAGATTCCAGCCATTAGAAATAACCTACATAAAACTGTAAAATATTTATAATATCGTTAGTAAATTAATGAAGGGCCATTCAGTATAAAATAAAATGTGAAAATTGTGTATTTTTCTCCATTGTGTTCACTCGCTCTAAAATGCTGGAGCTTCACTCTTGTGGTTTATGACATCTGAGACCCTTGATCATGTTACAGCCCTGTACCACACTCCAAAGCAGTTATTCAATATTTCTACCACACGAGTGAGAGAGCAGCAGTGATTTATTTCCCTTGGAAAATATGTACAAGTTGCTGCCTGAACTACTTTTCAGCAATTGCACAGTTTTAATAACAGCTGGCAGCCATCATACAATACCTAACTGTTAGGGATATCCCAGCATGGAATGAAGGAGAAGAGCATGCACTTTTATAGAATCATAGAATGGTTACAGCACAGAAGGAGGCCATTTGGCCCGTCCAGCCTGTGCCGGCTCTCTGCAACTAGTTCCACTCCCCCGTCCTTTCCCCGTAGCCCTGCAATTTTTTTTCATTCAGATACTTATCTAATTCCCTTTTGAAAGCCATGATTGAGTCTGCCTCCACCACCCTTTCAGGCAGTGCATTCCAGATCCTAACATTGTCTACTACTCTTAATTTCAAGTTTCTTAATTCAAATTATCTGTTAAATCAAACTGTGCAAATAAAGCGTGCCGTTGAAAAGTCGTTGCTTAACTTGAACCTTTTGATTCCTATTGGTTAATTCAAATGTGAATTCCCACCCCAAATGGCTCCTGACCAGTGAAATTTGCTGCTTAATTTGAATTCAACCTGGTTAAAGCAGGTTGTAGCAGATAACTGTCCTGGGTTATACAAATTTAACTTTCTGGGAAAAATGAATGAATTTACTGAAGACTTTGTAACCAACCCTGTCTCTGTATCATGGCTGAGCCGTTTCAAAAATCATCTCGTAATCAAGTCCAGGTTCACACATGGGGAGGTAAACATCATTCCCACAGAAAGTGGGAAATGTTATCTTGTTATAAACCAGAAGACATCTTTAATGCTGATGAAATTGATCTTTTTTCAAGCAGCACCCAAGCAGGATGCTCGCTTTCATCAACTGAACATGCTCAGGTGAGAAAAAAAGCTAAGCAGTGATATTACTGTCATGGTTTGTGCGAGTATAACTGAGGATAAAGAAAGCTGCTGGTGACTGGGAATTCTAAAAATCTCTGATGTTTTCATGGTGTTGTTACTCTGCCTGTACCTACAGAAACAGCAAAAAGATGGGAAAGCATCATAAAGCAGAAAAGTTGCCTTTTTTAGTTGACAAATGTGGACCGCCCATGAAGTGCCTGCATCTCAAAGCAGAATCCATTGCCAACTGCTTTTGGTGCTGTAAATTCATCCCACCAGCTGAGGAAGCAGCTGCACTTGCACATTCGGAGATCCCACACAGACTTAACCAGTTAACTTTGAAACAGTGACTCTCTCTGAATGCATGAATTCTCTGTTGCCACTGTCATCAGACACGGGGTTTGAATCCATTGTCAGTGTTAATAATGTTGATGCTCAGATTGCTGGTTAACACAGTGATTGTTGTTGCTGCATGGAGGGATGCTGTTACTGGTGGGAGTGAGGAAGAGGCCCAAGCGAGTAGATCCAGTGATCAGGTGGAGGTAGAGGAACTAGGCCCACCATGCCCATGGCATCCAGTCTATGCGAATGCTGTGGAAGTGGTTGACAACTAAGCCAAATGTCCCAATGGAACTTTATTTCAAGTAAATACTTAGTGAGGTAACGGCAAGGGTTGATAGAGGTAGTGCGGTTGATATTGTGTATATGGACTTTCAAAAGGCATTTCATAAAGTACCATGTAATAGACTTATTAGCAAAATTAAAGCCCATGGGATTAAAGTGACAGTGGCAGCATGGATACAAAATTGACTAAGACACAAAGCAGAGAGTAGTGGTGAACATAAATAAAAATAAAAACAGAAAATGTTGGAAATACTCAGCAGGTCAGGCAGAGAAACAGAGTTAACATTTCAGGTTGATGACCTTTCATCAGAACTGGATAAAGTTTGTGATGTAACAGATTTTAAGCAAGTGCAGAGGCAGGGAGAGGGGGGAGGGGAGGAAAGAACAAAAGGGAAGGTCTGTGATAGTGTTGAGATACCGCGGCAAACGTGGGAGTCGAGACCAGAGCTAGTAAATCAGAACAGCTTTTTATTTCAGCCTCATGGCAAAACAGGGACTGGAAGAGCCCACGCCTGACTTAAATACTCCCCAGACAGGAAGTGCTCCCGGCAGCCTGTCCCTGTGGGAAACAAGTTGCTGGAGGAAAGGGCCCCCGGTTGGGGGCATCTGCTTAAACTGTCCGTACCGCCGTGAGCGGATTGTGTCCAATGGTGGCGTGTCGCCACAGAGCTCCCCCCAGAATCCGCTTAGGAGGAGTGGATGAGTCGTGACGGTGGTCTGTTGGTTCTGCCGCAGCGGCTCTGCGTGATCGCCGGTCTAGTTGGCGGGGCCTGGTGGTTCGCCGCCGGCTGTGCTGGCTTGCTGGCGGGACGGCCTCTAGTTGGAGGCCGGGCCACGGGGACCTGTTCCCCTGGTTCTGTGTGTGCTGGTTTGAGCCAGTCGATGGAGACTGTGTCGACCCTGTCGCCGAGTCGCAGCTTGAAGACCTTGTCCCCGGTTTGTGGTACTTCGTACGGTCCGTCGTACGGGGGTCGCAGGGGTCCGCGGTGCGCGTCGTGTCACACAAAGACGAAGCGCGCCTGCTGTAAATTTGGCGGAACGTGAGGTGCAAGTTCGCCGTGTCGGTTGACCGGAAGTGGGGCGAACTGCTGAGCGGAAGAGAAAAAGTTGAGCCGCTGCTGGTCGGCCGACCAAGGCGTGGTAGCCTCCGGAAGGAATTCGCCTGGGACGCACAGCGGTTGTCCGTAGACTAACTCCGCTGCCGAGGACTGGAGGTCTTCTTTGACCGCGGTGCGTAGGCCTAGTAGTACCCACGGTAGGCGGTCAGTCCAGGTACTGTCCTGCAGGCTGGCGCGGAGTGAGGCCTTGAGTGACCTGTGGAAGCGTTCACAAAGCCCGTTGGCCTGCGGGTGGTACGCCGTGGTTCGGTGGAGCGTCACACCGAGGTTGCGTGCTGTGGCCGTCCAGAGTTCGGAGGTGAACTGGGCGCCTCTGTCGGAGGTTATGTCGGCCGGTACGCCGAACCTCGCTACCCAGGTGTTAACGAACGCCCTGGCGATGTCGGCTGTGGTAGTAACAGTGGCCCGGAGTGGTAGGGCGGGCAGGCCTGGTGGGCCGGGGAGACCGCGTGGTCGTTGCCGCGAGGTCGGGCGTGATGTCGCGCGCGGACTGTGCAGAGAGCAGCCGGTCGACCTTTTCTGCTATGTCATTCGGGTCCGTGGAGCCGGACTCCACAAAGAGCGGGCGGATACTGGCGGGAAGCTGCCGAATGAAAAGCGTGCGAAAGAGGGCGCCGGGGGGCTTGTCGTCCGCGAGGGACAGCATGTGGGAAAGCAGGTCTGATGGTGAAGCGTCACCGAGACCGGGGAGGTCAAGGAGTTGGCAGTGGCGCTGGTAAGAGGACGTTTGAAATTTTTTAAGGAGCGCAGCCTTCAGATGTTTGTACTTGCCAGTCTGTGGTGGGTCCTGCAGCGCTGCCCAAACTTTGGGGATGGTAGCGTACGTGAGCGAGGAGACGAGGTAGTCGTACTTCATGGTGTCGCCTGTGATGCCTTTCAGCCGGAATCTGGACTCGGCTTGAACGAACCAGGCTTCGGCCAAGTTTTCCCAAAAGTCTGGTAATTTAACCGTGACTGCGTTTGTATCCGCCATGCTAGCTTAGGATTCGTCCTGAGCGTCGGGGTCACCAGTGTTGAGATACCGCGGCAAACGTGGGAGTCGAGACCAGAGCTAGTAAATCAGAACAGCTTTTTATTTCAGCCTCATGGCAAAACAGGGACTGGAAGAGCCCACGCCTGACTTAAATACTCCCCAGACAGGAAGTGCTCCCGGCAGCCTGTCCCTGTGGGAAACAAGTTGCTGGAGGAAAGGGCCCCCGGTTGGGGGCGTCTGCTTAAACTGTCCGTACCGCCGTGAGCGGATTGTGTCCAGTGGTGGCGTGTCGCCACAATAGGATGGAAGGCAGGAGAGATTAAATGACAAACGTTATGATTGTACAAAGCAAAAGGAGATGGTAATGGGACAAGTAAAGAAACAAAAGATGGGGCTAGACGAGGTTTAAAGTACTGGCGAACAGTTGTTTTTCTGACTGAAAGGAAGTATACAGTGGTGCCTCCACGGGGTTGGTATTAGGGTCACTGCTCTTTTTGATATATATTAACAACCTGGACTTGTGTATAAAGGCATAATTTAAAAATTTGCAGGTGACACAAACTCAGAAATGTAGTCAATAGCGAGGAGGATAGTTACAGACTTCAGGAGGACATAGACAGACTAGTGAAATGGGAAGACACATGACCGATGAAAATTAATGCAGAGAAGTGTGAGGTGGTACATTTTGGTAGGAAGAATGAGGAGAGGCAATATAAACTAAAGGGTACAATTTTAAAGGGGGTACAGGAATAGAGAGACCTGGGGGTGCATGTACATAAATCTTTGAAGGTGGCAAAACAAAT
The DNA here is from genome assembly GCF_052327205.1 of Somniosus microcephalus. NCBI lineage: Eukaryota > Metazoa > Chordata > Chondrichthyes > Squaliformes > Somniosidae > Somniosus > Somniosus microcephalus. The sequence continues at coordinate 193,754,055 of NC_140991.1, read as the reverse complement.
TGAGAAGGCTGTTAAAAAAGCTAAGGGATACTTGGCTTTATAAACCGAGGCATAGAGTACAAAAGCAAGGAAATTATGCTAAACCGTTGTAAATCACTGGTTAGGCCCCAGCTGGAGTATTGTGGCCAATTCTAGGCACCACACTTTAAGAAGGATGTCAAAGTCTTAGAGAAGGTGCAGAGGAGATTTACTAGAATGGTACCAGGGGTGTGGGATTTCAGTTATGTGGAGGGGCAAGTGAAGCTGGGGTTGTTCTCCTTAAAGCAGAGAAGGTTAAGAGGAGATTTGATAGAGGTGTTCAAAATCATGAAGGGTTTTAATAAAGTAATGAGAAACTGTTTCCAGTGGCAGAAGGGTCGGTAACCAGAGGGCACAGATTTAAGGTAATTGACAAAAGAAGCAGAGGTGAGATGAGAATTTTTTTTACACAGCAGGGGGAATTTTTTGGGGGCTCCGCGGGCATGTTTGGTGGTGCGTCAGCTGAGAATTTTTTTTGACCGGGCAGGGAACCCGCTGCCAACCCACCTCCACGCTAGTCTCCCAGATGTCAGGTCTGTCATCGCTGAACAAACCCGACACCAATTGGTGGGGGAGGCAATTTAGATTATTAAGAGCTTGTTAACAGGCACTTAAAAACTATTTTAAGCTCACCTTTAAATTTTAAGGTTTTGTCCACAGCTTTCCCGTTGCTCCCATTTCATAGCTGTTCACTTTCCAAGATTAGAAGCTGTTGCTTACTGTATTTGGAAGACAGATTGAGGTTTGTGCAGCTAGCAAGTGTTTGGAGCAAACTCTATCCAGTGTCATCTCATTGGAACAACCTTTCTCACCATTGACGATCGCTTCTGTCATCTCAACTTCACCTGCCATCTATTCCATCAGCATCGGTGCCCTTGAAACTATCTCACCTTGGTCCTCAGAATCCCACCACGATCAGCCCCAACACCAGCAGCATCAGGCACACCAGCAGCACCAACAAAAACACCAACCTTCTCCATAATGAACTGATGCTGCACAGAACACAGGGCATCAGCACCCAACCACATTGCTGCCTGGGTCGCCAGATTTACTTCACTTAATGCTGTACATCCTGGCTGCCACTATCCCACACCAACACCATAAAGCATCCCTACAACGTCCAAGCCATTCCTTTCACACTCATCGCCATTGTGTGTGGGGGGGAGTTACTGTTATGTCTCCCCATTCACTGCAACTCACTAAGACAATTCCAAAGGTGCCCACAAATCTGTCCAAGAACAGAAGGGGCTGGATTTTGTCAGTGAGGGCAGACAGGGGCGTGTCAGTTGGAAATCGTGTCAGGACCCCGACTCTTAAGTGAAGTGCTGAAAAAGTGCGATTTTCCCCTAATTGGGCAATTGATTTCCTGCATGTTGGAACCCCTGGCCTATTGAATCTTTTCATACAGAAAGTCGCCTCCGATGACATCATCAATGTTGCTGGATTTCAGACCTGTAAGCAGCCTTGCTTCTTCTGGAGACTGCAAAGGCTCTGCAAATTGTATGAAGGGGGAGTTGATTTCCCGACAATATCTACAATCAAGCAAAAGTGTGCTCCTTGATTTGATGAGCCCTCCCTCCAAGCTCTAGTGCACGGAGCCAGCTGCAATAAGGAGGTGCTGTTCCCTTCCTCAGGGAGAAAAAAGCCACCCCAGTAGACAAAAGCTGTGTGGCTACAAGTGGCCCAGGCGGTCAACTCCATTTTGCTGAGCTGCAGAACCTGGCTACAATGCAGGAAGAGGTTTCATGATCTTCTCTGCACAGGAAAAGTGAGTATGACTTTCCCATCACCCTCAATCTGATCCCCATCACCTCTCCTCACCAGCACTCTGCTTTGCCAACCTGTTCCTCCACATCCCACTTGACACTTACATCCATTCCCTCTCTCTCTAAGGTCACATTCACTTAACTATTCTACCATGCAGCCCTCACACTCCCTATCACTGTGATGTCATTACAGCAACAACTTTCAGCACACAGGGAGGGTCCTTTGTATACTTCTAGGTATCTATGCTATGGATTCTCTACACTCACTCCTTCATTCTCACTCAAACTCCACTTGTGCCCCTCATTTCAGGAAAAGAGAGCCCACAATAAGAGGGAAAGAGCCATGACAGGAGGAGGGCCACCCTCAGTAGCCCAGATAATGCACATGTAGTCACAAGGGTAGTCACTTGGGTGTCATGCTATGTTTATTTTTGAATAACTATCAGTTGCTTGTGATAAATGTTGTGTATGTACCTTTAAGAGAAGAACTGATTCTATACTGCAATACCGGCAGTGACCACCCCTGTATATAAAGCCATAGCAGGCTTCTGTATTTCAGTCTTGAGTTCCCCTCTGTTCAGTAAATACCTTGATGTAAGAAAAAGGAGACTTACCATCAAGTAACTTTAAAGTAAGCTTTAAGTAACTTATAAACACACTATATACACAAGAGAGGTCTTTACCATGTCTCTGGTAGAAGCCTCTTACAATACTGAACAGACCAGTATTTATACCAGTCCAACAGGAAGTGACATATGACAGGAAGTGAGGTATGTACACAGTTCATAGTTCATAGTTCATAGTTCACAGGAAGTGATGACATAACTTCCCGGAAGTTATCATTTTTATCACATTCTTCCCTCCTGCAGGATTAGGAGGCTGTGGTCTACCTTTTGGTCCGCAGCCGCCGAACAAGGAAGAGTCGCACCCGTTTGGATTCCCGTCGTAGAGGGTCGCTGGTCCGCTTACATGCGGTTGGCCATTGGTCAGAGTCTGTGTGGCCTGGATTGCCCTGTGAAGGGTCGGGGAGATCATGGCTTCGAGTACGAGCCCCAATAGGTTCAAAGTCGGACTGCCTCTGTTCAGAGGGAGGTGCAGAGCTGGTCTGTGGCGGATCAGTACTTTCATGCGCGGTACTGGGAGGGTCGCAACCTTGAGCACGGGGTTCTACCGGCACCAAGCTAGTTGGTGTCCGATCAGGATCCTGGAGAGGGGTACCCGATAGGTCCCAAGAGTTTCCTGGTGAAATGCCATCACCCGATGTCCCACTAGGTCCTGGTGGGCAGGGAGCCAGATCCCGTAATGATACGGTAGATTCTCGGCCGTCGGAATATCGTATGTTTGCATAGGTGGGGTTGGCATCGGTTAGTTCGACCTCGTCTACAAGAGGGTCATTTTTAGACGTCCGAACGTATCTTCGGAGTAATACAGGTCCAGGAGTAGTTAGCCATGACGGGAGTGATGTCCCATGAGATGAGCGACGCTGGAATCCAAAGAACCGCTCATGAGGTGTAGTATTTGTGGCTGTAGAAAGCAGGGACCGTATAGAGTGCAATGCATCTGGAAGCACTGTTTCCCATTGCTGGTCTGGTAGGCCCCGAGATCTTAAAGCGAGACGTACGGAATTCCAGATGATACCGTTATACCTCTCTACCTGCCCATTTCCGATGGGATGGTATGGTGTTGTTTTGCTTGTAGCAATTCCCCGTTCTGAGAGGTAGTCCTTGAGTTCCCTTGACATAAAGGATGGACCCCGATCTGAGTGAATATAAGCCGGCATGCCACAGAGAGAAAATACCTGCTCAAGGCAGCAGATTACTGTGGATGCCAGCATATTGGAGCAGGGGAAGGCAAACGGAAAACGTGAATATTCGTCGATCATGGTGAGCAAATATGTGTTCCGAGTTGAAGAGGGCACTGGGCCCTTAAAATCGATGCTAAGTCGTTGCATCGGTTGGGTTGCATGTATGAGTATACCATCTGAGGGGCGGAAGAACTGAGGTTTTAATTCCGCACAAAGCCGGCATTCTGAGCATATTTTCTTTACATCTCCAGTGGAAAAAGGGAGATTCCGTGATCGTACGAAATGTAGCATGCGCGTAACGCCAGGATGACACAAACCATTGTGGACATCCATGAGAGTGGAGGATGACATAGTGGAGCAGAATGCCCATGTGAGGGTGTCCGGGGCCACATTCTCCTTGCCAGGCCGATAGAGAATGGTATAACCAAAAGAGGCCAGTTCCATCCTCCAAAGTTGTATTTTATTATTCTTAATTTTGGTTCGTTTTCGATTATCGAGCATGAAGGCGACTGATCGTTGGTCCATGATCAATGTAAAGTGCTGGCGAGCTAGAAAATGGTTCCACTTCCGTACTGCCTCTATGATGGCTGTGGCTTCTTTCTCAACCGGAGGATAATGTAGCTCGGCACCTTGTAAGGTTCTGGACATAAATGCTACAGGACGACCTTCCTGATTCAGAGTAGCCAAGATCGCCACCTCCGAGGCATCACATTCAACCACGAAAGGGAGATTCTCATCAATGGAGTGAAGAGCCGCTTTCTCCAACTGTTTTTTGAGAAGGTTAAAGGCTGCAACAGCCGCTGTTCCCAGTGGAAATGATCTAGCATGCAGCAAGGGTTGGATTTTGTCCGAAAAATGAGGAATCCATTTAGCGTAGTATGCAAACAGACCGAGAGCCCGACGTAAAGAAGCCGGATTCTTAGGTGACGGGAGCTCTTGGAGCGGGCGAAGTCTTTCTGGGTCTGGCTTAATGATACCATTGCCTACGCAGTAGCCAAGGATGTTGATGGTCGGTTGCGACTCAACAGATTTGGATTCATTCAGGGTCAAATTACGGCGATGGAGGGCATCCCGAAATTTTTGGAGGTTGGAGTCGTGTTCCTGTTGATCGTGACCTGCAATGGTAATGTTATCAAGATAGGGAAAAGTGTCCCTTAGGTTTTCCTGCTTAACCAGGCCATCCATTGCCCGTTGAAAGACAGCCACTCCATTAGTAACCCCGAATGGGAGGCGACGAAATTGGTACAGCCGTCCATTAGCCTCAAAGGCTGTGTACTGCTTATCTGAGACCTTCAAGGGTAACTGATGATAGGCACTTTTTAAATCGTAAGTTGAGAACACTTTGTATTCGGCCAGTTTATTAACCATATCATCAATGCGTGGCAATGGGTAGGCGTCCAAGTCGGTATATTGATTGATGGTTTGCGAATAATCGATGCATAGTCGCTGTTTGTGAGGTTTTAGAGGGTTCTTGACAATGACGACTTGAGCCCGCCAGGGCGACGAACATGGTTCAATGATGTCCTCTGCTAGAAGTCGAGAGATTTCAGCCGCAATAAAAGATTGGTCTTCCTGATTAAAGCGCCGCGATTTCATTATTATCGGTTGGCATTGAGGCGGAATACTGGCAAATAATGAGGGTTCATCAAGTGAAGCTGCTGATAATGCACAAAATGGTAATTTAGATGGTATATTAGAAATAGTAAGTCCGGGTTTGGATCCACCAAACTCAATGGTGAGTTTCTTATGCTGTTTTTGGAAGTCCAGCCCTAAGAGGAGATCACTACATAAGTCTTTGAGCACCGAAAGTCGGGTGGAGGGATACATACGACCATGAAGTGTCATATCAACAACACAAAAGCCGGAGATTCTGGTATTAAGTGATGACTGGGCCATCGCAATTGCCTGGTCCGATGGGAAGACATGTAGTTTCAATTTCGCAACAATCTGTTCCTTAATGAAACTATCAGTACTTCCTGAGTCAATTAAGGCATCTAAGGTATGCCCTTTAATTGAAATTTTTGTGGCTGCCTGAGACAGGTTCTGTGGGCAAGCAGCTGTAATTGGTGTCGTTGCACAGAGAGTGGCTAAAACTCTCGGTGTGCTTCTTCGGGAGAGAGCTCGAGAGGAAGCTTGATAGGTCCTAGCTGGAGCATCTTGATAGGCCCTAATTGGGGCAGTTCGGTAGGCCTTAGCTGGATTGGCCCTCGTAGAGGCCCTTGATAGGCAAACTTTAGCAAAGTGTCCTTTTTTCCCGCAATAACTGCAGATTGCATTGCGAGCAGGGCAGGTTTTCCTAGGGTGAAAAGCATCTCCACAAAAGAAGCATTCCTTCCTAGATTGCCAAGAGGCTGCTAAAGTGGGGTCGTCCTCCTCTTCTTCATCAGAATTATCAGAATTAGATTCCCCCATGATAGGGTTCACCTGAGACCGCTTGAATTGTCTGGTTGCAGCTACAGCAGCAGATCGAGATCTGGGCAGCTGATAGAGGTCTGCATTTCTCTTTGCCAAATCCAGTGAACAAGCTAGGTCAAAAGCTTTTTGTAGCTCAAGTGTTTTACTTTCTAGTAGACGCTGGCGTATAAATGGAGAGGCAATCCCGCAGATGAAAGCATCACGAATCATTTCTTGGCGGTACAGCTCAGCTGAGGCTGCCTGAAAGTTACAATCTACGCTGAGCCTGCGAAGTTCTTGCAGGAATTCGTCAATTGATTCCCCTGGCCCTTGTCGGGCTGTGGCCAGTAGATGTCTAGCATAGACCTCATTTGGGGTCTTCGCATACAGTTTCTTAAGTGCCCGAATCACCTCTTCGTAATTATCCCAGTCATCAACATATTCGAACACTTTTGGGGTCACATAATTGACAAGTATCTTCAATTTAGCAGGAGCATCCGCTTTACATTCATCCAGAAAATTCTCAAAAGTACGATACCAATGCTTCCATACCCTGCCAGCTGCTGGTGTATTCGGGTCCAAGTCCAGACGAATAGGTCTAAGGATTTTCTCCATGATGGGTGGTTTCCTGGATCCTTAACTTCCGAGTTTGTCTGAAGGTCTAGTATTTGTCAGTGTAAATACTAAGTTACTTAAATTGATGTAAGAAAAAGGAGACTTACCATCAAGTAACTTTAAAGTAAGCTTTAAGTAACTTATAAACACACTATATACACAAGAGAGGTCTTTACCATGCCTCTGGTAGAAGCCTCTTACAATACTGAACAGACCAGTATTTATACCAGTCCAACAGGAAGTGACATATGACAGGAAGTGAGGTATGTACACAGTTCATAATTCATAGTTCATAGTTCACAGGAAGTGATGACATAACTTCCCGGAAGTTATCATTTTTATCACATACCTGTTTTATTGTTCTCCTGCAGTCCGAGTATTATTGATACCCGGACACTACACTGGCGACGGGCAGGTTCGAACTCACCTGCAGTACTGCATCACCTCACGGGGATCTTTTCCCTGAAGAGAAGCTTCTTGGAGGTCGAAGTCAGAACGGCGGGCGTCGACTGCGGGCAACCGCCCAGGGATCCATCAGAGAGTTGCAGGGGAGGCTGTGGAGAGCTGGGCCTGGCTCCCCAGTCGAGGTGTTCCAGCAAGTCGTGCTGGTAGCAGGTAGTGCGCTGACCCTTCCGGACTGCGGCGGGCTCGGGCTCGATCGAGCGGCTCTGCAAAGGGGCCGTGCAGCGTCGTCGGGAGGAAGAGAGAGAGAGAGGGTGGAGCGCACAGGGCGCGGTCGGTGCTCAAGAACCGGGCAGCGTGGAGAGGATAGAATGAGGGGAAGGAAAAGTGATACGCGCCGAAGCCGCGGGTCACCGCCATTACCCTGTTGAACGCTAGGAGCAGCGTGGCAGCAAGGGGAAGAAGGAAAAGCACGGGAGGCACCATTTTATTCCACTGGGGAAGAAGGAAAAGCGCGGGAGGCGCCATTTTATTCCATTGGGGAAGAAGAAAAAGCGCAGGAGGCGCCATTTTAAATCACTCAAGATGCCGAAGAGTGGCAGTATCACTGCTTTCGACAACGAGGTAGAAGACTGGACCACGTATGTGGAAAGAATTGAAGTGTACTGCGAGGCAAATGAGGTGGCTGATGGAAAGAAGGCGTCGGTATTATTAAATTTGATGGGCGCGAGAACGTACGGCCTATTGCGGAATTTAATTACCCCAGCTAAACCAATGGAGAAAAGTTTTGAAGAGATTGTTAATATCTTACAGGAACACCTAAACCCTACACCACTGCTGATAGCACAAAGATGAGAGCAATGCTGACTATCTTACGGAACTACGCAAGTTATCGAAGCACTGCCAGTTCGGAGCAGGACTGGCAGACACCTTACGGGATAAGTTTGTCTGCGGGCCCCAGAGTGAAGGAACCCAGAAACGACTACTTTCGGAAAAGGACCTGACGCTAGAACAGGCTTTCAGCGTGGCAGTATCCTACGAAGCAGCAGCACGGGGAGCTGCGGAAATACAACAGAAACCACAGGAATACAGCGCTAACGAAATGGCGTATGGAGCAGAAAAGTGCTATCGCTGCGGCAGAACAACCCATGATCAGAAGGACTGCTGGGTTAAGGACAAAGTATGCAGGCAATGTGGGAAAATGGGACACATAGCAAGAGTCTGCAGGTCGGGAAAGAAAACCAACACTACAAGAACTACTAAGGAAAAGTACAAGAAAGTAAAGAAATTGACAGACAGTAGTTCGGAAGATCAGGAGAGTGATAAGGACTCCGGGAGCAGGAGACTAAGTTGTCTAAAGTTACACAACGTGATCGCAAAGGAGGATCACCGAACCATTTGGGTCACCCTCATGATAGCAGGGTCCCCAGTAAAGATGGAATTGGACACAGGATCAGCCCTAACTGTCATGAATCGACGAGACTATGAGCGGCTATTCTCACACATACCCTTGAAGGACACGTCCATTGTATTGAAGACATACACGGGGCAAAAAGTCTACCCCAGAGGAAAAATAAGGGTGCCAGTTGAATACAACAGCAAGGAAACACAGAAACTGTATCTATATATACTACCAGATGGAGGACCATCTTCGCCAGGAATGGCTTGCCAGAACAGATTTGCTCCGACAATGGGCCACAGTTTGTGTCCGAGGATTTCCGGAGGTTTCTGAGGAATAATGGGGTGAAACATTACACATCTGCCCCATATCATCCAGCCACAAATGGATTGGCTGAGAGGTTTGTTCAGACCTTTAAAAAGGCAATAAAGGCAATGTATAATGACAACATACCACTACAACACAAGGTGGATAATTTCTTGTTTGCTTACCGGAATGCGACACATGCAGTCACCAACCAAGCTCCAGCCATAATGTTCTTCAACCCGAAGTACAGATTGCGTCTACCTCAGAAGCAGTGGTATTGGAAGCTGACGAACCAACCAATGACAATGAGCCAGAATCAACTCCGCCGCAAGAACAGGATACTCGAGAAAGGCGCTATCCAGTCAGGATCAGGAAGCCTCCTCAAAGACTGAACTTATAAATGATTATTTCAGTTGATGTATATAGTACAGAGAAAATTGTAATTGTAATTAGTTATTATTTAGTTGTTAAATGAATGTTATGTACTGTTTATCTAAAAGGGGAGGAATTGTTGTGTATGTACCTTTAAGAGAAGAACTGATTCTATACTGCAGTACCGGCAGTGACCACCCCTGTATATAAAGCCATAGCAGGCTTCTGTATTTCAGTCTTGAGTTACCCTCTGTTCAGTAAATACCTGTTGTATTGTTCTGCTGCAGTCCGAGTATTATTGATACCCGGACACAACAATAAAAATTTCTGCTGGCAAACTGTTGAAGTTGTCGCCTGTGTCATTTCACCAATGGGACTTCCACATTGAGGGCTTAGGGTGACTTGCAATTGTCAGTATGGTGGTCATAGTGATAATAATTCACAGGTTCTTGGCCATCATCAATGCTCTGGTAAGAAGCTGCCAGGCAAAAGTGCTTGAATGGCTGGGCTAAGCAAATCTGGCCAAGATGAGTGTGTCCCTTGCATCCCGGGCAGCAATGTGCTCGCATGCTGCTGCTGCTAGTTGATGCACCTCTGCAAGCTGTTTGTTGTCACTCTCCTCCTCCTCCTCCTCCTCCTCCTCCTCCTCCACATCTGAGGAGACTATGTGATGAGCCACTTGTTCCTCAGGCATCTGCAAGCCACGATGCTGTGCCATGTTGTGAAGTGCACAGTAGACCACGACCATTCTGAAGACCCTGGCTGCTGAGTACTGCAGGGTTCCACCTGATCTATCAAGGCATCTGAAGCGCATCTTCAGCAAGCCGATGGTTTGTTCAATTATGGATCTGGTGGAAATGTGGCTGGAGTTGTAGTGCTCTTCAGCTTTGTTGGATGGGCTCCTCAACGGCATCATTAGCCACGTCTTCAGGGGATAGCCCTTGTCTCTAAGTTGCCATCCAAAAAGTTGGTCTGGCGCCTGAAGAGCGGAGGCACACTAGACTGGCGCAGGATGAAGGAGTCATGTCAACTGCCAGGGTACTTGGCGCAAAATTTCCTTCTTGTGGTCACACACCAGCTGTACGTTGAGGGAGTGGAAGCCCTTGCTGTTGACAAAAATACCTGGATTGTGATGGGGTGCCTTAAGGGCCACATGTGTGCAGTCTACGACACCCTGCACCCTTGGAAAGCCTGCCAGATTGTCAAACCCAACCGCACGTGCAATTACACTGGCTTGATTCTTGGAGAAATTGATGTAATTGTGCGTGATGGCAAAGAGGGCATCGGTTAACTGCTTGATGCAAGTGTGTGCGGCCGCCTGGGAGATGCCGCTGATGTCTGCTGTTGATCCCTGGAAGGAACCTGAAGCCAAAAAGTTGAGTGCGGTGGTGACTTTGACGGCCACTGGTAAGGGGTGTACACCTGCTCCTCTGTGCTCCAGGTCTTTCTGCAGCATTGCGCAGATGTCACCCACTGCATCTCGCGAAAGTCTGAGCCTCCTTTGGCACTGCTGCTCAGTGATGTTGAGATAGCTCATCCTCTGTCTGTAAACCCTGTTTTGGGGGTATCTCCTGCGCCGACGTGCTTCCATACGCTGGCGCCTTCTGGCCTGTGCAGCTTCAGGTGGGTGAGCAGCAGCTTGGAGCTCCTGCTGTTGCTCCTGCAGTTGGTGCTGCTGTTGTTCAGGGTTCTGTTGCTGCCACGGCTGGTCTTCATCCGAATCTGATGTCCAGGAGGAAAGTAAGTAAATGGTTCCCATTCTTCAGGTCTATACCTCAGTTGAGGAAGTGCTCATTCAAGGTGGGGAGAGGGGTTTCCCAGGAGGTCAGACTGGAGATGGGTGTCAGGCATCAAACTTCCACAACAATGAGTAGGCCTGCTAAAAGTTACCCCAGACCTGAGACAACAAAGTTCTGCCACCTTCAAATGAAGATTGCTGAAATCCCCTTTTTAATGGTGGAGCGGCAGCTGTTAGTAAGCAATCCACTAGTGATGCCGCCAGGATTCACTGGCATATTCCAGAGGAGACGTGCAGCTCGTGGGGAAAGTGTTAAAATCAGAAAGGCCTCTCAAAATGGGATTATAGAGGCAATTAAGTGGTTGTTAAGGGTCTTAAGGGCCTATCCCGCCTCTTGGAGGCGGGATGAAAACCGGATCAGAAAACACGCATTTGGGAAAATTGCTCGGAGGTGGGATGGAGGCGGATCGGGCCCGCCCGCCATTTTTTGCGATTTTACCACCTCACGCGCCTACAATCTCGCCTCCTCGGGCCTGACAAAATCAAGCCCAAAGTGTTCAAAATAAAGGTTTCAATGTTTGACACCACATTAACAGAAACTTCACATGAACATTGCATAAAACACACAGGTGCCTACCCTTGTGTGTTGTTAGTTGGTATGATTGCACTAGGATGAGGGTGAGTGTGAGTGGTGGCTAGTGAGATGGGGAAGTGATAATGTAGATAGAGAGGGATGGTTGGAGGTGCAAGGTAAGTTGGTGTGAGCAAGGATGTGCAGGAGTAGGGTAGGGTAGGCAGAGTGATGGGGATGTGATGAGTGGCACAGCAGGATGAGGTTAAGTGTGGCTTTGCAGTAATGTTTCATGATCTACTGAGATCATTGAAAGGTTTGTGCCACTGCAGCCTGGTCCTCCTGATGACATCCCTGCTTGTGTCCTCCTGTGCAATGTGCAACCAGGCTGCGTTGATCTCCTGGGGAGGTCTCTTCCGCCCATGGGAAGGGAAGAGAACCTCCCTGTGTGCTGTGACTCCCTCCATAAGCATATGGAGGGAGTCATGGGAGAACCTGGGTGTAGCTCTGCACCTCTGTGCAGTGCTCGTCAGTGTTTGTAGCACCTCAATGCTGTCAAAATCAATTTGCACACGGTCCCTTTAAGGAAACTGGCTGATGACATGTTATGAAGTGACGTCATCAGACCCACTTTTTCCAGTTCCAGTTCCGACGAAGGATCATCGACCTGAAACGTTAACTCTGTTTCTCTCTCCACAGATGCTGCCTGACCTGCTGAGTATTTCCAGCATTTTCTGTTTTTATTTCTGCTTTCTTCAATTGGCCGGGTAACGTGTTGGGTGGGCTTAACAAGCCCAATCAGCGTAAAATCATTTCACAGAGCGGGCTGGAGCCAGCAGCAGATTCGCACCCCGCCACTGACCCCAGCCGCACCGGACCCGCCTCGGTAGGCAAAATCGCGGCCAGCGAGTTGTAATGATCTGAAATGCACTGCCTGAAAGGATGGTGGAAGCAGATTCAATAATAACTTTCACAAGGGAATCGCATAAATACTTGAAGGGGCAAAATTGCAGGACTATGAGGAAAGGGCAGGGGAATTGGACTAATTGGATAGCTTTTTCAAAGAACCAGCAGAGGCACGATGGTCTGAAAGGCCTCATTCTGTGCTGTATCATTCTATGATTCCATGAATGTGCTGGCAGCAGAAAACTGTAATTACAGAGAATTTTGCAAAATGATTGAACTGTGCAGTTTGTACAGTGCTCAAGCTTTGATCACGTGCAATTTAATAGTTGCCTTGAGGTTTTATGCTATTTTTTAGCCCTCCTGTAGTGTTTTGCAGTGCTATATCACTAAGATTGCTTAATTCAAACTATTAGATCGTTTATTTTTTTCAAGCAAAGACGATTTTGAATTAACAGGAATAGACTATTTTTTTGTATCTACTTCTTGGAAATTTATTTACAAAGACTCACGTATTATCATTTTCAACAAAACATACCAAAACACTAAATTAAAATATAGCCACAAAGTGTCTTGAAAATAATCGGCCTAGAAATTCGAGTAGGCCAGAAACCTGCCGGTGCCACCATGGGCTGAATTTAACGGCGCCCGCAAAAAGAGCACTGGTATTTTGGTGCTGCCTGCTGATTTACATTAGCACAGCGTAAAACCTGCAGTTTAATGTGCTGTTTCAGGCGGTAGCCTCAGTCGGAGTCCCAGTGTAGTTGCATCCCTGGAGCGAGGCAGCGTTCTCTTAAAGCTAACCTATCATTTTAGAAAGCAGTGTTGATCCCTTAAAGGGGAACTGCCTTCTAAAATAAAAAAATGAAAACATTTTAAAACGGGCAGTCTTTAGCCCTTAGAGCTCAACTGCCTTCTGAAAAAAAACCATGAAAAATAATTCCAAAATGGCAGTCTTCAGCTCTTAAAGCTGAACTGCCTTCTGCACATAAAAAAATGGTAAACGTGCTTCAACACTAACACAAATTGTTCAACATGCCTGGGAAGGGGCACCCAGGGTCTTGCACGCAGCACTCCAGCTTTGTGCAGGGGGTCAACACTGCAAGAGAGGTCCTCTACCCACAGGGGGCCAGGAGGCCCTCCAGAAAGAGTGATGTGGGACCAGATCACTGAGGCCATCACTGCTAGGAGTGTCGCCCCCATGACCTGGCTTCATTGCCCAAAGAAGCTTCATGACCTCAGACCAGTGGTCATGGTCAGTGAGTGCATCTTTAAAAGCCATCTCCTACCAACTGCACCACTCGCCTTACACACTGCTCATTGCATGAACCCCAATCACTCACCTGCCAACAATCTCTACCAAACACGAGGCACACCTCACATTCCTAGCTTCACCTCACCCCCTTGGAAGAGACAGGGCTGGCCATTCTTGGCAGGGGCATGGCTGAGCCCTTGGCCAGCAGCAGGGCTAAAAGGATGCAAGATGCTGGTATCCTCATACGTTATCCTCCTTCTCATGCCACTTCCCCCTCATCCTACAATATCTTCCGATTTGCAAGGTGTAAGCATGCAGCTCTTGCTTTCCCGCTCTCCCTTCACCACAACTCTACCCTTGTGCCTTCCTGATTTCATACACCCAAGAAATGCAGCCTGCCCAGCCAGTGGCTGAAGAAGAGGGAGAGGAAAGTAAGGAAGAAGAAGAAACACCATCACTCGATGTCACACTCCCAGCCACCAGCTCCTCGAGGTCATCCAGCAAGGCCATCTGCAGTGTCCCCCACTGAAAGTCAGCAACCTTCCACCAACCATGCTGCAGCCACTGGGGTAGCTCTGCATAACATCACTAGGATTTGCAAAGGCACACACAAGACAGTCACTAAGGGAATGCACAAGGGTGATTAGTTGATTCCTTGATGTCATATTGGATGGATAGATGTATAAAGTAGGATTGGAAAGTTTGATTTGTGGTGGCTTTTATTTCAACATTGTGGCCAAGAGGACGCTGTGATGGCCAGTAACAGAAGTAATATGTGGGACAAATGTTGAAAGGAGAATTGGGGTTGTGGTTACTGGTACTGCAGGTGAATTCTATCCCAGATATCCTGGCCAGGAAGGTGCTGTCTGGATTGCATCCTTCCTACTACTTTCACTTCTGCATCTGACCTGCTGAGTTTTTCTAGCATTTTCTGTCTTCTCAGAGGCCTTCCTTCATCATCTGAAGCCTTGCAAGCATCCAGCAGCATTCCCTGAACTCCCTGCATCCTTTAAAAACTTTTAACATCTATTGCAGCATGCCGCTACTTCAATAAATATTTTAATAAAGAAGTCCAAAAGCTTAAATCTAAGCGTAACTGAAAGATGTTTGTGTCCCTTTAAGAAGCGCTGACAGCGTCTCTGCAAGGCTGCTTTACGCACGTTTCTCTGTGCATGCTTAGGACCCAGCGTAATGATGAGTGAAAATGTCCCAGTTAGCTATTGTGGCGTCAAATCAGGTGTTGCACGGCGATTGATGTCACAATCTGCTAATTTACATTTCAGAGGCCAGCACTGTCAACGGCAGCGCTATAGCCCTTACCAAAATGGTGGCCGCAATATCCCGCATCGGAAGCGGCCAGAATCGAGGCGGCTGTCATTTTTTCAAGCAAACCAGCGTTAACGGCCAGCGCTAAGGTATGCAATTTCTAGGCCCTAGTGATTCTGCTACACCAAAACTTAGGCCTGGATTTTCCTCCACTATATCACCTGAACTCAGACAGAATAGCAGCAGGGGAGGAAAGAAATGGGGCTTGGAGGCCTACCATTGATTTTGTGCCTCTGAAACTAACACTGGGAACTCCCCCACCCCAGCAGATAATGTGACCACCCAGCCATTGGCTGTTCCACCACATTTCAGATACGGTGGGAGGGCGAGCCAGGAAAACCAATTGGTTTCCCTGTCTCTTGACTCAAGTACAATCAACCTGGTACCTGCAGAAGAGTGAGAGTGGTACATCCTGTGCAGTAACGGAAAGTCTGCTGAAGGCTCTTTTGGAGGGAAAGGGCCTAGTGGTGGCCACCTCGCCCTCCCAATTCATAATTCATCCCTAGAAACTCCATGGCTTCACCCCCATCTCATGTCAAGCCTTATCAAACTCATCGACCGGAATTTTGTTTACCTGGACAGGTCGGGTGCGGGCAGTCAGTGTGGCAGGTCGGGACCCTGTTCCTCATTTCATGTCGCTCCTCAGAGCGACTTTCCCTTAATGAGGCCTATTAAGGCAGGCCTGCATGTTTCCTGGGCCCATAACTACTCCCCTATCTTCAACATTTCCTTTCTCTTCAAAGTCCTTCTCAATCTCTTTGCCGACTTTGACATATTTGAATACTTCATTGTCCTCTACTTGTTAATAAGGGAACACTTTTCAAGAGTGGAGAAGAGAAGGTTATCAAAGAAAAAAATAGAAAATTGTGTGTTTTGTTATAATATGCAAATAACAATTCTGGTAGTGCTTTTTAGCTGCTAACTGTTGCTGCTGACAAGGATGATCAGTTTTGGAGTAGAAAATTTCAGTTTTCTGTCTGAAGGTAGATGTTCCCACATTTTTATTCAGTAATTGTGTACATTTGAGCCTGATTATCACATAATTTAGCAAGTGACAAAACATAAAGGATTTAAGAAAATAATGGTAAAATAACTAAGGAATTGTAAGGGATGAAATTGGTCTTCATCAGTAGTGCAAAACATGCTCATAGCGAATCGATGGCCCATTTTACATGGCGACTGATTGGAAAAGAAAATCAAGAGTGGTGTAAAACGAGCTGCTGATTCACTATGAGCACATTTCACACTACTGGCAAAAAACAATTTCACCAGCTGTACAGCTCTTTCTTCCATCACTTTTGTTTCTCTGCATACCTGGTTGTTAAAATAAAGAAAGAACTTACATTTATGTAACGCCTTTCCTGGCCTCGGGAGTTCCAAAGTGCTTCACAACCACATGAAGTACTTTTGAAATGCATTCACTGCTGTAATGTAGGCAAATGCGGCAGCTAATTTGTGAACAGCAAGGTCACACCGACAGCAATGAGAAATGACCAGATAATCTGTTTTTCGTATTGCTGGCTGAGGGATAAATGTTAGCCAGTGTAAAGTCTGTGTGTTCTAGTTGTAATTAATAACACACAGGCTACAAGATTAAAGTTCAACAGGTCTTTACTGGTTGGAGGTCAGGACTATATCTGAAATACATCTTACTACACAGTGCTTATATACCGGTGGTCACCACCGGTATTACGTATACAGCAGCCAGAGAAAGTAGTACATCTCTTAAGGTGGAACAGGCTTAAGTTCTCTTAAGGTGGAACAGGTTACATACACCACAATCCTCCCTTTTTAGCTTAATAGTCATATCCCCATTTAACATAACATCATAACATATATACATATATAACTTCAGGTATAAACAGTTCAAAGGTTCAGTCTCTCAGGAGGCCTTCTGATTCAGTCTGGATAATGCCTTTCAGTGGTCTCTGATTCTTGTTGCTGAGGTGACTCTGCTTGTTGGTTCCCTATGTATTGGACGTCATCATCAGGTACAGTCCCTGCCGAGGTAGATGCTTCAGGTTCATTAACGTCTTCCACAGTTGTCTCTGTCGCAACCATGGGTTCGACTCTTGCTCTTGATTCTACCAGTTGATCCGCATGACGCCTTATCACATTGTTACCAATATCTACTGTGTACATCAGAGGTCCTTGTCTGGCCTGAATTGTTCCGGGCTGCCATTTTTTGTTTCCATAGCCCCTTGCCAACACTGGTTGTCCTACTTCGAAACTTCGAGTGGACTTGTTATTAATATGCTGGAACTGTTTGTTTTCCACTTCCCTCCGCACATTTGGTTTTAACAAGTCCAACCTGGACCGCAACCTCCTGTTATAAAACATCATGGCAGGACTTTGGTTAGTCACTGCATGAGCGGCGTTTCGATACGCCATTAGGAAATTGTCCACTTTGTGCTGTAGCGGAATCTGATCATCGTTCATGGCCTTTATTGCCTTTTTGAATGTTTGGACAAATCTCTCGGCCAACCTGTTTGTCGCTGGGTGATATGGGGCAGAGGTATAATGTTTCACCCCATTCTTTAAGAATTTTTGGAATTCTTCCGACACGAACTGTGGTCCGTTGTCCGAACAGATCTGTTCTGGCAATCCGTTCCTTGCGAATATTGTTCTTAACACCGCAATTGTCTTTTCTGAAGTAGTGGTATTCATCTTGATCACTTCTGGCCATTTGGAATGTGCGTCCACCGCAATTAGGAACATGGAGTCCATGAATGGACCAGCAAAGTCAATATGTACGCGTTGCCATGGGGCTGAAGGCCATTCCCATGGGTGTAGTGGTGCGATCGGAGGTGCATTTTGCACTTTTTGGCACCCAGCGCAGCTTTTCGTCAACTCCTCTATCTGTTGGTCAATACCCGGCCACCATACATAAGCCCTAGCAAGACTTTTCATCTTAACTCCCCCCAGATGACCTTCATGCAGTTCTTTTAGAACTCTTTCCCTTAACTTGGGAGGAATAATCACTCTTGTCCCGTACATCAAAGTACCATGGCAGATGGACAGCTGGTCTCGCCTTGCCGAGAATGCCGGTAACAGAGGATCACCACGTGTTGGCCATCCTTTCACTGTCACCTCGTAGACTCTGGACAGTGTCGGGTCGTTCCTGGTTTCTCTTTCAATACTTGCATTGGTGACTGGTAAACACTTGATGATGGTCGAATGAAATAACTCAACAGGGTCAACTTTCGTCGTTTCTTCTTCTTCAGGTAGTGGCAGGCGTGACAGCCCATCAGCATTGCCATGCTGCTTCGTACCTTTGAATTCTATTTGATATTGATGTGCCCCTAGGAAAAGGGACCATCTCTGGAGACGCTGTGCTGTCATCACTGAAACACCCTTCTTAGGGTTAAAAATGGATACCAACGGCTGATGGTCTGTCAGAAGTGTGAATTTTTGGCCCTGCAGGTAATGATTAAACTTCTTCACTCCCCATACAAGGCTGAGAGCCTCCCTATCGATCTGCGCATAGTTGCGCTCAGCGGAGGTCAATGATCTGGATGCAAACGTGACTGGCCTTTCCGTGCCATTTGGCAACTTGTGTGAGAGTACTGCCCCAATACCATATGGAGAAGCATCACAAGCCAACCGAATAGGCAGTGTCGGGTTGAAGTGAGCCAACACTTCCTCTGAGGTGATCAATTCTTTGCTTTTGCGAAATGCCTTCTTACAGTTTTCGCTCCATTCCCATGGTACCCACTTCTGTAAAAGAGCGTTTAGCGGGTGCAGTACCGTGGGTAGATTTAGTAGAAATTTATGGTAATAGTTAATCAATCCTAGAAACGACCTCAACTGAGAGACATTATCCGGGGCGGGAGCCTTTACAACTGCCTTTATCTTGTCAGGAGACTTATGAAGCCCCTCCCGGTCAATGACATGACCACAGTACGAGATCCGCTTCTGGAAGAACTCGCATTTCTGCCGATTAACTCTAAGTCCATCCTCTTTCAGTCTGTTGAGCACCAGTTCCAAGTTTGCGAGGTGTTCTTCATCACCATCACCTGTAATCAGAATATCGTCCAGGTAACATTGTGTGCCTGGAATTCCCTGTAATACCTGCTCCATGGCCCTCTGCCAAATTGCTGGAGCCGATGCCACTCCAAAAACCAGTCTATTGTACCGGTACAAACCTCGATGCGTGTTGATCGTGAGGTATTGGCGTGACTCTTCTTCAACCTCCATCTGCAAGTACGCCTGCGCCAGGTCTATCTTGGTGAAGTGTTTCCCTCCAGACAACGAAGCAAAAATATCCTCAATCCGCGGAAGCGGATACTGCATCGTGTGAAGCACCGGATTAACGGTGATTTTGAAATCTCCACAGATGCGAACCTTCCCTGGTTCTCCTGGCTTGTTGTTCGAAGGACGTTTCATAACGGGAACAATGGGCGTAGCCCACTCACTCCAATCTACCTTAGACAGTACACCTGAACGTTCTAGCGCTTCCAGTTCCGATTCTACAGTAGGTCGTATTGCATAGGGTACAGGTCTGGCTTTAAAAAATTTTGGTTGTGCATGTTCATCAATCTTGATGTTTGCCGTAATTCCTCTCAGTGTTCCCAGTCCCTGCTGGAACACCTCTTTAGCATCATCCAATATTCTGGACAATCGTTTAGGTTTGACATCTGTTTCCCCGGAATCTACCGTTAGTGCCTTCAAGGAGTGCCAGTCCATATTCATTTTCCTAATCCACTCCCATCCCAGTAGTGGTGGACCTCCTTCAGGTAGCACATATAAGTCCATTACTTGGCTTTCTTCGCCCTTGTGGACCACTTTTACCTCTATCTTTCTGACGGGGTACACTCTTTGCCCCGTGTAGGTTTTCAATATAATCTCCGTATCCCGTAGGGGAATATGTTGGAATAACCTTTTGTAATCTTTCTTATTCATGACCGTCAATGCCGATCCAGTGTCCAATTCCATCTTTACTTGGACTCCTGCTATCTGAAGGGTGACCCAAATTGTCTGGAGATCTGCATCCTTACCAACGTTGTGTACTCTTAAGCTACCCAGTTCATTACTGCTAGCGTCTGAATCTGACTTCTGTTTGGTCGAACTGTTCTTTGTCACCTTGTGTACCTTTATGTATTTTCCTTGCGGTGACTTTTTGTTGCTGGTCTTCTTTCCTGACCGGCATACTTTAGCTATGTGGCCAAGCCAGCCACACGTTCTGCATTCTTGGTTTTTAAACCAACACTGGTTCTGATCGTGCGTTGTCTTTCCGCAACGATAACATTTTACAGTACCCAAACCCAATTTATTTGTACTGAGTTCCGGTGACCGTAGCTGCATTACTGCCGTGCCTCTCGCTGCGGCTTCGTGTGCTGCTGCCATAGTGACCGCTTTCTCAAGCGTCAGCTCATTCTCCTCGAGCAATCGCTTTTGTGTATCTTCATTTAATAAACCACACACAAATTTATCTCGTAGCGCCTCTGTCAATCTCGTTCCGAATTGACAGTACTTTGCTAGCTTACGCAATTCCATTAAATATTCAGCATTGCTTTCATCCTTCAGCTGCCTTCTGCTGTAAAATTTAAATCGTTCCGCTAGCATCAGCAGCGTGGGGTTTAGGTGATTTTTCAGGACAGTAACAATCTCCTCGAACGTCTTATCCGCCGGTTCATCTGGTGATACAAGGTGTTTCAATTGCCCATATGTCTTCGCACCCATTAAGTTTAATAATGTTAGTGCTTTCTCTGCATCTGGGATTTTATTTGCTTTACAATAATTTTGTATGCGTTCTACATACATAGCCCAATCTTCGATGTCGCTATCAAAGGTATTAATGTTCCCATGTTTAGGCATCGTTGCAATTTAATTTCTTTTTATTTTTATCCAAGATGGCGGCTTCCGCGCTCTTTTCTTCGTCCTCCGCCTACAAAATGGCGGTTTTCCCGCGCTTGGCGGTCTTCACCCTTCCCCCGACGCTGTCTCCGCTTCACCGCGGCTCTCGCGCCTTCAGTTGCCCCCAGACGCTGCGCCTTTTTAGCCCGAATGCGGCCCGGCCCTTATCACCAGCCGCGATCGATGTCCCCGCGCTGCGCCTTTCGGCCCGAATGCGGCCCGGCCCTTATCTCCGGTCGCGATCGATCTCACCGCCCTTATTCCTCCGTCTTCCCTCCCCGTCTGTACAGCCAACGTGGCCGATTTTCTGGTTGCGTCGCTGCCCGGCTTACCCACTACCGAGGTAGAAAGAAGATAGCTGACAGCCGCTGATGGAGGCTTTGAGTTCAGGGTGTCTTCTGCACTCTGGTTTCTCGATGTCTGACGCGCGACGTGTCTTCCAGCAGGGTGATGAGGGTGGAAACCTCTCTTCGACGTCCGTTCAGTGGACGAAGCCGCCGTGGATATAACTGCCGCAGGGTAAGAATCTGACTCGTCGCCACTGTAAAGTCTGTGGCCTAGAAATTGAGTTTTGGCTTAGCCAGGGCTTTAGCGCCGGAAGTTAGTGCCGGCGCTAAGTCCCCCTGCGCGCGCCAAAAATTCAGCAGGGCCGCGCCCAAACGGCTGCCGGCGCTACTGAAGGGTCTTTGCAGCGGTAAATCGGCGCTAACTGCCGTTTCGCGCCGCAATTCCGGCGCTGCGGCACCCGATGCGGTGCGGCAGGCTCGGGAAGTGCAGGCCTCCTCCTTCCCTTAAGGAGGAGCTGCCTGCACCCGGCCGCGGCCCGCGAAAATCTTTTTAAAAATGAGCCCGGCACCTCGGACAAGTGCCGGGCTTGCTTCTGTTCCGGGGGGGGGGGAAGTCCGGGGAGGGAGCTGCGGCCAGGCGGCCGGCGGGAAAGCGGCCGGCCGCCGCGGGGCCTTTAATGCGCCGGTGCAAAGACTTGTAAGACTCTGTTGCCAGAGTCTTAGTTGCGGCTGCCACGGGCGAGGCGGCCGCAACTGAATTTCGGCGCTGGGGCCCGTCGGCATGGCAACCGGGACGCTGCGCACACCGATGACGTCATCGGTGCCGGCGCAGCGCTACCGGTCTACCGCGGCGGAAGGGCCCCAGGCAATTTCGGCGCCGGCGCCAATTGCAGCGCTAGGCCCTCTAGCGCCGCAAAATCGGCACTAAGGGCACTCAATTTCTAGGCCTGTGTGTTCTAGTTGTAATTAATAACACACAGGCTACAAGATTAAAGTTCAACAGGTCTTTACTGGTTGGAGGTCAGGACTATATCTGAAATACATCTTACTCCACAGTACTTATATACCGGTGGTCACCACCGGTATTACGTATACAGCAGCCAGAGAAAGTAGTACATCTCTTAAGGTGGAACAGGCTTAAGTTCTCTTAAGGTGGAACAGGTTACATACACCACAGCCAGGACACCAGGAGTATTCCCTTGCTCATCTTCGAATAGTGCCATGGGATCTTTATGTCCAGCTGCACTGGCGCCCATGAGGGGGGGGAGAAGGAAGAGTAACCCTTCCACTAGTTCTTAGGGGCCAATTTTTTTTGTTTCATTGACAGGCAGGGGTGGACCGATCATATGGGAAATTGTGAGAGCTCTTGAGTGCCTCCGTGAATAATTCCATAGTGTTGTATTATCGGCACAGCCTTTTTACTTGAGAATCCCAAAAGAACCCTGAACCCTTTCAGAGCAGCCCCTGTTTGCAGGGCCATGCAGACTCAACAAACTCATAAAAGTGTTTTTCCATCGTCAGTTAACAATTTGATTTATCTAGAAAGCGAAAGTTGCAACAGTCTTGGTCCTGTTAACACTACTTCACGCTCTACCAAGATTATTGAACAACAAGCTGTAACATCTAGCTGTAGCTGCGACAGCAGGGTCACTTGTCAGACTCGAGAAGATATCCACGATCTTATTGAATCCGACAGTGAGGAACCTCTGCAGGTTGATGAGGAAGCAGACGCCAATGATTCACAAATGGATGACACACATTAGCCAAAGAACAAGTAGGTAGGGAGAAGTAAATTAACTAACTAGCTCGATAATATTTTGTATACTTTTAATTAGCTTGAAATTTTATGACGCAAGTATAGCAATTTTGCCTTAACTAATTTTTAGTTTATCGACATAAACTGTGTCTGCCATTTCAGTCAAATCGCTATTTCGAAGAGTCCAACTTCTGTATATAGGAAGTATTGAATTAAATCTCAGTTCAAAGTAAATTTTTGAATGGGAAAGTTATTTACCAAATATGTAAATCTAATTTCTATTTTTTTGGTTTTTGAGTTGGCAACTGTTGACTGTTCAAACAAAAAGCTGAACCCGGGAAAGATCAACCAACCAACCAAATTAGTGACTTAAATGGAAAAGAATCCCTGAAATGTGACCTTTTTTTTTCTTCATTCACGCGATGTGAGCGTCGCTGGCAAGGCCAGCATTTATTGCCCATCCCTAATTGCCCTTGAGAAGGTGGTGGTGAGCCGCCGGCTTGAACCGCTGTAGTCCATGTGGTGAAGGTACACAGTAGTGCAGTTAGGGAGGGAGTTCCAGGATTTTGACCCAGTGATGATGAAGGAATGGCAATATACGTCCAAGTCAGGATGGTGTGTGACTTGGAGGGGAACTTGGAGGTGGTGGTGTTCCCATGTGCCTGCTGCCCTTGTCCTTCTAGGGAGTAGAGGTCGCGGGTTTGGGAGGTGCTGTCGAAGGAGGCTTAGCAAGTTGCTGCAGTGCATCTTGTTAATGGTACATACTGCAGCCACGGTGCACCGGTGGTGGAGAGAGTGAATGTTTAAGGTGGTGGATGGGGTGCCGATCAAACATTCTGCTTTGTCCTGGATGGTGTTGAGCTTCTTGAGTGTTGTTGGAACTGCACTCATCCAGGCAAGTGGAGAGTATTCCATCACACTCCTGACTTTTGCCTTGTAGATGGTGGAAAGGCTTTGGGGAGTCAGGAGGTGAGTCAGTCGCTGCAGAATACCTAGCCTCTGACCTGCCCTTGTAGCCACAGTATTTATGTGGCTGATCCAATTCGGTTTCTGGTCAATGGTGACCCCCCAAGGATGTAGATGGTGGGGGATTCGATGATGGTAATGCCATTGAATGTCATGGGGAGGTGGTTAGACTCTCTTGTTGGAGATGGTATTGCCTGGCACTTGTGTGGTTTAAATGTTACTTGCCACTTAACAGCCCCAGCCTAAATGTTGTCCAGGTCCTGCTGCATGAGGGCATAGACTGCTTCATTATTTGAGGAATTGTGAATGGAACTGAACACTGTGCAATTTTCAGCAAACATCCCCACTGCTGACCTGTTGATGGAGGGAAGGTCATTGATGAAGCAGCTGAAGCTTGTTGGACTTAGGACACTGCCTTGAGGAACTCCTGCAGCGATGTCCTAGAGTTAAGATGATTGGCCTCCAGTGACCACAACCATCTTCCTTTGTGCTAGGTATGACTCCAGCCAGTGAAGAGCTTTCCCCCTGATCCCCAAATACAGAGGGAAAAACAAGTCAGCTGGGAAGGCAGAGCAAATATGTGAAGGCAAAAGAGAATATGGCAGGGCTGGAAGGCATTTATTTTAATGCAAGGAGTCTTGCAAATAAGGTGGATGAACTGAAGTTGTTGTTGAACACATGGGAGTACGATATTGTTGCTATCACGGAGACATGGTTGAGGGAGGGTCAGGACTGGCAGCTCAATATTCCGGGGTATAGAATCTTCAGGCGAGACAGAGGGGGGTGTAAAAGGGGAGGGGGTGTTGCAATATTAATTAAGGAGTCAATTACTGCTGTAAGGAGGGATGATATATTAGCGGGTTCCTCTAATGAGGCCATATGGGTAGAACTTAAAAACAAAAAGGGGGCAAGCACTTTGCTGGGAGTGTACTATAGGCCCCCAAACAGTCAGGGGGAGATAGAGGAACAGATATGTAGGCAAATCTCCGAGAAGTGCGAAAATAATAGGGTAATAATAGTGGGGGATTTCAACTTCCCCAATATAAATTGGGACAGTCAGAGTGTGAAAGGCTTAGAGGGTGCAGAATTCTTAAAGTGCATCCAGGAGAGCTTTTTGAGCCAACATGTAGAAAGTCCTACAAGAGAGGGGGCGGTACTGGACCTAATTCTGGGGAATGTAGCCGGGCAAGTAGTGGAAGTGTCAGTAGGAGAGCATTTTGGCGACAGTGACCATAATTCGGTGAGATTTAAGGTGGTCATGGAAAAAGACAAAGACGGCCCGGAAATAAGGGTTCTAAATTGGGGGAAGGCCGATTTTAATATGATAAGGCAGGATCTGGCCAAAGTGGACTGGGAGCAGCTGCTTATAGGAAAATCCACATCAAAACAGTGGGAGACTTTCAGAAGGGAAATAGAGAGAGTACAACGCCAACATGTTCCTGTAAAGGTCAAGGGTGGGACCAACAAGCAAAGGGAACCTTGGATGACAAGGGATATACAAAAATGCATTAGAAATAAGAGGGGGGCTTTTGGCAGTTACAAAAGACTAAAGACAGAAGAAGCCCTAGAGGAGTATAAAAAGTGCAGGGGCATACTTAAAAAAGAAATTAGGAGGGCGAGGAGGGGCCATGAAATAACACTGGCGAGCAAAATAAAGGAAAATCCTAAGATGTTTTATAAGTATATTAAGGGCAAGAGGATAACCAGGGAAAGGGTAGGGCCCATTAGGGACCAAAGTGGCAATCTGTGTGTAGAGCCAGAGGATGTAGGCGGGGTTTTAAATGAATTTTTTGCATCTGTGTTCACTATGGAGAAAGACGATGCAGACATAGAAATCGGGCAAGGGGACTGTGACATACTTGAACATATTAGCATCGAGAGGGAGGAGGTGCTAGCGGTTTTAGCGGGCCAAAAAGTGGATAAATCCCCAGGCCCGGACGAGATGTATCCCAGGCTGCTGTGGGAGGCAAGGGAGGAGATTGCAGGGGCTCTGACACTAATTTTCAGAACCTCCCTGGCCACAGGGGATGTACCAGAGGACTGGAGAACAGCTAACGTAGTACGATTATTCAAGAAGGGTAGCAGGGATAAACCAGGGAATTACAGGCCAGTGAGTCTAACACCTGTGGTGGGGAAATTATTGGAAAAAATTCTGAGGGACAAAATTAATCTCCACTTGGAGAGGCAAGGATTAATCGGGGATAGTCAGCATGGCTTTGTTAAGGGTAAATCATGTCTAACAAATCTGATCGAATTTTTCGAGGGGGTGACTAGTGGGGTGGATGAGGGAAATGCTGTGGATGTGGTGTACATGGACTTCAGTAAAGCTTTTGACAAAGTCCCGCATAGGAGACTGGTCAAGAAGGTAAGAGCCCATGGGATCCAGGGTGCCTTGGCGCGTTGGATCCTAAACTGGCTGAGTGGCAGGAGGCAGAGGGTGATGGTCGAAGGTTGCTTTTGTGACTGGAAGCCTGTGTCCAGTGGGGTACCTCAGGGATCGGTGCTGGGTCCCTTATTGTTTGTGATCTACATAAATGATTTGGATGAAAATGTAAAAGGTATGATCAGGAAGTTCGCAGATGACACGAAAATTGGTGGGGTGGTAAATTGCGAGGAGGAAAGCCTCTGGCTACAGGACGATATAAACGGGTTGGTCAGATGGGCGGAAAAGTGGCAAATGGAATTTAACCCTGAAAAGTGCGAGGTGATGCATGTTGGACGGACAAATAAGGCAAGGGAATACACAATGAGTGGTAGGACCCTAGGAAGTACAGAGGGTCAGAGGGACCTTGGTGTACATGTACATAGATCCCTGAAGGCAGCGGAGCAGGTAGATAAGGTGGTTAAAAAGGCATATGGGATACTTGCCTTCATTAGCCGAGGCATAGAATATAAGAGCAGGGAGGTTATGATGGAGCTGTACAAAACGCTGGTGAGGCCACAGCTGGAGTACTGTGTGCAGTTCTGGTCGCCTCACTATAGGAAGGATGTGATTGCTTTGGAGAGGGTGCAGAGAAGATTCACCAGGATGTTACCTGGGATGGAGCGCCTCAGCTATGAAGAGAGGCTGGACAGGCTGGAGCTGATTTCCTTGGAGCAGAGAAGGCTGAGGGGGGACCTGATTGAGGTGTACAAAATAATGAGGGGCATGGATAGGGTAGATAAAGAGGAACTTTTCCCCTTAGTGGGGGGGTCAATAACAAGGGGGCATAGATTCAGGGTAAGGGGCAGGAGATTTAGAGGGGATTTGAGGAGGAACTTTTTCACCCAGAGGGTGGTTGGAATGTGGAACTCAATGCCTAAAAGGGTGGTGGAGGCAGGAACCCTCACAACATTCAAGAAGCATTTGGATGAGCACTTGAAATGCCATTGCATACAAGGCTATGGACCAAATGCTGGAAAATGGGATTAGACTGGACAGGGATGGATGGGCGGCGCAGACACGATGGGCCGAAGGGCCTCTTTCTGTGCTGTAAAACTCTATGGCCTAGAAATTGAGTTTTGGCTTAGCCAGGGCTTTAGCGCCGGAAGTTAGTGCCGGCGCTAAGTCCCCCTGCGCGCGCCAAAAATTCAGCAGGGCCGCGCCCAAACAGCTGCCGGCGCTACTGAAGGGTCGTTGCGGCGGTAAATCGGCGCTAACTGCCGTTTCGCGCCGCAATTCCGGCGCTGCGGCACCCGATGCGGTGCGGCAGGCTCGGGAAGTGCAGGCCTCCTCCTTCCCTTAAGGAGGAGCTGCCTGCACCCGGCCGCGGCCCGCGAAAATCTTTTTAAAAATGAGCCCGGCACCTCGGACAAGTGCCGGGCTTGCTTCTGTTCCGGGGGGGGGGGGGGAAGTCCGGGGAGGGAGCTGCGGCCAGGCGGCCGGCGGGAAAGCGGCCGGCCGCCGCGGGGCCTTTAATGCGCCGGCGCAAAGACTTGTAAGACTCTGTTGCCAGAGTCTTAGTTGCGGCTGCCACGGGCGAGGCGGCCGCAACTGAATTTCAGCGCTGGGGCCCGTCGGCATGGCAACCGGGACGCTGCGCACACCGATGACATCATCGGTGCCGGCGCAGCGCTACCAGTCTACTGCGGCGGAAGGGCCCCAGGCAATTTCGGCGCCGGCGCCAATTGTAGCGCTAGGCCCTCTAGCGCCGCAAAATCGGCGCGAAGGGCACTCAATTTCTAGGCCTAAGACTCTATGGCCTAGAAATTGAGTTTTGGCGCAGCCAGGGCTTTAGCGCCGGAAGTTAGTGCCGGAGCTAAGTCGCGCTGGTCGGGCCCAAAATTCAATAGTTCTGCGCCCAAACGGCTGCCGGCGCTGCTGAGAGGTGTTTGCGCCTGAAAACTGGCGCTACTTGCTGAATATCGGCGCTATTCCGGCGCTGCGGCGCCCGCTGCGGTGCGGCAGGTTCGGGAAGTGCAGGCCTCCTCCTTCCCTTAAGGAGGAGCTGCCTGCACCCGGCCGCAGCCCGCGAAAATCGTTCTAAAAATGAGCCCGGCACCTCGGACAAGTGCCGGGCTTGCTTCTGTTCCGGGGGGGGGGGGGGGGGGGAAGTCCGGGGAGGGAGCTGCGGCTAGGCGGCCGGCGGGAAAGCGGCCGGCCGCCGCGGGGCCTTTAATGCGCCGGCGCAAAGTCAGGTAAGACTCTGTTGCCAGAGTCTTAGTTGCGGCTGCCACGGGCGAGGCGGCCGCAACTGAATTTCGGCGCTGGGGCCCGTCGCCATGGCAACCGGGACGCTGCGCACACCGATGACGTCATCGGTGCCGGCGCAGCGCTACCGGTCTAGCGCGGCGGAAGGGCCCCAGGCAATTTCGGCGCCGGCGCCAATTGCAGCGCTAGGCCCTCTAGCGCCGCAAAAGCGGCGCTAAGGCAACTCAATTTCTAGGCCTAAGACTCTATGGCCTAGAAATTGGGTTCTGGTCTTGCCAGGGCTGTAGCGCCAGAAAGTTTGCGCCAGCGGTAATGCGGCAGCGCCCGACGAAAATTCGGGTGCGCCGGGCCCAGACGGCGGCGGGCGCTAAAACCCTCCTTTAACGCCTCAAAACGGGCGTGAGCTTGGGTTTCCCGGCGCTAATCCCCCGCTGCGGCACCCGATGCGGTGCGGCAGGCGGGGGAACTGCAGGCCTCCTCCTCCTGTTAAGGAGGAGCTGCCTGCAGCCGACAACTGTCCGGTGGATTGACCCGACATCTGAGCCCGGCACCTCGGGGAAGTGCCGGGCTCGCATGAGACACTGATCAGGGCCGCGGGGGGGGAATGCAGGAGTCCGGGAAGGGAGGTGCGGGCAGGCGGCCGCCGGGAACGCGGCCGGCCGCCGCTCCACCTTTATGCGCCGGCGCACACTGGGGGAAGACTCTGTTGCCAGAGTCTTAGTTGCGCCTGCCACGGGCGAGGCGGGCGCAACTGAATTTCGGCTTGGGGCCGGGTTACCACGGCAACCGGGACGCTGCGCACATCGATGACGTCATCGGTGCCGGCGCAGCGCTACCGGTCTACCGCCGCGGAAGGGCCCCAGGCAATTTAGGAACCGGCGCCAATTGCAGCGCTAGGCCCTCTAGCGCCGCAAAATCGGCACTAAGGGCACTGAATTTCTAGGCCTATGACTTCAATTTTACTAGAGCTCCTTGGTAACACACTCGGTCAAACGCTGCTTGATGTCAAGGGCAGCCACTCTCATCAATTCAGCTCTTTTGTCCATGTTTGGACCAAGGCTATAATGAGGTCTGGAACCGAGTGATCCTGGCAGAACCCAAACTGGACATCAGTTTGCAAGTTATTGGTGAGTAAGTGCCGCTTGATAGCACTGTCGACGACACCTTCTGATGATTGAGAGTAGGCTGATGGTAATGAGATTTGGTGGTAATTGGCCAGATTGGATTTGTCCTGCTTTTTGTGGACAAGACATAACTGGGCAATTTTCCACTTTGCCTCAACTATTTACAATCTATATTAATGACTTGTATGTACTGTAGTCAAATTTGCTTATGATACAAAGATAGGTGGAAAAGCAAGTTGTGAGGAGGACACAAAGTGGGGAATGTTCCCAGCCCTGGGGAGGCAGGTATGGAGGCGGGACTGTTGGGAAAATGGCAGAAACTAGGAGCGGGTACCAAACCCGCTCCCAACCCGCCTCCGTGCCATCTTCCCGGGAGGCGGGTCCCCGACTCGTGCAGGAACCCATCTCCTCGAGGTAGGAAGGGGATTAGAGCCAATTAACTGCCTGTTAATAGGTAGTTAACAGGCAGTTTTGAGGCTTATCCCCATTTTACCCCTGCAAGTGCGGGCTTCCCGACGGCTGCGAACCTCGCCAGGGCTAGCGAGGCGAGCAGTGGGTCTGCGGGGGTTAGAGGGATTGAAAGGTTCACTGTGGAGGTGAGTGATGGGTGCAAGTGTGGAGAGGTAAGTGTGAGAGGTGAGTGTAAAGTGTTAGAAAAAGTTTACTTACATTTGCTTCTTCCTGCAAGCTTCAACCCTTGGGGATCCAGAAGTACCTCATCTCAATGGCAGAGATGACAGAATGGCTGCTGCATTCTCAGATGCAGCAGCCATCTGATTTTTGCTGAGGAAATAGGTTTTTGGTGAGCCTTCAGTGCAAGGGCTCACTATAGAACAGAGATTGTCAGTGTTTGACAGCTTCTCAAAGCTGTCAAACGCTGACAATATTCCTGTCAAAAATTTTTGACAGATGAAACGTCATATGCTGACATCCTCTGTCACCAGCTTTCCCTTAATTGGCCGGCTAAGCCCGCAGGACGGGCTTAATAAGGTCAATCAAGGGAAAACAGCATGGGTTGGCCGTACATCGTTGGGGGCAGGACTGAAACCTGACAACTAGCAGTCCCGCCCCCAACGTGCCCCCATTGACAAAATCCAGCCCCAAGAGTCTGCAAAGGGATATAGTTAGGCTAAGTGAGTGGGCAAAAATTTGGCAGATGTAGTATAATGTGGGAAAATGTGAGGTTATCCACTTTGGTAGGAAGAATAAAAAAAGCAAATTATTATTTAAATGGAGAGAGACTACAAAATTCTGCAGTACAGAGGGATCTGGGGGTCCTTGTACATGAAACACAAAAAGTTAACATGCAGGTACAGCAAGTAATTAGGAAGACAAATGGATTGAGTTAGATATATTTCTTAAGGCTAAAGGGATCAAGGGATATGGGGAAAAAGCAGGGACAGGGTACTGAATTTGGATGATCAGCCATGATCTCATTAAATGGCGGAGCAGGCTCGAGGGGCCGAATGGCCTACTCCTGCTCCTATCTTTTATGTTTCTGTTTCTATGAATGTTGGCCCTTATTGCAAGGGGGATGGAGTATAAAAGTAGGGAAGTCTTGCTACAACTGCACAGGGCGTTGGTGAGACCACCTCTGGAGTACTGCGTACAGATTTTCTCTCCTTATTTAAGGAGGGATATACTTGCATTGGAGGCAGTTCAGAGAAGGTTCACAAGGTTGATTCCTGAGATAATGGGGTTGTCTTATGAAGAAAGGTTGAGCAGGTTGGGCCTATACTCATTGGAGTTTAGAAGGTAATCTTATTGAAACATATAAGATTCTGAGGGGGCTCAACAAGGTAGATGCAGGGAGGATCTTTCCCCTCGTAGGGGAATCTAGAACTAGGGGGCATAGCTTCAGAATAAGGGGTCGCCCATTTAAAACAGAAATGAGGAGGAATTTCTTCTCTCAGAGGGCCGTGAATCTTTGGAATTCTCTACCCCAGAGAGCCGTGGAGGCGGAGTCATTGAATATATTCAAGGCGGGGATAGACAGATATTTGAGCTACAGGGGAGTCAAGGGTTATGGGGAGCGGACGGGAAAGTGGAGTTGAAGCCAAGATCAGATCAGCCATGACCTTATTGAATGGCGGAGCAGGCTTGAGGAGCCAAATGGCCTACTCCTGCTCCTATTTCTTATCTTCTTATGTTCTTATGTCAGTTAGATGTCAGTGTTGTAGCTGTACTGGAACAGCTTGGCTAGAGGCGTGGCTAGTTCTGGAGCACAAGTCTTCAGGACTACAGCTGAGTTGTTGTTGGAGCCCTTAGCCTTTGCCATATCCAGTATGCGCAGCTGTTTCTTGATATCACATGGAGTGGATCAAATTGGCTGAAGACTGGCTTCTGTGGTGGTTTAGACATCAGGAGGAGGCCGAGATGGATCATCCACTCGTCACTTCTGGCTGAAGGTGGTTGCGAAAACCTTGGGCCAGAAATTCCAGAACGGGGCTTGCAGCGCGTGCAAGCCCCGTATTTGCACTTACCCCGCACTCCTGCCGATCAGCTTCTGGGACGCCTGAACTTGGAGAAATAGAAAGCACATTCCCGGGCAGCGTATGACATCACGCCGCCCAGGAGTGCAGCCAGCGCGGACCCAGGAGCGTGCAGTGTAAGTGAGACACGCCCCTTGAGGTCTCAGTTTCACTGGACACGCCCCCAATGTTTCTGTCAAGCTGCTTTGCTTTTTTACATGCAAAGCAGCAGTTTAAATAGGTTTTTGGAAGTTTTTTGAAGATTTTGGTAACTTTTATAAACTTTTTAAAATGTTTACATTATTTTGAGTAATCTGAAGTAGTTTTAAAGAGAATTAAAGCAATTTAAAGACTTTTAAAAGCCCTAAAAGAATTTTTTAAATTTCATTTATTTATTTAGCAATGTCGTCGTCATACGTGTCTTCACACTGTTCCCTTTGGGGAACTGTATGAAGTGGTGGAAGGATTTATGGCCGTGATTAACGCTCATTCCGTGACCGTAACCATCTTTGAACCAGCCATTAGGGCGGTTAGTCCTATGGCGGGAGGGTTTTACGGGCTCCCACAAGCTATACAAGGAGGGGGGGCCACCCACACCCACGGACGCAAATATCCCACTGGATGTCAACCCAGAATTTAGAGCCGGAGCTCCGACTCCACTTGCCGGGACTGTCTGGAGCGGGGTTCGAAACCCTACCCTGATCTGGCCCAGCGGCGGGGATCCTACCGCTATGACAAACGCCCAATCCGATTAGCAACGTGAAATGGTAGCATAGGGCTCCAGTCACGGGGAGGGAAAAGGCGCAGGAAACGTATGGGTGTCACCTGTTGTGCGGAGTGGGCCTTTTGCGTAGCAGTAAGCATCCCCGCCGCTGGGCCAGAAGGAGTAGGGTTTTGAACCCCACTCCAGACAGTCCCGGCAAGTGGAGTCGGAGCTCCAACTTTAAATTCTGGATGGACATCCAGCGGGATACTTGCGTCCGTGGGTGTTGGTGGCCCCCCCCACCTCAGATGGGTTGTGGGAGCCCGTAAAACCCTCCCGCCATAGGACTAACCACCCTAATGGCTGGTTCAAAGATGGTTACGGTCACGGAATGAGCGTTAATCACGGCCATAAATCCTTCCACCACTTCATACAGTTCCCCAAAGGGAACAGTGTGAGGATACGTCCGATGATGACCTCTTGCGCAATGCACCTCCTTGGACCCTCAGTCGCAAATGCGAGGGGGCAAGTCGTGCAAGTGTTAAATTTTTTATTTTATTGACATGTAAAATGTTGGCCCAATAATTCCCTTCCAAATGCGCTAGTACGGTCGGGGTACTTACGCATCTGGCCGGATGAAATGCCGGTTTTCAGCATGCACAGTGCATGTGGGGAAAACCGGCATTTCCTGTCCTATGAACGAAGGGGTTCAGAGGCAGAACGCGTGCGACTGCACATGCAGCGCGTGCGCAGTATAATTCGCCGCTTTCATTAATGCTTTCAGTGAGGTCCAGTCATTACAACTTACACATGAAAAAAGCATGGGTACAGTTGCTACAGAGGCTGCGGAGGAAGATATTTCTTATCGTGGAGCTTCTGAAAGTATGTATGTCTGTATATATTCCTTTGCATGTTATGTATACATTCCTTTACTTATGTGTATGAATGTATTATTTAATTATGACTTTCAGAGAAAGTAACTTATTGGAAAATCATAATTAAAAACATACATTCATAGTAAAGGAATATAAAACATACATACATATACGTAAAGGAATATATGTGGACATACATACATAACTCATTCTCACATTCCATTCACACAGCCACAATTGCTCCTTCTACCTACCGTTCTGAAAACCCTTTAAAAAAAAAAAATTTTAACTTTAAAACTTACTTAAAATTTCTTAAAATAACTTCCCTCCCTTTCCCAAACAAAAATATTGCATTTCAAAAGCTCGACGATAAAATATATCTTCCTCCGCAGCCAATGAACCACTTTACACTTGCTTTTTTTCAGTGTAACTTCTAAGGACTTAACCTCACGGATTTCATGAATGAAATCCACGAAGTTCACTGCGCAAGCGCTGCCTGTGCAGTCGCACGTGCTCGAGGTCTGGAAATGCCGGCGTTCCCCACATGCGCTGTTCATGCTGAACGCCGGCATTTCCAACGGCCAGAAGCGTGAGTAAGCCAACCGTACTCACGCTTCTGGCCTGGAATTTCTGGCCCCTTGTCTTTTGCGCTCACATGCTGGGCTCCGCCATCATTGAGGATGGGGATGTTTATGGAGTCTCCTCTTGTTAGTTGTTTAATTGTCCACCACCATTCATGACTGGATGTGGCAAGACTGCAGAGTTTTGATCTGATCCGTTGATTGTGGGATTGCTTAGCTCTGGCTATAGCATGCTGCTTCCTCTGTTTAGCATGTATGTAGTCCTGTGTTGTAGCTTCACCATGTTGGCACTAGTACTGTTCCTGGCATGCCCCTTTAAGACCTGCTCCTTGCATGACCCGGTAGTAGCAATTGGTTTTATAAGACCTTTTTACTTGGAAATCAGATACGAAGAAGCTGGTAAAGTAAGAACACTATTCTTTGCATCCCGTGTATGCTGTTTGCCTTGCTGGTTGAAGTTATCACGAGGATATGAACCCCACCTAAATATAGCTAGGGATATTGGAAGGCACAAAGAATCAAGGTATCATGCTACATGTGAAACCGTTAGAATCCAGTGGTCAGTTCTCAGAGAATTGACATTTGATGGAACAACATCAGAACTCTTTGATGAAATACCACAGAAAAGTTTTGTCTGTATTAATTGATTGCTGCTGATAATTGGGCACAGAAATGATAGCTTTCAGAAGAAATCAGAAATTAAATGATAAGTGATGACGATTGTTGCTAGCTTTCTCGAAATACAGTCCAGCAGCTCAGTCATATATAAATAAATTGATGAAGCAGATAAGAAGAAACTTCACTTGAATTTTTTATGCTTTTTGCACTCAGAAAATTAATGTCATCTAAAATAGTTGCCGATATATAAAAAAAAGTGGCAGGTTTCCAGTGATCTTGGATTCTAGCCAAGATGTCAGTAAGAAAGCTTTGCTTGTTTGTTAGGTCGATACAGCTGATCAACATGCTGTTAAAAGCCAGTGGAATGTTTAATTGAAATATTCACTTGAGATGATACAAGTGGAGAGAATCTAAAGGAAGAAGAAAACTATGCAGCATCATGGAATAGACCCGAATAACATAACTGGACAGAACATAGACGGTGCAGGAAACTGTAGGGAAAGTACCCAGTTCTGAATCTTTGGTAATAGCAACAGAAAATGCTGGAAAAACTCAGCAGGTCAGGCAACATCCGTGGAGAGAAATTTGAGTTGACGTTTCGGGTCGAAACTCTTCTTCAAAACTGGAAATAAAATAAAATAGATCTTTGGTGTTGTCAGAATTCAAGACAGCTCTGCACATCTGGTGTTCTTTGCATTGCTTTACTTTAGTCATTGAGAAACATATCAAAGTCTGTCCACTTCTCGAAGATCTTTTTTGATGCTCTGGAACAGTTTTATGTAGTTATGACTGATCATAAACTGCATCACAAACTCATTGAAAGCTTAAGCCAGCCAACTGCAAGTTGGCATCTAAAGCGAGTCCAAACAATGATTTGGAGCAAAAAAGCAGATGCACTGTCAACAATTCCACAGTATTATGAGGAACTCATTGTGAAACTTCGAGTTCTTACAGAAGAGAGAGAGGAATAGACCCTGAAACAGTTGAAGGCACTAAAAAAATTCTCCCAGAGATAGAAATAATTGCAGCAATGATCATCTGCAAAAAGCTATTCACACTGATAACTCCAGTCACGATTTGCTGACAAGGAACAGTAATTGAATTCAAACTTGTTTCTGGTCTCATCAGTAATACCAAGAACAGTCATCAAAACCTTTGTAACAACGAGTCCCAGAGCGTCATAGAAACAGAAATCTACAACTTCGTACACAAAATGTCTACCTTCAGGGAAATGTGTCTCTTAACCTCAGACAGCAATGGAGACTGATGTTCGCAAACTGAGTGCTATGCACCTTCAAAGAAATGTATGTTGTAGCTCACTAAAGTATATATATTGAAGATCTTACCATAAAAGCGTCGAAAATGGGCCATGAACATGAGGATGATACAGAAGAAACCGAACCTATTAGTTCTGTATTCGATTTTGTGTTCTATTGCAGTAACGGCACAATCAGCCTTGTTACTATTATGAAGAACCAGCTAAGGCTGACCATGTCAAATACATGCTTATCAAATCTTTCAGTCTGTCCTGTGGAAATTATATTTTAGAATCAATCACATACAACAACATTATATTGAATTTTGCATTGACAAGTCCAATGAGAAAGAAACTCATTGACTAATCAGCATGTGTCTTTTTAATCTGTTTTTGCTACCTTTAGTAATATAAAAGCTTAGCATAATGATTGTCTTAAGTATATGGTTATATATACATTAATTAATTCTGTAGATACTAGTGGGCTGGGATGGGCAAAATAGTGCTTTCGTCTGACTGGAAAAGCCTATAATGGGATGTCTAGTTTGGCTATCCATTCGATGGCCCCTTGAGAGGCCGAGTGGAGGGCCAAAATTAGTGCAGAGGAGGGCGTCTCTTCCAAGACCGGGATGGGGTT
This sequence comes from Somniosus microcephalus, assembly GCF_052327205.1. Classification (NCBI taxonomy): domain Eukaryota; kingdom Metazoa; phylum Chordata; class Chondrichthyes; order Squaliformes; family Somniosidae; genus Somniosus; species Somniosus microcephalus. Next base: position 193,717,427 of record NC_140991.1, on the reverse strand, counting down.
AGGTGTGGGGGTTTGGATCCACCTGCAAGGGTCCTCAGTTTAATGTCTCATTCGAAAGACAGCAGGGGAAATTTTAATCCCCAAAAGCAGGCAGGTCGTGGTCGGGTGGGATGTACAAATGTTAAAAATCTGAATCCCACGACAACCCGCCTCCAACCCGACCACTTCCGGTTTTAACGGAGGCAGAGTGGGGGGTGGGCATCCAACCTGCTCGCAGGAAGCGGGTTGGCAATTTAAATATTATAATGCGCTGGGAGCCTCACATTTATCCACCATTTAAAATTTAATCCTGGCCGGCCATGTTTCCTGGGCCTCGGGAAACCCGGTGGCTAAAGGGAGGCGAGGACTGCTAGATCCAGGCAGTGAGTGCATTTCCACTTACCTGCTGGATCCAGCTTACCTGCTTCACCCACCCCCCCCGGCGATCGGACATCCTCCGCGCCCCCCCCCCCGCGACCCTTCCGATCTCCTCCACAACACCTCCAATCTCACGCCCAGATCCTTATGATCTCCCCACCCCCCGCTCTGGCCTCCAATCTTCCTTGTGGCCTCCGCACGCCGATCACCCGGCCTCCGATCTCCCGATCTTACTCCTCCCTCTCCTCCCAATCCCCCATTCCAGGCCTCCCCGATTGCTTCCTTCCTCCCTCCTCTACGCTCTCCGGCTGCGGTCTGGTGCCGAAGGCCTACCCGCCCAACAGCCAACCAGCCTCTCAATCTGGCTAGCTGTGGCCGGGAAATAGAGAGAAAAAATATTAGTCAGGTCCTGCCGTTAAATTCGGCAGGGCCTGAGGGAAACCCGCCCTTCCGGGCTTCCCAACCTCAACCCAGCACCTCCCGCTCCCTCCCTGCCTCCGAGTTAATATCCAGCCCAGCATCTTCAACAGTGCAGCAGTCCCTCAGTTCTACACTGAATTGTCTGCTTGGATTATATGCTCAAGTCTCTGGAGTGGGGCTGAACCTACAACTTTCTGATTCAGAGGTGAGAGTAGCTACTGCTGAGCCAAGGCTGACATTAAATTAGGCAGCAGATGTCAGTGGTCAGGGTGGTGCAAAGCATTGCAGTGGGGGAACTTAGGTCTCTGACCTTGTTGTTATGTGGCCATTAATGAAAGAAGAAGCATGTTTTCAGAAATGTAATTAATAGCAATGTAATTGGTACTTCTGCTGTTTGTGGGTCAACAGCAGGAGATGGAAGTTCCTGTAACTCGATTCCTTAGTGTCACTTTGTAGGTCAGCAAAGCTTGATGAGTAACATAAAGGAATCAAATTTGGAGGTTCATACATCCAGTGCTTCATATCCATGTTTTGCAGGGTCGTAGTTTTATTTCAGTGCATAATATTTGGTACTCTACTGTTTCAGCAGCACTGTGTTTTGTGACTATTCTGCCAGTATATCTCCACAAACTGTTCTTACTGAAGCTGTGTGGAAATTATGTTCAGAAATAAAATTTTACAGATCTACAAAATCTTTGTGACCAGCAGCCTTAGTGGTTAAAATATGCGAGTAACAGGGTAGCACAGCTACAGAGCGAAATGGAGCTCCAACACTCAAAACATCATATGAGGTGAGGCATGAGTTTGCCCTCAAGTCCCCTCCATTGCTTCATGCTACCGAGTGGTGGGGGGGTAAAAGGTCACTCAGCTTCACTTCCTGACATACTCTGCATACATCAAGGGTTGGAAGCAGGTTGCACATCCTCACCCCAACCAGCCAATACATAACCCAGTTAGGCCAGAAAAGCGGGGAGAAGAAAATTGTTTTAATAAAATACTTAGCTTCACACTAAAAAAGCACTGATTTTAGTCACTACAGACTATTGATTGCCCTTCAGTTGATGTTAAGGAGGAAATTGTTATTGTAGCTGGCACTAAGCCAACTGTACTAAAATTGTGAGATAGTGGCCAAAAGCAAAATTTAATATTACAGCTGTACTTTTTCACATTACTGTATGAACTGTCTCAGTGTGAGTGCATAGAGATTTGTCTGGGATCATATTAAATTTATTTATAAAATTGAAAAATGATTAGTTGGAGGTCATATCACGAGTGAAATTAAACATAAATTAATAAAAAGATTTACATTTATCACAGTTTATACTCCATGCTGTCTGTTCAGGTGTGAAAATCCATGTCTTAATATTGAAGTAGCCATACTTTGCATCTGAGATAGTTTTTCATCATATAGATCTAATGTTACAGAAAAAAAGGTATCTATATCTGTGTATTTATACATGATGGATTGGGTTTCTGCAACTCCTGCTATTAGTTCTGTGTAGACACAGCCTGAAGACAGCAAAAAAGCAGTAAAACAATTCATCATTTCTAATTCTCAGTGCAACAAGAAAGTCTGTCAACAAATCTGTCTGAGAGCGGGCTGAATATATAAACATCAGCTGAAAGATTATCTAGCTGTCCATATAAGTAGCATACTCAACAGAGTATCCACTTTATTTCAGAGGGGACTAAAACATTACTTTGCTAGTTATTTGCAATCAAACATTCCACAGTCATGAGATAAATTGAACATTCCACCCTTCCCCATCGTGAATCCTCCATATAAACAACACATTGGGGACAGTTTTCCTGTCCAATTAGCATGAAGAATGCACAGTTCCCAGGCGTAAAGAAGAGGAAATGGGGGTGAAAGGGATCGCCACTCCTTTACATTGCCCTGGGGGTGTCATGGATGCTCTAAGGGGAGCAGAATCGTGATAATACGGCGGGAAGAGCATTGAAACCTTTATTTTCAACACTTTCCATTCTTGGACAGATCTGTGGAAGTGGCTTCGTGAATTGCAGTGAATGGTGAACCATAACGGTACCCCCGCAATGGTCATGAGTGTGAAAGGAATGGCTTGGGCATTGTAGGTGTTGGTGTGGGGTGGTGCCAACCTGGTGCATCATGTGGCAGCCAGGGTGTACAGCGTCGAGTTAAGTAAATCTGGCCATGGTGAGGCCATCCCTGGTGTCCGGTCAGCAATGTGGTCAGGTGCTGCTGCCCTGTGTCCTGTGCCGCATCAGTTGATTGCAGAGAAGGTTGATGTTGTTGTTGGTGCTGCTGGTGTGCCTAGTGCTGCTGATGTTGGGGCTGATCGTGGTGGGATTCTGAGGACCAAGGTGAGATAGTTTCAAGGGCACGGATGCTGTTTTAATAGATGGCAGGTGAACTTGAGATGACAGAAGCGATCTGTCAGTGGTGAGAGAGGTTGTTCCAATGAGATGACAGTGGATAGAGAGTTTACTCTAAACACTTGCAACGTGCGTAAAGCTAAATCTGTCTCCCAAATGGAGGAAGCAACAGCTTCTAATCTTGTAAAGTGAACAGCTGTGAGATGTGAGCTTTTATAACATATTTGAAGCTGTCAAGTAATGAAACGATTCCATGGTCATACAATTCCCGACCTGCTTACCTGACGTGTTCCCCGAGCAGCGGGGACTGCATGGGCGATCTCGCAAAATGTAACGGTGAGCTCAAAATACTTCTTAATGGGCTGCTAACAAGGTCATAATGACCTGAATTGCCTCCCCCACCGCTGAGTGTCGCTTCTGTTCAGCACTGACAGACCCGACATCTGGGAAAGGTGCATGGCGGCGGGTTGACAGTGGGGTCCCGACCCACTGTCAAAAAAAACATTTTCCCCACCCAACCCACCCCAAAAATCCCCCCACCCCCCGGACTTTCCAGCAGGGCTTAATAAATAACAATCCGGGGAAAGAATCTTGGCTGATTGCTCCTTTCCTCAGTGCAGGGATATGGTGGGGTGGGCAGATTCTTGAACTTGCTCCTGAAATGGACGCAAAGTCGGAGGAGCAGCTGCACTGTCCACCCGATGCCTGCACTGGGAGACCAATCTTTGGTTGGAATAGCCCCTCAAAAATTCCTGGCCTACAGCATAGCAAACACCCAGGGAGCATTAGAAATGGGGCAGGCATCCCCCATTATGCAAATGGCCCCATTCCTAGGATTTGAGTCATGGCAGATTGGGGGCAGAAAGTCCTGCACTTCTGGTAGAGGTGGTGGCTCCAGAAACTTTGGGCCCAGTGATTTATTGATAATTATAAGTATGTGTCGATGAAGAAGGTTTGCAGCAGTGATTTTTGTGAAGCCATTGTTCCTTATGCGAGGGATCTCTTACCATCAATGAGAATCTTGAAACAACGATTCTGATGGCTCAACATCTGGGAACTTGTGCCAAAATTGGGAGAGCTGTCACACAGACTAGTCAAGCAACAGCCTGACATAGTCATACTCACAGAATCATATCTTACAGCCAATGTCCCAAGCCCCTCCATCACCATCCCTGGGTATGTCCTGTCCCACCAGCAGGACAGACACACCAGGGGTGGTGGCACAGTGGTATACAGTCGTGAAGGAGTGGCCCTGGGAGTCCTCAACATTGATCCCGGACCCCATGAAGTCTCATGGCTTCAGGTCAAGCATGGGCAAGGAAACCTCCTGCTGATTACCACCTACCACCCTCCCTCAGCTGATGAATCAGTGCTCCTCCATGTTGAACACCACTTAGAAGAAGCACTGTGAGTAGCAAGGGCACAGATGTACTCTGGGTGGGGGACTTCAATGTCCATCACCAAGAGTGGCTCGGTAGCACCACTACTGACCGAGCTGGCCGAGTTCCGAACGACATAACTGCCAGTCTGGGCCTGCAACAGGTGGTGAGAGAAGCAACACGAGGGAAAAACTTACTTGATCTCATCCTCACCAATCTACCAGTCGCAGATGCATCTGTCCATGACAGTATTGGTAGCAGTGACCACTGCACAGTCATTCTGGAGACGAAGTCCCGCCTTCACACTGAGGATACCCTCCATCGTGTTGTGTGGCACTACCACTGTGCTAAATGGGATAGATTCAGAACAGATCTAGCAGCTCAAAACTGGGCATTCATGAGGCGCTGTGGGCCATCAGCAGCAGCAGAATTGTATTACACCACAACCTGTAACCTCATGGCCCAGCATATCCTTCACTGTACCATTACCACCAAGCCAGGGGACCAACCCTGGTTCAATAAGGAGTGCAGAAGAGCATGTCAGGAGCAGCACCAGGCGTACCTAAAAATGAGGTGCCAACCTGGGGAAGCTGCAACACAGGACTGCATGCATGCTAAAAAGTGTAAGCAGCATGCTATAGACAGGGCTAAGCGATCTCACAATCAATGGATTAGATCAAAGCTATGCAGTCCTGCCACATCCAGTCATGAATGGTGGTGGACCATTAAACAACTAACGGGAGGAGGAGGCTCCATGAATATCCCCATCCTCAATGATGGTGGAGTCCAGCACATGAGTGCAAAAAACAAGGCTGAAGCATTTGCAAACATCATCAGCCAGAAATGCCGAGTGGATGATCCATATCAGCCCACTCCTGAGGTCCCCACCATCACAGAAGCCAGTCTTCAGCCAATTCGATTCACTCCATGTGATATCAAGAAACGGCTGAGCGTACTGGATATAGCAAAGGCTATGGGCTCGACAACATCCCTGCTATCGTGCTGAAGACTTGTGCTCCAGAACTAGCCGTGCCTCTAGCCAAGCTGTTCTAGTACAGCTACAACACTGACCTCATTACAGCCTTGGTCCAAACATGGACAAAGGAGCTGATTTCCAGAGGTGAGGTGAGAGTGACTGCCCTTGACATCAAGGCAGCATTTGACCGAGTGTGGCATCAAGGAGCCCTAGTAAAACTGATGTCAATGGGAATCGGGAGGGAAAACACTCCACTGGCTGGAGTCATACCTAGCACAAAGGAAGATGGTTGTCGTGGTTAAAGGTCAATCATCACAGCCCCAGGACAGCGCTTCAGGAGTTCCTCAAGGCAGTATCCTAGGCCCAACCATCTGTAATGATCAGTAACATGTCATTCTAGAATGGTACACTAGGTGGAGCTGTATGTTTAGTAGTGGGACTACCCAGAAGGCAGTAGTCAAGATGGATGCCTGTACACTAGTCCACATGGCTGAATAAATGACTAGCTCAAGCTAGCTGTTCATAATGAAAACGTCTATTTATTTATGAACATAACATGGTACCAGGATTGGTAATATCTGCTGAATATTGTGAAACGTGACATGGAGAATTTGAAGCCACCGGAGGGTTTGAAACTCACGGGGAATGTCGACTGCAATTGGCGGACTTTCAAACAACAATTTGAACTCTACATTGCTGCCATCAGGTTCGGTACGAAGCCAGACACAAGGAAAATAGCATTACTGCTCATGGTTGCAGGCCCGCAGGCGATAGAGGTATTTAATACGTTTTTATTTGATCAAGAGGAGGACAGAGAAAAAATGGACAATGTGCTAAAGAAGTTTGATACGCATTGTTCTCCCAAAAAGAACGAAACCTATGAGAGGTACGTGTTCCGTTCACGGACACAGCAGCAAAATGAGACTTTTGATAGCTTTGTGACCGATCTGAAACTGAAAGCACAGACACGTAATTTCTCTGAACTGAAATCATCCATGATTTGTGACCAGATTGTGTTTGGTATTCATGATAAAAAAGTCAGGGAACGTTTGTTGAGAGAAACCGAACTAACATTGGAGGATGCTGTGAAAATATGCCATGCCAGTGAGCTAGCGCAACAGCACGCAAAGACTTTCAGTGAAATTAATAATAATGCGACTGTAGTGAATGACTGTGCTGCTGTCGGTGCTGTGTCCTACAAGGGGAAGAAACGTGGGCAGAACAGAAATGCAAAGCAATCAGAGGATGGAACTTTTAATTGTAAACACAGTGGTTACCAGCACCAGTCAAGACAATGCCCTGCATTTGGGAAAATGTGCACAAAATGTAATGGAAAGAAACACTTTGCCAAACAATGCTTTTCAAAAGCAAAAACAAAGAAAGGGCAACAAGTCAATGTGATTGAGGACACTGATTTAAGTGAGACATTTTTTGTAGGAATGGTGTCATGTGACAATATTGAAAAGGATACAGAAAATGTGCAGCCCTCAGGAATGGACAATGCTGAACATAAAGTTAATGCAGTAAAAGAGGACAAATGGATGATGCCACTGCAGGTAAATGGAGCATTAGTTACATTGAAACTAGACACTGGGGCAAAAGCAAACTTAATCAGTATGAGTGACATTAAAAATATGAAAGAAAAGCCAAAAATACAGAAAAAGTCAGTACTACTGAAGAACTATAATGGACAGAAAATAGATAGCTTAGGTGTATGCAGACTTAAAGTGACAGTCAAAGACAAAGTGCATCATCTCATATTTTCTGTTGTGGCTGAAGGACTTGATTCACTACAAGGTGACAAAGCTTGTGAGGACTTAGAACTGGTCAAGAGAGTCTACCGTATAAACTGTGCCATAAGCAGACCAGATGACTCGGTGGATTCTGTCGTGAGTAATTTCCAGGATGTGTTCAAAGGATTTGGAGTTCTACCATTCACTTACAAGATCCAGCTAAAGGAGGATGCTCAGCCAGTGGTACATGCTCCACGGAGAGTTCCAGCAACCCTGCGTGACCGGCTCAAGAAAGAACTGAACAGAATGACCACACTAGGAGTCATCAGGAAAGTCGAAGAGCCAACAGACTGGGATAACTCCATCGTATGTGTAAAGAAAAAGAACAATGATCTAAGAGTATGCATGGATCCAAAGGACTTAAATGCAAACATAAAGCGTGAACACTACCAGATTCCCAAGCGAGAAGAAATCACCAGTGAAATGTCAGGTGCCAGATACTTCACAAAGCTCGATGCCTCACAAAGATTTTGGCAACTAAAACTGGATGAAGAAAGCACCAAATACTGTACCTTCAACACACCATTTGGCAGGTATTGTTTCCTCAGAATGCCTTTCGGGATAATATCTGCATCTGAAATCTTTCATAGAGTGATGGAACACTTAATTGAAGGTCTGGAAGGAGTTCAGGTCTATGTTGATGACATCATCATCTGGGGCTCCACACTGAAAGAACACAATGAGAGACTGACTAAAGTGCTACAGAGCCAGAATGGACTGAAGCTCAACAAAGCCAAGTGTCAGTTCGGCGTCCAGGAAGTCACTTTCCTAGGAGATAATCTATCTGGTAAAGGAATAGAGCCAGATATGGAAAAAGTAAACGCCATACTCAACATGCCCTGACCCACTGACAAAAAAGGAGTGCTACGCATCATGGGGATGATAAACTTCATTGGAAAGTTCATTCCTAACTTATCAGCCAAGACAACCTGTCTGCGAGACCTGCTACATAAAACAAATGAGTTTGCATGGACAGAAAGACATGTACAAGAGTGGATGAACCTCAAAACAGTGCTGACAACCACACCTGTACTCACCTTCTTTGACCCAACAAAGAGAATCAAAGTGTCAACGGATGCATCAAAAGATGGCCTAGGCGCGGTCTTGCTACAAGCAGAGGGTGAAGATTGGAAGCCTGTTGCCTATGCCTCCAGGTCTATGACTGATTCTGAGTGTCGATATGCCCAGGTTGAAAAGGAATGTCTAGGCTTGGTAGTTGGACTAGAAAAGTTCCATGGCTACGTATATGGACTTCCCACCTTCACAGTTGAGACAGACCACTGCCCACTGGTTGCCATCATAAAAAAGAACCTGAATGAGATGTCTCCAAGGATTCAACGACACACGATGAAGCTGCAAAGATATGACTTTGAACTGATCTACACACCAGGCAAACACACAGTGTTAGCAGATGCACTATCCCGAGCACCCACAATGAGTCATGTGAGCTCTACTGAAGAAGACGTGGATGTTCATGTGAGTATGGTCACTGCTGCGCTGCCCGTGTCAGACACAAAATCAAAGCAAATAGCAGAAGAAACAGTAAAAGATACAGTGTTACAAACAGTAATAGAGAACATTCACCATGGTTGGCCAAAAGGTTCCTGTCCAAAGTACTATCACATCAGGTCAGAGTTGAGTGTCGCAAGTGGACTATTACTAAAACAGAACAGAATAGTCATTCCACAGGCTCTACGTCGAGACATGCTCAAAAGGATTCATGAGGGACACCTCGGAATTGAAAAATGCAAAAGGAGAGCAAGAGACACTGTTTATTGGCCTGGCATAAGTAAGGACATTGAGAACATGACAGGCAAATGTGAGACATGTCAGAAACACTAAAACAAGCAAGCAAAGGAACCAATGATAGTAGCTGACTTACCAACAGCACCATGGCAAAAGGTTGGTATGGACCTCTTTCATTTGAATGGTAAAGACTATCTAATAATGATTGACTACTATTCTAACTATCCGGAGATGGCACTGCTCTCAAGCACATCAGCAAGCAGTGTCATAATGCATGTTAAATCCATCTTCACCAGACATGGAATTCCCAGGATTACCGTTAGCGACAATGGTCCGTGCTTCAACTGTAAGGAGTGGCAACAGTTTGCAGCACATTATGACTTTCAACACATCACATCCAGTCCTCTGTATGCTCAGTCAAATGGTAAGGCAGAGAAAGGTGTTCAAGTTCTCAAACAGCTACTGAAGAAAGCTACAGAAAGCAAGTCTGATCCTTATCTCGCCCTGCTGAGCTACCGAGCCTCCCCTTTAGACTGTGGTTCTTCACCTGCTGAACTCCTAATGGGTCACAAGTTGCGCACCACGCTACCCTGCTGTGCAAAAGAAAAGCAGAGTAAGGAACTCAGACAGAGACTTCAACTGTTAAAGCTGAAACAGAAATCACACTATGACAAGTCATCCAAAACTCTGAAACCATTGACAAGGGATGATGTTGTCAGGATTGAGGATCCAGATGCATGGAACAGGAAAGCTACAGTTCTTGAGGAAGTAGGACCAAGGTCGTACACTGTTAGAACTGAGGAAGGACAGATTCTCAGGAGGAACCGCCATTCCCTCCTGAAAACACAAGAAACTATCCAAGAGCAAATCGATGACAATGCCGCAACTGAATCTTGTCACTCACCACCAGAACAATCTAACACAAACACCCATACAGGCTTTCATGAAAACACATCAGACTTACCTGTGCTGAGAAGATCCACACATGAAGTAAAATAGCCTGATAGACTGAATCTTTGAGTACAAAGAAAACTATAATAAAAGAATGAAAAGCTTAGAGTTCATAAAGTAAAGCTTTGAAAATGTGTTGACTGTTGTGAAGATGTTTATGTCGTTATGATTGATTGATACTGATTTTGTTTAACCTCTAAGGAAGGGGGATGTAATGATCAGTAACATGCCATTCTAGAATGGTACACTAGGTGGAGCTGTATGTTTAGTAGTGGGGCTACCCAGAAGGCAGTAGTCAAGATGGATCCCTGTACACTAGTCCACATGGCTGAATAAATGACTAGCTCAAGCTAGCTGTTCATAATGAAAACGTCTATTTATTTATGAACATAACACCATCTTCAGCTGCTTCATCAATGACCTTCCCTCCAACATAAGGTCAGAAATGGGGATGTTCATTGATGACTGCACAGTGTTCAGCGCCATTCACAACTCCTCAGATAATGAAGCAGTCCATGCCCGCATGCAACAAGACCTGGACGACGTTCAGGCTTGGGCTGATAAGTGGCAGGTAACATTCGCACCACAGAACTGCCAGGCAATGACTAATCCAAACAAGTGAGAGTCTAACCACCTCCCCTTGATATTCAACTGCATTACCATCGCCGAATCCCCCACCATCAACATCCTGGGGGTCACCATTGACCAGAAACTTAACTGAACGAGCCACATAAATACTGTGGCAACAAGAGCAGGTCATAGGCCAGGTATTCTGCGGCGAGTGTCTCACCACCTGACTCCCCACCCTTTCCACCATCTACAAGGCACAAGTAAGGAATGTGATGGAATACTCTCCACTTGCCTGGATGAGTGCAGCTCCAACAACACTCAAGAAGCTCGACACCATCCAGGACAAAGCACCCCGCTTCATTGGCATGCCATCTACCACCTTAAACATTCACTCCCTCCACCACCGGTTCTCCTGTGATGGAGTATCTGGAGGGATATGAGGCCGCTACAAGGCCCTCTCCTTCAATGTGGATATTTACCACTGCCTCTTAGGGCCTACCACCCCTTGCACATGGCAGCCCCGGGAACTGCTGGTAAGTGTGGCAGAGAGCAGGAAAATCCGCTGGGACCCCAGGCCCCCCTTGCTTCCATTTTCATTTGGCGGGAAGGGAATGAGCGGGCAGCAGCGTTCCTGGCGGGGGTGGAGGAGGATTAACAAACAAAATTGAGATAAAGAGGAAAGATTGCCTGTCTAAATATTGCAAGGAGTAGTGTCTCACTTAAAGTGTTTCTGCACTTTTATGTATTCATCTATGTGTTACAAAAAAATGCAGAAACTCTTTAAAAGAGTGATCAGACAGGTGAAGAGACACCTGGAAAGAACCATAGCAGCTGAGGCTAAGCATAGCAGTAAACAATTCTTTCAGTATCACAACAGGAAGAAGGCAGTGAAAGAAGAGATGAAAACCATAAAAGACACAAACAGGTTTGAAACTGAGGATAAGCATAAAACAGTCAATATTCTGAATGAATATATGAACAGCATAACCTCTCCAGACAAAGATATCCCAAATAATAATGATATTGTAGGAACGGAGGTTCCTAGCTGAATAAAGTATTCGACTCGATGAATCAAATCAACAGGTTTTAATGAACAACGAAGTTAGCAGGGAAACTACAGGAGAAACGGTATACAGGTCTATACAGCTTGCTGGGCACTCGACGACTACTGGAAGATTCTGGAAGCTGACGTCATGACGTCATCACGTTCTTCGCGCCACTGGTGGTCACGTGAGCAGCGTCATGACGTCATCATGTGGAGTGCAGGAAAACACCATACAGTACAGTTAACAGGCAGTTTAAAGGTGCAGTCCGCGGTTGCACTATACTGTAGTTAAAGGGATTATTACTAATTGCTCTGAGACCCTTGGTGGCTCCGCCACAGGCGCCCCCCCAGAATCCACTTTAACAGACATTGTCAACCGAGTGGGAGGCTTAATGATCCTGGCTGAACGGCGGCGAAACTCAGGCAGCGGAAATGGGGCGTTATTCGAAGAACCAGTGCCGGATTGCGACAGAAGCGGCGTCTTGGGCGAGGCAGAAATGGTGGTCAGAGGTGCAGGCACGTCGGAGGCCGAATCGGGCTGTTCGACGGTGGGTTGATGCACAGCTGGTCTGGTGGCTAACGGCGGTCGGCCACGGCGAGGCGGTTGGGCAGCCACGACAGGCTCAGTCCGATCCAGGTGGGCTGGTTTGAGCCGGTCGACAGAAACAGTATCAGACTTTCCACCAACTTCGACTGTGAAGAACTTTTCCCCTGATGAGATGACACGAAAAGGTCCGGTATACGGCAGCTTGAGTGGGTCTCTGTGACCGTCTTGCCGAATAAAGACATAGGCCTAGAAATTGGGTATAGCCCCGGTTGAGGCATTAGAACTGGCGATGCGCAAAGTTTATAGCCAGACGAGACTTATCTGCGCCTGGCACGATATTGGGTTGCTTCGCCCCCCAAAGGGGATTGAGGCGCTAAATCAGCCGTTGCACGGTGCTCTTAAGGCGCAAAAGGTCAGGCGCTACTCAATATCGATGCGGACGGGCGCAGCGCAGGTGAACTCAATTACGGGAAAGCACGAGACCTACAGGCGCCGGCCGGCTCTTAAAGGGGTGGGTCAGTCAGACTGAGCTTCAACACCCAACGCTCTGCAGGCCTCAGATTCGGCGCTCGCCCTTGTCTGGCGGTACAAGGTGATCATTATGGAGAAGGTTAGGCAGAGAGCAGAGCGCTTCAGCACTGAGGCTCTGGACCACTTGTTGGCTGCAGTTGAACACCGTCGGGAGGTCCTGTACCCGGATAATGGCAAGAGGCCAAGTCAGAAGGCTTACCGACGATCTTGGAGGGAGGTTGCTGTGAGGGTGAACTCCAGCAGCATGGCGACCAGGACCCCTGTTCAGTGCAGGAAGAAATTCAACGACCTCACACGGATTGTTAGGGTGAGTGATGGTTTACCAAACTTGTGCTTCCCTCCATCTGCAGCTGACTTCGGGCACCCTGCTGCAATGATGCGCCAATGGCCATCTGTCAGTATGCACCCATGGCCCTTTCTGGGCACACACATGGACAGATGTCTCAAGGCCTCATGTAAGGGCTCTTGCACCATGGGGGGCATGCGAGAAGGTCTCAAGGCCTCATGTAAGGGCTCTTGCACAATGGGGGCGTGCGAGAAGGTCTCACGGCCTCATGTAAGGGCTCTTGCACAATGGGTGCATGCGAGGAGGTCTCAAGGCCTCATGTAAGGGCTCTTGCACAATGGGGGCATGCGAGGAGGTCTCAAGGTCTCATGTAACAGAACCTCCCCTTCTTTCCCCTGCAGTCCAAGATGGCGCAGATTAGGAAGGAGCAGCGTCGAACCGGTGGCGGACCTGCACAAGTGGTCACTCTAACGGATCTGGAGGAGAGAGTGCACCAGATACTTGGAGGATGTCTGTCTGGTCCAGTCACCACTGCATCTGCCGACCCCATTACCGACAGCGAGGGTAAGACTCTCACCTTTTCCACCTGTTGCCTTCCACTTGGTCCCCCCGCCAGCATGCATCCTCAGTGTGCAGCCATGTCAGAGCCTTGCTGCAATCTGGCATGCCTTTCAGCAAACCTGTCCTTCTGCTAAAGCCACTCTTCCACCTCCCACTTTCAGATGAAGCAGCACCAACTCGGGCTCAACGCGCTGAAGCTGCCAGTGCCAGTGCCACCGGAGGCGAGGACCAGGAGGAATCCGGACCAGCCGCTGCAGAATCCGGGGAGCTGAGATATCTGCAGACTGGGGATAGTAGACCCCTGGAGGGGAGGGGGGTGGCTCTGAGGATGAACCAGTTGCCGGACCAAGCAGCATGCAGCAACGCAGGGGGGATAGGCAAGTTCGCCCACCGTCTCCCCGCAGGGCAAGGCAGGTCGTCATGACTGCTGCACAGAGTGCAGATGAGGTCCGTCGCCTGGCAGAGATGAGCAAACAGGCCCGGCTCAGACACACGGAGCTGATGGCTGCAGTGGAGAAGATGTCTGAGTCAATAGATTCATTGGCTAGGAGTATGCTGGACTTCGGGGCAACAATGGAGAGGACTCTGCAGGGCTTTGGCGCAACAATGGAGAGGTCTCTCCAGGTGTTTGGGGAAACAATGGACAGGTCTATCCAGGGCTTCGGGGCCACAATGGACAGGACTATCCAGGGCTTTGGCCCAACAATGGAGAGGACTGTCCACGGCTTTGAGTCGGCAATGGAAAGGACTGTTCAGGGCTTCGGACAATCCCTGGAAAGGTCTGTGCAGGGCTTGTCCGAGGCAGTGGAGCGGTCGGCTCCTGCCTTGTCCGAAGCCATGGGAAGAACTGTCCAGGCGTTCTCCGAAGCACTGGCACCTGGCACACAGGTCCTCACTGTTGCCATGCAGTCACTTGCTGGGCCCCTCCACAGCCAGATTGATGCAACGTGATGTCTGACTGCAGCCACCCTCTCTGCATCAGATAGGATCACCCCGGGCCCTTCCACTCCCGTACAATGCCAGGAATCCGTGGAGCCTGCGATTGTGGTGGATGAGCCGAGCCGCTCCCCTCAGATAGCCAGTGTGTCGTCCGACCATGGTGCAGGTGTCCTCTCTCGTCAGGAGACCATTGCACATGCCAGCGCTGGGACGCCTGCATTGCAGCTGCCACCACCTGCAGCCCACACTGCTTCCAGCCATGCTCAAAGCAAGCATCCTGCGTCCGCACCCTCCAAGCCCAGAGGTCGGCCAGGCCGTACCTCAGGGGCTTCTGCACGTCCAGACAGTCAGCAAGCGTCCCCCAGCCTTGAGCCCGCCACTGGGGTGCAATTACGTAGGAGCAGCAGGGAGGGAAGGGGCCGGGTGCGAAAGAGAAGTCGTTCTCCCTCAAGGGGCCAGTTGTAGAGGGAGGTGCTGAGACGTTTGTTTGTCCAAATTGAAGGACACCCTCAGCTGCTGTTATAGTTGCAGATTTTTGTTGAGTTTTGCGGCTTGGCCGAACAGGTCAAATTTATTTTGTAAGTTATGGTTTCTGCTCACTTTACTTTGTTTAGCTGTAATGAAAGACTTTTGTGTCAATAAACAGAAGTTTCAATGTTGCTTGGTGCATGTGACTACTTTCAGTGATGCTGGCATGCAGAGGCCCTCAAACATCCAAAGTGCGCATGAGGTAAGACTCTCATCATTGCGCCACAGGGGTGTTGAGACGAGTCCAGAGGAGCCTCTGACGTATGGACCTTCCACTTTCAGCAGCCCTTCCATCTTCCTCCTCCTCCTCCTCCTCCTCCGCCTGCTCTTCCTCCTCCTCCTCCTCCTCATACTCCTCCTCCTCCGCCTGCTTGTGCAGGGTCCGAGGGAAGGTAATGAATGGACGCGTTCACCTATAAGGGCCTCTGTCACTTGCCGGATGCAACAGCGGACTGCAGCCTGAGCGTCAGTCGCATTGTCCCCAATGGCTGACTGAAAGGATCCATTGGCATAAAAATGGAGGCAATCAGTCAGTGTAGCCATCACAAACAGAGAGGTTCTGCAGCGTTCACGCGGCTGCAGATCCTGACCAAGCAGGTGGCACAGATCAGTAACAATGTCCCTCCAGATTTGGAGCCTTCGCTAACACTGCTCCTCCGAAATGTCAAGGCTTGTCACCTGCTGCCTAAAGACCCTCGCAGCATCCTGTCGGATTGGCTGACCTCGATTGCCCCTCCTCCTTCTGGCCAATCCCTGCCCTCTCTCCCGCCGTCTCTCTGCCCCTTTACAGTGTTGGGCGATGAGGCCGTTGCCCCCCGAACAAGCTCCCATTCCGATGCCAGTTGGTCAAAAGGCTTTTAGGTGTAGTGCTGCAAGTGCTTCGGACAGGGTTGAGGGTCCCAAGTACTGTGAAGCTCAAATCCCAGAACTCCGCTCCACATTAGCTCGCCAACTCTCTCTAGCAGCGATCGCAATGAGCAGGCCAAGTGGCAGAAGATTCTGCACTAGAGCTGTCCCCTTTAAATAGCGCCGCCCTACTCCGAGAAGGGCCTGTTAGCCCTCCCTCGAACTGTCACTAATAGCGCTGGGCGCTAAGGCTCCGGGCGCCACCCAATATGCGCTCAGGTGCTCCTAAAAGGCGTTGCACGCTGAAATGACGTCATGAGCTGCTTGCGCTCGCGGGCGCGCGCAAACACTTAGCGCAGGCGCTAAATGTATAGTCAATTTCTGAGTTGGCGCTATCTTCATAGCGTCCGCCCCAATATAGGGCTTCGCCCCAATTCTAGGTCTCTTTAGGCGCTCAGCGCCGGCGCTACCAACCCAATTTCTAGGCCATAGTCCGAACTCATGAGCTCTGTCGGAACGTGAGGCCTCTGCAGGTCATGCTGCGAGGTTGGGATGGGCTGGAAATTCCTAGCCGCCTCCTGATGCAGTAGGAGCTGTTGAGCTGCAGACCATGGTTCGGTGTGTGGAGGGAGGAAGTCACCTGGCACTCTGAGTGTCTGGCCATAAACCAGCTCAGCCGATGAAGACTGAAGATCCTCCTTTGGTGCTGTCCGGAGGCCTAGCATCACCCATGGGAGCCTATCCACCCAGTTGGGTCCTCGCAGGCTGGCACGGAGGGACGCTTTGAGGGACCGATGAAACCTTTCGCACAGGCCATTCGCCTGCGGATGGTATGCAGTGGTACGGTGCAGCTTGGTACCCAGGCCTTGTGCCACTGTGTTCCACAGCTCTGAGGTGAATTGCGGACCGCGGTCCGAGGAGATGTCCGATGGCACCCCGAAACGAGCTACCCACGACGAAAGAAATGCCCTGGCTACGTCTGCTGCGGTGGTGGCGGCCAAGGGAATCGCCTCTGGCCACCTGGTGGTCCGGTCTACGACTGTCAGGAGGTGTGGGAATCCACGTGACCCGGGAAGGGGGCCTACTAAATCCACGTGAACGTGGTCGAAACGGCGCTCAGGCACTGGGAAGTTTGCCAGTGGGGCCTTGACGTTACGGTGAACTTTGGACTTTTGGCAATCGACGCAATTGTTTGTCCAGTCCCGGACGTCCAAATGCATGCCTTTCCAAATGAATTTGTGGGACAGTAGCCGTTGAGAAGCCCGCATCCCCGGGTGAGATAACCTGTGGATTGCCTGGAATACCTTCTTGCGCCATTCGACCGGCACGATGGGCCGGGGCACTCCCATGGATGTGTCACACAGGAGCGTGGTTCCTGCCTCTTGAAACGGCACGTCTGCAACCTGCCAACTGGAAGGCGTGGTCCTAAACGCTTGTACCTCTGGGTCTGCCAGTTGATCCCCTGCCAGTCCGACGAAATCGATGCCCAGGTGGACTGCCTGGACTGGAACTCGGGAAAGGCAATCTGCCACGAGATTATCCTTGCCTGACACGTGCCGCAAATCCGTCGTGAATTCGGATATAAACGTGAGGTGGCGCTGCTGCCGAGCTGACCAAGGCTCCGCCGCTTTGGCCATGGCGAAGGTGAGCGGCTTGTGGTCCACGAAAGCAGTGAACGGGCGGCCTTCTAGGAGGAAACGGAAATGCCTGATGGCCAAAAACAGGGCTAGCAGCTCTCTGTCAAAAGTGCTATACTTTCGCTCGTTCTTGCGCAGTTGGCAGCTGAAAAAGGCTAACGGCTGCCAACCCCCGTCGACCCATTGCTTTTGAACTGCTCCGATGGCGTAGTCGGAGGCATCCATAGTGAGGGCCACAGTCGCGCCCGGACATGGGTGTGCCAGCATAGTTGCGTCTGCCAACGCCGCCTTGGTATCACAGAACGCCTGGTCCATTTGCAGTGTCCAAGTGAGAACATCCTTGCCCAACTTTCCCTTTAGTGCTTCGTACAGCGGTTGCATCAACCGGGCCGCTTTGGGGACGAAACGATGATAAAAATTTACCATCCCCAAGAACTCTTGCAGGGATTTGACCGTGCGAGGCTGCGGGAATGCGGTAACTGCCTCTACCTTGGTGGCTAGTGGGACGGCGCCTTCTGGGGTAATCCTGTGTCCCAGGAAATCAATGCAGGATACTCCGAACGTGCATTTGGCTGGATTGACAATAAGGCCGTGTTGGCTGAGTCGGGCGAAAAGTGCATGTAAATGGGCCATGTGAGCTGTCGAATCTTTACTGGCTATTAGGATGTCGTCCAAATAGACAAAAATGAAGGGTAGGCCCCGTAATACAGAGTCCATCAAACGCTGGAATGCTTGAGCTGCATTTTTCAGACCGAATGGCATGCGGAGGAACTCAAAAAGGCCGAACGGAGTGATGACTGCCGTTTTGGGGACGTCTGGAGGGTGCACCGGAACTTGGTGATATCCACGAACGAGATCCATTTTAGAAAATATAGCGTTTCCAGCCAGATGAGCCGAAAAATCTTGGATGTGGGGAATAGGGTACCTGTCCGGTGTCGTGGTGTCGTTTAAGCATCTGTAATCCCCGCAAGGTCGCCATCCGCCGCCTGGTTTGGGTACTATGTGCAGTGGGGAAGACCAAGGGCTGTCCGAACGCCGGATGATCCCGAGGCGCTCCATGGTCTGGAACTCAGCCTTTGCGGCTGCCAGCTTGCCGGCTTCTAATCGCCGCGTCCGAGCATAAACTGGTACTCTGGTCGTGGAGATATGGTGCTCCACCCCGTGCCGTGTGCTTGTAGCTGAAAAAGTGGGCCTGGTGAGCTCCGGGAATTCGCCGAGCAGGCGCATAAAGCCGTCTTGCGACGGAACCGCGCAGGCCACCGACCAGAACACGGCGGTGCTGCGGTGGCAGGGCACTGCGTGGAAAGTGGACGCATTAATGAGTCGGCAATGTTGGACGTCGACCAGCAGACCGTTGGCGCAGAAAAAATCGGCCCCCAGGATGGCCTGTGAGACCTTGGCTGTAATAAAGTTGCAGACAAAACGTTGACCGGCGAAGGTTAAGTTTACCGTCCGTTTCCCGAACGTACGCATGGCCGCGCCATTTACTGCCACGAGGGAAGGCCCTTGGCTGCCGGATAGTAGGTCCAGCTTTGAAGCCGGGAGGATGCTGCACTGTGAGCCAGTGTCGCACAGGAACCGGCGGCCCGTAACGGAATCCGTAACATAAATGAGTTTGCCCGCTGAGCCCGCCGCCATAGCTAACTTGCTGTGCTTTTTAGACCTTGTCATCCGTCCGGGAGGACGCGGGCTTGTTGGAGTTTTTTTTTTGTTTTCTTGAGGGAAACTGCAAGGAGGCCGACAGCATCGAGCTTTGGCGCCAAAACGGGCGTGGTACGCGCACCATTCTGCTGGGGGCGGGCTGGTTTTCTCTCGCGTGGGGGAAAAGCGCCTCGCGGCTGCACAACATTGCTGAGTAACAGTAAATATCTTGTCTGCCTCTGCAGCGAGTTCAGCACCGTCTGTGATGGCTGTGTTGGCCAATGCCGCCTAAACCAGTTCGGGTAGCTGGCAGAGGAAAAGCTCACGGAATAAAAAGCATTGGGGTTCCGCACCCAACAGCGTGAGCATTTGACTCATCAGCTCTGACGGTTTTGAGTCCCCGAGGCCGGGCATGGAAATAAGCTTGCGTGCCCGCTCCGACTTATTAAGATCAAATACCTGTATCAAACGGGCTTTAAGTGCTTCGTACTTGCCCTCCTCCGGTGGGCTTCCAAGGATGCTGATGACCTGCGAGGCCGTGGCACTGTCGAGAGCGGCAACCACGTAATAATAACGGGTCGCATCCGCTGTGACCTCCCGGAGAGCGAACTGTGCTTCTGCCTGGAAAAACCATGCTGCTGGCTGCTGTTCCCAGAACTGCGGCAGTTTAAGGGCGACGGCGTTCGTGTTCATCCTCGACGAAAGTTGTCCGACGAGATCGGGGTCACCAATGTAGGAACGGAGGTTCCTAGCTGAATAAAGTATTCGACTCGATGAATCAAATCAACAGGTTTTAATGAACAACGAAGTTAGCAGGGAAACTACAGGAGAAACGGTATACAGGTCTATACAGCTTGCTGGGCACTCAACGACTACTGGAAGATTCTGGAAGCTGACGTCATGACGTCATCACGTTCTTCGCGCCACTGGTGGTCACGTGAGCAGCGTCATGACGTCATCACGTGGAGTGCAGGAAAACACCATACAGTACAGTTAACAGGCAGTTTAAAGGTGCAGTCCGCGGTTGCACTATACTGTAGTTAAAGGGATTATTACTAATTGCTCTGAGACCCTTGGTGGCTCTGCCACAATATTGCTTTACATGAGATGGAAATCCTAGACAGGCTGAATGCGGCTCAAAACAAACAAATCCTCAGGGATAGGTGGTATTAATTGCTGAGGGAATCAATGGATACTTGAGAGGTACCAGTAGATTGGAAGCGGGCTAATGTGGTGTTCATATTCAAAATGGTGACAAAACAGACACCAGCAACTAGAAACCAATTATTCTTACTTCCATTCCATGTAAAATAATGGAATCTACTATCAGGAGTAAATTTGAAGATTGTCTGCACAACATTGACCTAGTTAACATCACTCAACATGGATTCACAGGGGGAAGATCATGGTTGACCAACCTCCTCAAGTGGAATGTAGTAAACCCTATGACGTGGTTTACATTGAAGTCAATGGAAATGAAAATCAAGGGAAATATATAACGGACGGCTGATCTGATATCGCTCATTTTCACGATCACCCAAAATCAAAATTACCCCCACTGAATCTCTTTCTGCTCTGCAGCCTGGTCCTGAGTATATGTTGCTGGCATGGTTGATGAGCAAACACCAAATCATTCCTCTGATTCTCCATGAGACACACCATCCTTTTGAGGGGATGAGAATGTACCTCCTCTTCCAAACTAGATCCACCTAGATCTCCACTATCCCGTCTGAAAACCAAGGGGCCTGCAGCAGAATCCGATTTCCTGCCCCATACAGTTGAAGTGCCAATCGCAGACACTGGTTGAGCTTTCAGCTTGTCTACAAATGAGGGTGAGTGTTGGTTTAAGTGCAGGCCCACATGGGCAGGCGCTAATCATGCTGTGCTCACCTGCTGCCAGTTCTACACTGACTAATTAAATGGGCACCATATGTCTTTTGCAATGCTGACAACTTTTAAGACATTTTTTGCCTAAATTGTTATCATTTTGTGTCTTATTCCTACCCTACCTGTGGACAAGGTAAATACACAAACATTACACTCCACTCCACTCCAGATTTTCCCTTCTCGATGACAATCGCTTGGGGCAACTGGTAATATTCAACAGAAAACTTACTCTTGGCACAATTGCACTGCTCAGACATTCCTGTTTACACTGTTACCAAATGATGCAAATTATTGTAGGTGGTAGTGATTTACTTGATTTTAAATTCATTGATCTGGA
The DNA here is from genome assembly GCF_052327205.1 of Somniosus microcephalus. Taxonomy (NCBI): domain Eukaryota; kingdom Metazoa; phylum Chordata; class Chondrichthyes; order Squaliformes; family Somniosidae; genus Somniosus; species Somniosus microcephalus. The sequence continues at coordinate 193,696,095 of NC_140991.1, read as the reverse complement.
AAATGCAGAATAATAGGTGACAGACACTGCACCGTTAAAACCCTACAACCATAACAATGTGTGCAATTGAATTAAGATGTCACATCTGTTTATGATTAGTTTTTTAAATGTATAAAGGCTATTGACACATTATGGCAGTTCTTTTGTTAGATATTGTTAGTAGGTGGGCAGACAACAGAACAAAAATGTAAAGGTCATCCTATGGCCATACTGTAGCTGAAAGAAAATAACAAACGCTGACTTACTTGTAAGTTGAACTAATTGCTTCTATCAGAAATAGTGCCATAGAACTGACTGAGGGTCAACTACAGTTAGCACCCAAAACTTTAGCTTCGGACATCCAGGGGAGGACTCAACTCTCCCAACTTCAAGGTTGCGATCTCCCAGGATTTTAACAGGTGATTGGCTATTGTCAGGACAATTCTTTCTTTCAGGTGCGGAGAGGAAGGTCATATTGCAGAGTCGAGGCAGGCAGTGTGAGCTGCATACCTGCATGTTACCAGTTGGCATCGGTATTGACACAATCTCTGGCAGTAAAGAGACAAACACCATAGGGGAAGCACAAAAGTTGTAGCCACGGGAGAAATTGGCCTCTCATTGGGGCGCTGGAGCTGGAGCTAGTAAATATAGACAAGTCACATTTCCATAGTGCTCATTAGAGCATTTAAAGGTTAGTGGATAGTGAGTTGAACTCCCTGGGCCGAAGTGAAAAGGGTCAGGAGGGAGCAAAAGTATGATTGAAGAGAAGGTTCTTAAGGAGGCTCTGAAGACCGAGTCAGAGGTGATATGGTGGAGATATTGAGGGAAGGAGTTCCAAACAGGGAGGGCATAGTGGCTGAAGGAGAAGCCACTGAGGGTGGAGCAGAGGGAGTGAGAACGAGAAGTTAGGCCATTGTCGGAGGAGTGGAGGGTGGCACAGAGACATAGGGCTGGAGGACCATGCACAGGTTGGAATGAGGGAGGCTGTGTAGGAATTTGTAGGTGATGACGAGACTCTTAAAGTCAACTCTCAGGGACACAGAAGCCAATGGAACCTGGAGAGGATTGTTATGTAAGAAACACTGCTGATGACAACACTAGGGACTTTCTACTGATGTGTAGAATAGGATTGCCAACTCTCCTGGGTTGTCCTGGAGTCTCCAGGAATTAAAGATGAATCATCTTAGCAATTTCTTAGGTAGCAATTTGGGAGAAAAATCATAGGAGCATTAAAACAAATTGGTGTTTTTTTTTCATTTTCACTTTTGTTTATTAGTTATAAAAATATTGGAGTCAAGATTCATCCAATTGGGTAACGGAGAGTCGGTTCATTTTCCAATTGATGTGGGAAGGTGATGCACTGTGAGGATGGACGTGTCAGTCGACCAATGGTGGAAGCAATAGCAGAGTTACCAACCCTAGTGTAGAATGGCTGTAGATTTTCATTTTAGCGGTGGCAGAAAACAGGCAGTAGCGAATCGGTGACCCATTATACAACAACAACAACTTGTATTTATATAGCATCTTTAACATAGTAAAACATCCCAAGGCACTTCACAGAGCGGTATCAAACAAAATTTGACACCGAGCCACATAAGGAGGTATTGGGACAGGTGAGAAAAAGCTTGGTCAAAGGTAGATTTTAAGAAGCATCTTAAAGGAGGAGAGAGCGAGGCAGAGAGATTTAGGGAGGGAATTCCAGAGCTTAGGACCTAGGCAGCTGAACGCATGGCCGCCAATGGTGGAGCGATTAAAATCAAGGTTACGCAAGTGGCCAAAATTGGAGGAGCGCAGAGATCTCGGAGGGTTGTAGGGCTGGAAGAGCTTACAGAGATGGAGAGGGGCAAGGCCATGGAGCAATTTAAAAACAAGGATGAGAATTTTAAAATCGAGGCGTTGCCGGACTAGGATCCAATGTAGTCAGCGAGCACAGGGGTTATGGGTGAATGGCACTTGGTGCGAGTTAGGATACGGGCAGCAGAGTTTTGGATGAGCTCGCCGACCCGCCTTAATTTCCTTTTCATTGATTGCCAGATTAGTCAACAACTTCATTGTTGTTGTATTTTGCGACTACCAGGATGGTGGAAGGCGAACTAGATGGACCTTTGGTTTGTTTTCCTCTAACAATTCGTATGTTCTCAAGGGAAGAAACTTTGGTGATTAATACCAGTTTTAGTGTAAGTTTAGGTTTTTACATCTGCTTCTATTTTACAACTGCAGTTGTAGCTCAAGGTTTTGTATTATTGGCAGCCATGTGCTGGATAACAAAAGAATATTTATTCTTGAAGTATGGCCATTTTTTATTTTGGCCAGAACGATAACAGATTTGCACTATGTTACAAAAAAATGTACAAGACTAATCAGAGCAGGCTGAAATATTATTTGACACATTTTCTTCTAGTAGGGTATCAACATGTATGTCAGCTTGCCTCTGGGTCAGAAGGTCGTGGGTTCAAGCCCCATATCAGGATTTGACTTAATAATCTAGACTGACACTCCTGTGCAACAAGGAGTTGGAAGTGATGGTCTTTGGATAAGATGTTAAACTGTGGCTTTGTCTCCTGGTTTTAAATTGGCGTTAGTGATCTGAAGAAAAACAGGACTTCTCCTGCTATATTGGCCAACATTCTTCCTTCAACCACTATAACCAAAAAAATGATTTTCTGGTTGTTAGTGGAAGGTTGGCACCATAAAGATACTGATGTATTTGCAAAAATGAAGAAGTTATGCTTCTGGAGTACTGCATTCTGTTTACTGCATCGCACCTCAGGAAAGATATATTGGCTTTGGAGGGGGTAAAGTGCAGATTCACCAGCATTATACCAGGGCTTAAAGGGTTAAATTATGAGGGGAAGCTACATAAACTTGGTTTGCATTCCCTTGAGTTTAGAAGGTTGAGGGATGATCTAACAAGATCTTCAAAATAATGGCCCTCGCCGCTGACCTCAAAGAAAGTTGCACACAAAGATTTAGTGGTCCCTGTGGTGGCCATTTCACCTCCCCTGATGTTAATTTTATCCTGGCGCTAAGTCTAGGGGTTCTCCAGTGTCCAGCAACAGTGATGTCATCAAGCTGGCTAAGCAGCCAATCACATTGAAGAATTCTCAGACAGCAAACCAGGAAGTAAAATGCACTGAATATCCTTCACTTTTTAATCATTTTACAGAGAGCTAAATAAAGATTAGGACATACACATGGGATTATGGTAGAAGCTGAAATAACATAAACAAACTTAAAACAAATTATGATATTAAAAACCATGGAAATGTTATCATAATGTAAAAAATTGACATTCCACAAATATAAAATTAATTTTTCAGGGCCAGAATGGTTGTTCAGTAGTAATTATGACTCAGTACACCGTTAATAACCCAGTTACACCTCATTAAACAAGGCTTAACATGTTTGGGGGGTTTTAACAGCGATGCTACAGCATAAATGGGGAAGTTTTTTCTTACGTCGCCTTTGATTCTTTTGCTAATCACCTTAGTCTGGGAAGGCGCCGAACACCTCGGGTCTCTTTGCCGGGAGCAAGCGGAAGCCAAGCGCAAGCAGCGCAAGGAGCACATGTGAACCCAAGAACTCCACCCACCCGCCCCTTCAACCACTGTCTGCTTCACCTGTGACAGAGACTGTAGGTCCCACATTGGACTCATCAGTCACCTGAGAACTCATTTTTAATGTGGATGAAGTCATCCTCGGTTCCGAGGGACTGCCTAAGAAGAAGAAGAATCACCTTAAACCTGTGTCCTCTGGTTCTCGACCCCTCTGCCAATGGGAACAGTTTCTCTCCATCTACTCTGTCCAGACCCTCAACAAGTCTCAACATTTAACCTACTACAAATATACAAGAATAGTTTGGAAAGAGCACACTGTGACAAAAAAGAAACTTGATCCATGCATTCTCTGGATTTTGCTTAATTTTTTAAATACCACTTTTAACCATCTTCATTATGAAAGAGCTTGCCTTATATATAGCACCTCATCATCCTCAGGATGTTCCAAAGCACTTCACAGCCAGTGCATTATTTTTGAAGTATAGCCACTATTGTTTTGTAGGGAGCCCATTTCAGCACAGCAAGTGAGGTAAATGACCAGGGAATCTATTTAGGTGGTGTTTGTTGTGGATAAATATTGCCCAGGACACCAGGAAAACTTCCTGCCCTTCTCCAACTGGTGCCATGGGACTTTTCACATCCACCTGATTAGGAAAATGGGACTTCGGTTTAACAACTCACCCAAAAGATGTCACCTCTGCCAATCCATCAGTACTGCACAGAAGTGTTAACCTAGGCTACATACTCAAAGTCCTGGAGTACAGCTTGAACCCACAACCTACTGGCTCAGAGGCAAGAGTTCTACCAACAGCCAAGGCTGATATGCATTGTTGAGTTTGTTTGGAGACAAGAGGGTAAGTTTCCCACTTAGCAGTATTGGGACTGCTAGTGGGATTCCAGTGTGTGGAAACCAGGAAATTGGACCTGGAATTTCACCTTCCCTACTAGTTAGAAGATCAGTGATCTCAGTTTCTCTAATGGCTGGAGGAGCAGGGATTTCACCAGCTCTATTGGCTAAAGGATCAGCAAGCTTGCTTTCTGTTTCCCAGTTCAACCTGATCATTCCCCAGTGCAAACTCCATTTATATTTTCTGTTGGAACTGTACACCAATGTTATTTACTCCTGCTCATTCAGAATGGGATCTGCATTTTGTATGCAAGTTGAATGCAATGCTAATGAGGGCTTTTAATAGGTCCATTAAATCCCCCAATGTTGGAGAAAACTATTGCCTGACATGACTTCTTCCCATTCAGACCAGGCATTAAAAGTAAGTAAAACTTAGAGACACAATCTATTTTTTTAAATTATAGTGGATCAATTTTTCCTGTGTAATTCTTGAGGTTATTTTGGATGCATTGTTATTTTTTTTGGATCAGCCCAAGCAGAAAATGTTTTTGGTTGTAGACAAGGGGTGCTGAACAGTTAAAATTTTGTTGTGCCAGCAGAGAAGTGGTCTTGACAGGTTGTAAGTTGAAGGAACGCAAGCGCAGCAACAAGAATGGTCCCAACCTGCAAATCATCCTGTGTGTCGTTAAGTGATCATGTATTATGCAGTTCGGCTGTGCTACACTGCTTTAACATGTGCAGCTCTTTGAAAATGTAAGTCTCCCAAGATTTTCAATTGCAAGTTTCAATGTGAAGGTCTGGATTCAAGTCTGGGTATGCAGAGTTAGCTATTAAAGAGCTGTAAAGTTGTGTGAGGGTTTGTCATGGGCCAGCAATAAATGTGGAACTGATTGAGAGATGACACTTTGTGGCATGAATATTTGGGCTATGTATCTGGTAAATGATACTGTAGGATAGTCTTCCAATGGCACCTTCCTTAAGGTGTGCCATTTTCCTCCACATTTGTAACCAGGTCTTGTGGGTAGTGTACACAGAATTGAGCCTGACTGCCACCTCTTGCTAAGCATGCTGTAATCCTGCCCTGGAGTGTCAAACAGGATAGCCCTCCTCACACTTGACTCATGTAGAAGCACCTCCATGTCACCAGCCACCAAATAGAGGGTTTCGGTGCTCCATCACTTGCCCACAAATTCGCTTCCTGCCTCTACATTTTTTTTTAACAGCCACTAGTTTCTCCAGCCAATTCTTTGATCCATACTACTTTGGTAAAGGTTGCCATTTTTATGCCCCTATATATATTGCCACTTAAAGGTATGGGATGCTGCCTCACAATTTCCCTTTCTCCCTTTGGAGAGCTACTAGTGCAAGACCTAATGGGGTCACAAGCCTGCCATGGACAATTAATTAGAGCCAAGCTCAGAAAATGCCAGAAGGTCTGTGTAGTGGGAAGTTGGTGAACATTATGCCTTGTTTGAAGAGGTTGAGGTAATTGCCACCATACTCGTCAAAGGGGACGAAGTTTTTTGACATGCTAATGTTTTGATTGCAAAATTGTTGATTTTGCAGTCAGCGGCGAAGGAACGTCTTGTTCACCATGCTTACAGCTGCCCACAGACTTTTCGCGGGTTTTTGAGCAGCAACTTATGACTGTTCCTGGAGATCATTTTCAGCGCAGCAACCTCTACAGGTGGTCTGTGTGAGCAGGACATGCATCAGCGTGTCTCTTCTACCAATCAGATTGAAGAATCCTCACTGTGACACGCTGGGGGGGGAAATTCAGTATCGCCCCGTTTGAGGCACAATTATCAGCTGGGTGCAAAGTTTAGTGCCTGGTGCTAATTATCGCCTCTGACTGCAAACTTGGCTTCTATCGCCCCTGGAGGGGATTGGAGCGCTAAATCAGGTGCTACACACCTCTCTTAAGGTGCTAACGCCGAGGAGCGAGGTGCTATCTCAGAGCGTTGGCGGAGCTCATGTGATGTCAGTCAGCAATGGAACACAGACACACTGGCGCCGGCCAGTTCTTAATGGGAAGGGTCGATCTTGCTCTCCATCCACACCCTGCTCATTGAAGCCTTGAATCTCGGCCTGGAGAGACCTGTACATCAAATCTACTGGAAAGAACAATGGAGAGGCCCATGGAAAGATGTCAGAGTGCACCCCCCATAGTCTGTTCTAAATTGATGCAAGGAAGATCAAATCAAAATGAACCTGCAAAGTGCTGCTCAGTACCCAAAACTCCTCAACACAGCGTTGAATATCTCCAGAAGTCTCTCTCACTCAGAATGCATGGTGCAAAAATGTCGCTGAAAAAAAATGCAGGAACCGGTTCCCTTTAAATAGCGCTCCCCCAATCCCTTCCAGACTGCAAAACGCTCTCCTCAACCTGTCATTGCTAGCGGCAGGCGGTAAGGCAGGGGGCGCCACTCAATATCCGGTCCGGGGCACTACTGGGGCGTTGCACGCTCGACTGGCGTCACAATCTGCGGGCGCAGGAGATTGTGGCGGTAGTGTTTAGCGCCGCCGCAAAATGTCGTTAATTTCACGAGCGGCGCAAACATCGCCGCACCCGGGCACTAGTTGCTTTGCGCCCCATTAGCGCACTCTTAAGGTGCTAACAGGAGGCGCAAACCAACCAAATTTTTCCCCTGCTGAGTCTACGCCAGGAAGTATAAATTAGAATATTTAATTCAATGTAAAATCAAAATAAGAGGGAAAGAAAGATGGGATCAGGTGCGAGAGATAAAAGAGACAGAAAGAAAAAGTAAAAAAAAATATATATTTTAAAATCTCCAACGATAATTCAATTCTGAAGGAATGAGACTCCACAATTGTAAATGTAAATTTTCAGTGCCAGAGAGGTTGATTGGCAGTAATTAAGACTTATCACGCCGTTAAAAATTTGCTTACATCTGAATACACCAGCCCTAACTTTTTCTGATGTGTTTAGTGGGTAACTAGAGGGTAAATACCACAACTTCACACCCTTTATGTATTTTAATGCCGAATCTCTCTGCGAGGTACCGGTGTAGCAAAACCTGTGGACAGCAACTTCCTGATTTCCTTGTTTAATTGCGCGTGTGCAGACGCCAGAAGTTGCTGTCCGATTTACATTTTAATTATGGTGAGTGCAGATAGTCTCACCATTATTCTTATCACAAAATCCAGGCTGATATACCACCATAACAAATCCTATTAACTATTTATATGAGTTCCTCATTAAGTAATTTGTTAGATTGTTTTGTAAATGGTGAATTTGGCCTGTAATATCATCAGATGGGCTGTTCAGAATTACCTAAAAGTGGAATTCTGGATTTTAAATGTTACAAAATTGTTATCTATTACTGTTTGGTTTGTCTTGCTATGGTGCATGAGAATAAATTAAACTCCATCATAAGCTTATGCTTACATGATTTATAAAGACTTTATTCTGATTTTGCTGCAAACAAGATTGCTTATTTTCTTCATTTTTTAAATGTTGAGAAACTATTAAATGTTGGTGTTCAGAGAGATTTAGGTGTCCCAGTACACTTACCTGGCGTGGTGTCCGGACGTCGGGAAGCCCGCAGTAGACCTCTCCAAATTGCAAAAAGCCTCTTAACTGCCTGTTAACAACCTGTTAACAAGCAGTTAAGTGCCTATAATCTTCTTCCCGCTGTTAGGTGTCGGGTCCATGCGCACATCGGGGACCCAGCACTTGGGAAGATTGATTGGAGGCGAGTTGACAGCGAGTTTCCGACCCACTGTCAATCTTTGCAATTTTGCCAGATGTCCCGGCTCCAAACCCGCCCCCTGAGCGCCGGCAAAATTCCCCCCACAGAGTTAGCATGCAGGTGCAGCAAGCAATTTGGATAGCAAATGGCATGTTGGCCTTTATTGCTAGAGGTTTGGAGTACAAAAGTAAGGAAGTCTTGCTACAATTGTATAGGGCCTTGGTGAGGCCACACCTGGAGTACTGTGCACAGTTTTGGTCTCCTTATCTAAGGAAGGATATACGTGCCTTAGAGGCGGTTCAATGAATGTTCACTAGATTGATTCCTGGGATGAAAGGGCTGTCCTATGAGGAGAGATTGAGTAGAATGGGCCTATACTCTCTGGAATTTAGAAGAATGAGAGGTGATCTCATTGAACCATATAATATATTGAGGGGGATTGACAGGATAGATGCTGAGAGATTGTTTCCCCTGGCTGGAGAGTCTAGAACTAGGGGTCATACTCTCAGGATAAGGGGTCGGCCTTTTAAGACTAAGATGAGGAGGAATTTCTTCACTCAGAGGTTTGTGAATCTTTGGAATTCACTACCCCAAAGCCGTTGAGTATATTCAAGGCTCAGATAGATAGATTTTTGGACTCTAGAGGAATCAAGGGATATGGGGATCGGGCGAAAGTGGAGTTGAGGTCGATGATCAGCCATGATCTTATTGAATGGCGGAGCAGGCTCGAGGGGCCGTATGGCCTACTCCTGCTCTTACTTCTTATGTTCTTATGTTCATGTCATTCTGTAAGAAGGATTCAAATAAATCTGCCTGATTGGTTCATTTTGATGAAACCCTTTCAATCTTTTTCCAGACTCTTAGGCCGCGATTTCGCTGACTGAGGCGGGTCATTGAAACTTATAAAATTCTGACATGACTGGACAGACTAGATGCAGGAAGGATGTTCCCGATGGTCGGGGAGTCCAGAACCAGGGGACACAGTCTAAGGATAAAGGGTAGGCCATTTAGGACAGAAATGAGGAGGAATTTCTTCACCCAGAGAGTGGTGAACATGTGGAATTCTCTACCACAGAAGGCAGTAGAGGCCAGTTCATTAAATATATTCAAGAAGGAGTTGGATATATTTCTTAAGGCTAAAGGGATCAAGGGTTATGGGGAGAAAGCAGGGACCGGGTACTGAATTTGGATGATCAGCCATGATCGCATTGAATGGCGGAGCAGGCTCGAGGGGCCGAATGGCCTACTCCTGCTCCTATCTTCTATGTTTCTATGTTTATGGGTCCGGGGCGGCTGGTGTCAGTAGTGTGATCGCAGCTCACTGCCTGCTCAAGCCCACACTCTCCAAGTGATTTTACGTTGATTGGGGTTGTTAAGCCCGCCCTGCGAGGTTCCCGGCCAATTAAAAGGAAGTGGGTCTGGTGACGTCATTTGATGATGCGTCATCAGCTGGCTTCGTTAAAGGGACCATGTCCAAATTTAGTTTGACATTTGTGCTGTCAGTGTTCTACAGCATTGAGGTGCTGCAAACACTGACAAGCACTGCACATAGGTGCACAGCTACACCCAGGCTCTCCCATGACTCCCTCCATATGCTTATGGAGGGAGTCACAGCACGCAGGGAGGTCCTCTTCCCTTCCCATGGGTGGAAGAGACCTGCCCAGGACACCAACGCAGTCTAGTTACACATTGCACAGGACACAAGCAGGGATGTTGTCAGGAGGACCAGGCTGCAGTGACGCAAACCTTTCAATTATCTCAGTAGATCACGAAACGTTACTGCAAAGCCACACACAACCTCATCCTGCTGTGCCACTCATCACATCCCCATCACTCTGCCTTCCCTACCCTACTCCTGCACATCCTTACTCACACCAACTTAACTTCCACCTCCACCCATCCCTCTCTATCTACATTATCACTTCCCCATTTCACTAACCACTGCTCACACTCACCCTCATCCTACTGCAAGCATACCAACTAACAACACACAAGAGTAGGCACTTGGGTGGTTTAGCCAATGTTCATATGACGTTTCTAGTAATGTGCTGTCAAACATTCAAATCTTTATTTTCAACACCTTGCCTTCTTGGACAGATTTGTGTTCACCTTTGGAAGTGGCTTAGTGAGTTGCAGTGAATGGTGAGACATAAGGGTACCCCAACAATGGTGATGAGTGTGAAAGGAATGCCTTGAACATTGTAGGGATGCTTTATGGTGTTGGTGTGGGATGGTGCCAACCTGGCGCATCATGTGGCAGCCAGGGTGTGCAGCATCAAGTGAAGTAAATCTGGCTATGGTGAGGCCATCCCTTGCGTCCCGGGTGCTGATGCCATGTGTCCAGTGCAGCATCAGGTGATTGTGGAGAAGGTTGGTGTTGATGTTAGTGCTGCTGGTGTGCCTGGTGATGCTGGTGTTGGGGCTGATCGTGGTGGGATTCTGAGGACCAAGGTGAGATTTTTTCAAAGGCACCGATGCTGATGGAATAGATTGCAGGTGAGTTTGAGATGACAGAAGCGATCTGTCAGTGGTGAGAGAAGTTGTTCCAATGAGGTGACAGTGGATAGAGAGTTTGCTCCAAACACTTGCTAGCTGCATAAAGTGCAATATGTCTTCCGAATGCAGTAAGCAAGAGCTTCTAACCTTGGAAAGTGAAGACCTATGAAATGGGAGCTGTTACAGATCATTTGCAGCTGTCAATTTAGTAAATCATCCCATGCTGACACAACACCCGACCTCCTTACCTGACGTGATCCCCGAGTGCCGTGAACCTCGTGAAAAAGGTGTAAGAATAGTAAGTACCTGGTAAATTTGTGTTTAACAACCTTTTAAATAGCTTTTAATGAGCTTAATTGCCTGACCCACTGCTTGGTGTCAGGTCTGTTCAGCGCTGACAGACCCGACTCTTGGGAGACTAGCGTGGAGGCGGGTTGACAGCAGGCTCCTGACCCACTGTCAATCTTTTCTATTTTGACAGGTGACCCGCCTCCAATCCCACAATCTCAGCGCCGGCAAAATTCCGGCCTTAGTGTTGGACTGCACAATATCTTACCTATACTGCTGGCTTCTATTGATAACTCTATTTATAAATTATCCTGTATAGTACTTTAGCCTGTTATGAAAAGTGAATGGTGAGGCTGATATCATCCATCTTTGAAGTGACATGACATATAATAGAGTCCCATTACTGTCCAGGAAGTTTACAATAAGAAGAAGGATTGTTTGCTCTGTAGTACACTACTGTTAACATAATAAATATGTAAACTTACATTTCAGATATTAAGGAAGGCATCTTTGCCTCTGGAAGCTGCCTTACATGGTGAGAATGAGGAAAGCGTATTAGTAGCAAGCTTGAATCAGAACACACATTATCAGAAGTTATAAATCACTTTGTAGCTTCATTACAGAAAATGATTTTAAAGATGGGTTTTGAAAATTATGATTAATGAATAGAATGAGTCTACATACAATAAAATGGTAAAGAAGATGGTAGTTTATATAAAAAATAGACCTTTCTGCACTGGAATATTCAGACAATAGTGAGCAGAAAGTTAAATGTAATTCATATTATTCGAATAATACTTGCCAATATCATGTCAGAATCAGTCTTTGGGTGGAGCAGATTGTGATGTCTGAGTCTGAGAAAATTAAAGTTAGTTACCACTGGTACTAAAAAGTAATTTTCTTTCATGAAAGATCTTACCATGTCTCTCATATAAACATAGACGATAAGTTCCTTTCCTTTCCAACTGAGATCAGCTAACTCAGCACAGAAGTGGGATTAAGCCTGAATGCCACACCAAGTGATGTCTTAACCTACTTAGCCACTGGGGAGCCTTTTTAATTTATTTTTGAATGCTACTTTATATGTGGCAGAAGTGAGGGAGCACACGAGCAGAATGATGAATTGATTCTTGTCCTTTTGATTTGGGTACACAAATGATATCACAGTCTTCAAAGTCTTTTAAAGCAAGTGCTGCTATCAGGTGCTTGAAGGATTGGAAAAGGCATTTTTTCTATTCATGTTAGTATCTTAATTATATTAATATTGTAATATTAATATAATGTAAACTCAAGACTGACATTTTTTTCCTGAATAATCATGGGAACCTGCACTTATTGATTGAGCAGAAAACATTAAAAAAAAATTGTTAACAGGAAAAAAATGTTAAAGCTAGTGCTACTGGCCCTGAAATTGGGGTTGTAATACCTTTGAAATGCCCCACAAGTTCCGGATTTCTGTGTGCGCTTGCGTGAAATCCAGAACTTGCGGTCTGTCAACATACGCGTTGACAGGCCATCTGCAGGGGGGCCGAAAAAGCAATCGCTGGCACAGAGTTGGGCTATTTGCCCAGCGACTGGCCAGCAATTGCCCACTTAAGTCTTATGGTTGATGCAAGCAGGCAAGGGCCTGCTTGTATCAGTGTAAGGGAATATCTAAACCCTAAATTAAACATTTTAATATCCTAAATTATGCACATACACTTTATTAAATGAGTTTATGCAAATAATGGTCCGGATTACAATCTTAATGATGTTTAAAATTATTATCAAAAAATTAAATTTTTATTGAGGTCGGTGCAATGAAGGAACTTCTGAATAAAATTCCAATTCTGTACATTGTATAATTATTAGATTGGGGTTTCCATTGCATATCATTAGGGATTCCTTTCACAAATGATTGCAATGGAATCCTCCTTTGTAGGACCGAGCCCACGTGATCCCAGATACGCTTCCGAACCACCTGTGTCCCTGGGATCTGTGGGCCGTTACGCTGCCCTACGCCTCGAAGCCAGAGACCGCAACTCTTCGCAGCCCGGGCACCAGGAGGTACTTTTGGAATTGTTTTGTGGGTCGGCGACGCACTTCGGAGGTATGCCTCTGACTGCAATTTCTAGGCGATTATTCGGATCGCCATGCAAATATTTTACAATAGTTTGCTTTTATCTTGCAATTTGATTTTTAAAATTGGGCCTGTTGGTAAGACTTGCTTTATAATTTTTTGTAGACTGCGATAGCATTTATGTTACCAAGTCAAAAAAATAACATTTTGTTTTAAATGTTTGTTCATTAATTAATTTGAATTAATATTATGTGGTTCTGTAACTAAATTAAATGCTCCTTAATATGAACATCTTGTACATAGTGAACATTTCCTTTATTCAATTGCTCATGTTAAGTGTAAATTGTGGATTGTAGATGGAATAAACTGAAGGCAGAGGAAAGCATTCTGAGTATTCCCATTAACAGCGCAACCATTAACCATCTTCAGTTGTGCTTAGCTTAACTGCTATATCTTGGAGCTGCTGAGTTTATGAGACAATAAATGGCTATCACACACTGAATAAACGATGAGGCCACAGGAGCTGTTTTGTCCAGTAAACACGGCAGCTCCAATGCTCCCAGCTGTCATACTACAAAAGAGAGCACAAAATGAGAAAAATCTGTTTAGCCAATTGATCTTCCTGTTTTTAGCAGGCCTTGTGCAATTTGTACCACTGTGGACTCTCACTAATTTATTTAAAGGATTACTCCAGTGAAACTCAAACTCACAAAAAGTTGTATTTATGAGTCTTTTTCCAGCATTTGGAAGTCCCTAATTTTGTGCAATAAGTTTAAATTGACTTGTATTTCTTATTTTGTTTTTCTATATCCCACATTTTCTTATGCTGTAGTATTTTGCACATGAACATAGGGACTGTGTGATGGTCACACTCACCAGGGGCACGATTTTCCCACTGGAGGCGGGATGGAGGCGGGTTTCGGTTTGGGTGGGTTTGAAACCCGCCTCCACTGATAGTTTTCAAAAAATTCCGATTTTCCCCTGATTGGCCATTTGATTTCAGAGTTGCCCTGGGTCAATTAATGTTTTGGGACTGAAACTCGCCTCTGCTGACATCGCTATTCCAGCCTGATTTTAGGGCTGCTTGCTGCTTTGGATCATTCCACCGGATTTCTGCAGATTCTACACCACCTGCAACATTTTCTGAGAAACCACTATGTCCAATTCCAAGGCATGGGCCTCCCCGAAGTTCTCGAATGAGACACTGCAAATGTTGGTTGAGGGGGTGACAGCTAGCAGGGCGGTGCTCTTCCACTCATCTGGGAGGAAGAGGCCTTCCAAAGAAACCAAGCCTGTGTGGGTCCAGCTGGCAAGGGATATAACCTCCAGATCTGTGTGCAGATTAGGTGAATGTTTCTGTGTATTGATGAAATGCCATCCCTGTTGGAAAGCATTAAAATGATTTGATGCCAAAATGTTGGCGTTATGGCATCTGTTCTTTTGCCTTAGGCAGCTCCACAACACTTGCGTTGTCAGGTTGGTGGCCAGAGTGAAAGGAGGCCAGAGAATCATGTCCATTGTCTATGATGTCTTAAGATGGAGCCAAGGACATGTGCCAACTTGGGCAACCTATGCAAATCTGGCCAGGATAAGTTCACCCCTTGCATCACGGGCAGCCATGTGCTTGCGTGCTGCCGCTGCTGGTCGATAGACCGGCGCTCTGACCTCCTCCTGCTCCTCCTCCTCCTCCTCCTGCTCCTCCTCCTCCAGATCCTCCTCCTCCTCAGCCTCCTCACCCTCCTCCTCCTCCTCATCCTCATCTGAGGTCCATGGTGAAAAAAAATGAATGGTTCCCATGCTGCTTGCAGATGCCTCTGTTGGGGAAGCGCTCATTGCAAGCGGGGAGAGGGTCTTCCAAGGAGGTCCCACAGTTGATAGATTTAAGCTGCAGCACCTCCGACTTTGGAAGGCCTGCTAAAAGTGCTCAAAGACCTTTTAAAGCAAAGTTCTGCCACCTGCAACTATCTCCGATTTAATGTTTGAGCTGCAGCTGTGAGGAGACCACCCACTTGTCAACCCACCAGGTTTAGCTGGTGTGGTTTAGGAGGGTCATGGAACATGATGAAATGGTCAAAAAATAACAAGGGCCTCTCAAAATAGGCTTAGAGAGGCTCATAACAAGCATTTAAGCCTCTTAACAAGCTATCTGGCCAGCTGGAGGCGGGACCATTTCCCGCCCTGCAAAACCGGCACCGGCAAAATCCCGTGGAGGTGGGTTGGAGGCGGGTTCTGAACCCCCACTAATTTTACCCGATTTTCCTGCCTTTCCCACTTCCAAACTCGCCTCCTCGGGCCTCAGAAAATTGCCCCCCACAAGGTGCAATAAAGAAGTTGGTGAATTAAAGTTAAAATAATCAATGTTTGACTTGTCTGACCAAGCTAAGACACATATTTTTGTGAACTTTCCTGAGGGTACTCTTTTAATATCAAAAGAGAGATAAAAATAGTCGTAGATAAAATCGGCAAGAGGTGAAAACTTCAGTGATTTTCTTCCCTCAAAAATGTAATTGACATAATCTTATTTTTTTCAGACTTATTTCGTCGTATATTTTAACAATACTTGCCTCACTGGTTTGGTATCCACATTGGTGAGGGAATGATGGGAAAATCAAAAAAGAGATTGAAAATAGCTGTGCACCATCATCTCCACAAATAAAGGGAAAAAACATTTTCAAAAAGAAATCAGAAGATAAAAGTAAAAAGGTAGAAAAAATAAAAGGCAAAAATCTGTTATTTGAAGTGCTGTCTTCAGAAATAACAAAAATTATAATAAACTGTTAGTTGGAACACATGCTGTGAAAAGCAACTGGTGCACTGAATTACAATTTAGAGAAAAAAATTAAGCCCTTGCCCAGGTAACACAAGCAGCCAAGTATCACTAATGATAAGCCAATCTTTGGAATTGGCAAATTAATTGCCTCTAGACTGAATCATAATTTTTTTTAAATTTTTCACATTTTTACTTTTTATCACTGTAATAAATTTATTTTAATCAATCCTGAAAGCTGCCATATACCTGTACAACCAGTTTTCAGTAACACCCCCTGGCGAAAAACCTTTGAGCTGTGTTGATGGAAGAATTATGAATAAATAATCATATCATTGTGCTGCATCATAATTGAGCCTAATACATTTTGTATGAATGGAACAGTTTTATTTTTGTCTTCTGATGTATCCACTGCCATGTGGTTCCTTCATCACAGTGAGGGTGTCCATACTTAAAGGACTGCACTATTGTGCTTTAAAAATGGAATTTTGACAGATCAAGTTAGCTATATTTTATAATTGAATAGTGATTGTCTGGTGATGAATTATTTTGAGTTTTGATCATTGAGTTGTGTATCATAATAAAATTGCTAATAAAACAAATGATTTAGGGCTGCCATATGTTGTATCACTTTTATATTGTACGATGGGTAAGCAACTGTTCTGGATTTGCCCTGTTTACACCTTTTATGTTGAAATTCAGTGATTGATGGCTGGTGCCATCACCAATAAGACAGGAAGCAAGTTCCCCCTTTAAATGGGGCACAACCAATAAGCCGCAAATTAACCCAAATTTAAATGAAACTTAACAAATCAAATCAAAATTTTGTTTCTGGGGTTGATGAAGCACTCCAGTCCCTCCGGTGCCCACCAGTCGCGGAAGACCTCAAGGGTGCCGGCGGACACTGCATGCTCCATCTCCAGGCACAAACATAACCACGGAAGAGAGGCAGGCAGTCGGGCTAAACAACCCCCTCGACTGCCCACTGCCTGGACCTGTTAATGACCAGCTTGGCCAGACCCAGGAGCAGTCCAACAAGGAGGCCCTCCGATCTGCCCGCTCCCCTCCCTGTTTACACTACAGAACACTGACACCAAGACCAACACAGCTGAGTGCGTGTAAATCTTCCACATGTACTTCCTCATATGTCGCATTAGTAAATTTAAGACTCTGTCTGTGGCAAGTGACCCATAAAGACCTGCAATGTAAAACCACGTTGCTGTCCTGTACAGATGGGCTGAAAAATGGTGGCCTGGTAACCAACAGGAAGGTGGCAGTCATTTCCCTTCGCTGCAGGATTAGGGGCCAGACAACCATTCTCTATGGTTTCAACTCAAAAGAAGAAAAAGAACTTGTATTTGTTATGTTCATTAATAACTAGTCATTTTCATTATGAACAGCTAGCTTGAGCTAGTCACTTTATTCATGCCATGTGGACTTCTACAGCATCCATCTTGACTACTGCCTTGTGGGTAGCCTAGTTCATCGTGGGTAGTCCACTCTTATATATACAGCTAAACATACAGCAACATACAGCTCCACCTAGTGTACCATTCTAGAATGACATGTTACTGATCATTACATCCCCTTTCTTTGAGGTTAAACAAAATCAATATCAATCAACTTTCAAGAAAAATGATAAAGATGATATCAGCAACACTTTTGTTAGTGCTCTATAAACAAACATTTTCACAACAGTCAACACATTTTCAAAGCTTTACTTTATACTCAAAGATTAAGTCTATCAGGCTTTTTTACTTCACGTGTGGATCTTCTCAGCACAGGTAAGTCTGATGTGTTTTCATGAGAGCCTGTATGTGTGTTTGTGTTAGATTGTTCTGGTGGTGAGTGACAAGATTCAGTTGCGGCATTGTCATCGATTTGCTCTTGGATAGTTTCTTGTGTTTTCAGGAGGGAACGGAGGTTCCTCCTGAGAATCTGTCCTTCCTCAGTTCTAACAGTGTATGACCTTGGTCCTACTTCCTCAAGAACTGTAGCTTTCCTGTTCCATGCATCTGGATCCTCAATCCTGACAACATCATCCCTTGTCAATGGTTTCAGAGTTTTGGATGACTTGTCATAGTTTGATTTCTGTTTCAGCTTTAACAGTTGAAGTCTCTGTCTCAGTTCCTTACTCTGCTTTTCTTTTGCACAGCAGGGTAGCGTGGTGCGCAACTTGCGACCCATTAGGAGTTCAGCAGGTGAAGAACCAGAGTCTAAAGTTGAGGCTCGGTAGCTCAGCAGGGCGAGATAAGGATCAGACTTGCTTTCTGTCGCTTTCTTCAGTAGCTGCTTGAGAACTTGAACAACTTTCTCTGCCTTACCATTCGACTGATGCGCTATCAATTACTCATAAAAGACTGAGAGATAAGAGAGTAACTAAAGGCTTTTATTAACAAAAGAATGAAGGTCTGCCTCGAGTGGTCGACCGGTCCAGAAATACAAAGGGCTGGGGAGCAGTCACCTTTATACTAGGACTTGTGGGAGGAGTCAGCCGAGGCATGTCCAGGCATGTACACAGTGGAATACAAACAGTGGTTTACCACATTCACCCCTTGTTTAAAATTGAGTCCGGCGGGGTGAAGTGTATTAAAAGTTAGTGTATTGGAGTCTCTCCGGAGGTCTTGTCTGGCGCTGTGATCGGCATGGCGACGGCAGGGGTAGTGGAGCTTCCGGCGTCGAGTCCTGTGTGGGCTGTGGCACAGGCGTGTCATCCTCGTAGATGTCGAGCGGGTCGCGGGGCCCAGGCCTGCCGTCTGCTGGGGCTGGATATCGGATCGTTGGGGGGGGGGGTGGTAGTGAGTAGTGGGTTACTGCGGCCCCCGAGGGTGCAAGGTCTCTTATGGAGACTGTGTCCTCCCGCCCGTCCGGGTATGCAATGTAAGCATACTGGGGGTTGGCATGGAGGAGGTCGACCCTCTCGACCAGGGGGTCCGTTTTATGGGTCCTCACGTGCCTTCTCAGTAGGACCGGCCCTGGGGACGTCAGCCATGGCGGTAGCGATGTCCCCGATGTGGACTTCCTTGGGAAGACAAACATTTTCTCATGAGGGGTGGCATTAGTGGCAGTGCAGAGCAGTGACCGAATAGAGTGGAGCGCATCGGGGAGCACATCCTGCCAGCGGGAGGTTGGAAGGCCCCTAGACTTTAAGGCTAGCAGGGCGGCCTTCCAAACTGTTGCATTTTCTCTTTCCACCTGTCCGTTCCCCCGGGGGTTGTAACTGGTGGTCCTGCTTGTGGCAATACCCCTAGTTAGCAGGTACTGACGGAGTTCGTCACTCATAAACGATGAGCCCCGGTCGCTATGGATATAGCTGGGGAAACCGAACAGGGTGAAGAGGTCGTTCAGACATTTGATGACCGTGGCACTGGTCATGTCCGGGCAGGGGATGGCGAACGGGAAACGGGAGTACTCATCAATAATATTGAGGAAGTACACATTGCGGTCGGAGGAGGGGAGAGGCCCTTTAAAATCAATGCTCAGGCACTCGAAGGGGCGAGTGGCTTTTATCAGGTGGGCCCTGTCTGGTCTATAAAAGTGCGGTTTGCACTCAGCGCAGATTTGGCAGTTCCTGGTCTTGGTCCTGACCTCCTCAATAGAGTAAGGCAGGTTGCGGGCCTTGATGAAGTGGAAGAACCTGGTGACACCCGGGTGGCAGAGGTCATTGTGGAGGGCCCGCAGTCTATCGATCTGCGCGCTGGCGCAGGTGCCACGCGATAGCGCATCCGGGGGTTCATTGAGCTTCCCGGGCCAGTACAAGATCTCGTAATTGTAGGTGGAAAGTTCGATTCTCCACCTCAAGATCTTGTCATTTTTGATTTTGCCCCTCTGCTTGTTGTTAAACATGAAAGCAACTGAACGTTGGTCAGTGAGCAGGGTAAATCGTTTTCCGGCCAGGTAGTGCCTCCAATGACACACAGCCTCCACAATCGCCTGGGCCTCCTTCTCAACAGCGGAGTGTCTGGTCTCCGGGCCTTGGAGGGTTCGTGAAAAGAAGGCCACGGGTCTCCCCGCCTGATTGAGGGTAGCGGCCAGGGCAAAGTCGGACGCGTCGCTTTCCACCTGGAAGGGGATGGATTCGTCCACTGTGTGCATGGTGGCTTTGGCAATGTCTTCCTTGATACGGTGGAAGGCTAAGCGGGCCTCTGCCGTCAAGGGAAAAGAGGTGGACTTGATCAGCGGATGGGCCTTGTCCGCATAGTAGGGGACCCACTGGGCATAATAGGAGAAAAACCCTAGGCACCTCTTCAGGGCCTTGAGGCAGTGGGGCAGTGGGAGTTCCATAAGGGGACGCATCCGGTCGGGGTCGGGGCCGATGGCTCCGTGTTCCACAACACAGCCAAGGATGGCGAGGCGGTTTGTGCGGAATATGCACTTCTCCTTGTTATATGTCAGGTTCAGGAGTTGGGCGGTGCGGAGGAATTTTTCGAGGTTTGCGTCATGGTCCTGCAAGTCATGGCCGCAGATGGTCACATTGTCCAGATATGGGAAAGTGGCCTGCAACGCATTTTGATCTACCATCCGGTCCATCTCCCTTTGGAAGACGGAGACCCCGTTGGTGACGCCAAAGGGAACCCTAAGGAAGTGGTAGAGGCGGCCGTTTGCCTCAAAGGCAGTATACTGGTGGTCCTCAGGGCGGATAGGGAGCTGGTGGTACGCTGATTTCAGGTCAATGGTCGAGAAGACGCGGTACTGCGCGATCTGGTTGACCATATCAGCTATGCGGGGGAGTGGGTAGGCGTCCAGCAGGGTGTAGCGATTTATTGTCTGGCTGTAGTCGATGACCAGACGCTGCTTCTCGCCGGTCTTAACGACCACAACCTGGGCTCGCCAGGGGCTGGTGCTGCCCTCAATAATCCCTTCCTTCAGGAGCCGCTCCACTTCGGTTTTAATGAAAACCCTGTCCCCGGCACTGTATAGCCTGCTCTTTGTGGCGATGGGCTTACAGTCGGGGGTGAGGTTAGCAAACAGTCGAGGGGGGGTGACTCTGAGTGTGGAGAGGTTGCACCTGGTGCGCGGCGGGCAATTTGGGAGCTGCTGGCTGCGGACTGTGAGTGGGGGTAGGGGTCCACCGTACGCCATCGTAACACTTTTAAGGTGGCACTGAAAATCTAACCCCAGCAGGACGGCAGCGCAGAGGTCGGGCAGGACCAGAAGTTTAAAATGATCGTACACGGTCCCGTCTACTACGAGTGTCACTACGCAGTAGCCGCCGATGTCCGCCGACTGGGACTCGGAGGCCATAGAAATCCGCTGGTGCGCAGGCAGGACTGGGAGAGAGCAACGCCGCACCGTGTCGGGGTGGATGAAGCTCTCCGTGCTCCCAGAGTCAAAAAGGCAGATTGTATCATGGCCATTTACCTTAATGTCCATTGTGGAGCTGGCCAGCTGGTGCGGTCTCGCTTGGTCCAGTGTAACGGATGCCAGCGTAGGGGTCGGTGTGTCGCTGCGGGTATCAGATGAGGCGGTGTTGGGGGCCTGCTGCGTTCCGGCTGTCGTCCAAGATGGCGGCGTCCATGATCCCCATGTGGCTGGAGGCGTCCAAAATGGCTGCTGTACCGGTGGTTTGCACATGGCCGGGGAGGCCCAAGATGGCGGCCCACATGGCCCACACGCGGCACTGCTGGGGTTCGGGGTGGCTTTGGCCCTGCAGACGTTAGCGTAGTGTCCCTTCTTCCCGCAGCCCGAGCAGATCGTGTTTTTCGCCGGGCAGCGCGCTCTGGGGTGTTTTGCCTGGCCACAGAAGTAGCATTTCTGGCCTTGGGGCACTGCTGTCTGGCCTTGGGACACTGCTGCGGTAGTTGGGCCGTTGCTGGGGTGTGGCTGGGGTGGCACGGCGCTATGAGGCGGTCCTACCGTGTCCCAGGCTGTCATTCCTCGCGGCGTCCACGGTGCAGAGGAGTAGGCATCCATGCCCCGGTAGGCTGCATCCAGTGATAGTGCGAGTTCAGAGGCCTTGTTGAGGTCGAGGTCACTCTGCTCCAACAGTCGCTGTCGGGTGTAATTGGATCTGTGGCCCGCTACAAAAGCGTCCCGGATAAGTTCCTCTGTGTACATGGCGGCCTTTACATCCTTACAACCACAGGCCCGGCCAAGCACAGACAGTGCCTGAAGGTATTCCACGGTCGATTCCCCAGGTTGTTGTTTACGACTCCCCAGAAGGTGCCTGGCGTACACTTCGTTCACTGGGCGCGTGTACTGGTCCTTGAGGAGCTTGATAGCGTCCGCGTACGAGGTCGCATCTTGGATGACCGAGTACACTCGGTGGTTCACTTTGGAGGTCAGGACATCCAGTTTGTCCTCGTCCGATTTGATTGCTGCGGAGGCGGTCAGGAATTTTTCGAAACACTTAAGCCAGTGAGTAAACTTGGTGGATGAGTCCGCCTCCTGATGATCTAAGTCCAGGCATGCTGGTGTGAGGATCTTCTCCATTATAAAAATTTTGTTAATAAAATTGATGCGCTATCAATTACTCATAAAAGACTGAGAGTTAAGAGAGTAACTAAAGGCTTTTATTAACAAAAGAATGAAGGTCTGCCTCGAGTGGTCGACCGGTCCAGAAATACAAAGGGCTGGGGAGCAGTCACCTTTATACTAGGACTTGTGGGAGGAGTCAGCCGAGGCATGTCCAGGCATGTACACAGTGGAATACAAACAGTGGTTTACCACATCGACTGAGCATACAAACGACTGGATGTGATGTGCTGAAAGTCATACTGTGCTGCAAACTGTTGCCACTCCTTACAGTTGAAGCACGGACCATTGTCGCTAATGGCAATCCTGGGAATTCCATGTCTGGCGAAGATGGATTTCACATGCATTATGACACTGCTTGCTGTGGTGCTTGAGAGCAGTGCCATCTCAGGATAGATAGAATAGTAGTCAATCACTAATAGATATTCTTTACCATTCAAATGAAAAAGGTCCATACCAACTTTTTGCCATGGTGCTGTTGGTAAGTCAGCTGCTATCATTGGTTGCTTGTTTGTTTTGGTGTTTCTGACATGTCTCACATTTGCCTATCATGTTCTCAATGTCCTTATTTATGCCAGGCCAATAAACAGTGTCTCTTGCTCTCCTTTTTCATTTTTCAATTCTGAGGTGTCCCTCATGAATCCTTTTGAGCATGTCTTGACGTAGAGCCTGTGGAATGACTATTCTGTTTTGTTTTAGTAATAGTCCACTTGTGACTCAATTCTGACCTGATGTGATAGTACTTTGGACAGGAACCTTTTGGCCAACCATGGTGAATGTTCTCTATTACTGTTTGTAACACTGTATCTTTTACTGTTTCTTCTGCTATTTGCTTTGATTTTGTGTCTGACACGGGCAGTGCAGCAGTGACCATACTCACATGAACATCCACGTCTTCTTCAGTAGAGCTCATATGACTCATTGTGGGTGCTCGGGATAATGCATCTGCTAACACTATGTGTTTGCCTGGTGTGTAGATCAGTTCAAAGTCATATCTTTGCAGCTTCATCATGAGTCGTTGAATCCTTGGAGACATCTCATTCAGTTTTTTTTTTATGATGGCAACCAGTGGGCTGTGGTCTGTCTCAACTGTGAAGGTGGGAAGTCCATATATGTAGCCATGGAACTTTTCTAGTCCAACTACCAAGCCTAGACATTCCTTTTCAATCTGGGCATATCGACACTCAGAGTCAGTCATAAACCTGGAGGCATAGGCAACAGGCTTCCAATCTTCACCCTCTGCTTGTAGCAAGACTGCGCCTAAGCCATCTTTTGATGCATCCATTGACACTTTGATTCTCTTTGTTGGGTCAAAGAAGGTGAGTACAGGTGTGGTTGTCAGCACTGTTTTGAGGTTCATCCACTCTTGTTCATGTCTTTCTGTCCATGCGAACTCATTTGTTTTACGTAGCAGGTCTTGCAGACAGGCTGTCTTGGCTGACAAGTTAGGAATGAACTTTCCAATGAAGTTTATCACCCCATGATGCGTAGCACTCCTTTTTTGTCAGTGGGTCGGGGCATGTTGAGTATGGCGTTTACTTTTTCCATATCTGGCTCTGTTCCTTTACCAGATAGATTATCTCCTAGGAAAGTGACTTCCTGGATGCCAAACTGACACTTGGTTTTGTTGAGCTTCAGTCCATTCCGGCGTATGCTCTGTAGCACTTTAGTCAGTCTCTCATTGTGTTCTTTCAGTGTGGAGCCCCAGATGATGATGTCATCAACATAGACCCGAACTCCTTCCAGACCTTCAATTATGTGTTCCATCGCTCTATGAAAGATTTCAGATGCAGATATTATCCCGAAAGGCATTCTGAGGAAACAATACCTGCCAAATGGTGTGTTGAAGGTACAGTATTTGGTGCTTTCTTCATCCAGTTTTAGTTGCCAAAATCCTTGTGAGGCATTGAGCTTTGTGAAGTATCTGGCACCTGACATTTCACTGGTGATTTCTTCTCGCTTGGGAATCTGGTAGTGTTCACGTTTTATGTTTGCATTTAAGTCCTTTGGAACCATGCATATTCTTCGATCATTGTTCTTTTTCTTTACACATACCATGGAGTTAACCCAGTCTGTTGGCTCTTCGACTTTCCTGATGACTCCTAGTGTGGTCATTCTGTCCAGTTCATTCTTGAACCGGTCACGCTGGGGTGCTGGAACTCTCCGTGGAGCATGTACCACTGGCTGAGCATCCTCCTTTAGCTGGATCTTGTAAGTGAATGGTAGAACTCCAAATCCTTTGAACACATCCTGGAAATTACTCACTACAGAATCCACTGAGTCATCTGGTCTGCTTATGGCACAGTTTATACGGTAGACTCTCTTGACCAGTTCTAAGTCCTCACAAGCTTTGTCACCTAGTAGTGAATCAAGTCCTTCAGCCACAACAGAAAATATGAGATGATGCACTTTGTCTTTGACTGTCACTTTAAGTCTGCATACACCTAAGCTATCTATTTTCTGTCCATTATAGTTCTTCAGTAGTACTGACTTTTTCTGTATTTTGGGCTTTTCTTTCATATTTTTAATGTCACTCATACTGATTAAGTTTGCTTTTGCCCCAGTGTCTAGTTTCAATGTAACTAATGCTCCATTTACCTGCAGTGGCATCATCCATTTGTCCTCTTTTACTGCATTAACTTTATGTTCAGCATTGTCCATTCCTGAGGGCTGCACATTTTCTGTATCCTTTTTGATATTGTCACATGACACCATTCCTATAGAAAATGTCTCACTTAAATCAGTGTCCTCAATCACATTGACTTGGACTTGTTGCCCTTTCTTTGTTTTTACTTTTGAAAAGCATTGTTTGGCAAAGTGATTCTTTCCATGACATTTTGTGCACATTTTTCCAAATGCTGGGCATTGTTTTAACTGGTGTTTGTAACCATAGCGTTTACAATTAAAAATTCCATCCTCCAATTGCTTTGAAGTCCTGCTCTGCGCACGTTTCTTCCCCTTGTAAGACACAGCACCGACAGCAGCACTATCACTTACTACAATCGCATCATTATTATTTTCACTGAAAGTCTTCGCGTGCTTTTGAGCTAGCTCACTGGCTCGGCATATTTTCACAGCATCCTCCAATGTTAGTTCGGTTTCTCTCAACAGATGTTCCCTGACCTTTTTATCATGAATATCAAACACAATCTGGTCACGAATCATGGATGATTTCAGCTCAGAGAAATTACATGTCTGTGCTTTCAGTTTTAGATCGGTCACAAAGCTATCCAAAGTCTCATTTTGCTGCTGTGCCCGTGAACGGAACACGTATCTCTCATAGGTTTCATTCTTTTTGGGAGAACAATGTGTATCAAATTTCTTTAGCACATCGTCCAGTTTTTCTCTGTCCTCCGCTTGATCAAATACAAACGTATTAAATACCTCTATCGCCTGCAGGCCTGCAACCGTGAGCAGTAACGCTGTTTTCCTTGCGTCTGGCTTCGTACCGAATCCGATGGCAGCAATGTTGAGTTCGAATTGTTGTTTGAAAGTCTGCCAATTGCAGTCGACATTCCCCGTGAGTTTCAAACCCTCCGGTGGCTTCAAATTCTCCATGTCGTGTTTCACAATATTCAGCAGATTTTACCCCACTCCTGGTACCATGTTATGTTCATTAATAACTAGTTGTTTTCATTATGAACAACTAGCTTGAGCTAGTCACTTTATTCATGCCATGCGGACTTCTACAGCATCCATCTTGACTACTGCCTTGTGGGTAGCCTAGTGCATCATGGGTAGTCCACTCTTATATATACAGCTAAACATACAGCAACATACAGCTCCACCTAGTGTACCATTTTAGAATGACATGTTACTGATCATTACAGTATTTATAGAGCACCTTTTTATGTTCACAACCAACAAGTTAGATTTGATGTGCAGCCAATATTATGTAGGTAAATAGAGCAGCTAAATTGTGCACAGCAAAGTTCCATAAACAAAAAATGAGATGAATGGCCAGTTAATCTCTGTTCATTTGTTTGCTAGGACACCTGGAGAACACCCTTCTCTTCTTCAAATAGTACCATGGGATTTTAATTTTCACCTGAACATGCAGACAGGGTCTTGGTTTAACATTCCATTTGAACGATGGCACATCCAACAATGCAACATTGCCTCAGTACTTCACTGAAGTGTCAACCTAGATTAAGTGCTCAGTGTTGCAGTGGGATTTGAACCCACAACCTTCATAACTCAGAAGCAAGACTACTGCCAACTGAACCAAGCTTACACATAATAAATTAATATAGATGATAGCTTTGTTCTGAACTGGGATAAACCTATGGAACAGACTGTCAATTAGCACAGTGAATGCAGATTTAGGTAAAACATTAAAATAAGGCAGGGGCACGTTCCTAGTTGAACAGTGAGTTGAGGAATATGGAATTGTTACTAGGCCAAAAAAATAAGAACGGTCTAAGATGAGTTAGCATTGGAGGCACTGGGGAATTACAATTAACCTCAGTGTCCCAGGGCTGGGTTAGGTGGAGGGACATCAGTCAGATTTCCAGCTCCTGATTACTATCTAGTGCACATGTGGATATTGGGTGAGGACAGGATTGGTCACAGCAGAGATGGTCTACATACAGTATTTGAATAATCTGTGGACATTCACTATCGAGGCTCACTCATTAAAAATGGCCAATTGGGTGAGGTGCAAGAGAGTGGCGGGGGGGGGGATTTTTTTTAATGGACTTCATTTATAATAATTAATACTGACCATTTAAAATTGTAGAGAATATTTTTGCAAGTAGTTAATAACTGTAGGGATGTACCATTAAAAAGGAAATTTGACAAAGGGGAAAAGCAGTCAAGTTAAAAAAAGGACAAAAATCAGTTTGAAGTTCTTTGCTCCAATATGCTTACTACTCACTTCTGTTATGTATAGATTTGGAATGTCGTCATCTCCTCATTTAATGCTAACAATAAACCATTGTGGGCTTGGCTGGCTTTCACAAAGGTAAATTGTGTCACATGGTTCTTATCTGAACACTTGTTAGTTTAAGCAGCATAAGCCTAACTTGGTTCAATGTTCATAATGGTATCTATACAACACACAAATGCAGTGTTTATGTGGATGGTTCTTAATTGTATGAAGCTTTGATAAACATTTATTCAAAATATAAAATGGATACATAGCAGCCATCTAATTACTGTTTTAATTAATACAGCAACACCTCTATTACCCAGTAGGCACTGTTTATAAGGAAACTATAAAACATATATATCTAATCTTTCTTTGTAGCACACAGTGTGTGGCTCAGAAACATTAGTCAGTGGTGAGCTCTCCCGGGTACCTCACCCAAATGACAATTCTTCGCATGAGCCTAGACAAGGAAAAGGCCAATTTTATGTCCTGGAAATGGGCACTGGTGGAGCAAAATGGAGCAAGTGCCTGGACAAAGATAAGTCCAGCCCAATCTATGCCTATACAATGCAGTGTTTGAGTTTTCAGTGGGCTTGGAATGGTTGGTGGAACAAGCAGGGGCTTCATTAAAATATGGAGATTGAGGCAGGGGTGTTATGCATGCAATATACCCACATGTGGGCATGCAGGACATCCAGTATGAAGCATGGCCCGGAGATGAGACATCCAGGATGGCTATGGACTAGCAGCAGTTCACTTAAAGACTGTTGTAATACAAAATATTTTTAGTTAATTTCTCAACTCTTGGATCTTTTTTGTTCATTTTTGCCTGGTGGCATTTAGGTTCTTATGAGTTTTTATGTCAATTGTTCAAAAGAATTTCCTATTATAGGCACCATTGAGTTACTCAATGGGACTCCTCCTATCTGAGGAGACAGGAGAAGAGGAAGACTTATGGAGTGATAAGTAAGTCAGATTGCACAAGAGGTGCTGTGTGCCCATCTGTAAGTACCCCTACATCCACATCTGCAGCAAAGGTGAATATCTCTTCCTTTGGCAGACAATTAGTATAGGCGGAAACTCCTAGGGGTAAAAATTGGGTAGCGCCCTCACCATTAGTGCCCCGAAAAAGTTAGCGCCCCTGCGGGCGATTTTCCCAGGTAGCGCCCCAAGAGGGAGGAGGGGCGCTACTGGAATCGCCCCGCGTCCCTCTTGGGGCGCTGCGAGCCAATATCGCGGCACGTCGCACCACAGTACTGCAGGCCTTCCTCCCCTTATTAAAGGGGAGGGTCCTGGTATAGCGCATCCCAGCGCCCAGCTGGGCCACCAGGCATCGGGAGTGCCAGCAAACGAGGGGGGGCTTCATGGCGGCCAGGGACAGCAACGGAGGCAGGTGCTGGCAGGCGGCCAGCAACAAAAATGGCCGCCCACCACCTCACCTTTAACAAGCGTTGCCCCGGCTGCAGGTAGGCCCCCCTGACCCCGGCGGACATAGCGTCCGGCGGTAAATCGGGGTTGCCACCCAATATTACTGTCGGGGCTCGAGCAGGGGGCTGTGCACAGCGATGACATCATCGCCGGCGGCACAACGCCGCACGGCGTTAATGGTTAGCACCGCCGCTGACCTCCCGCTGAATTTCGTGAAAGGCGTTAGCGGCGCTAGCGCCCTCTTAGGGTGCTAACGGGAGGTGCAAATCAACCGAATTTAGCCCTCTTATTCTCAAATGAAGTTGGAACAGCAGACCTAATGGCACCACTAAGCCATGTGAATGCCTGACTAAGCCTGTTGGTAGATACTTGCTCGAAAGCACCTTAAACACAGTTTACTTTGCTGCCAGTGGTACTGCGTGAAAGAAATCATGACAGGATGATTAACAGCCAGCATAGATTAATTTGATACATCCATAACCACATTTGCAGAACTCAGCACACCTACCTGGTAACGATCATGGGAAACTGTTTACACAGGGCCTGGGTCAGTAGGGAGTCAGATGCAGAGCAGTGCCATTTGCTGCTAGGACATCTGCAGCTACCACACAGCATAGGCTTCGCATAGTCAGTGACTGTAACAGTCAGCTGTGGCCTGAAAATTGGTTCACTTCCTTGAAAAAGTGCTGCTATGCTGAGCTTTAGGGGTGGTGCTGTAGAGTGGCACCATCTCCACTTCAGTAGCCATCAAACAGGGGGCAGGTGCTCTGCTCCTCAATCATTTGCCTGCACACCCTGGATTCCTTTAACTTGATTTTAAGCTGGCACTTCTTAGTCCTCCCGCCACTTCAGCCTCTACAAAGATAGTTAATGGAGTAGAATGCCTTTTCCGCCCTTGCAAACCTTTCAGAGTTTTTGACACTCCCTTTTAATTGGCCCTATCCTTTTAAATTTCACTTATTAGCAATTATCCCCTCCCAGCACTACTATGCTCCCTCCATCCATCCACGTCTGCACTTGGACCTGTGAATGATTCTAAAAAGCAGCTTACCCTGGAAAGTGGAGTGCTACTGATGCTTTCCCATTCTGGCAGAATTTGCACCAGTTCCTATTCATTTAAAATTGACTGACAACTGTATATGAAAATCAGCCCCTGACTGTCAGCAGATTATTCAGTTCTGGAAAAGGTGTACTGTATATACCTCACTGCTTGTTATATTTACATATTCCCATGCTATGATGGCAATAAAAGAGATATGAAAGTTACTCAGTGTGTTGCATTTTTGAAGACAAATGTATTTTTAGCAGTGACAAAACTGAAACAGAAAATGGACATGAATGTACAATTACACTCGTGGTCCTGGTCATACTAAAGTAATTGGATAATAAAACACTTATTAGATGCATAATTGATTTTTCACTATTCCTATACGTTTAGATTCCCTGTGGCTGTGAATAGTTCGATAATTAGATCACAAATGAAATAATATTGCATCATTGCAAAAGCCCATTATACACATGCAGAGCATTCAATTTGAATTTTCCATATCTTTTCTTGCAGGGTTCCTCTGCTTTTTCTTTCAAAATGATCTGCCCTGTTTAAATGCAAATAAAATGTTTTTATATGCACGCTAATAGACTTGTGATATAATGGCAATATTGTATTTTAGTGTGGGTGCACAACAGCTGTGCATGTGTCAGGATATTCATCACAGTAGCAACAATTTAGCACTTGTTTTGCCTTATGGCAAACAATCCTTCGTGTGGTAGGACTCCTGACACATGCAGGTCTTGTCATTTATTATTGCCTGGTTTACTTGACCACAGAGGAGACCGCCGGAGTTGCTCTCTCCCTCCTCACTTTATCCTCATCTTCTTACACTCGTCTTCTCAGTTATTTACTGCTTTATCGGTTTGGATTTGACAATTGCCATTTGAGTTATCCGATTCGGATTTAGTTTTTTGTTAGTAGCAAACTGATCTGTGCAAAATAGTGCACATTTTCCATGTCGGATAGATGAATGCTAAATCCCGCACAGTATATAAAAAATATTCCAATGGAAATTTCAATCAATATATAATCTATATTAGTCAAAGAATATCATATGAATATTTCCTCATTTTCCTAACACACACACATTGTAAGATTGGATTGGGATCTATAATAAATATCTAAGCTTGATAAGATGTCTAATTAGCTTGCTTTGGACATAACCTGGTTCAAATTTTATCAATAGTTACCCGAGAAAATTCAATCACAACAAGATTGCAGTACAATACTGTGTGAAGTGTAATTAACTACTACTTGAAGAGTGATAAAAGATGAAGTCAGACACAGAGCTCCATTATTTAACAACATATACGCTAACACAATTACAATCATCACAAGTTAAATATTGAGCATTACAGGAAAGTAATTGGATATTTACTTATAATCAATAGAATATAACTTATCATAGGCATGACAGTACTTTGAATATATCACAATGCATTAAATATATCATTAGCAACGCCCATTTCCCCAGGTGCAAAGGTCTGAAAAAGGGGTCCGTGATGCATTTCGCCAGGTCTCTACCCCTTTTGCATTGCTCTGGGATTACTGTGGCTTCTCCAGGGGGAGGGCCTGTGCCTGGGGTTCATGTCGGGCCTGCTGCTTCTGTCCAGCACCCAAGCAGAAGGGCAGGTAAGTATACCATATACAACTTTGGCCTTTGTAGTAGTTTGGCTGCTGTGGTGGGAGGCAGTACTGTCTTCTTCTGGAATGCTTGTTATTGGAGGAGGAAGAAGACAACTGATCTGGTTGCTGTTGATATTCACCTCTCCCTTACTTTTTTTTTCTTTAGTCCCTGGGAGCAAGTTTCTGTCTTTTTGCACTCAGTTTCCTTGTTCTCTTGAGGTCTGTAGGGTTCTCAAAATTCCCACATTCCCCAAAGGTTATGGATAAAGGGACCCTGTATGGACAAGTTATTAAAAAGGGTACCCAAAATGGCTTCTGAGACCTCGTGACCAAGGCTTGCAGGATTTTAAAAGCAAGGCCCTGCAGAAGGCAGGCCCTTTCAAAACCTGAAACAAAACCTAACATGCATGGATCTGTGAAAGACTTTACCATTTTCTAAAGCCAGACAGCTAGGTAAACACAGAATATGCATTCCTCACCTTGGAACAGATCAAGTCAGGATGGCCCTAATCTTAAGGCCATTAACTTCTCGCATAAATAATCTGTAACAGCTCACAGGTAGCTGCCAAGCCAGGAAAGACGATTAAATTTCATAAATAACAAACAGCCAGGATATTGAAGCCATTAAACAAGGAGACAACCGCCCCAGAAGTCATTAAAGTAAATGACTGTAAACATTTTAGATGAGCCCGCCAAAAGTTAGACAAAGAACTGACCTGATTTGGCGTGCAGATAAGGGGTGAAGAACCGGGTGTAATTGTAGGCCCACCGGTAGCTCTCTCTCTCTTGCCTCTTGCCTCTCGCTCTCT
Organism: Somniosus microcephalus; assembly: GCF_052327205.1. Lineage (NCBI taxonomy): Eukaryota > Metazoa > Chordata > Chondrichthyes > Squaliformes > Somniosidae > Somniosus > Somniosus microcephalus. The sequence goes on along the minus strand of NC_140991.1, from coordinate 193,664,131 downwards.
TGCTCGCCCCTGACACCGAGGACGCCCATTACAACACAGGGGGCCAAACGGGGAGAAGAACGGAACCGAATTCGAGCACGCACAGGACACACAGGCCGCAAACGGGCAGATGAGACAAGACGAGACGAACTGTAAAACCGACAGGCAGAGAAAGGCAGCAAGAAGAAGCATTGGGGGACAAATGGCCTAGTTATAAGCTGGCGTTTGATGCATGCAAGTGAAATCAAGACAAACGGCCTAGTTATAAGCTGGCTTTTGATGCTTGGACAGTAAAAGCCAATCAAGAATAAGCTGGCATTTGAAGCTTGGGTAGGAAAATCATATTAATGGTAAAAACCACCAACAGAGCCCCAACCGCAGCAAACACATTGGCGACCAAACCGCCACCAGAAGAACAACCATTCCCGTGGGGTGATGTACCCCACAAAAGACTTATCTAACAAAGGAAAGAAGGGGTACATCACACAGACGACTCCATCACCACGCCCTGTGACCACGTGACGATGGCAGGCCCAAAGGACAAGAAGAGCGAACCCCAAAAACCACGACCGGCTTAATCTACAGGTTTCGAACCATAAAAGAAACCCCATTGGTGAGCATGAATTCCTGGCCCCTCGTAGCTTAACCTAGTTAGGTATTGGGGGTGAGATAAGGATAAGGGGATTTTTAATGTGTTTGTTCCCTCGATGTGCCGTGTGTTCCCCATTCCCAAATAAGTGTAATTTTATATGCCTGTAATTATTTCAGTAATTCTCAGTAAGATTGTGTTTTATTGTGCCTTTAATAAAAATTGCAGTTTTCTTGCACCAAACCACTTGTCTACTCTATTTTCTGTATCGCCGCCTGTACCTAAGTCCGGTCTCTAGAACCCAGGGGAGTGGGAGCGATTCGAACCGCTCAGAGACAGTCAGGGGCAGAGCTGACTGGGCACAAGCCACCCCCTACAGAAATGGCGACCGCGGCAGGACTCCGGCAACAGGGGTGCGATACAGTAGACAATGGTTCAGATGAGCAAACCATGATGGAGGAGAGGATTTCTGATTATGTGTTCAGTAAGGTGAATATTACAAAGAAGTGGATCACCAATCTGTTAAAGGCTGGGCATCCGGTAGATGCCGGAGCTAAGTGAACAGAAGGGAAGGAGCACAAGAAATCCCTAGAGAAGGCAGTCTGGCTGATATGCTTCAAGAAGCTGGTGTGGGAGAAATGGGTTTTGCTTCCTGGGACACTGGCACCAGTACTGGGGCAGGAGGGAGCTGTTCCGTTGGGACGGGCTTCACTTGGCCAGTGCTGGGACTAGAGTCCTGGCGGATCATATAACTAGGGCTGTAGAGGGGGCTTTAAACTAACTAGTGGGGGGGGAGGTTCTTAGAGAGCAAATAATAAAAATGACAACAGAGAAGGTCATAGACTTAGGTAGCAGTGGGGAAATTAAAAACCAGAGCGTGTCAGGAAGGGACAGAAGGTATGGAGTAAAAGGTAAAGTAATAAAAAGGGCAAAAGCAGGAACTAAGTGTCACAAAACATCTTTGAAAGTTCTCTATCTGAATGCACATAGCATTCGTAACAAAATAGACGAGTTAATGGCACAAATAACTACATATGGGTATGATCCTGTGGCCATTACAGAAACATGGCTGCAGGGTGACAATGCCTGGGAATTAAACATACCAGGTTATTTAACGATCAGGAAGGACAGGCAGGAAGGAAGGGGAGGTGGGGTGCCTATGTTAATAAAGGAAGGAATCACTGTAATACAGAGAAATGATATTGGGTCAAAAGATCAGGATAATGAAACAGTTTGGGTGGAGGTAAGGAATAATAAGGGGAAAAAAACACTAGTGGGCGTAGTCTATAGGCCTCCGAACAGTGGCAACTCTGTTGGACGGAGTATCAATCAGGAAATAGTTGAGGCTTGTAATAAGGGAACATCTATAATTATGGGGGATTTTAACTATCATATTAATTGGACAAATCAAATTGGGCAGGGCTGCCTTGAGGATGAGTTCATTGAGTGTATTAGGGATGGGTTTCTTGAGCAGTATGTAACTGAACCAACCAGGGGGCAAGCAACCTTAGATCTGGTCCTGTGTAACGAGACAGGATTAATTAAAAATGTCCTAGTAAAGGATCCCCTTGGAATGAGTGACCATAACATAGTTGAATTCCATATTCAATTAGAGGGTGAGGAGGTTGGATCTCAAACAAGCATGCTAAGCTTGAATAAAGGAGACTATGAAGGTATGAGAGCGGAATTGAGTAGAGTGGATTGGGAAAATAGATTAAAGGGTAAGACGATACATGATCAGTGGTGTACATTTAAGGAGTTATTTTACAACTTCCAAAAAATATGTATTCCACTGAGAAGAAAAGGGTGTAAAAGAAAAGACAGCCATCCATGGCTAAGTAAAGAAATTAAGGATAGTATTCGACTAAAAACAAGGGCATATAAGGTAGCCAAATCTAGTGGAAGGATAGAGGATTGGGAAAACTTTAAAAGACAGCAAAAAATAACAACAAGATTGATTAAGAAAGGGAAGATAGATTATGAAAGTAAATTAGCAAAAAATATAAAAACAGATAGTAAGAGTTTTTATAGTTATATAAAAAGAAAAAGGGTGGCTAAAGTAAATGTTGGTCCCTTAGGGGATGAGACCGGGAAATTAATGGTGGGAAATATGGAGATGGCAAAAACACTGAATGAATATTTTATATCAGTCTTTACAGTAGAAGACACTAAGAATATCCCAACACTGGACAAACAGGGGGCTAAAGGGGGGGAGGAGCTAAACACGATCAAAATCACTAAGGAAGTGGTACTCGGTAAAATAATGGGACTCAAGGCGGATAAATCACCTGGACCTGATGGCTTACATCCTAGGGTCTTGAGGGAAGTGGCGGTAGGGATTGTGGATGCATTGGTAATAATTTTCCAAAACTCCCTGGACTCGGCAAAGGTCCCGGCAGACTGGAAAACTGCTAATGTAACACCCTTATTTAAAAAGGGCAGTAGACAGAAGACTGGAAACTATAGACTGGTTAACCTAACATCTGTGGTAGGTAAAATTTTGGAGTCCATTATTAAGGAGTGTGGTAAACCACTGTTTGTATTCCTGTTTGTCCTGTTTGTATTCCACTGTGTACATGCCTGGACATGCCTCGGCTGACTCCTCCCACAGGTCCTAGTATAAAGGTGACTGCTCCCCAGCCCTTGGTATCCTGGACCGGTCGACCACTCGAGGCAGACCTCCATTCTGTTGTTAATAAAAGCCTTTGGTTACTCTTCTAACTCTCAGTCTTTTATGAGTAATTGATAGCGCATCAAGGAGACAGTAACAGGACATTTGGATAATCATAATTTAATAGGACAAAGTCAGCATGGTTTTATGAAGGGGAAGTCATGTTTGACAAATTTGCTGGAGTTCTTTGAGGAAGTAACATATAGGGTGGATAAAGGGGAACCAGTGGACGTAGTGTATTTAGACTTCCAAAAGGCATTTGATAAGGTGCCTCACAAAAGATTATTGCTTAAGATAAAAAATCACGGGGTTGGGGGTAATATTCTGGCATGGATAGAGGATTGGCTATCTAACAGAAGGCAGAGAGTTGGGATAAATGGTTCATTCTCAGACTGGCAATCAGTAACTAGTGGTGTTCCGCAGGGGTCAGTGCTGGGTCCCCAACTCTTTACAATCTATATTAACGATTTGGAGGAGGGGACCGAGTGTAACATATCAAAGTTTGTAGATGATACTAAGATGGGAGGGAAAGTAGTGAGTGAGGAGGACATAAAAAACCTGCAAGGGGACATAGACAGGCTAAATAAGTGGGCAGAGATTTGGCAGATGGAATACAATACTGGAAAGTGTGAGGTTATGTACTTTGGCAGGAAAAATCGTAGAGCAAGTTATTATCTTAATGGCAAGAAACTGGAAAGTACTGAGGTACAAAGGGATCTGGGGGTCCTTGTGCACGAAACTCAAAAGGTTAGTATGCAGGTGCAGCAAGTGATTAAGAAGGCCAATGGAATGTTGGCTTTCATTACTAGGGGGATAGAATATAAAAATAGGGAGGTATTGCTTCAGTTGTACAAGGTATTGGTGAGACCGCACCTGGAATACTGCGTACAGTTTTGGTGTCCATACTTAAGAAAGGACATACTTGCTCTCGAGTCAGTACAAAGAAGGTTCACTCGGTTAATCCCGGGGATGAGGGGATGGACATACGAGGAGAGGTTGAGTAGATTGGGACTCTACTCATTGGAGTTCAGAAGAATGAGAGGCGATCTTATTGAAACATATAAGATTGTGAAGGGGTTGGATCGGGTGGATGCGGGGAAGATGTTCCCGATGATGGGTGAAACTAGAACTAGGGGGCATAGTCTTAGAATAAGGGGCTGCTCTTTCAAAACTGAGATGAGGAGAACTACTTCACTCAGAGGGTGGTAGGTCCATGGAATATGCTGCCCCAAAAAGCTGTAGAAGCTACATCATTACATAAATTTAAAACAGAAATAGACAGTTTCCTAGAAGTAAAGGGAATTAAGGGTTACGGGGAGCGGGCAGGAATTTGGACATGAGTCTAGGTTCGGATCGGTCATGGCCCTGTGGATAGCGGAGCGGGCCCAGGGGCCGTGTAGCCTGATCCTGCTCCTATTTCTTGTGTCTAATTCTGTTAGATTCAGGAGATGGTTCTGTGATAGTGGATGGGCGGTTAGGATCAGATCAGCCATGATCTTATTGAATGGCGGAGCAGGCTCGAGGGGCCGATTGGCCTACTCCTGCTCCTATTTCTTATGTTCTTATGTTCTTATGTTTTTAAGCAGGTCCAGCTTTTGGACAGGCTCGTTGCAGCACAGGCAGCCGAGATAAAGGAGTCAGCCCTGGATGTCTAGGACAGGACTCTAGCAGGGGAGAAGTTACTGGTAGCCTTGCAGGCCCTGAATCAGGAAAGGGTACAGTTAATGGGAGAACATAAGGCCCAGTTGGAATACCTGCAGTGCCAGGTCACCGAAGCCAAGGGTAATGAGTTGAGGTTGCGGGAAAAGAACGCCCGCCATCAAGACAAGTAAGAGAACAGGAGGAGAAAGTAAAAGAAGTAAAGGCAGCTTACAAGTTAACGAGTGAACAGGGGTTTGAAGATGCAGATCATGGCCCCTGCAAGGAACAGATAGAGAATCTGAGCCTGGCCCTGAGGAAGACAAAGGGCATGGTGTGCCTCATAAGCCTGAAGGCAGGCCAGGTGGATTTTATAGGGAACGAGGGGAGAACAGTTCAGACATCACTGGTAGTGCCAAGGGACGACCCGGTGGAGGAACAGGAGGTCACACGACCACCACCCATAGCGCCAGGTTTTAGCGAGGTTTGGCGGCAAGGGGGGGTGGAGTCAGGGGTAGAAGCGGAGGTGGAACAGCCCCCGCAAGAGAGGCTGGAGCCGGGACCGATGTGCCCAGCCCGGCATCGGAGGTTCGGCCCACCCGTTAATGGCGAGGATGAGGGACCCCTCCAAAACCAGTTCGTATTACCCTGCGGCACCCAACAGCTTAGGGCTATGGTGGGCCATATCCCAAGGCTCTCCGAAAAAGAGGACCCCTCGATCCACTTCAGGGAAGTAGAGCAGGCAGCCAGCGTCAATGACTGCGATGATGCTGAGCAGGCCAAGATGCTGCTGTTCTCTTTGGAGAGTAGGCTCCTCCAGTCCCTCTCTGACAAGTGTAAGAGAGGGCAGAGCAGGTATGAGGAGCTCAGGGATGAAGTTCTGGAGGCCATGGGGATGAATGAGGGAAGTCCTTTCTCCCGTGTGGAGAAGACAGTGCAGCTCGCAGGGGAAACCCCGCAGGCTTTCACGGACATGTTATGGCCGGTATATAGGAGCGCCTGTCCTGGGGCACCTAATCGGGCATTCCTGAACCAGGGTCAGCTGGCCCACTGGCTCCGTTGCCTGGTGGCAAACAGCTTGCCACAGGTCCGGGCCAAGGCGGAAGTCTGGTTCAACCCCAAGAATCCCCTGACCACCGAACTTACTGTGATCAGACAGTTGACCCTAGTCTATAAGAACGGTAGGGGAACCGATGCACACCCACCCAAGGGGAAGGTGCATGAGGTAAAACCTGGACAGGGTAGGAAGGAGTGGCATCAGGAAGGGAATAACCCTTCTAGCACAAAGCTCAATTGTTACGGGTGTGGGAAGGATGGACACTGGAGGAAGGAGTGCAAAAACCCTTGGAAGGATAACAAGGGAAAGAATTCCACAGCCCCAGCCCAAAAGACAGAGACAGGAATCCCTCCTGCCGCGGTCGAGTCATTTCTGGACACCATGAGGTCCCTATTGACTGGCCACGGGAGAGTAGCAGCCACTACCAGTGCTCTGACCCCATCCGCCCCATCTAACCCACAGCCCTGACTAGAGCCAGCGCAGCCTGCCGACCTGTGTCCCCTTGAAAACGATGAGGGGAGCAGGCCCTGTGTTAAGATGTGGGCGGAGACAGTGCAGGGGAGATATTCGGTGGACACTGGAGCTTCCAGCATGGTGGTCCATTCGGAAGACCCGACCAATTCACCCAGGTCTAACAAGGTCCCATTTAGCCCAATGGGAGCCACAGGGAGCGAGCAGGCTGGAGAAATGGCCAAACCTTTGGCCATAGATTTAGGATCCCTCCATACTACGTGGGAGGGTAACCAAAAGACCAACAAGGTGGCCAAACAGAGGGCTAGGGAAGGAGAGTCTTGGGACCCCTATCAGACAGACCCGGTAGCCGCAATCTGGGACAAGGGAGGCACACAGGGGGTAGCTTTGGCCCCGGACCTAAAGCAGGTCCAAGCCCAAGATCCTGTCCTTAAGGCCGTCCCGGTAAGGAGAGAGAATGGGGAGTCCATAGAAGGCCCGTTCGGGGCAGTGGACGAGACTTTAAAACAGACTGCTAGTTACATTAATCAGTGTAAACTGTTTAAACCCGAGAAGAGAGAACAGCCAGTTGGGGCAAGGTCTGAGGATAGAAATCCTCAGCCTGCAGCGGGAGCAAGTTCACAGGCTGCACAGGCAGGCGCTGTGGCTTGTTTAAGGGGAGGGGCCATCCCGCCCACCGCTTGGGACACTCCCCCACTCTTCTGGGATTTAGATGAGGTGGGACCCGAGGGCGAAGACCCTGCCCCTAACCCAGGTTTAGATGAGGAGGGACCTGAGGGCGAAGACCCCGACACCGACCCAGGTTTAGATGAGGTGGGACCTGAGGGCGAGGACCCTCAGCCTGCAGCACCAGGCTGCGAAGAGTTACCTGCCCCTAGCACAGTTTTAGGAGAGGTAAAGCCTGAGGATGAAAATCCCCAGCAAGCGGTAGTGGAAAGCCCACAGATCGCACCGGAGGGGGCAGTGACTCGTGTTAAAGAACCACCAGCCAGAAAAACCCCACCAGCCAAAGTCCCTAGAAGGCCCCCACGAACGCTCCAACCAAGGAAACTGTGGTCACCGGCTCCCCATTTTAAAGGAACAGCCTCCCGAGTAAGGGGAAAATCCAAGGACAGAGGTCCCCAGCCAGCAGCCACAGGCTGTGAGGGACCGAAAGTACAGGACAGTGCGGCCACACCGAAGGGAGCGGTGTGCCGCAGCCTGAACAGGGATTAGGCTGGCCACCCGGAGATGGGTGACGGATGTACATAGTTTTGCGTAATTTTTAAGTGTGATATTGTTAAGTTTGGGTGTTTAGTTTAAGTTTAAACAAGGTGATGGGTAGTTTAAATAGTAGTAGTATTGTTAAGAGTGTTTGTATTTAAGTCGATTCGCGAGACTCGACTATGCTTCACCCAAGCCAGAGAATCTCCTCGGGACCTGGCTATATGCTCTTGTGTCTCTTTGTAGAAAAGGATTTCAGGATGAAGGGGGGTGTATTCCTACTCGCCCTGATAGGGATGAGCATTGGAAAGCGAGGTGAGGTGGAGGACTCCCACATCTGTGGGTGCTCAGGAGAGAAAGCACCAGCTGTGACTGCTGGGAACAGCGAACAAGGCGCGGAGGAGCCCGCCATCTATTCCCATGAGGGAAGATGGCCCGGGTGGTTGGGATCCAACTCCACCCGGTACTCCAGCCAGACCAGATTCACCTACGGGGAGGCCTCCCTCCCCTGCCCCAGCGTACAGGTTGTGGCCTCACGGGTTAGGGTCACTGAGGGGAAACGCGTGTGCCTGACTTGTAGAGGACAGATTCCCCTGGGAAGGTGGTGGTGGCTCAGAAAGCTGAGCAGAGACATGGGGGACCGTATAGCTGACTGGGAACGGATGGGGAACGACACCCACCGGATGGTCACCGGGACCCAAGGAGGGACTAGCATATGCTGGGATAAGTGGTGGGAGTCAGAACAGGAAATTTATGTCTGCATGTGGGGGTCACAAAAGGCCTGCCCCACAGGCATATCCATCATCTTCTCTGCATCATGGCAGGATAAGGGGAAGGGGTGGAATGGGATTCCCATCTACACACCTGCATAATCCCACGTTACCCAACCCCAGTCAAAGCCACTGAGCTAGTGGCACGCGCCCGGAAGCCCCTGCCCACGACTTAGGCAGCAAGGACACACAGAGAGGGGTGCCCTGCCACCACCAAGGGACCAGGGAATGGGATGGTACTAGTGCCGACGGAACAGGTACTGTACCAGGGAGTACACTACGCGGTAGCTTCCGTGATTCTAAACCTCACCGAGGTACATTTACCTGAGTGGTGCCCCAAAGAGACAGAGCAGCTATACCAGGCTCTGTTGAAAGACATGTTTAGGAAGTTCTACGAGTTCGATTTTGCCAACCTACACAAAACCGAACTGTACACCACACGCCATGAGTATTTTGGTAATGCGGGGAGGCGAAGAAGGGAAGCCTGGAATGATGTTTTTACGGCGTTTAACACACGGTCCTCTGTCATCAACAGTCTGGATGACATAGAGTTGCAGACACAGATAAACGGCTTAAAAACACAGTTGAGGAAAATATTGATGGATGAAAACAAGGTAGTAGGCTCAGAGTTACATGAGGACCAGGCCATGACGGTCCATTTAAAAGAAATATAGCGGAGCTGGAGAATGCCCTCATAAGAGAGGACAGAAATGCTTCAGATCAGGCTGCAGAGAACGAGGTGTGCGTGCTGTATGGGGCATGGTTGCTGGGCGAGGGCCGCAGTAATCTGGAGGATTTCAAACAGGGTTTAGTCCCCTCCTGGATCAGCAACAAACACCTCGCAGCCCTCCACCCATTTGAGAATGCATTGAGCCCGTGTCAACTCCGGCTAGCTTCTGAGGCCTACCCCGTTCCAGTAGATTGTGGATGGTCCAACCACACCATCATGGGTATAGCACAGGAAACTTTCTAGTATCTGGCACTGACGGGACCGAGCTGGTGCCGTACCATCAAAACTGCCGTAGAAACCAGCGCTAATGTTAAAACATACGGAGCTTTTGAGCTCCATGTGAATCAACAAACCCTGTTACAGCTTCAAAACAGTCGGCCGCATCTTAAAAGCATCTCTGTAGCTAAGCAACAGCTTCAGCTAGACCTTGCAGAGCCTGACTGGAAAAAAAAAGCAACGAGAAGTAAAAAAACTTATAGGAAACTGCTCCTGAATTTTGCCGGTAGATAGAGCTTTCCGGACATTTAACCTCTGGTTAAACGTAAGTTTCCTGTAGTAACAATGCCGATCATGGGTAGGACAGCCCGACCCACGCCGGTATATAGGGTAGAGAACATTGGAGTCATTCAAGGGGGTGCACACATCCGTTTCACAGCGGTCCCACCTTATGTCATAAAGTGGGAGCACGCTATGACAGGTACTGACCTCGCGGGATGCCGGAGTCGGGGAGCACACATAATACTGTGTCCCCAGCACTTGAATGCCTATTCAAAACCACAGTGCAGGTTTAAAGCTACTGATGCAAAACCTATAAATTGTACCATGGAGGTAATGGCACAAGACCATGTTCCCCCACAGGTAGCATATATAGGAGGTGGGACATATTGTGTCACCACAGGTGTGCCCCACTACCAGCATGGACAGCATAGCTGGTGTCCGGTAAGTGACAGCAGTTTCTGCTTTAAACCCGAGGCAGAAGTTCAAGTGGCCCAGGAACGAATTGTCCCCATTCCTGAACCCTCCACTGTTCACCTCACTGTAAAGGAGAATTTCACCAACCTGCAGAAGTATGTAGCACATTTCAGCTACGAAATCCCCCCTGTCCCAGAACACCTTGCCAAAATACTCAAAGCAGTAATAGTCTCACAAAAACATTTCTACACTCTGGAGCAGAAGATGGTAGAGATAGGGGCCAAGATACTGGACATTGTAGTTCCACCCTGGTGGGACATTTTTGAAAACATAGAGGTCCCTTCGTGGATTAGACTGGCTTCCCACATCCTCGTGGTTTGCCAGCTGGGAATAGTATTGTACCTAGTGTGCACTCAGTGCAAGGGAAAAGGCCAAATACTAGAATTCCAAAACCAAAGGACCTGGAAGGAACATTATGTGAAGGTGGAGGGAGACATACCTGTTTGAATTTTTATTGTATTTCTGAATAAAGATTGTTGTTCTTTTGTGTTTTGTTGTTTTTCAATAAGGATTTTCGATGTGTTGTTTTAATAAAGATGTATGTGTACCAAGTGGTGCAGGGGTGTTGGACCCCTCCATGCTTGGATGTGTGTGAACGACTGTAATTATTCTATGTATGCTTATGTACACTACATTTTTACAGAATGGGAAATGCATGTGTCGTGGGATCATAGATAGGTAATTGCAGGGGAAGATTGACTATGGAGGGTCGGACATTTTGCTCACCTTGCCAGGATGATACTTAAAGCGAGTTTAGTATCAACAGGGGGGAGTGTAGGGTTCTCAAAATTCCCACATTCCCCAAAGGTTATGGATAAAGCGACCCTGTATGGACAAGTTATTAAAAAGGGTACCCAAAATGGCTTCTGAGACCTCGTGACCAAGGCTTGCAGGATTTTAAAAGCAAGGCCCTGCAGAAGGCAGGCCCTTTCAAAACCTGAAACGAAACCTAACATGCATGGATCTGTGAAAGACTTTACCATTTTCTAAAGCCAGACAACTAGGTAAACACAGAATATGCATTCCTCACCTTGGAACAGATCAAGTCAGGATGGCCCTAATCTTAAGGCCATTAACTTCTCGCATAAATAATCTGTAACAGCTCACAGGTAGCTGCCAAGCCAGGAAAGACAATTAAATTTCATAAATAACAAACAGCCAGGATATCGAAGCCATTAAACAAGGAGACAACCGCCCCAGAAGTCGCTAAAGCAAATGACTGTAATCATTTTAGATGAGCCTGCCAAAAGTTAGACAAAGAACTGACCTGATTTGGCGCACAAATAAGGGGTGAAGAACCGGGTGTAATTGTAGGCCCACCGGTAGCTCTCTCTCTCTTGCCTCTTGCCTCTCGCTCTCTTGCTCGCCCCCGACACAGAGGACGCCCATTACAACACCGGGGGCCAAACGGGAAGAAGAACGGAACTGAATTCGAGCACACACAGGACACACAGGCCGCAAACAGGCAGACGAGACGAGACGAGACGAGACGAACGGTAAAACCAATAGGCAGAGAAGGGCAGCAAGAAGAAGCGTTGGGGGACAAATGGCCTAGTTATAAGCTGGCGTTTGATGCATGGACAGTAAAAGCCAATCAAGAATAAGCTGGCATTTGAAGCTTGGGTAGGAAAATCATATTAACGATAAAAACCATCAACCGAGCCTCAACCACAGCAAACCCGTCGGCGACCAAACCGCCACCAGAAGAACAACCATTCCCGCGGGGTGATGTACCCCACAAAAGACTCTTATCTAACGAAGGAAAGGAGGGGTACTTCGCACAGACGACTCCATCGCCACGCCCTGTGACCATGTGACGATGGCAGGCCCAAAGGACAACAAGAGTGAACCCCAAAAACCACAACCGGTTTAATCGACAGGTTTCGAACCGTAAAAGAAACCCCATTGGTGAGCATGAATTCCTGGCCCCTCGTAGCTTAATCTAGTTAGGTATTGGGGGTGGGATAAGGATAAGGGGATTTTTAATGTGTTTGTTCCCTCGATGTGCCGTGTGTTCCCCATTCCCAAATAAGTGTAATTTTATATGCCTGTAATTATTTCAGTAATTCTCAGTAAGATTGTGTTTTATTGTGCCTTTAATAAAAATTGCGGTTTTCTTGCACCAAACCACTTGTCTACTCTATTTTCTGTATCGCCGCCTGTACCTAAATCCGATGTCTAGAACACAGGGATGTGGGAACGATTCGAACCGCTCAGAGACAGTCAGGGGCAGAGTTGACTGGGCACACGCCACCCCCTACATAGGGGCTTAAACCATTATACACAATTGGGATGAGTTACATGCGCAAACTGCTGTGGCAATCTCTCTCTGCCATTTTCCATGAACTGATATAAATTCTCCTCCAGCCAGCTGATCAGCACACCATCCTCCGTAGTAATATGATTGTATTTTTTTACTTTTTATTTTAAAAACCTATAGGGGCACCTGTGGTTGTCTCTAATTATTGTCTTTTTTGGTTGTCTTCTTCTCATACTAGATTAACAAACCTGGCTTGTATGTTATTTCTATGTACTACTGTTTTCCCTCTGGTGCATAGAATTAGGCTATTAAGCTAACAGCTGTAATACACTTTGTAGCCTTTACTTCTGTTCATTTAAACAGTTAACCTTTCTTAACCTGGCAACATCTACTCTTAAACTATCAGCTCAGTGGGTAGGAAAAACATGATCTTGACTAGTTTAGCTATCACAAATGAAATTTCATTCAAGAGGACACCTTTAATGATTAACTAAGATGATCAATTCAATTACATAGTACGATAGCAAAATACTGCAGATGTTGGAAATCCGAAATAACAACAGAAAATGCTGGAAAAACTCAGCAGGTCAGGCAACATCCGTGGAGAGAAATTTGAGTTGACATTTCGGGTTGGACCCTTCTTCAAAACTGGAAAGGAAAGAAACTAGATCGAAGGCAGGGCTGCGATCAGACAAAAGAATAAAAGAAACAAAAGAAGAAAAGAGATTAGAAGCTGGACGAGATGGTAATAGGCTGGGATTAGGTGTAAAGTGTACTGGCAGGGCAAAAGATAGCTGCCAGGTGTGAGAGAGAAACAAAAGGAAAGGGGGGGGGGGAAAGGAGTGGAACAATTACAAGAGAAAATGAAATGGGGGCCGAGCTTATGATCTGAAATTGTTGAACTCGATATTGAGTCCGGAAGGCTGCAGACTGCCTAATCGGAAGATGAGGTGCTGTTCCTCGAGTTTACGTTGAGCTTCCGTGGAACAATACAAGAGGCCAAGGATGGTGAGGTCCGAGTGGGAATGGAGCGGTGAATTAAAATGACAGGCGACCGGAAGTTCGGGGTCACCCTTACGGACTGAGCGGAGGTGTTCCGCAAAGCGGTCACCCAATCTGCGTTTGGTCTCCCCAATGTAGAGGAGACCGCATTGTGAGCAGCGAATACAGTATACTAGATTGCGAGAAGTACAAGTAAATCGCTGTTTCACCTGGAAGGGGTGTTTGGGGCCCTGGACAGTGGGAAGGGGGGAGGTATAGGGGCAGGTGTTACATCTCCTCCGCTTGCACGGGAAGGTGCCAGGCGAAGGGGAAGGGCTGTTTGGGGTGATAGAGGAGTGGACTAGGGTGTCTCGGAGGGAGCGGTCCCTGCAGAATGCTGAAAGGGGAGGGGAGGGGAAGATGCGTTTGGTGGTGGGATCACTTTGGAGGTAGCGGAAATGCCGGAGGATGATCCGTTGAATGTGGAGGCTGGTGGGGTGAAAGGTGAGGACAAGAGGAACCCTATCGTGGTTCCGGGAGGGAGGGGCAGGGGTGAGGGCAGAAGTGCGGGAGATAGAACTGACACGGTCGAGGGCAGTGTCAACCACGGTAGAGGGGAATCCTCGGTTGCGGAAAAAGGAAGACATGTCTGAAGCACTGGTGTGGAAGGTGGCGTTGTCGGAGCAGATACGGCGGAGGCGGAGAAACTTTTCGTGGGCTATGTGGAACAATCTTTGTTCCAGTCCTACTCGGGTCCCCTCCCTCACCTCTTTTTCCGATACATTGATGACTGTATCGGTGCCGTTTCCTGCTCTCGCCCCGAACTTGACAATTTCATTCACTTTGCCTCCAATTTCCACCCTTCCCTCACCTTCACATGGTCCATCTCGGACTCTTCCCTTCCCTTCCTCGACTTCTCCGTCTCCATCTCTGGGGATAGGTTATCGACCAATATTCACTACAAGCCCACTGACTCCCACAGCTACCTGGATTACACTTCCTCCCACCCCGCTTCCTGTAAGGGCTCTATTCCATTCTCCCAGTTTCTCCGCCTCCGCCGTATCTGCTCCGACGACGCCACCTTCCACACCAGTGCTTCAGACATGTCTTCCTTTTTCCGCAACCGAGGATTCCCCTCTACCGTGGTTGACGCTGCCCTCGACCATGTCAGTTCTATCTCCCGCACTTCTGCCCTCACCCCTGCCCCTCCCTCCCGGAACCACGATAGGGTTCCCCTTGTCCTCACCTTTCACCCCACCAGCCTCCACATTCAACGGATCATCCTCCGGCATTTTCGCTACCTCCAAAGTGATCCCACCACCAAACGCATCTTCCCCTCCCCTCCCCTTTCAGCATTCCGCAGGGACCGCTCCCTCCGAGACACCCTAGTCCACTCCTCTATCACCCCAAACAGCCCTTCCCCTTCGCCTGGCACCTTCCCGTGCAAGCGGAGGAGATGTAACACCTGCCCCTATACCTCCCCCCTTCCCACTGTCCAGGGCCCCAAACACCCCTTCCAGGTGAAACAGCGATTTACTTGTACTTCTCGCAATCTAGTATACTGTATTCGCTGCTCACGATGCGGTCTCCTCTACATTGGGGAGACCAAACGCAGATTGGGTGACCGCTTTGCGGAACACCTCCGCTCAGTCCGTAAGGGTGACCCCGAACTTCCGGTCGCCTGTCATTTTAATTCACCGCTCCATTCCCACTCGGACCTCACCGTCCTTGGCCTCTTGTATTGTTCCACGGAAGCTCAACGTAAACTCGAGGAACAGCACCTCATCTTCCGATTAGGCAGTCTGCAGCCTTCCGGACTCAATATCGAGTTCAACAATTTCAGATCATAAGCTCGGCCCCCAAATACATTTTCTCTTGTAATTGTTCCACTCCTTTCCCCCACCCCCTTTCCTTTTGTTTCTCTCTCACACCTGGCAGCTATCTTTTGCCCTGCCAGTACACTTTACACCTAATCCCAGCCTATTACCATCTCGTCCAGCTTCTAATCTCTTTTACTTCTTTTGTTTCTTTTATTCTTTTGTCTGATCGCAGCCCTGCCTTCGATCTAGTTTCTTTCCTTTCCAGTTTTGAAGAAGGGTCCAACCCGAAACGTCAACTCAAATTTCTCTCCACGGATGTTGCCTGACCTGCTGAGTTTTTCCAGCATTTTCTGTTGTTAATTCAATTACATAGATTCTTTTCCAAGGTGTCATTCAAACGACAGGCACAAGTCAGGAGCTATAATTACTTGGTTTAATTAGTTTGATAAGGAACAGGTTTCTAACTGAGTGTTACAGTAAAATTCAATGACAGCTAGATTGTGGGTTGCATGAAATCTAATCCATCTCGCGTACAAGGGCTGTGGAGAATCCAAAAATCCTTATCTCCAAAAGAGTAAAGGCCATCTATAATTGTGTAACAAATCTGTTGTGTATATAGCAAGCAAATGTAAATTGGGAAGGACAAGAGCAGCAATGTCGTGGGTACACCATCATCTCCAAGTTCCTCTCCAAGTCACACACTATCCTAACTTGACATATATCGGTGTTCCTTCATCATCACTGTGTCAATATCCTGGAATTCTCTACTTAACACCATTGTGGGGATGCCATCACCACAAGGGCTCCTGAAGTTCAAGAAGGAGTCCCAAGGCAACCTCAGGGCAACCAGGAATTGCAATAGATGTGGCCTTGTCAATGTTGCCCACATCATGAGAAGAAATAAAGAAAACTATTAGAAAAGGTGTTGCATACAGTCTTGAGTATAACTTGTAGATCAAGAGGTTAACAATCCCCAATAACCTGAAATAAACTTGGTGTGGAGATGCCGGAGTTGGACTGGGGTGGACAAATGTAAGAAGTCACACAACACCAGGTTATAGTCCAACAGCTTTATTTGAAATCACAAGCTTTCGGAGCGCTGCTCCTTCGTCAGGTGAAGTGGAGAAATGCATAAAGACACAGCTTATATAGTCAGAGAATCATGTCAGATGTTTACAGGTAATGTTTCCAACTGCCATTTATCACACCTCGGCAGAGAGACAATCACAGCAATCAAAGGTGTGAATGGTGTCCAAACAGGTCAGTCAGGAAAACATTACATCAAAGAACAATGAGGTGGGGTCACAAGGGGTCAAATATTGCAGATGCTGGGGCCTGTATGAAAAACAAAAGAACAGACAAAAAACATTTTTTTTGCTGGAAATCACAGCAGGTCCAGCCGCATCTGTGTAGAGAGAACAAGCCAATGTCGACTCGAGTCTGGATGCCCCTGCGTCAGGTGGGGTTACATGTAGCGTGACATGACCCTAGATCTCGGTTGAGGCCGTCCTCATGGGTGCGGAACTTGGATATCAGTTTCTGCTCGACGATTTTGCATTGTGTGTCTCGAAGGCCGCCTTGGAGAATGCTTACCCGAAGATCGGAGGCTGAATGTCCTTGACTGCTGAAGTGTTCCCCGACTGGGAGGGAACACTCCTGCCTGGTGATTGTTGCGCGGTGTCCGTTCATCCGTTGTCGCAGTGTCTGCATGGTCTCGCCGATGTACCATGCTCCGGGGCATCCTTTCCTGCAACTTATGAGGTAGACAACATTGGCCGAGTCACATGAGTATGTACCATGTACCTGGTGGGTGGTGTCCTCACGTGTGATGATGGTATCTGTGTTGATGATCTGGCATGTCTTGCAGAGGTTGCTGTGGCAGGGTTGTGTGGTGTTGTGGTCGCTGTTCTCCTGAAAGCTGGGTAATTTGCTGCGAACGATGGTCTGTTTGAGGTTAGGCGGCTGTTTGAAAGCGAGTAGTGGAGGCGTGGAGGCCAGACCTGCTGTGATTTCCAGCAAAAAAAATGTTTTTTGTCTGTTTTTTGTTTTTCATACAGACCCCAGCATCTGCAATATTTGACCCCTTGTGACCCCACCTCATTGTTCTTTGATGTAATGTTTTCCTGA
Source organism: Somniosus microcephalus (assembly GCF_052327205.1). NCBI lineage: Eukaryota > Metazoa > Chordata > Chondrichthyes > Squaliformes > Somniosidae > Somniosus > Somniosus microcephalus. Next base: position 193,646,863 of record NC_140991.1, on the reverse strand, counting down.
CTGACCTGTTTGGACACCATTCACACCTTTGATTGCTGTGATTATCTCTCTGCCGAGGTGTGATAAATGGCAGTTGGAAACTTACCTGTAAACATCTGACATGATTCTCTGACTATATAAGCTGTGTCTTTATGCATTTCTCCACTTCACCTGACGAAGGAGCAGCGCTCCGAAAGCTTGTGATTCCAAATAAAGCTGTTGGACTATAACCTGGTGTTGTGTGACTTCTGAAATAAACATGTGACATATAGCTGTTTTACTGTATTTAAATGATGTTTGCAGCTTGGTAAGTGAAGCTGTGTGCATTGTGTAAGTATGGATGCACAGAGCCTTACTTACCTTACAAACAGCAATGTGAAGCTGCTAGCTTGTACCCTTCTAAAGCAGACACTAGTCTCAAAATTATCTACACTTTAAACACCATTAAAGGAATAGGCCAGAAGGAGAGGCTGAAAAACTAGAAGATGGGAACATGTATACAGAAAAAGCTGTATAGCTATTGGAGAAATTGAAATAATAAAGTGCAGTGGAACTGGCTAGAAGGGTGAATGGGCAGAGAGTGAAAATGCATCTTATACTGATTAAAGCCTGTAAAAAGACAAGCAATAACCACAGAGAACTTGGAATGAAATTAAAATTAAAAGAAATCTTTAATATTCATTCCTTTTGCAAATGATTTGTGTTAGATTAAATTCAGGTTCATTACACGTTGCTGCAAGTCTCTCTCCACCATTATTCGATTTGTGTAATGGGCATTCTGCTATCATACCACATGGTTATAACCTTAGACAAGTGTCAATAATAATATGAAATTAGTATTGCTAATACTACTCTGATAATATCGGGTAAAATTACCTGCTCAATTGTACATTTAAGAAAGATCTTCAGATAGGATGAAGGTAAAGTAAATGGATCCTAAAACTCATGGAGGAAAAATTGGGTTGCTTTGCGCCTCCCGTTAGCGTCCCCGGGGGGTGCTAATGGGGCGCAAAGCCCCTAGTGCCCAAGAGCGATGCCGCTAACGCCTCCCGCGAAATTCAGTGGGAGGTTAGCGGCGGCGGTAGCCAGTAGCGCCCCGTAGTGCTGCGTCACCGGCAATGACACCATCACCATGCTCAGTGCTCTGCTCACACCCCAGCTGCAAACTTCGGTAGCCCCAGGGTCCAACAGGGCCAGGGTGGCATTTTTGCAGCCGCGGTGGCGCAAGTTAAAGGGCAGGTGTCAGGCAGCCATTATTTTTTTGGCCGACTGCCAGCACCTGCCCCCTTCCACTTATTTATTTGGGGTGCCAGCCGTGATCACTCAGCCCAGCATTCTTCTTGAGTCCCGGGCTGTTTTCACTACATTCCGCTCCCCGGTGGTCCAGCAGGGCCTTGGTGTGTGCAGTGCTAGGCCCCTCCCCTTTAATCAGGGGATGGAGGCCTGCAATACCGCGGCAATATGTGTCGATGCGCGTGGCACTGCTGCACGTAGTGCTGCGATATTCAGTTGTAGCGCCCCAGGAAGGAGGTGGAGCGCTTCCAGTAGCGCCCCGCCTCCTGCTTGGGGCACTACCACTGAATTTACAGTGCAGGGGCGCTAACTTTTTCGGGGCGCTAAAAGTAGCGCTCAGGCAAAGTTAGCGCCCCAAAGGGCGTGCCACCAAATTTCTCCCCCATGATGTCTTTTACCTTCCTCATTCAGAGCTGTAATTGACTTAAATGGACAGATCTTGATGTTCCTGGAAGACGCCCAAACATTAGAAAGGAGCCTGCGATCAGGTAAGGAGTGGGGACAGTCCTTAAGACTACTTCATTCACAATCAAGAGATTTACAAGGGGAGTCCTGGGTCAATTCACAGTTTAATCTATCAGCTTCAACGCTGATGGGTTTTGCCCATTTACATTTAGGTGTCAGGCTCAAGCACTTGGTGATGATGAAACGTTCCATCCTAGGAAGGAAAAAGAACCTTGCCTCACAATAAGCATGATGTCTGTCAGCCATCCATACTGGTTGCACAGAAATACAGAGTCTGAAATGCAGTGCTCAGTTCTATAACGATTCCTATATTTTACAGAAAGGAGGGTATTTTACTGGAATCTTCAGCCAAGTATGGATGTTGGACAGGCACTAACTCGCCTCATGTTATAGTCACAAACTTTAATGAACTGGATCCCTTTCTGCTCATGAAGGCCATGGGATTGGTGGTAAGGGCCAGGATGGCTATATGTGTGCCATCTACAATGCCTTTCAATTTGAGGAAACCTGCCATGTGGAAGATGTGCGGTGCCCTCTTATGCAGCTGGCAGCTTTCCATGAGTAAGTGATGAAAGACTCCATTCACCCTGCAAACGGAGTGGGCCTTTGGCATAGCGGTAGCATCCCCGCCGCTGGGCCAGAAGGCGTAGGGTTTCGAACCCCGCTCCAGACAGTCCCGGCAAGTGGAGTCGGAGCTCCGGCTCTAAATTCTGGGTTGACATCCAGCGGGATACTTGCGTCCGTGGGTGTGGGTGGCCCCCCCACCTCGTATGGGTTGTGGGAGCTCGTAAAACCCTCCTGCCATAGGACTAACCCACCCTAATGGCTGGTACGAAGATGGTTACGGTCACAGAAGGAGCATTAATCGCGACCAGAAATCCTTCCACCACTTCATACAGTTCCCCAAAGGGAACAGTATGAAGACATGTACGACGACGACCCTGCAAACTCTGCCACCTGCAGTATGCATCAGAGCAATGCTGATTGACTGATTTGACAAGTATTTCCTGGGAACGATCCAGCTGCATCTGGCAGGGATCATAGGCTGGAGATCCCGGGCCTGGAGAGCTGGTGGGCCCCACTTGCACCCCTACAATGACTCAATGCCAGTTTCTTTCTGGTGTAGTTTTTCAGATCAACCTTCTTACAAAGCAGGACAGTCACATACAAAGCTGGAATTTTTGTTTGAGGCCTGTCAGTGACATCCCCAAGCAGTCATTTGGTGTCGCATATTCCTTGCCCCCTCTAGTAGGCATCCAAGATGTACCCGTACCAGCATAGGTGTCTGGAAAAAATATTTAAAACAGGTGACCCTGCTCTGACCCTGGATACTCTGGTGGAGTCAGGTTCAGGATTCCCACTCTGCTGCATTTTGGACGACACAGCAGGTCCAAAGGCACTATTTGAAGAAGAGCAATGGAGTTCTCTCAGTAGACTGGCCAACATGACTCTTCAACCAACACAACTAAAACGGAATATCTGGTCATTTATCTCATTACTGTTTGTGGGAACTTGCTGTATGCAATTGGCTGCCACATTTGCCACATTATAGTACTGACAGCACTTCAAAGAGTACTTCATTGGCTGTGAAGGATTTTTGCCCATCCTGAGGAAGTGAAAGATCTTTGTTTTTCTTTCTTTTGCTGTTCATGGGACCTTGTGTGCAAATTGATTGACACATTAGTTTACGTAACAACAGTGGCTGCGCTTCAAAAGTAACTCATTGGCTAAGAAGCTTCAGGACAGCCTGACAATATGAAAGGTACGATAAAAATACAAGTGTTTTCTTTCTTTATGATTACGTGGGAGTCAGGGCAGAAAGTTATATGCTTCAAATTGCTCCCTGCATACGCACAGCATTTTAAAGTAGGAGAACTCGGAGGAACTCCAAGAAAACTTGGAGATCCTGAGTTCCCGTAAAAAATTGGAAGTTTTCATAACGATATAGAATGCGCTTCAAGTGAGAACCATCGGAAAATCTATCCAGTAACTTTTGTTCAAGTGAGGCTGATCACAAGCAGCAGGCCTGCAATCTATAGCAGTCCCTAGAAGTAGACTAAAAAAGTATCAGATGCTTCATCGTGTTGTGATATATTTGTGTCTGGAATATCATTTTTATTTATTTAAATTTAGTTTAATTTTTGTTATTGTTTATGTTAATTTTGTGGTTTCAGGCAAAGTAAGCTGTGAGACACCAAAATGGTTATGCAACTGGTTTATGCAACTATATTTATCATGCATGCGTCACAGCAATAATATGTCACAGATTTTCTCTCTGCACTAAGATCCCTGCTAATTTACTGCAGTAAATAAGCTGATTTATCCTTTTTTATCAGTTGCATGTCAACATTATCCTACAGTAAAGATATCAGTCTTTCATTATTATACCTTTTTGATGATGTTAAATTGCCAGTACACTGATCTGTCATTAACATAACAGAGCAAACGAGTTGATTAATTGGGAGGCTGTCAAACAAAACTGTTCAGTTTGACAAAAAAAATTGGAGCAGCTGCAACAAGAAAAGCCAGCATTCTTCTTTAGTCTATATTTTTCTTTAAAAAGTATGGCCTGGAAATTTGAGTAGGCCAGAAACCTATGGGTAACAGCGCCGGCCAAGGCTAACCGCCGCCCGCAGAGAGAGTGCAGGCAGCCCGGGTATTTTAGTACTGCCTGCTGATTAACATCAGCGGTGCAGAGAATTTGTGGTGTACTCTTCTGATTTTGGGTGATTAGCCAAGTAGTCTGTAACTTACTAAAGCTTTAAATAAAACTTAATAAATTAAATTAAAATTTGATTGGCCGGGGTGATGATGCACTCCAGTCCCCGCGGCGCCCACCAGTCGCGGAAGGCCTCAAGCGTGCCAGCGGACACCGCGTGCTCCATCTCCAGGGCAGAATTTGTGGTGTAACGCGCTCTTTCCGGCACTGAGTTCAGCAGGAGGCCGAAGGTCACGTCTGTGTCCCGCTTGCAGTTAAGGAGAACAAGGAAGCAACAAGTGAACCTGTAGGCCATGTACGGAACACTTGCCGTATTTGTTACAACAATTTACCTGTCACCGGTTCACCAATCACTGTTACAGCATTGCATTCAGCTTATGTGGAGAAAGCTCCCTCTTGTTTAAAGCGCAGCAAAGTGACACAAGCAAAGCTGCGGAACCTATCTATGGAAATCATCTTTTAAATCAGCTCAGGCTCCTGCTCAACATTTCCACAGATAGAAAAGGGTTCAGCAAATTGTTTATGCATTTGTGGGGAGTCTGTCGACTGCACCAGGGAAGTCTGTAGTTTGATCGGACTTCGGGTTTTTTGGGATCGGAGAAGGGGGTAGGGTGTGGGTGTACAGCAGGGCAAGTTAATTATCGGAAGTCTGTAACTCTCATTGCGTTGAAGAAAGCACACAGCATTCAGTGTTATCGAAAGGGAACACAGTTCATTTTTTTTTACATTGAGCCAAGATGGCCCATTTAATGCTTTCAAGGAGTCTCCCCTATCACCTTACCCACACATCTCATTCTAAAGGAGTAGAGACTAAGCCAAGCTCTTTATTTTAAATGTTTGCTTAAATCTTCATGAAGCAGGAAGAAAAAGATTTAGGACCGGAACGATCAAATCCAGCACTTTGTAGTTTTTAAAACCATTCTACTGTAGTGATAATTTCATTGATAAGCTGAGGTCACGTTAGTCACGGGCTTAGGAGGGTCTGACAACTGAGGGCTTTTTACTATTCCATGGTGAGGAGAGAGTGCTCATATCTGATAACTTAAAGAATTTGAATTCACACTTCAGATTTCAGAGATCAAAACACTGAACGTCTATCGGTGATTCCTAACCCAAACCTCAAGCTTACTCTGCTAGTCACTCAGAAGTAATTACTTGCAATATTCTGCATCTTCCCATTTGTTACACATTCAGTATTACAATCTCAGGCAGGACAGTTTCAAATAAGCAAACCACCAAAAAAAATTTAGGGCTAGATTTTCAGTATAGGCAGTTTTGGGGCGCTAGCTTTAGCGCCCGCCCGAAGTTAGCGCCCGCCCCAAAGTAGCACCCCGTTGCCGGGAATTCAGTGGCTTCGCCGTAAGAGGTTGGTGGAGCGCTAAAAGAGGCGTTCCACTACTCTCTTTAGGCGCTAAGCCGGCGGTCCAGAGGGATAGCGCCCAGGCGGGGCGCAGCACGGGTGCGGTCATTTTTGCACTGACAGCAGACCCCGTGGTGCCGACCAGCTCTTAAAGGGGGAAGGGACGAATTGGTCTGCTGCCACGCCCTGCACACTGCAGCCTTGCAAAGAGGCCTCAACACTACTGCTCAGCCCCAGGGAGTCATGGCAACGCCAGAGAAGGCCCGTCAGCGTGCCCTGCGCTTCTCAGAGGGTGATCTGGACATAATGGTCACAGCTCTGGAGGTGAGGCGCAAGATCTTGTTTCCAGAGAGTGGGAGGAATCCAACCCACCACGACTACACCAAAGCCTGGAAGCAGATCGCCCAGAGGGTGACGTTCACCGGCGAGGCCCCCAGGACCCACAAACAATGCCGTAAGAAATACAACGATCTGACCAGGATTGTGAGGGTGAGTAGCCTTTCCAGTCTCCTCCTCATTCTTGCATGTACACCTGACATGATGGGCAAAGGGACCTGAAAGTCCTTTTGGCCAGCCCTCAGCCAGCAGCATTGGGACAGTCATGAGCATCAAATGGCCATTCGGCACTCTACACTTTGGCCAAGCTATTCCACCATGGGAGGCAGTGGACAGTACATCAGGGCTTCACTCTGTCCAAGCTATTCCACCATGGGAGGCAGTGCACACTACATCAGGGCTTCACTCTGTCCAAGCTATTCCACCATGGGAGGCAGTGCACACTACATCAGGGCTTCACTGCGCACTTACAGCCCGTCCTTTCTCTTGCAGGCTAAAGTAGCGTTTAATCGCCAGGCCCGTGCCAGGGGTGGCCGCGCCAAGCTGCAGAAGCTCACTCGGCTGGAGGAGCGCGTGTGTGTGCTCATGGGAGCCCGTGTGATTGTCCCCACAGCGTGCGGTGTATCCGACCCTCCACTGCCCGGCAATGGTAAGGACCTCGCCTTTTGGCCCTCTCGCGTCGCACTGGCCCATCCGAGCTACCTCCTTTGCCACTGTCCCACCAATGCGCTGAATCCCACCAGTCCTAACTCCCTCGCTGACGCCGTCTCCTCACTCTGAAGCTACTCTTGTGCATTCCTGCTTTCAGCTGGTGACGACCAGGACCCTGAGGCTGCCAGTGACAGCACCTCCAACCAGGAGGAGGAGGAGGAGCAAGCCGGACCTTCGGGGGAACAGTCACGTCCCGCAGGAGAGGAGGAAATGCTTGACACCTCCTCACTGGACGAGTGCCTGGAGGAACTGTCGCAGGGCAATGCAGCTTCTGGGACCAGTGGCGTCCAGCCACCCAGCAGCCGTGCGCGTGGCCCGCAGCCTTCCCCCCAAAGGGGGGAAGGATCAGAGGGGAGTGCTGCTGCTCGGCACACTCGCCGTCACCAACGCGGCAAGGGTCCCCTAGTTCGGCCCCCTCCTCCCCAGCGGGAGAGTCGCGACTCCAGTCCGGACACCTTCACTTCGGAGGAGGTGCGGAAGCTCGATCAGATGGCCGACGACTCGGACCGGCGCCACACGGAGCTCATGAGCGTGGTGGGGCGCATGCCTGAGGCCATCGAGTCGCTGGCGACCAGTGTGCGCGAGTTCGGGGCAGCAACTGCCGCGACTGGCCGCATGCTAACTGATGCCGTCAAGACCCTGGCGGATGTGATGCGCGCGCACACCAGGACCACAGGGCCACTCACTGCTGCCACACGCGCTGTCTCAGGCAGGCATCGCCAGGGCAGGCGCCGCGCTGGACCATCCCAGCAAGCCGGCCGTCGGCTGATTGCTGCGGATCCTGCAGTGCGGGCCCGGCCGAGTGCCACCGTGCCACAGCACCAGCCAGCGCATCCCAGACGCCAGCTGGCCCACATTGCGCCATCCGTCGCCGCCATTCCCCCTCTGGGGCGTCAAGGGCAAGCGGCTGCAGCTGATGGTGGCCAGGCTCAGGTGCGCCACTCAGGAGACGGCCCCTCGAGGCCCAAACGCCGTGTAGGCCGCCCCCCAGCGGCATCTGGCGGAAGGGCATCTGAGCCTCAGGCGCCTTCCCCCAGCCTCGCAGCAGCCACTGGGCAGAGCTTGCGAAGGAGCAGCAGGCAGGGCAGGGGAGGCAAAATGCTGGCCAAGGTCTCGCCCTCGCGGGCCACTCAGTAGAGGGTGTGGCCAGCTTTCCTTTAATATGGCGGTGGCCATCTTTATTTTGCCCATGGTTGTGCTTTTGGAGGGCTTTTTTTTTGCGTTAGGCCGACGTTGAGGCCCGGTTTTACTAAAGGTGGAGTGGCTCCTCCCCAGTTTGTGGGAGTGAGTCGTTTGTTGGGCTTTTTGTGGGGCCCGTGTATTGTTTTTGGGGATTCATGTGGGAAGGGCTTTTCATTTTTGTGTAATAAAAAATTATCTTTATTCATGCAGTCTCCATGGTTGTTCTTCTTAGTGTTTGTTGGCTTCGCCGGCTGAGGGCTTGCGGAGCGGCTGCATTCATCTTCCCTCATGGCCCCTGGCCATTCCCTGACAGGGGGCTTAGAAGTACCGTGTAATAAGGTGGCGTCGTGCGGCCCTTGGCCCTGGTCGCTCCCTCCTGGGAACGTACTCCTGCTCCTCCTCCTCCTCCTCCTCCTCCTCCTCATGCTCCTCCTGCTCCTCCTCCTGAGGTGCTGGTCCAACGTCAGGTGGCAGTGCCTGAGTCCTGCGGATAGCCAGGTTGTGTAGCATGCAGCAAACCACCACAAATTGGGAGACCCGGTCCGGCGAATACTGGAGAGCTCCTCCGGAGCGATCAAGGCAGCGGAACCGCTGCTTGAGGACCCCAATAGTTAGCTCGATGATGTTGCGGGTGGTTTGATGGCTCTCGTTGTAGGCCTCTTCAGCAGCGGTCCTGGGCGCGCGGAGCGGGGTCATGAGCCAGGTGCACAAAGGATAGCCTTTGTCCCCGAGTAGCCATCCTCTTGGGGGAGGCTGTGCCTGGAACATGTCATGCACAGTACTCTGCCGCAGGATAAAGGCATCGTGGCTGCTGCCTGGGAAGCTGGCATTGACTGCCATGATGCGCTGCTTGTGGTCACAGACCAGCTGCACATTCAGAGAATGGTAGCCCTTCAAGTTGCGATACTGCTCGCCATGCTCCAGAGGGGCCCGCAAAGCCACATGCGTACAGTCAATGGCGCCCTGCACCAAGGGGAATTCCCCGAGTCTGGAAAATCCCAATGCGCGCTGATGCTGGCTCTCCAGGGCCATGGGGAAGGAGATGAATTGGCTTCTCCTTCTGAACAGTGCTTCGGTCACCTGGCGGATGCAGCGATGCGCGCCGTACTGGGAGATGTTTGCTATGTCCCCAGCAGCGTATTGGAAGGAGCCGGTGGCATAGAAGTTCAATGCCACTGTCACCTTCACTTCCACCGACAGAGACGTCCTGCACCTGAGCTTTGGCCGCAGATCTCGGCGAAGCAGGTGGCAGATCTCTGCAATCACCCCCTTTCGGAATCGGAGCCTTTTAACACATCGCGCGGCACTCATGTTTAGGTAGGAGCGCTGCTGGTGGTATAGCCTGACTGGGTAAGGCCTACGTGGCCGACGCCTGTAGCCCCCTCTGCCTCTAGCCAGGGCTGCCCCTCTCACAATGCGTCTGCGAGCCCTACGGACATGGAGCTGCAGCTCCGCGTTGGCACCCCATGCAACCCCCATCAAATCCTGGCAAACACTCTAATTTCCAAATGGCCACTTGCAGCGCTGTTGCCTGAGTCCAAAAATACCTGGCTCTTGCTGCTTGAAACCAGTTAGCTATCCTCCTTGTTGTGTCTCCAGAAATGCGTTGCACAAGACTGTTTTCTGAAAAAAGGATGGCCTTTATACTGGAGAGGACGTTCCCTTTAATTAGCGCCCCCCGGGGCCCGCGCTGGTTGTGTTGCGTTCCTTTTTCCAAACGCTCCGGCCGCCCGCCGCACAATGGGGCGGTCCGACTGAAGTTTGCAATCGGGGCGGCCAAAGGGCGTTGCACGAGGATGTGACATCATTTTCTGCGCGCGCATCCGGGCGGGCGCTAAACTTTGCGCCGGCGCTAACGGGCAACTTAATTTGGGGCGGGGCGCAAACTGCGCTGCGCCCGGGCGCTACACGCATAGCGCCCGGAAATCACTTCTCTTAAGGCGCTAACTGCTGGCGCAAGCAACTGAAAATCTAGCCCTTAAACTTTACCTACAAATCTCAAGGGTTAGCTATCAAAACCTAGGCTTGCGGTTAATATAAACACTGCTACGTGGAGATAATAGTCCTGGCAGTCTTACGTTTACCACTTGAAGTGTCCTCATGGCTGCTTACGCTGCTGAAGCGCTTTTAGCGGCTGCACGCACGGGCGTGCTTTGGAGAAAGCGGCAAGAGAAGTGGCGATATCCAAAATGCATGACTGGATGTCAACTTGGTGTTGCACACCGATTGACGTCATACTCCGACTAATTACAATACTTTCGGCGATTGCAGGCAATGGCAGTGCTGCCGACCTGCCGAAAATGGCGGCGGCTGCGGGACCCGCCAGCAGCGGACGAAAGTGGGGCAACCGCCATTTTTTTCCCCAAAACGGGCCTTAATGGCCAGTGCAAACACTTCGAATTTCTAGGCCCAAATATGAACTAGCTGACAATGTAGAGAGAATTAGTAGTAATTCCCCAAGTTTTGAATTCTACTAATGATAATAATGGCTTGAGCCTTTCCTTCACAATTTATGAGATCCTCAGAACCTCTTGATTAAATTATAGCCTTTTAGCTCCCTTCTAAGCATCCATTAATCTGGATATGATCAATGACATTTGTCAAAATATTAGAGAGAGCTGGCTTCATCAGTGTTCCTAAACAGGGCTTCAACTAGCCCCTTGAAATGAAAGAATATTTAATGTTTATTTGTTCAGGTTATGTAGAAATTCAGTTTGTTAAGTTTGTGCAATGGGAGTATAAGTGTGCCTATCTCACGCCTGATTTATGCAGGTTGATATGAACCATGATACTGATGAGTGGAGCTGCTCTGTTTACACTGTTGACTTTAACAGGACAGCTTTGCAGCTACATTTATATTTTTTCTTTGCACGTAATGGGGATACAGTGATCAGTCACTGAGTGCACAAAGACATATATACCTATTTATTTGTGTTTTGTCTTTTTGCCCTGTAGAATAGAATTCGTGCAGCGGCAAATGTGCAGAATGGTTACATTTGACTGCCTCCAACTTGATCTTGGTTTTAAACCAACTCAAGACCTGGGTTCACTTGGCCAGTACCCAGAGTCAGAATTGATCATGTTTGCACTGGTAATTGAAGGGCAGATTTAGGCCGGCATCAGATGTGCTCACCACCTCCCACTACCAGGTCTGCGCATGAGTCAAACAGCAGGAGTCAAATTACAGCGCTTGGGAAATGCTTCTATCTATTTGAAACCATGATCTAAATTGATAGGAAAGGAACAACTCTGATTGTTGATAGATGATGGGCAATGTGTTTTTTCACCACAGGATCTTACAGTTGTCTGTTTAATTTTCAGTACTCACACTATGCTGTGTACCTCAGAACTCTTCAGTAATTGCAACTGTTCTGCCATGCCTTTTGAATGTAGATAAAAGGAAGAAAATAAACAATTTCCATGTGTAAGGGTCAGTAAATTAGATGCAACTTTTGGGATATTAGACTAATAATAACTTTCTTCTGGGATATCAAGATGGAAAGATGTATGAATAAGGTGGGAGAACAATCGTGTGGAGCATAAACACTGGCATAGACTCGTTGGGCTGAATGATCTGTTTCTGTGCTGTAAATTCTGAATCAGCTATGCAGGGACAACTTTTGAATTCACAGGGGAGCCATTTAATTTGAGAAGTATAGGTTTAATTAATGAGTGTGCAGAGAATTGAACAATAACACACCACTTATACCAGATGTGCTTTAACAGAATGAAATAAGTACTGTGATAAAATTGTCCACAGTAATTTTTATTTCAATTCTGGCAAATATTTATCCCTCAACCAGTATCACTAAAACAGATTATCTGGCCATTATCTCATTGCTGTTTGTGGGACTTTGCTGTGCACAAATTGGCTGCTGCGTTTCTCTACATTACAACAGTGACTACACTTCAGAAAGTACCTAGTTGGCTGTAAAGTGTTTTGGGACGTCCTGAGGTTGTGAAAGGTGCTATATAAATGCAAGTTCTTTTTTTCTTCTTTCTATTACATGTTGTGTGTTCAGGAGGTTTTACCATTCAATATACTTTTTTTTTTAAATCCAGTAAATATTAGGATAGTTTACAATTATGTCGTCATCCAGTATGCAGCATCACACAATATTAAACTTTACACCTTCTTAAAGACCCATCACTTTAATTAAAATGTGTTCATCAAACCATGATATTGTAAAGTATTGTTGTATCACTTGTTTCTATACGCTCTCTCATTGTTTACCTCTCATTAAAAAAAAGTTTTGCTGGACACTTTTTCAGGAAGACAAATTGTCTTTGTGGAGCAGCTCTTTTCTGTGCTGAGGAGAGGTAAGGCACAGATTTCCCTCTTGCAGGTTCCATGACTTTCTGATATCAGTCAGTCTGTGTAGAGCCTGGTGGGTGTCTGGCACTTTTCCCTTAGGAGGCTGTGGAAAACTAAGACAGTCTTCTGCGGTCCTGTACATGTCCTAGTGATCAGTCTAAGACTGTCATCAACAGAAGTTTGGAAACAGGTCACTTGACTGTTCTCTCAATTGAGCAGCAAAGCATAACGTGGAGGCAGGAATGAGTAACGTACGAAGGGTGGGGAAGAAGGAAGTTACCTTCACCAGATCATCAGTGAATATGGTGAAGGAAGGAAATGAGTGGAGGAAGTGGTAAAGTGACTGCTGCAGAACCTGAAAATCCCCTTCAAGAATTGGAGGTCAGTGCAACTGTTTATTTAGAGTCAAAGTTTCAAAGGACCCAAAGCACATCCATATTTATATTTAATCAGTTAACTTGAATAATGTTTACATAACTCTTCTATATCAGGCTCTGCTGTCAAGTTGTATGTGCAAAGCATTCTGTCTTCAGGCAGAAGTGATGTAGGTCTTGGCAAATATTTTTATCATCACTATGCCTTCAAGGAATTTCAAAACTTTGATTTATTTTCTCTATTGTATTTCTTTTTGCTTTGACTGCATTTTAGCGCTTTTTCTTTTTGCTCCTCATTTCACAGCGTACTTTGCTGATTTAGGTTCTGTTCTTTGTTTCATTCTTTCTTCTTTCTCTTTCATGTTTAATTCTATAATATTTGCTTCTTTTTTATTGCTTATATATATGGGAAATCAGAGACTGAAAGAGAGAAGTTGGCTGATTGAGCGAAAGCAGAGGAGATAATATAATTTAGCAGAAACAGCCAGAGACACCAATGGTGTGAAATTGCGCGAAGCAGTATTAGAATGTTAACGCATTTGCATGTTAATATTGCACTGTGCAATTTCACCCAGAAAGGCACTGACATCTGGGGAAAGGAATCAGTCTTCGAGCTAATTAGGTTGCAGAGCGTGTAGCCTGGGGGAAGGGAACAGTCATGGCTGTGAGTGAAGAGACGAGCCAGGAGAAGTGATCAGTTAAGGCTCTTTTACACTAGTGCTTGTTTAGTTCAGACCCTGGGAAACCGGTTCTGTGCTTCAGCTTTCCACATTTATGTTGCTAAATCAATCTCCCTTCTCCTGATGGCAGAATCGTAGATCTCATCTTTTGTGAGTATGAGATTCTGCCACTAGAATAAGGGAGCTGGATTTAGCAGTGTAATTACAGGGAGCAGGTTCGTAGTCTCCCATAATTCAAACTAAACAAACTTCAGTGTAAAAGTGCTTTCAGCGAAGTTAGAGTTGGAGCAGAGAAGGGAACCAGGGAAAGAGAAGCTGCAGCTAGGGAAGGGATTAGTCAAGCTGTAAATCAGGTGTTTCAGGGGAAGTTTACATTTAGACTGCTGTCTGGTTCAGAGAAGGAATTGGTTTTAAGAGGATGCATTTAAGGGGAAGCTAGATAAGTACATGAGGGAGAAAGGAATGGAAGGATATGCTGATAGAGTTAGATGAAGTAGGGTGAAACCGGCATAGACCGGTTGGGCCGAATGGCCTGTTTCTGCGCTGTAAATTCTTTGCAATTCTATGTTAGAGAGATCCAAATTACTGTGAAAAAGTGTATACTGCTCATTCATGTATTTTATGTCAAATAATCCAAGTGTTGGTCTAAAGCTGTACCTGTCTTTCTTCAGTCCACCTTCTGTAAAACGGGGAGAATCACGTGTAATATTTCAATAGTCAGTAATAGTTTTCTGTTAGATCCCTGGATCGTGATATTGTTTAATTAAATATTGGTTAGAATAAGTTGCAATCTGGATCATGGGGGAATGAGGTTTGTTTATGGGAATAATGCTGATGCTGGACCGAAGAGGATAGCTGGCGTAAAAATCTGAATACTGTGACAAGGAGGAATAAGCAGGGAGACACCAGTTATCATCAGGGGCAATGAACAATGGACACTGGATGGTAACAAAATGGCCAGGGGAAGGATCAATGAGGCAGTTCAGGTGTCAGTGCAGAGGGGAGTAGTGAGAAGGACTTGGGGATAAGTTTTTCTCCGTTTGCTGTTTGTAGTGAAACCGTAAGCATGTGTATAAGGAACAAGCTTACAATTTGCTACTAATAGAGAACAGAGAAAGCTTTCTCTGATGGCAATAATAATTAGAAGTGGAGTGAGCAGCAGGAGAGGTGCAGGAGTCAGCAGGGACTGTTCACACTGGATGAAAACTTTTCACATTTTTTATATTCCTCTAGGTCTAAGATACAGAAAAACAAATAGCCATATGATCTTCCAATGATTCAACAGGTAAATGTGCTTCCCAGTGTAGAACTGAGCCATAAAGACCATGGCCTAGAAATTCAGTATAGCCACGTTCGGGGCGCTACAGTCGGGCGGCCGCTAAAGTTTGCGCCCGGCGCAAGTTCGCGCCACCTTCGCCGATATTCAGTCGCATCGCCCCAAGAGGTTGCTGCTGCGCTAAAACAGGCGATGCACGACTATCTTTAGGCGCTAAGCCGGCGGTGCTGAGCGATACCCCCGAGGCCGGGCGCAGCGCAGGTGCGGCGAGTTGCTGATTGACGGCAGACACTCTGGCGCCGGTCAGCTCTTAAAGGGGGAGGGTGGATTTGTTTGCCTGCCACGCCCTGCACACTGCAGCCCTCAACCTAGGCCTGACCACTTCTGCTTCATCTGCACAACGCCCAGGGCTATGGAGAAGGCCAGGGAGAGAGCACAGCGCTTCAGCGACGGTGACCTGAGGGTGCTGGTTGGCGGAGTGGAGCGCAGGCGCCATGTTCTGTTCCCAGAAGGTGGCAAGAGGCCGCTGCCCAGCGCCTACTGGAAAGCCTGGAGGGAGGTCTCAAACAGGGTGACTTCCAACAGCGTGGTTGCCAGGACTCCTGTGCAATGCCGGAAAAAGTTCAACGACCTCACTCGGGTTGTCAGGGTGAGTACCCTTTCCAGTGTCCTCCTCATCCCTGCATGTGCACCTCAGTTTATGGGCAAAGGGATCTGAAAGCCCAAATGGCCAGCCCTCATCCAGCAGCTATGGGACTGTCATGAAAATCACTTGCACATTCAGCACTTTACACACTGTACAAGATATTCGACCATGGGAGGCAGTGCAGACAAGATCAGGGCTTCACACTGTCAGGGCCAGTCCACCATAGGAGGCAATGCAGACAAGATCAGGGCTTCACACTGTCAGGGCCAGTCCACCATGGGAGGCAGTGCAGACAAGATCAGGGCTTCACACTGTACTTAGAGGCCGTCCTTTCTCTTGCAGGCCAAGGTGGCGCACAACCGGAGGAAGCTACGTGAGACCGGGGGAGGCCGTCCTGACGTCAAAGAGCTCTCCGACCTCGACCAGCGTGTGGAGCGCATTATGGCAGGGTGTCTGATTGGCCCCGTCGCCAGTGGAGATGCCGACCCTGTTCTGGGCACCAATGGTAAGGGCATCACCTTTTTGACCTCTCTCTTTCCACTTGCGCCTCAGATCAGCATCCTTTGCCACTGTCCGACCAATGCAGTGCATGGCAGCACTCATGCCTCCCTCGCTGCTGCCCTGTCCTCACTCTAAAGCTACTCTTGTGCCTCCCTGCTTTCAGATGGTGAATCGCCAGGTGAGGAGGCGGGCCCTCAAGCTGCCACTGTCAGCGATTCCGAATTCGAAGAGGGGGAAGAGGAAGCCGGCCCATCAGTGCCACCCTCAGCTGCGTCAGCCCATGGCGATGAAGGGGACACGTCTTCCCTGGAGGGGAGCCGGGGGGAAGGGTCGGAGGAGAGTGAAGCTCCGGGGCCCAGCGGCCTGCAGCAACGCGGGAGGGGTGGTGAAGCTCGGCGGACTTCTCCCCAGAGGGTGAGTGCGGCCTCCAGTCCTGCGACGGTGAGCGCAGAGGAGGTCCGGCTCCTGGAGGAAATGGCCGTCCAGGCTGAGCGCAGGCACACTGAGCTCATGGCTGCAGTGGCAAGGATGCCTGACTCCATTGAGTCTCTGTCAAGGAGTGTGCAGGAATTCGGAGCAGCACAGGCCAGGAGTCTGCAACAATTCAGTGCAGCACAGGCCAGGAGTCTGCAGGACTTCGCAGCAGTACAGGCGGCTTCGAGCCAAGTGCTCAGCCGTGCCGTTCATTCACTGGCTGGTGTCATGCGGACACTAACTGCTGCCACCCTCGCTGGATCGGCCAGGCATCGCCAGGGCACTCGCCGCGCAGCAGCAGCCCAGCAGTCTGTTCTTCAGCTGTTTGCTGCGCATGCTGCAGTGCTGGCCCGTGCGAGTGCCAATGTATCAGGCGACCAGGGAGTACCTGCGATCTGTCAGGTTGGCACCATTCCTGCAGCCGACACTGCCACTCCGCCATTGCAGCTGCCACGAGCCGCTGGACAGACTGCTGCCGCCCAAGCAGAGTTGGAGCAGTCAGCAGCCGGACCCTCCAGGGCCAGAGCTGGTGCAGGCCGACCCCCAAGGGCATCTGCCGTCTCGTCATCTGACCCTCAGCAGCCTTCCCCCAGCCTTGCTACAGCCACTGGGGTCCCATTGAGGAGGAGCTGCAGGGCGGGCAGGGGCCAGTCACGGATGCGAAAGGCATCGCCCTCGCAGGGCAAAAAGTAGAAGGTCTGCACAAATGCTTTGTGTTTTTGTAAGGCCGAGACTGGTGTCTTTCTTTGTTTTTGTAAGGCTGAGACTTGTGTCTTTCTTTGTTTTTCTAAGGCCGAGACTGGTGCCTTTCTTTGTTTTGTAAGGCCGAGACGGTTAGTTTTGTGTTTTTGGAGGGGGCTTCTCTCCATGAGGTTGTAATGTGGGAAGGGCAGAGGTTTGCAATAAATTAATGTTCTTAAATCGCACTGTGCATGCTTTTTTTTGCAAGTCCTGGTTGCCCTGCTCGGCTGAGGGCTTGTGGAGCGGCTACATTCATCTGGTGACATTGGCACAAGCCATTCCCTGAGAGGGGGCCTAGAGCCGACGTTCAATAAGCCGGCGACGGGCGGCCCTTGCACTTTCTGCCTCCCTCCTGTGCTGGTCCTCCTCCTCCTCCTCCTCCTCCTCCTCCTCAGGTGGTCCTCCAATCTCTGGTGGCAGTGGCTGAGTCCTGCGGATAGCCAGGTTGTGCAGCATGCAGCACATGACCACGAAATGGGAGACTCGCTCCGGGGAATATTGTAGGGCTCCACCAGAACGATCCAGACAGCGGAACCGTTGCTTCAGGATGCCGATTGTTTGCTCAATTATGTTCCTGGTCACTTGATGGCTGTCGTTGTATCCCTCTTCAGCAGGGGTGCTGGGCGCACGGAGCGGGGTCATCAGCCAGGTACACAAAGGATAGCCTTTGTCCCCGAGAAGCCATCCTCGTGGGTGAGGCTGGGCCTGGAACATGTCTGCCACAGAAGTCTGGCGCAGGATGAAGGCATCATGGCTGCTGCCTGGAAAGCGGGCATTGACAGCTAGGATGAGCTGCCTGTGGTCACACACCAGCTGAACGTTGAGCGAATGGTAGCCCTTCCGGTTGCGGTAATCCTCGGCATTCTCCAGAGGTGCCCGCAAAGCCACATGCGTGCAGTCAATGGCGCCCTGCACCATGGGGAAGCCCGCGAATGCTGCAAAGCCCATTGCACGCTGTTGCTGTTTGACAAGGGCCATGGAGAAGGAGATGAACTGACGTCTCCTTTTGAAAAGGGCATTGGTCACCTGGCGGATGCAGCAATGCACGGCGAACTGGGAGATGTTGGAAATGTCCCCAGTAGCGGATTGGAAGGAGCCGGTGGCATAGAAGTTGAGAGCCACCGTCACCTTCACTGCCACCGACAGAGACGTCCTGCTCCTCAGATGTGGCTGCAGATCACCGCCAAGCAGGTGGCAGATCTCTGTGACCACCTCCCTTCGGAATCGCAGCCTCCGAACACACTGCTCGTCAGACATGTTGAGATAGAAGAACTGCTGGTGGTATACCCTGGGTGGGTAAGGCCTCCGTTCCCGACGCCTGTTGCCCCCTCTCCATCTAGCCAGGACTGCCACTCTCTCACGGCGTCTGTGAGCCCTTTGGATGCAATGGAGAAGGCCAGCGTTTGCACCCATTGCAGCCCCCATAATATGTTAGCAAACAATGATATGTCAATGAAGGCAAAGACAAGTGGAAAGCTGTGGCCTGAAGCCACAAGTACCTGTCCGAGTGTTGAGCCAAAGCAGAAAGCTCTCTACCTTGGTCTCTCTGCAAAGATCCGTCTCTCAAAAAGGAGTGCTGCCAAATGGCAGCCTTTTCTACTGCAGGAGGTGTGCCCTTTAATTTGCGCCCCCCGCGCCCCGCTTCGACTGAGAACCGTTCCCCTCTACCAGTCGCTAGGGGCGCCAGGCGCACAATAGGGCGTCGCGACTGAATTTCCGGTTTGGGGCGCACAAAGGGCGTTGCACGAGGAAATGACGTCAGGATCTGCGCGCGCAGCTGAGCGCGCGCAAAGACTTTGCGCCGCCGCTAAATCGTGAGTGAAGTTGGGGAGAGGCGCAGATCGCGCTGCGCCCGGCCGCTAGCCGCCTAGCGCCCAACATCTCCTCCTCCTAAGGCGCTACCGGCTGGCGCAAGCAACTGAATTTCTAGGCCCATGACTCATCTTCAACCACAGGCCATGTTGAGTTGGCAGATCTTAGCTCCTGGACTAGAGGGGAAAATAATCGGTCCCTGTTCCACCTCCTGATTATTATCTAAAATCACCGCTGAAAAATAGATACGTGTTAGTTGAGGAAAGTTTCGGACTGAGCTGCAACACCTCCGTCAGACAGAAAGAACGGTCAGTTAGGTGGGATACTGGAGGGTTGCTGCATCCCTGGAAAAACAGGGAGACAATTGGAAGAAAAAGAAATACATGGGTCCCAAAATTCCTGAAATAAAAACAGAAAATGCTGGAGATACTCAGCGGGTCAGGCAGCATCTGTGGAGAAAGAAACAGAGTTAATGTTTCAAGTCGCTGACCCTTCGTCAGAACTGGGTTGGTAGAAGGTGTAAGTCCCATTTCCACCTTGGGGGAGGGACCCTATGGGTCGGAACCCAGCGGTACTAGAATTCTGTCCAGTTTAGACCAAACCTTTAAATTCTGGTCATTGGAGCAAAAGCAGACCTGGCATCCACCTCCTTCTACATCAAAGGGACATATTGGGGAGAAGGTCCCGGGCTTCTCCAGGAAATTCCTCCCCTTAAGCCCTTGAAAACCCTCACCGGAAATAAGGCCAGTTGAGACCCTTCTGAAGGCTCCAAACCTTTACTACAGTAAGGTAACCAAGCCCAGTGAGGATCGATTACCTCCTCTAGCAGTGGAGAGACTCCCGTGGGAGCAAAGATTTTTTAAAAAGTTTTTGCTTGGCCCTTTAGACCTTGGGGGAGACTTCAGGTGGAGTGGCAAGCTCCACCTTAGAAGGATGGATCAGGTTGGGCTGGGGTACGCATCACTGATACGCCCTTGCAAGTGCTGGTGGCCTGTCCCGGCTACACAGGTGACACTGTCCCCAGGATTTGGGATAGCATCTCTGATCTTGTGCAAGATGGGCTGGGGTCCCTCTCTGCCATATTTACACCGGTGGAGCGGGGCCCCAGGTATTTCCAGGCCCTTGATTTGAACTCAGTTCTTCCAGTTCTAGTGTTGCTGCTATCTGGATGCTACTTTCGCTGTTTTTTGTATGTGCTTTCTTCTTCTTCCAATTTTTGGCCCTCCTTTTTCTCTTTCCTGAAAGTGATGGCTCTTTGCCAGGGTATATAGTTCAATGGGTACCAGTCAACCTTTGGTACCTTGTCCAAATGGCCATTTTTTTACATATAGGTGTTAGCAGGCTATTTCACCATTAGTGGCATCACAGCCAAGCCTGACCCGTCTTCGTCTAATGCCCACACATGTGCACTTCCAGCAGGGTTTACTGGACTTAATTTTCTATCCCTAGCCCTGGAACTGAAGTCAATTGTAATGCCCCTACCATGGTCCAGACTGAGTTCGAACCAGAGACCATTTCTGGTGTCTGTGGCTCAGTTACTTATTGCATTAAGTGTCAGCTAGTGGCACAGTTGGTAGCACTCTTGCCTCTGAGTCAGAAGGTTGTAGGTTCATAGTCCCACTCCAGAGACTTGAGCACAAAAATCTAAGCTGACACTCCTGAGGAAGTACTGAGGGAATGCTGCATTGTCAGAGGTGCTGTCTTTCAAATGAGGCAATAAATCGAGGCCCCATCTGCCCTTTCAGGTGGAGGTAAAAGATCCCAAGGCACTATTTTGAAGAAGAGCAGGGTAGTTATCCCTGGTGTCCTGGCCAATATTTATCCCTCAATCAACAACATTAAAAGAGATTACCTGCTCATTATCCCATTGCTATTTGTCTGTGTGCAAATTGGCTGCCGTGTTTCCTACATTACAACAGTGACTACACTTCAAAATGACTTCATTGGCTGTAAAGCGCTTTGGGACGTCCGGTGATCGTGAAAGGCGCTATAGAAATGCAAGTCTTTCTTTCTTTAACCCGATAAGCTATTGGGAAGCTGCTTTTATACATTTATATCTAACTAATGTTGCATCTTGATAAGATTTTACCAACTTATTTGAGGCAATGCTTTGTCTGCCGCGATGTATATCACATATTCCACCACAGTCAATTCTTTGTTGAATCTATAAGATGACATAGTTACAAATATTAAAGTCAAAGTGGAATGCTCTTAATGTCCGGAGGCTTTGAAAATCAATAGCTCAGTCAATCCATTTTTCATATTAGTTATCTGTACTCCTGACCAATGTGGACGCGCGGTAATCGGGAAGGTACCACACAGGCCGCTCACAAACTGTTCGTATTTAAGATACTGCGCTTGCGCTGCCACACAGCACATTTAGAGGGACCGTGCACAAATAATTATTTAGGGGGATCATTGTTTCTGACCTCCACCTGCTCTTCTTTCCCTTTCTAAAAGGAATTTCCTGCCTGAATCTGTCAGTTCTGTTCAAAAGTCCCATTCGAAATAGTAATTTGTCTTTTTTCTATCAGATGTTGACCAACCTGCTCTGTATTTCCAGCATGGTCTGCATTCTTGTCAGTTTTCTAGCATTCGTGTTTTTTTTTTCCTCCACAGAATTTTAAGGGCTAGAATGCCAACCGAGAATTCCATACCTTCAGCCACCTCGTCCCTAAACTCTGAAATCCTCTCCCCAAAACTCTCCGTCTCTCCACCTCTCTCTCCACCTTTAGGAAGTTGCTTAAAACCTACCTCTTTGACCAAGCATTTGGTGACCTATCGTAATGTTTCTGTGGTGTATGTAACCTGTTCCACCTTAAGAGAACTTAAGCCTGTTCCACCTTAAGAGATGTACTACTTTCTCTGGCTGCTGTATACGTAATACCGGTGGTGACCACCGGTATATAAGCACTGTGTAGTAATATTGTATTTAGTAGTAGTCCTGACCTCCAACCAGTAAAGACCTGTTGAACTTTAATCTTGTAGTCTGTGTTAGTAATTACAACTAGAACACACAGACTTAACAGTGGCGACGAGTCCGATTCTTACCCTGCGGCAGTTTATATCCACGGCGGCTTCGTCCACAGAACGGACGTCGAAGAGAGGCTTCCACCCTCATCACCCTGCTGGAAGACACGTCGCGCGGCAGACATCGAGAAACCAGAGTGCAGAAGACATCCTGAACTCGAAGCCTCCATCAGCGGCTGTCAGCTATCTTCTTTCTACCTCGGTGGTGGGTAAGCCGGGCAGCGACGCGACCAGAAAGTCGGCCGCGTTGGCTGTACAGACGGGGAGGGAAGATGGAGGAATAAGGGCGGTGAGATCGATCGCGACCGGAGATAAGGGCCGGGCCGCATTCAGGCCGAAACGCGCAGCGCGGGGACATCGATCGCGGCTGGTGATAAGGGCCGGGCCGCATTCGGGCTAAAAAGGCGCAGTGTCTGGGGCAACTGAAGGCGCGAGAGCCGCGGTGAAGCGGAGACAGCGTCGGGGGACGGGTGAAGACCGCCAAGCGCGGGAAAACCGCCATTTTGTAGGCGGAGGACGAAGACAAGAGCGGGAAGCTGCCATCTTGGATAAAAATAAAAATAAATTAAATTGCAACGATGCCTAAACATGGGAACATTAATACCTTTGATAGCGACATCGAAGATTGGGCCATGTATGTAGAACGCATACAAAATTATTGTAAAGCAAATAAAATCCCAGATGAAGAGAAAGCACTAACATTATTAAACTTAATGGGTGCGAAGACATACAGGCAATTGAAACACCTTTTATCACCAGATGAACCGGCGGATAAGACGTTCAAGGAGATTGTTACTGTCCTGAAAAATCATCTAAACCCCACGCCGCTGATGCTAGCGGAACGATTTAAATTTTACAGCAGAAGGCAGCTGAAGGATGAAAGCAATGCTGAATATTTAATGGATTGCGTAAGCTAGCAAAGTACTGTCAGTTTGGAACGAGACTGACAGAGGCGCTACGAGATAAATTTGTGTGTGGTTTATTAAAAGAAGATACACAAAAGCGACTGCTCGAGGAGAATGAGCTGATGCTTGAGAAAGCGGTCACTATGGCAGCAGCACACGAAGCCGCAGCGAGAGGCATGGCAGTAATGCAGCTATGGTCACCGGAACTCAGTACAAATAAATTGGGTTTGAGTACTGTAAAATGTTATCGTTGTGGAAAGACAACGCACGATCAGAACCAGTGTTGGTTTAAAAACCAAGAATGCAGAACGTGTGGCAGGCTTGGCCACATAGCTAAAGTATGCCGGTCAGGAAAGAAGACCAGCAACAAAAAGTCACCGCAAGGAAAATACATAAAGGTACACAAGGTGACAAAGAACAGTTCGACCGAACAGAAGTCAGATTCAGACGCTAGCAGTAATGAACTGGGTAGCTTAAGAGTACATAACGTTGGTAAGGATGCAGATCTCCAGACAATTTGGGTCACCCTTCAGATAGCAGGAGTCCAAGTAAAGATGGAATTGGACACTGGATCAGCATTGACGGTCATGAATAAGAAAGATTACAAAAGGTTATTCCAACATATTCCCCTACGGGATACGGAGATTATATTGAAAACATACACGGGGCAAAGAGTGTACCCCATCGGAAAGATAGAGGTAAAAGTGGTCCACAAGGGCAAAGAAAGCCAAGTAATGGACTTATATGTGCTACCTGAAGGAGGTCCACCACTACTGGGATGGGAGTGGATTAGGAAAATAAATATGGACTGGCACTCCTTGAAGGCACTAACGGTAGATTCCGGGGAAACAGATGTCAAACCTAAACGATTGTCCAAAATATTGGATGATGCTAAAGAGGTGTTCCAGCAGGGACTGGGAACACTGAGAGGAATTACGGCAAACATCAAGATTGATGAAGATGCACACCCAAAATTTTTTAAAGCCAGACCGGTACCCTATGCAATACGACCTACTGTAGAAGCGGAACTGGAAGCGCTAGAACGTTCAGGTGTACTGTCTAAGGTAGATTGGAGTGAGTGGGCTACGCCCATTGTTCCCGTTATGAAACGTCCTTCGAGCAACAAGCCAGGAGAACCAGGGAAGGTTCGCATCTGTGGAGATTTCAAAATCACCGTTAATCCGGTGCTTCACACGGTGCAGTATCCGCTTCCGCGGATTGAGGATATTTTTGCTTCGTTGTCTGGCGGGAAACACTTCACCAAGATAGACCTGGCACAGGCGTACTTGCAGATGGAGGTTGAAGAAGAGTCACGCCAATACCTCCCGATCAACACGCATCGAGGTTTGTACCGGTACAATAGACTGGTTTTTGGAGTGGCATCGGCTCCAGCAATTTGGCAGAGGGCCATGGAGCAGGTATTACAGGGAATTCCAGGCACACAATGTTACCTGGATGATATTCTGATTACAGGTGATGGTGATGAAGAACACCTCGCAAACTTGGAACTGGTGCTCAACAGACTGAAAGAGTATGGACTTAGAGTTAATCGGCAGAAATGTGAGTTCTTCCAGAAGCGGATCTCGTACTGTGGTCATGTCATTGACCGGGAGGGGCTTCATAAGTCTCCTGACAAGATAGAGACAGTTGTAAAGGCTCCCGCTCCGGATAATGTCTCTCAGTTGAGGCCGTTTCTAGGATTGATTAACTATTACCATAAATTTCGACCAAATCTATCCACGGTACTGCACCCACTAAACGCTCTTTTACAGAAGGGGGTACCATGGGAATGGAGCGAAAACTGTAAGAAGGCATTTCGCAAAAGCAAAGAATTGATCACCTCAGAGGAAGTGTTGGCTCACTTCAACCCGACACTGCCTATTCGGTTGGCTTGTGATGTTTCTCCATATGGTATTGGGGCAGTACTCTCACACAAGTTGCCAAATGGCACGGAAAGGCCAGTCGCGTTTGCATCCAGATCATTGACCTCCGCTGAGCGCAACTATGCGCAGATCGATAGGGAGGCTCTCAGCCTTGTATGGGGAGTGAAGAAGTTTAATCATTACCTGCAGGGCCAAAAATTCACACTTCTGACAGACCATCAGCCGTTGGTATCCATTTTTAACCCTAAGAAGGGTGTTTCAGTGATGACAGCACAGCGTTTCCAGAGATGGTCCCTTTTCCTAGGGGCACATCAATATCAAATAGAATTCAAAGGTACGAAGCAGCATGGCAATGCTGATGGGCTGTCGCGCCTGCCACTACCTGACGAAGAAGAAACGATGAAAGTTGACCCTGTTGAGTTATTTCATTCGACCATCATCGAGTGTTTACCAGTCACCAATGCAAGTATTGAAAAAGAAACCAGGAACGACCCGACACTGTCCAGAGTCTACGAGGTGACAGTGAAAGGATGGCCAACACGTGGTGATCCTCTGTTACCGGCATTCTCGGCAAGGCGAGACCAGCTGTCCGTCTGCCATGGTACTTTGATGTACGGGACAAGAGTGATTATTCCTCCCAAGTTAAGGGAAAGAGTTCTAAAAGAACTGCATGAAGGTCATCTGGGGGGAGTTAAGATGAAAAGTCTTGCTAGGGCTTATGTATGGTGGCCGGGTATTGACCAACAGATAGAGGAGTTGACGAAAAGCTGCGCTGGGTGCCAAAAGGTGCAAAATGCACCTCCGATCGCGCCACTACACCCATGGGAATGGCCTTCAGCCCCATGGCAACGCGTACATATTGACTTTGCTGGTCCATTCATGGACTCCATGTTCCTAATTGCGGTGGACGCACATTCCAAATGGCCAGAAGTGATCAAGATGAATACCACTACTTCAGAAAAGACAATTGCGGTGTTAAGAACAATATTCGCAAGGAACGGATTGCCAGAACAGATCTGTTCGGACAACGGACCACAGTTCGTGTCGGAAGAATTCCAAAAATTCTTAAAGAAGAATGGGGTGAAACATTATACCTCTGCCCCATATCATCCGGCGACAAACGGGTTGGCCGAGAGATTTGTCCAAACATTCAAAAAGGCAATAAAGGCCATGAACGATGATCAGATTCCGCTACAGCACAAGGTGGACAATTTCCTAATGGCATATCGAAACGCCGCTCATGCAGTGACTAACCAAAGTCCTGCCATGATGTTTTATAACAGGAGGTTGCGGTCCAGGTTGGACTTGTTAAAACCATATGTGCGGAGGGAAGTGGAAAACAAACAGTTCCGGCATATTAATAACAAGACCACTCGAAGTTTCGACGTAGGACAACCAGTGTTGGCAAGGGGCTATGGAAATGAAAAATGGCAGTCCGGAACAATTCGGGCCAGACAAGGACTTCTGATGCACACAGTAGATTCACAGAATTCACAGAAACCTCACAGTACAGATAGAGGCCATTTCGGCCCATCGAGCCTGCACCGACACATATCCCTGTAACCCCTACACCAACACACATCCCACCCTATCCCCGTAGCCCCACGTATTTAATCCCCCTAACACTAAGGGTCAATTTTTATCATAGCCAATCAACCTAACCTGCACATCTTTAGATATTGGTAACAATGTGATAAGGCGTCATGCGGATCAACTGGTAGAATCGAGAGCAAGGGTCGAACCCACGGTTGCAACAGAGACAACTGTGGAAGACGTTAATGAACCTGAAGCATCTACCTCGGCAGGGAATGTACCTGATGATGATAACACCCAATGCATGGGAGACCAACTAGAGGAGTCACCTCAGCAACAGGAATCAGAGACCACTGAAAGGCGTTATCCAAACCGAATCAGAAGGCCTCCTGAGAGACTGAACCTTTGAACTGTTTATACCTGAAGTTATATATGTTATTATGTTATGTTAAATGGGGATATGACTGTTAAGCTAAAAAGGGAGGATTGTGGTGTATGTAACCTGTTCCACCTTAAGAGAACTTAAGCCTGTTCCACCTTAAGAGATGTACTACTTTCTCTGGCTGCTGTATACGTAATACCGGTGGTGACCACCGGTATATAAGCACTGTGTAGTAATATTGTATTTAGTAGTAGTCCTGACCTCCAACCAGTAAAGACCTGTTGAACTTTAATCTTGTAGTCTGTGTTAGTAATTACAACTAGAACACACAGACTTAACAGTTTCCTTCTTTGACTAGGTTTCAATTTTTGTCTGATAACGCTCCTGTGATAAGAACATAAGAAATAGGAGCAGGAGTAGGCCATTCAGCCCTTCGAGCCTTGATGTGCTTTGGAACGCTTTACTACATTAAAGGCACTATATAAATGCGTTGTAGTTGTTGTTGATTCTGTCCGTTTTCAGGTATTCCCAGGGCGGGAAGCAAAGAAAATTCGGCGGGGAGGCCTACTACTGAATCTCTGCCCCAAAAAATTGTCTCCTTGATTTTGCTCCAACACCACAGGCAGCAGACTGCAATGACCACTTGCCCGTCACACCGTGTGTAAAGGACAGTGGGAGGACATGGTTTAGCCCAGTGACACCTTTCGCTCCCCTACCATCCCTAGCCCACCTCCTGGGAATAACACCTCAGAGAAAGAGGTGTTGAGGCCTGTTTGTGATGGGCCACTGGCACTGCAGTGCTGAAGGTCACAGGGGACCCAGAGCTAGATGTTGGAAACTGCTGTGTCCATTCTCTCATTCTCAAAGCTGCAAATATGATTTTTTATTAAGTTTTTAAAAAATTGTAAGTTTATCTTGCTGACTGGACACCAGGTATCAGTAGGGTTTTACTTAGGCTTCCCATATTCCTCTGCTTTGAGGAGGTTTAAGAGGGTCACTGCAGAAATGCCAGGCTGAACATGCACTGCAGGTGACCTCTAACCCTGAATGGCTCGTACCCACGCCGCCTTGTCTGCAGGGGCTCCTCCACCATGACCTCTCTGCTATGCTTGAGGTGGCTGTGCTTCTCTCACAAAGCAATAACTTGGGCCAGCAGCCAGACAGCTGCAGGCACAGCAGTCAAGTTTAAGGCCACATACTGTTTAAGCCACCTTGGCTGCACTTGGTGCCTACTGTCATGTGTCCTTTCAATCCTAGCCTCCCACTTCTGAGGGGGCTGGCTGATGATTTGCAGCAGGAGCATTGGCTGATTGAGCAGATTGGGAGAGAAGCTTCCTAGGTCAGGGTCGGTGCGCTGAAGAAACACCAGCCTCAAACACTGCATTCAGCCACATTGTTCAGCTACAAAATGGCTACTGCAGAAGCACCGGATTGTCCTCCCCCAAAGTTGGGCTCCCTATAGAGGGCACAAGTAGCTTCAGGAGCCCACCATGAATATAAATGAAGGCGCACTGAGGAAAATTGGGCTGGCTCTCAGTGGTGTAATTGTCAGTGATATCATTGAAGTAGATCGAACAGAGGCCTCTCTGCCTCACCTTCCCACACAGTGACATTTCACAAAGTTATTGTTTTGTCTCAATTTTCATTCCCTTATTCCCACATAAAAGAAAGAACTTGCATTTATATAGCGCCTTTCACAACCTCAGGATGACACAAAGTGCTTTACAGCCAATGAAGTGTGGTCACTGTTGTAATGTAGGAAACACGGCAGCCTTTTTGCACACAACGAGGTCCCACAAACAGCAATGCGATAATGACCAGATAATCTGTTTGAGTGGTGTTGGTTGAGCTATAAATATTGGCCAGGACACTGCGTGGCCGCGCAGTATTCTCAAAGGTCCCGTGCTGGCCGCTCACCGGCTTTTACATTGTAAATACATGCGCACAAATTTAAAGGGACCGCGCATTAAAAGAACCAGGCCACGCAGAACAAAGAGCAGCTTACAGGGGACATTGCCAGGGAGAACAACCCTGCTCTTCTTTGAAATAGTGCCTTGGAATTCTCTAACCCAAAGGGCTGTGGATGCTGAGTTGTTGAGTATATTTGAAGGCTGAGATAGATAGAATTTTGGACTCTAGCGGATAAAAATTTGGTGGAGCCCCTTTTGGGGTACTAACTTCGTCAGGGTGCTAAAAGTAGTGCCCTGATAAAGTTAACGCCCCTGCGCCATAAATTCAGTCATAGCACCCCAAGCAGGAGGCTACTGGAAGCGCTCCCCCTCCTTCCTGGGGCACTACCATTAAATATCGCGGCATGTAGCGCCGCGGTATTACAGGACTCCCTCCTGATTAAAGGGGAGGGGCCTAGCGCTGCGCACACCGGGGCCATGCTGGACCATCGGGGAGTGGGGTGCTGGGAAAACAGCCCGGCACTCAAGAGAAGTGCCGGGCTGACCGATCGCGGCCGGCACCCCGTGTAAAAAAGAGGAAGGGGGCAGGAGCTTAGGGCGTTGGCAGGTGAAGGCATGGCCACCGATGGTGGAGTGATTGAAATCGGGAATGCTTAAGAGGCCAGAATTAAAGGAGCGCAATGGGGCTGAAGGAGATTACAGAATTAGGGAGGAATTTGAAAACAAGGATGAGAATTTTAAAATTGAGGCGTTGTTTACCCGTGAGCCAGTGTAGGTCAGTGAGCAGAGGGGTGTGGTTGAACGGGAGTTGATGCGAGTTAGGACACAGGCAGCAGAGTTTTGGATGACTTCAAGTTTACAGAACAGAACAGAACAGAACAGAAACCCCACAGTGCAGATAGAGGCCATTTCGGCCCATCGAGCCTGCACCGACACATATCCCACCCGATCCCTGTAACCCCTACATCAACACATATCCCACCCTATCCCCGCAACCCCACGTATTTAATCCTCCTAACACTAAGGGTCAATTTATCATAGCCAATCAACCTAACCCGCACATCTTTGGACTGTGGGAGGAAACCGGAGCACCCGGAGGAAACCCACGCAAACACGGGGAGAATGTGCAAACTCCACACAGACAGTCACCCGAGGCCGGATTCGAACCCGGGTCCCTGGCGCTGTAAGGTAGAACATGGGAGACCAGCCAGGAGTGCATTGGAATAGTCAAGTCTAGAGGTAACAAAGTCATGGATGAGCAGCAGATGATTTGAGGCAGGGACAGAGTCGGGCGATGTTCCAGAGGTGGAATTAGGGGGTCTTAGTGATGGCGCGTGTCTTGTTTTGCACACTTTGTACAAAAATAATAAATTGCAGGACAACAGAGTATTACAGTTTAAACTCTTTTAAAAGCATCAGGTCTGTAAGCTTTCTCAATCAAACAGCAGCACCGTGTGGACAAGATGGAGTCAGGACCCCTGGGTCTTCTAAACAATAGCAGTCCTTACAGATGCCTGCAGGCCAATGACAACTCAGCATGAGATCACATGTGACTATAATAGGTATTCCTTACAGATGCCTGCGGGCCAATGATAATTCGATATGCAAATGTTACATCCCCTTTCTTTTAAAAGAAAAATGTTATGCATTACTTTTGAACCTTTCTTCTACATAATATTCTCAGTAGCATCAACATATAAGTAAACTCAACATTTAACTAGCACTGAAAACATCTCAACGTTTCAATAACGATGTACAGTTTTTTTTAGGGCAGCGATCCGCCTACACCCTTTGACAGTTCACAAGTCAAGAATAACTCTAGGCTTGACCTCTCGTCCCGACCATGTGTGGTATGAAACTGAGCATGCTCCTGAATCGGTCAACGATTCTGGTTCAGGTTTAGGTTCAGGTAAGTATGATGTGTTTTGTGTATTGCTCTGTTCATCACACTCTGTTGAACTGATCCTCTCAACGGAATGATGGTGTTGTTCCTTGGTGTTCAGGAGGTGCCTGCGATTGCGGCGGTACACCTGTCCTTCTGGGGTGCGGACGTGATACGATCACTCAGTATCAGCTGGCTGGATGACGA
Source organism: Somniosus microcephalus (assembly GCF_052327205.1). Classification (NCBI taxonomy): domain Eukaryota; kingdom Metazoa; phylum Chordata; class Chondrichthyes; order Squaliformes; family Somniosidae; genus Somniosus; species Somniosus microcephalus. The sequence goes on along the minus strand of NC_140991.1, from coordinate 193,616,267 downwards.
CTGCTGGCTTCCAGTAGTCATGCTCCTGGATTCTGACGGATTCGCCATTGTGCAGCAGCGGCAGTAGTCTAGCTGACCTGTCATAGTATCTCTTTTGGTGTTGCTGTCTCTGTACACATTTTGCATGCACTTGCTTGCAGCTGACGACCTGCCAGGGCCTGTCTGGGATACAGTGAGGTATCATGAGCTCTTTGACATTTGATGGGCGGTGTTCTAGACAAATGGAACATTTTCCGACAATGTCCTCAATGTGTTTGCACATTCCGGGCCAAAACATAATGTCACGTGCTCTTTGTTTGCATTTTTCCATGCTCATATGTCCAGCATGAATTTTTGTCAACATCTCTTCTCTGAGACTGGTAGGAATGATGATTTTCTCCCCTTTGAAGACAATTCCGTTGATTTGTGACAGTTCGTCTCTGTGGTTCCAGAATTCAGATATGCTCTGAAGGCATTTCCTCCTTTCCTCAGGCCATCCTTCATGTATGACTTTGCTCAGCAGTGTGAGTTGTGCATCTTTCTCTGTTCCTGCTCGGATCACCTTCAGTTTTAAGTCACTCACAGGTAAGCTGTTGTACACCATGTGCACTTGCACATCCATGCCTTCACTGAGGCTGCTGTCCTGGTAGCTAAGAGACTTTCTGGAGAGCGTGTCTGCGACAGGAATGTCTTTGCCTGGACGGTGAATGATTGTGAAGTCGTACTTCTGTAGCTGAAGGATCATTCTCTGTAGCCTTGGTGGGGCTGCGGCTAGTGGTTTCCTCATGATTGACTCGAGGGGCTTGTGGTTGGATTCCACAATGACCTGTCAGCCATAGACGTACTGGTGGAAACGCTTACATCCGAACAAAATTGCATATAGCTCTTTCTCGATTTGAGCATAGTTGATTTCACTGTCTGAGAGAGATCTGGAAGCGTAGCCGATGGGCTTTCCTTCTTGCAGTAATACTGCGCCTTGTCCATACTTTGACACGTCCACTTGTAGTCTGAGCTCTTTGTTGGGGTCGAAGTAGGAAAGAACTGGTCCTGGTACTCTGGTGATTAGGTCTTTCATTTTCTGAAATGCTGTGTCATGTTGTTTGTCCCACAAGAACTCATTGGATTGCTTGAGCAACTGACGCATGGGTGTGTTGATTTCGGAGAGGCTCGGGGCAAACTTGGCTAAGTAGTTAACCATGCCTAGTACTGTCTCTAGCTCTGCGCGGTTCTTTGGCGGCTCCATCTTCTTGATGGCGGAGATTTTCTCTGGATCCGGCTTAATGCCATCAGTTGAGAGGCGATGCCCGAAATAACTGATCTCGGTGGATCCGATTATGCTTTTCTTGGGGTTGAGCCAGATACTTTTCTTCTGTGATCTTTGTAGCATCGCACGGAGGTTCCTGTCATGTTCCTCTCTATTCCTGCCATAGATGAGGATGTCGTCTACGATTGCGACTACTCCGTCGAGGCCTTCAAAAGTTTCGTCGATCTTCCGCTGGAATTCATCCTGAGCTGAGATAAGACCAAATGGTAAACGCAGAAATCGGTAGCGTCCAAATGGCGTGTTGAACGTTGTCAGCTTAGATGACTCTTCTGTGAGCTTGATATTCCAGTATCCTGATCGTGCGTCCATTACACTGAAGTAACGTGCTCCCACTAGCTTGGGTGTGATGTCATCTACCATTGGTAGAGGGTAGTGAGGGCGTTTGATAGCCTTGTTCAAATCTCTGGGGTTGAGACAGACTCTGAGCTTGCCTGTACGTGGTTTCTCAACCATTACTAACGCGTTGACACACTCTGTCGGTCTGTTTCCCGGATGATGATTTCTGTATTCTCCATGCTCTGCAGCTCCTCCTTCAGGTGACTACGTAGAGCAAGGGGTATCCTTCTCAGTGGGCAAACCACAGGGGTTGCTGCTGGGTCAAGGTGAATAGTGCATTCACCTGGGAATAGTCTGATTCCTTTGAAAACGTCAGCAAACTCCTCCACGACTGTCTGCTTCTCAACTGGTGCTGTCAATGATAGCACTAGCTTGACGAGGTCCATGTCTAAACATGCCTTTAGACCTAGCACTGGAGGTGCTTGAGTGTCAACAATGTAAAAATCTAACATCATGTTGCTTTCTTTGTACTTGCATTCCATCACGCATGTGCCTTTTACAATGAGCTGCTCACCCCCATAGCTGGTCAGTCTGCGTGAGGTGGGCTGTAGCTCACACTCATCCTTCAAGCTGTGATACTCACTCAGAGGAATTACATTAACCTGAGATCCAGTGTCTAGTTTAAACTTAAGCTCTTTGCCCTGTTTTCCTATCTCAATATCGGCAAAAGCTTGCTCAGTCTCTGAAATCTGTTTTTTATGTGACACAGAATCAATAAACAGTTCCTCTGCATTTGGCTCTCTATCTGGCATTTGGCTGTCACTCACTGTGTGTACTTTTTTTCCGAAAACAGTCCTGCAAACTTTAGCAAAGTGGTTCCATTTACCACATTTAGTACATTGTCTTCCTTTGGCAGGGCAGTACTCCTTTTCTCCATGCCAGTTGTTTCCACAATATCCACAGTTTTTTGAAGTGTTTTATGTCTGTGTCGCCCATTTTTAGAACTCTCTCTGTTCTTTGTGTTCTGAAACACGATCTCTGGGCAGTGTTCTTTGGTGTGTATCTATTAACTGCGTGCACTGTCTGTTCACTCGAGCTGCTCGTGGTGCCGATTATGGTTTTCAACTGTGCTTGGGCTATCTCGTGCGATCTAGCTATGTCCATAGCTTTGTCCAGCATTAGCCCGGACCCAACATTCAAAAGTTTCTCTCTCACTTTAGCTGAATGTATTCCAAACGCAATGCGGTCTCTGACCATCTCATCTTTATCTGCATATACACAGGGCTAGATTTTCAGTTGCTTGCGCCAGCAGTTAGCGCCTTAAGAGAAGTGATTTTTGGGCGCTATGCGTGTAGCGCCCGGGCGCAGCGCAGTTTGCGCCCCACCCCAAATTAAGTTGCCCGTTAGCGCCGGCGCAAAGTTTAGCGGCCGCCCGGATGCGCGCGCAGAAAATGACGCCACATCCTCGTGCAATGCCCTTTGGCCGCCCCGAATCCAAACTTCAGTCGGACCGCCCCATTGTGCGGCTGGCGTCCAGAGCGTTTGTAAAATGGAACGCAACACACCCTGGAGAGCGCAAATTAAAGGGCACTCCTCCTGCACTGTAACAGGCAGTCTGCATGTGTTGTGTGGAAGGATCCAGTGTGTTGTTGTGAACGGTGTATTTCTATTTCTGTCCTCCTCCTCCTCCTCCCCCTCCTCCTCCCCCTCCCCCTCCTCCCCCTCCCCCTCCCCCTCCTCCTCCTGTTTCCCCCCCCAGACTCTGCCTTTGAAAAAAACACATGCACCCTTCCCCTTTAAGAGCTCACTGGCACCAGAGTGTCTGCCGTGCGCTGCGCCCGAGCTCGGGTGTTGCGCTCTGCACCGCCGGCTTAGCGCCTAAAGATAGTAGTGGAACGCCTCTTTTCGCGCTCCACCAACCTCTTAGGGCGAAGCCACTGAATTTCCGGCAACGGGGCGCTACTTTGGGGCGGGTGCTAACTTCGGGCGGGCGCTAAGGTTAGCGCCCCAAAACTGTCTATACTGAAAATCTAGCCCACAGTCTTTTACCAGTAGTTTTAACTCAGTCATGAACTGTTCAAACGACTCACTAGCTCCTTGTACTTTCTCCTGAAACTTGTACCTAGCGAATATCGTATTTGTCTTGGGCATCACTGATACGCTTATCAATTACTTCATAAAAGGTGATGAGTCGAAGAAGAGATGATGAGTCGAAAGAAGAGATGAATAAGGCTTTTATTAGCTAAGAAGAGACCATGCTTCTTCGTGAGTGACTGAACAAGTCTGAACGAAACCCACACAGTGGTGGGTGGAGTCAGCTGAGGCATGCCTCCATACACAGCGCCACCCAGAGGTGGCAATATACAATACAGTGGTTTACCACATTCACCCCTTGTTTAATGTGAAGTCCGGCGGGGTGAAGGGTACTACAAGTTAAGTCTATCAGGAGGCCTTGTCTGACGTCCTGATCGTCGTGGTGGCGGCGGTGGTGTTGCAGCATCCGACGTCGGGTCTGGTGTCTGGGTGGTTGGCGAAGATTCCTGGGGCTTTGGCATGCCGTCTGCAGGGGTTGGGTTGGGAGGGGTGGTGGGGGATAACAGTGGTAAGGGGGATAACGGTGGTAAGGGGGATAACGGTGGTAATTCAGGGGTACCCGAGGGTGCGAGATCTCGTATGGAGACCGTGTCCTCCCGCCCGTCTGGGTATGTCACCCAGGCATACTGGGGGTTGGCGTGTAGGAGGTGCACCCGCTCGACCAGGGGGTCCGTTTTATGCGTCCTCACGTGCCTCCGCAGTAGGACGGGCCCAGGAGAAGTCAACCATGCCGGTAGCGAGGTTCCCGATGTAGACTTCCGGGGGAAAACGAACATTTTCTCATGAGGGGTCGCATTAGTGGCAGTACAAAGCAGTGACCGAATGGAGTGAAGCGCTGCAGGGAGGACCTCCTGCCAGCGGGAGGTCGGAAGGCCCTTAGATTTTAGTGCTAAGAGGACTGCCTTCCAAACCGTCGCGTTCTCCCTTTCCACCTGGCCGTTCCCCCGGGGGTTATAACTGGTGGTCCTGCTCGTGGCGATACCTCTTGTTAGCAGGTACTGCCGAAGTTCGTCGCTCATGAACGATGAGCCCCTGTCGCTATGTATATAGCTGGGGAACCCGAACAGAGCGAAGATGTCATTCAGACACTTGATGACCGTGGTACTGGTCATGTCTGGGCAAGGGATGGCAAAGGGGAAACGGGAGTACTCATCAACTATGTTGAGGAAGTACACATTGCGGTCAGCGGAGGGGAGGGGCCCTTTAAAATCGACGCTCAGGCGTTCGAAGGGGCGGGTGGCCTTGATCAGGCTTGCTCTGTCCGGCCTATAGAAGTGCGGTTTGCACTCGGCGCAGATTTGGCAGCTCTTGGTCATGGTCCTGACCTCCTCGATGGAGTAGGGCAGGTTACGGGATTTGATAAAATGGAAAAACCTGGTGACCCCCGGGTGGCAGAGGTCATTGTGGAGGGACTGCAGCCTATCACTCTGTGCGTTGGCGCATGTACCACGTGATAGGGCATCTGGGGGCTCATTGAGTTTCCCTGGCCGATACAAGATATCATAATTGTAGGTGGAGAGTTCGATTCTCCACCTCAAGATCTTGTCGTTCTTGATTTTACCCCTCTGCTTATTATTAAACATAAAAGCTACTGAACGCTGGTCAGTGAGCAGGGTAAATCGTTTCCCGGCCAGGTAATGCCTCCAGTGACGCACCGCTTCTACAATAGCCTGGGCCTCCTTTTCGACGGAGGAGTGTCTCGTCTCGGGGCCCTGGAGGGTCCTTGAGAAAAAGGCCACGGGTCTGCCCGCCTGGTTAAGGGTCGCGGCTAGGGCGAAGTCGGAGGCATCGCTCTCCACTTGGAAGGGGATGGACTCATCCACCGCGTGCATTGCGGCCTTCGCGATATCGTTCTTGATAAGAGTGAAGGCTGCACACGCCTCTGGTGTCAGGGGGAAGGAGGTGGCTTTGATGAGGGGCCTGGCTTTGTCTGCATAGAGGGGCACCCACTGGGCGTAGTAGGAGAAAAACCCCAGGTATCTCTTCAGTGCTTTTTGGCAGTGGGGAAGGGGTAGCTCCATTAGGGGGCGCATTCTGTCGGGGTCGGGCCCGATGACTCCGTTCTCCACCACGCAGCCGAGGATGGCCAGGCGCTTGGTGTGAAACATACATTTTTCCTTATTGTACGTTAGGTTCAGCCGTTGGGCCGTACGGAGGAAATTTGCTAGATTAACGTCGTGGTCCTGCTGGTCGTGGCCGCAGATGGTGACGTTATCCAAATAGGGGAAGGTTGCCCGCAGCGCGTTCTGGTCAACCATTCGGTCCATCTCCCTTTGGAAGACCAAAACCCCGTTGGTGACGCCGAAGGGGACCCTAAGGAAGTGGTAGAGGCGGCCGTTTGCCTCGAAGGCAGTATACTGGCGGTCCTCATGGCGGATGGGCAGCTGGTGGTACGCTGACTTAAGGTCGATGGTGGAGAATACTTTGTATTGCGCAATCTGATTGACCATATCAGATATGCGAGGGAGGGGGTACGCGTCCAGCTGGGTGTACCGGTTTATGGTTTGGCTGTAGTCGATTACCATGCGGCGTTTTGCAGTGGTTTTAACGACTACAACCTGGGCTCGCCAGGGGCTAGTGCTACCTTCGATAATGCCCTCCTTCAAGAGCCGCTCCACCTCAGAGCTGATAAAAGCTCTGTCCCCGGCACTGTACCGCCTGCTTTTGGTAGCGATGGGTTTACAGTCGCGGGTGAGGTTAGCGAACAGGGGAGGGGGGGGGACTTTTAATGTGGAAAGGCTGCAGGTGGTTTGCAGCGGGCGATTTAAAAGTTGTTGGTTGCAGACTGTGAGTGGGGGGAGGGGTCCACCGTATGCTAGTGTGACACTCTTAAGGTGGCACTGAAAATCCAACCCTAGCAGGACGGCAGCGCAAAGACGGGGCAGGACTAGCAGTTTAAATTTTTGATATTCAGTGCCCCCTACTGACAGGGTCACCACACAGTAGCCGCTGATGTCCATTGACTGGAACTTGGACGCCATAGAAATGCGATGGTGCGTTGGCAGAATCGTGAGGGAGTGGCTACGTACCGTGTCGGGGTGGACGAAACTCTCTGTGCTCCCGCTGTCGATCAGGCAACTGGTGGCACGGCCGTTTACCGCGATATCCATCATGGAGCTGGATAGATGGTGAGGGTGGCCTTGATCCAGCGTCACGGAGGCCAGTATGTGGCTTAGTGAGTCACTATAGTCATCCGCCGAGACGGTGGTCGGTTCCGGTGACGAAATGGCGGTTGAGTGCGTTGGATACGATGGCGGCGGATGCCATGCGGCCGGGGGTACACAAAATGGCGGATAAGATGGCTGCTCCCACGGCCCGCACGCTGCGCTGCTGGCTGGCTTCCCCTTGCAGGCGTTAGCGTAATGGCCTTTCTTCCCGCAGCCCGAGCAGGTAGCTGTCTTAGCTGGGCAGTGCGCTCTGGGATGTTTTAACTGGCCACAGAAATAGCATTTTTGGGCCTGGTTACTGGGCATCGAAGCAGTTCTTACCGGAGGCTGCTGTCTCGGTTGGGTCGCTGCAGCGGTTGGTGCCGGGGGCGGCGGTCCCGTGTCCCACGGTTTCGATTGCCATGTCTCGGCGCCGTTACGGGGGTATGCCTCGAGGTTTCGGTGGGCCTCCTCTAACGAGAGCGCAAGGGCAATGGCCGTCTTCAGGTCGGGTTCCTTGCTTTCTAGCAGTCTCTGCCGGGTGTGGTCTGACTGGAGGCCCCTGACGAAGGCATCACAGGCGAGTCCCTGCGCGTGCTCCACAGCCGTTACCGCTTTACAATCGCAGTCTCTGCAGAGTGCCAGTAGCGCCCGTGCAAATGCCCCTACCGATTCTCCCGGTTGCTGCCTGCGGGATCCCAAGAGGTGTCGGGCGTAAATTGTGTTCACTGGGCGCGTATATTGCCCTTTTAGTAGCTCGAGGGCCGCCACGTACGTATTAGAGTCCCAGATTAGCATATATACTTGATGGCTCACCTGGGCGGTCAAAATTTTCAGTTTGTGATCCTCCTCTGTAACCTGTGAGATTGCGAGGAAGGATTCAAAGCAGCTCAGCCAGTGTTCAAACTTGGCTGATGCACCCACATCTTGAGGGTCGAGGTCCAGGCGTGGTGGTCTGAGGGCTCTCAGCAATGTCTGCTGTATCCGTTGCTGTTGTTGCTCCTCAGGTGTCGCCATTTAACTTTTAGCTAATAAAATTGATACGCTTATCAATTACTTCATAAAAGGTGATGAGTCGAAGAAGAGATGATGAGTCGAAAGAAGAGATGAATAAGGCTTTTATTAGCTAAGAAGAGACCATGCTTCTTCGTGAGTGACTGAACAAGTCTGAACGAAACCCACACAGTGGTGGGTGGAGTCAGCTGAGGCATGCCTCCATACACAGCGCCACCCAGAGGTGGCAATATACAATACAGTGGTTTACCACAATCACATATGCTTCAAAACGGTCAAAATAACTTTTCAGTACCTTTGCTTCATCCGCGGTGAGAGACCATGGCCTAGAATTTCAGTATAGCCAGTTTTGGGGCGCTAACGTTAGCGCCCGCCCGAAGTTAGCGCCCGCCCCAGAGTTGCGCCCCTTTGCCGGAAATTCAGTGGCTTCGCCCTAAGAGGTTGGTGGAGCGCTAAAAGAGGCGTTCCACTACTATCTTTAGGCGCTAAGCTGGCGGTGCAGAGGGATAGCGCCGAGGCGGGGCGCAGCGCGGGTGCGGTCATTTTTTGATTGACAGCAGACCCCGTGGCGCCGACCAGCTCTTAAAGGGGGAAGGGACGATTTGGTCTGCTGCCACGCCCTGCACACTGCAGCTTTGCAAATAGGCCGCAACACTGCTGCTCAGCCCCAGGGAGTCATGGCAACGCCAGAGAAGGCCCGTGAGCGTGCCCTGCGCTTCTCAGAGCGTGATCTGGAAATAATGGTGACAGCTCTGGAGAAGAGGCGCAGGATCTTGTTCCCGGAGACTGGGAGGAATCCGAACCACCAAGAATACACCAGAGCCTGGAAGCAGATCGCCAACAGGGTGACGTTCACCGGCGATGCCCCAGGACCCACAAACAATGTCGGAAAAATTACAACGACCTGACCAGGATTGTCAGGGTGAGTACCCTTTCCAGTCTCCTCCTCATTCTTGCATGTACACCTGACATGATGGGCAAAGGGAGCTGAAAGTCCTAATGGCCAGCCCTCAGCCAGCAGCTTTGGGACAGTCATGAGCATCAATTGCCCATTCTGTACTCTACACTCTGGCCAAGCTATTCCACCATGGGAGGCAGTGCACAGTACATCAGGGCTACACTCTGGCCAAGCTATTCCACCATGGGAGGCAGTGCACAGTGCATCAGGGCTACACTCTGGCCAAGCTATTCCACCATGGGAGGCAGTGCACAGTACATCAGGGCTACACTCTGGCCAAGCTATTCCACCATGGGAGGCAGTGCACACTACATCAGGGCTACACTCCGTACTTACAGCCCGTCCTTTCTCTTGCAGGCTAAAGTTGCCTATAATCGCCAGGCCCGTGCCAGGACCAGGGGAGGCCGTGCCAAGCTGCAGAAGCTCACTCGCCTGGAGGAGCGCGTGTGTGGGCTCATGGGAGCCCGGCTGATCGTGCCCACAGCGTGCGGAGTAGCCGACCCTCCACTGCCCGGCAATGGTAAGGACCTCGCCTTTTGGCCCTCTTGCGTCGCACTTGCGCATCCGAGCTACCTCCTTTGCCACTGTCCCACCAATGCGCTGAATGCCACCAGTCCTAACTCCCTCGCTGACGCCGTCTCCTCACTCTGAAGCTACTCTTGTGCATTCCTGCTTTCAGCTGGTGATGACCAGGACCCTGAAGCTGCCAGTGACAGCCCCTCCGAGCAGGAGGAGGAGGAGGAGGAGGAGGAGGAGCAAGAGCAAGCCGGACCATCAGGGGAACACTCAGGTCCCGCAGGAGAGGACGAAATGATTGACACGTCCTCACTGGACGAGTGCCTGGACCAACTGTCGCAGGGGATTGCAGCTTCTGGGACCAGTGGCGTCCAGCCACCCAGGAGCCCTGCGCGTGGGCCGCGGCCTTCCCCCCAAAGGGGGGAAGGATCAGAGGGGAGTGCAGTTGATCGGGACACTCGCCGCCACCAACGTGGCAAGGTTCCCCTAGTTCGGTCCCCTGCTCCCCAGCGGGAGAGTCCCGACTCCAGTCCAGACACCTTCACCTCGGAGGAGGCGCGGAAGCTGGACAAGATGGCCGAGGATTCGGACCGGCGCCACACGGAGCTCATGCGTGTGGTGGGGCGCATGCCTGAGGCCATCGAGTCGCTGGCGACCAGTGTGCGCGAGTTCGGGGCATCAACTGCCGCGAGTGGCCGCATGCTCACTGATGCCGTCAAGTCCCTGGCAGGTGTGATGTGGGCGCACACCAGGACAACAGGGGCACTCACTGCTGCCACACGCGCTGTCTCAGGCAGGCATCGCCAGGGCAGCTGCCGCGCTGGAGCATCCCAGCGAGCCGCCCCTCGGCTGATTGTTGCGGATCCTGCAGTGCGGGCCCGGCCGAGTGCCAGCGCGCCACAGCACCAGCCAGTGCATCCCAGACGCCAGCTTGCCCACATTGCGCCATCCGTCGCCGCCACTCCCCCACTGGGGCGTCAAGGGCAAGCGGCTGGAGCTGATGTTGGCCAGGCTCAGGTGCGCCACTCAGCAGCCGGCCCCTCGAGGCCCAAAGGCCGTGTAGGCTGCCCCCCAGCGGCATCTGGCGGAAGGACATCTGAGCCTCAGGCGCCTTCCCCCAGCCTCGCAGCAGCCACTGGGCAGAGCTTGCGAAGGAGCAGCAGGCCGGGCAGGGGAGGCAAAAGGCTGGACAAGGTCTCGCCCTCGCGGGCCACTCAGTAGAGGGTGTGGCCAGCTTTCGTTTTATATGGCGGTGGCCATCTTTCTTTTGCCCATGGTTGTTTGGTTCGTGGGCTTATTTTTTGCGTTAAGGCCGAGGTTGAGGCCAGGTTTGTACAAATGTGGAGTTACTCCTCCCCAGTTTGTGGGAGTGAGTCGTTTGTTGGGCTTTTTGTGGGGCCCGTTGATTGTTTTTGGGGATTCATGTGGGAAGGGGTTTTCATTTTTGTGTAATAAATAATTATCTTTATTCATACAGTCTCCATGGTTGTTCTTGTTAGTGTTTGTTGGCTTCGCCGGCTGAGGGCTTGCGGAGCGGCTGCATTCATCTTCCCTCATGGCCACAAGGCATTCCCCGACAGGGGGCTTAGAAGTACCGTGTAATAAGGTGGCGTCGCGCGGCCCTTGGCCCTGGTCGCTCCCTCCTGGGAACGTACTCCTGCTCCTCCTCCTCCTCCTCCTGCTCCTCCTGCTCCTCCTCCTGAGGTGCTGCTCCAACGTCAGGTGGCAGTGCCTGAGTCCTGCGGATAGCCAGGTTGTGTAGCATGCAGCAAACCACCACAAATTGGGAGACCCGGTCCGGCGAATACTGGGGAGCTCCTCCGGAGCGATCAAGGCAGCGGAACCGCTGCTTGAGGACCCCAATAGTTTGCTCGATGATGTTGCGGGTGGTTTGATGGCTCTCATTGTATGCCTCTTCAGCAGCAGTCCTGGACGCGCGGAGCGGGGTCATGAGCCAGGTGCACAAAGGATAGCCTTTGTCCCCGAGTAGCCATCCTCTTGGGGGAGGCTGTGCCTCGAACATGTCATGCACAGTGCTCTGCCGCAGGATAAACGCATCGTGGCTGCTGCCTGGAAAGCTGGCATTGACAGCCATGATGCGCTGCTTGTGGTCACACACCAGCTGCACATTCAGAGAATGGTAGCCCTTCCTGTTGCGAAACTGCTCGCCATGCTCCAGAGGGGCCCGCAAAGCCACATGCGTACAGTCAATGGCGCCCTGCACCAAGGGGAAGTCCCCGAGTCTTGAAAATCCCAAGGCACGCTGATGCTGGCTCTCCAGGGCCATGGGGAAGGAGATGAATTGGCTTCTCCTTCTGAACAGTGCTTCGGTCACCTGGCGGATGCAGCGATGCGCGCCGTACTGGGAGATGTTCGCGATGTCCCCAGCAGCGGATTGGAAGGAGCCGGTGGCATAGAAGTTCAATGCCACCGTCACCTTCACTTCCACCGACAGAGACGTCCTGCACCTGAGCTTTGGACGCAGATCTCTGCGAAGCAGGTGGCAGATCTCTGCAACCACCTCCTTTCGGAATCGGAGCCTTCTAACACATCGCGCGTCAGTCATGTTGAGGTAGGAGCGCTGCTGGCGGTACAGCCTGACTGGGTAAGGCCTACGTGGCCGACGCCTGTAGCCCCCTCTGCCTCTAGCCAGGGCTGCCCCTCTCACAATGCGTCTGCGAGCCCTACAGACATGGCGCTGCAGCTCCGCGTTGGCACCCCATGCAACCCCCATCAAATCCTGGCAAACAGTCATATTTCCAAAACGCCACTTGCAGCGCTCTGGCCTGAGTCCAAAAATACCTGAGCTGTTGCTGCTTGAAACCAGTTAGCTATCCTCCTTGTTGTGTGTCCAGAAATGCGTTGCACAAGAGTGTTTGCTGCAAAATGGCTGGGCTTTATACTGGAGGGTACGTCCCCTTTAATTTGCGCCCCCCGGGGCCCGCGCTGGTTGTGTTGCGTTCCTTTTTACAAACGCTCCGGCCGCCAGCCGCACAATGGGGCGGTCCGACTGAAGTTTGGAATCGGGGCGGCCAAAGGGCGTTGCACGAGGATGTGACGTCATTTTCTGCGCGCGCATCCGGGCGGGCGCTAAACTTTGCGCCGGCGCTAAGGGTCAACTTAATTTGGGGCGAGGCGCAAACTGCGCTGCGCCCGGGCGCTACACGCATAGCGCCCGAAATTCACTTCTCTTAAGGCGCTAACTGCTGGCGCAAGCAACTGAAATTCTAGGCCCATGTGTTAAAAATGTCTCTCCCTTTTTCTTCGATCCACAGGAGTAGGTAGCTGCATCTTTCTTCCTCCCCTTTGCTTTTCAGTGGACCCGAAAACATCAACTCCACGTGTTGCTTGAACTTGCTCCATTCTCTAGGTAAATTCAAAGATTCCCAATTCATTCGAGGTAAGGGAGTTCCAACGATGTCCATTTCAAACCCCTGTTCTGACACCATGTCTTGTTTTGTACACTTTGTACAAAAATAATAAATTGCAGGACAACGGAGTATTACAGTTTAAACTCTTTTAATGAAGCATCAGGTCTGTAAGCTTTCTCAATCAAATAGCAGCACCGTGTGGACAAGATGGAGTCAGGACCCCTGGGTCTTCTAAACAATAGTAGTCCTTACAGATGCCTGCAGGCCAATGACAACTCAGCATGTGATTACATGTGAATATAATAGGTATTCCTTACAGATGCCTGCGGGCCAATGATAATTCGATATGCAAATGTTACAGCGTGGATATGTGGTCAGAAGCTCATCTCGGGGTTAATTATGACACCAAGATTGTGAACAGTCGGATTCAGCCTCAGGCAGTTGTCAGGGAGATGGATGGAGTAGGTGGCTAGGGAACGGAGTTTGTGGTGGGAATCAAAGACAATGGCTTTGATCTTCCCAATATTTAGTTGGAGGAAATTTCTGCTCATCCAGTGCTGAATGTAGAATAAACAGTCTGACAAGTTAAATACAGTTGGGAGGTTGAGAGTGGAGGTGGTGAGGTAGAGCTGGGTGTCATCAGCGTACATGCGGAAAGTGTCGCTGTGTTTTTGGATGATGTCGCTGAGGGGCAGCATGTAGATGAGAAATAGGATGGGGCCAAGGATAGATCCTTGGGGGACCCCAGAGGTAACGGCGCAGGAGCAGGAAGAAAAGCCAGTGCAGGTGATTCTCTGGCTGTGATTAGATAGATAAGAATGGATCCATCCAGTCCCACCCAGCTGGACGACGGTGGAGAGGCGTTGGAGGAGGAAGGTGTGGTCAACAGTGTCAAAGGCTGCAGGCAGGTCGAGAAGGATGAGAAGGGATAGTTTACCTTTGTCATAGTCACACAGGATGTCATTTGTGACTTTGATAAGAGCCATTTCGGTACTGTGGCAGGGGCGGAAACATAATTGGAGGGATTCAAACATGGAGTTCCGGGAAAGATGGGTACGGATTTGGGAGGTGACAACACGTTCAAGGACTTTGGAGAGGAAAGTGAGGTTGGAGATGGGGCGGTAGTTTGCAAGGATGGTGGGGTCAAGGGTTAGTTTGTTGAGGAGAGGGGTGATGACGGCAGATTTGATGAGAGGGGGCAGTCCCTGAGGAGAGAGAACCGTTAACAATATCAGCTAATATGGGAGCCAGGAAGGGAAGTTGGGTGGTCAGCAGTTTAAGGGAATAGGGTCGAAGGAGCAAGATGTGGGTCTCATGGGCAAGATGAGCTCGGAGATGGCATGAGGGGAGATAGGAGAAAAGCTGCAGAAAGATGCGAGTTCAGGGCTAGGGCGGGGGGAACCTTAGAGGAACTCTGGCCTGGTGGGCAGGGGGAAGGGAGGGAAGTGGCAGAGGCAGCCATGTCACCTACTTTCTAAGCACACTGAGAAATAGAAGCATCTCCTTCAATATGCCTGCAGGTTCACTCTTCACTGCAGCATCCTTATAGGAGATACAAGGGTAAATTTTATGAGGCACCATTCCTAGCCTCAGTCAAGTTTCCCGATTAATTTTAATGACATGAAACTCTGTGCCCTGCAAGTATGGTGTGTCCCCCCACCCATTCTCTGATTATGCTTCAATCCATCAAGGCTCTGTACTGGGAGAAAATTAATCCTATAAGCTATTGGTTACTGAGTAGCTTTAACCAATATTTGTCAAAACTACAGAGTTTATAAATGTTTATAAATCCACTAATGGACAGTAAAGAAAAAAGACTTGCATTTATAAAGCACCTTTCACTACCTTTTTTTTCCCCGTTCCTGGGATGTGGGCATCGCTGGCAAGGCCAGCATTTATTGCCCATCCCTAATTGCCCTTGAGAAGGTGGTGGTGAGCCGCCTTCTTGAACCGCTGCAGTCCGTGCGGTGAAGGTACTCCAACAGTGCTGTTAGGGAGGGAGTTCCAGAATTTTGACCTAGTGACGATGAAGGAACGGCAATATATTTCCAAGTCAGGATGGTGTGTAACTTGGAGGGGAACTTGCAGGTGATGGTGTTCCCATGCGCTTGCTGCCTGAGGTGGTAGAGGTCGTGGGTTTGGGAGGGTCTGTTGATGAAGCCTTGATGAGTTGCTGCAGTGCATCTTGTAGATGATACACACTGCGGTGGAAAGATTGAATATTTAAGGTGGTGGATGGGGTGCGATCAAGTGGGCTGCTTTGTCCTAGATAATGTCGAGAGTCTTGAGTGTTGTTGGAGCTGCACCCATCCAGGCAAGTGGAGAGTATTTCATTACACTCCTGACTTGTGCCTTATAGATGATGGAAAGGCTTTGGGGAGTTAGGAGGTGAGACACTAGCCACAGAACACCCAGCCTCTGAGCTGCTCTTGTAGCCACAATAGTTTTGTGGCTGGTCCAGTTAAGTTTCTGGTCAATGGTGACCCCCAGGGTATTGATAGTGGGGGATTCGGCGATGGTAATGCCATTGAATATCAAGGGGCAGATGTTAGACTCTCTCTTGTTGGAGATAGTCATTGCCTGGCATTTGTGTGGCTTGAATGTTACTTGCAACTTATCAGCCCAAGCCTGAATGTTGTCCAGGTCTTGCTGCACGCTGGCATGGACTGCTTCATTATCTGGGGAATTGCAAATGGAACTGAACACTGCAATCATCAGTGAACATCCCCACTTCTGACCTTATGATGGAGGGAAGGTCATTGATGAAGCAGCTAAAGATGGTTGGGCCTGGGACCCTGCCCTGAGGAACTCCTGCAGCGATGTCCTGGGGCTGAGATGATTGACCTCCAACAACCACAACCATCTTCCTTTGTGCTAGGTATGACTCCAGCCAGTGGAGAGTTTCCCCCCTGATTCCCATTGACTTCAATTATACTAGGGCTCCTTGATGCCACACTTGGTCAAATGCTGTTTGATGTCAAGGGCAGTCACTCTCACCTCACCTCTGGAATTCAGCTCTTTTGTCCATATTTGGACTAAGACTGTAATGTGGTCTGGAGCCAAGTGGTCCTGGAGGAACCCAAACTGGGCATCAGTGAGCAGGTTATTGGTAAGTGCCGCTTGACAGCATTGTCAACGACACCTTCCATCACTTTGCTAATGATTGAGAGTAGACTAATGGGGCAGAAATTGTCCGGATTGAATTTGTCCTGCTTTTTGTGGACAGGACATACCTGGGCTGTTTTTCACATTGTCGGGTAGATGCCAGTGTTGCAGTGTTGTAGCTGTACTGGAACAGCTTGGCTAGATGCGCAGCTAGTTCTGGATACTGCTGTATCCAGTGCGCTCAGCCGTATCTTGATATCACGTGGAGTGAACCGAATTGGCTGAAGACTGGATTCTGCAATGGTGGGGATGTCAGGAGGAGGCCGATATGGATCATCCACTCGGCACTTCTGGCTGAAGATGGTTGCAAACGCTTCAGCCTTATCTTGTGCACTCGTGTGCTGGGCTCCGCCATCACTGAGGATGGGGATATTCATGGAGCCTCCTAACTCCTGTTAGTTGTTTAATTGTCCACCACCATTCATGACTGGATGTGGCAGGACAGCAGAGCTTAGATCTGATCCCTTGATTGTGGGATCGCTTAGCCCTGTCTATAGCATGCTGCTTTTGCTGTTTAGCATGCATGTAGTCCTGTGCTGCAGCTTCCCCAGGTTGGCACCTCATTTTTAGGTATGCCTGGTGCTGCACCTGGCATGCTCTTCTGCACTCCTCATTGAACCAGGGTTGGTCTCCTGGCTTGATGTTACTGGTAGAGTGAGGGATATGCCGAACCATGATGTTACATATTGTGGTGGAATACAATTCTGCTGCGGGACGTTCCAAAGCACATTTCAACCAATGAACTACTTCTGAAGATATGTCACTGTTATAATGTAAGAAATGCAGCCGCCAATTTGCGCACAGCAAGCTCCCATAAACAGTACTGAAATAAGTGTCCAGATCATCTGTTTTAGATAATGGTTGAGTGATAAATGTTGGCCAGGACACCAGGAGATCTCTACTGCTCTCCTTCAATAGTGCCACGGGACCTGTTACATCTAACTGGTGGCAGATGTATACTCGGTTTAACTGTGAGGGAATACACCATATTTCAGAAAGATACACTATAATATGAACAGAATACTGATATTATTAATACATAATATACTGGGTTTAAAAGCCTGGAAAGCCTCGGAGACACAGGCTGCAAACAGAATACAGGCTCCTGAGATAAAGATCAGTTGTTAAACAAAGTTGTAAAAAACCAAACAAGTTTTGAAATGGGAATTAGTTAAATATACTAAAACAATTACCCCATTGAAATGGCAGTTTGGTGCTTCAAAAGTTCTACGGTTTGCAACCAACACAATGAAGACCCAGTTTAAGGTGTTAGAAACTAACACGGTGAAACAGAAACACAAACATTAAAAGAACCATGTGCCTTTGAAAAGATGACATCAAGTAAAAGAAACACTTGCTGGTCAAATAGTTTTTATGTTAAACTTGGATGACAGGAAACATGATTAAATATGCAACCAATTGAGATAGCTAGAAATGCATGAAACACTCTGGTCAAAGTGTCTTTAATTTATACATATAGTAAATATGATACCAACAAGGACACTTTGAAGATATGACTTCAATAGATGACACCAAACAATTACATTGGGCTGGATTTGCATTCAGAAGTCGGGTTGGAGGCGGGACTACAACTTTCAGGACAATTAAGGGCCACCCGGCAACAGGTGACGTCACAGACTGAAATTTCATCTGTCAAGACATTTTGACTGTTGAATTATCAGTGTTTCACAGCTGTTTGAAGCTGTCAAACACTGACAGTCTTACTTCTAACATGAGTCCTTCTCCACAGACTCAGTTAGAAATCTCTCCTGCACAGAAAGCTGCAGGCTGTCACTTTTGACAGATCGCAGCCATTTTGCTTTCTGTGTCGGTGAGATGAGGGACTCCCCGAACCTAAAGGAAGGAAGGCTGAAAAGGTAAGAAAATGTATGTAAAACTTATTTAATCACTTTAGACACACCAAACACACTTACCTTTGCACTCTTGCACACATCACTCACCTGAACACCGACATCTCGACCCCTCCAAGCCCTTCAACCCGACGGCCCGACTCCTCCAACTTGGTGTGGTTTGGAGCCATCGGGAATCCCACAGTTGAAGCTTAAAAATAGTGATTAGGCTAAAAACTGCCTGTTAACTACCTGTTAACAGGCAGTTAATTGGCACTAATCCCTTCCCGCCTCGGGTAGGTGGGTCCCAGTGCAGGGAGTGTACCCGCCTCCTTTGAAACTGGCATGGAGGCGGTTTGGGGGCGGGATGGGGTCGGGACCCCCGATTTCGGGAATTTAACCCCCCCTGCACGCCTCTAAACCCGACTCCATGGCACACTGAAAATCGAGCCCATTGTGTGTGTGTATTAAACTTGGAGCAACACGGAGTCACAATGTCTGCTAAAAACCAGTAAAGCCAATATTAAGAATTGAATGAAAGCATTTTGTAAGAATGATATCAAGCAGAAATCATTACTGTCATATTGTTTTTATGATGGTTTTTGAAACACCTAAAGGTAGAGACATAATTATGCATGCAATAGTTGAATTGACAGTAAGATAGAAAGCATTCGAAAGAGGTATCAATAAAGACAATTAGCTGACATCAGCAGAGAACTTCAAAGAAGAAACCAATGCAAAAAGAGTATAAAACATAGACCTTTTCAACAGAAAGGCAGAACTCGCTGAACGGGCAAAGCATTTCTCAACTCTTCAGAGGCAGCTCTGTAAGTTCTTAACTATGAGTCTCGGGAAGTCAAAGTAATTGATTTTGGTGGATAATCTGGATTTTGAAATAAGTAAGAAATGTAGAAATATAAAGAAGTAGAGATTTGAAAATAAGGATCTGAGAAATAAGAAAAGTAAGCTATCTGTATTTTGAATTGTTAATGTTGTGACTGATTCAACAGCTGTTAAATGAATGTCGGCTCTTAAATAAAACTATATATTTTTAGAATTGTCTCAAGAGTAATTCTGTATAAACTCACAAACCCAATTTCTGTACGCTCTTTTGTAAGGAGTTGCAGAATTCTGGGGGGTATTCCATACCCTCATAATATCCGGAAGGTTACAGTCTAGTTCAACTTATTAAAAGTACTATCTGGAGGATGGTAACATCTTCAGTCATTCCTTTTCTTTAGGGAGAGATAGCCTGAACCTTTAGACCCATTTAAGCGTCTTATGGAATTCGGCTATCTCTAAGTTAAGTTGAAGGTGAACGTCTGGGGAATACGCCTGATCTGGGGTAGCCCAAAAGAGCTATGACTGTAATTATCCCTTCATAACATCTCATCCAAAAGGCAGGACCTCCGACATTGCAGCACTCCTGCAGTAATGCACTGAAGTGTCAGTCTAGTTCATGTGCTTAAGTCTTTGGAGTGGAACCCAGAACCTTCTGACTCAGAGGTGAGAGTGCTCGCCCTGAGCCACAGCTGACACTCTAATGATGGCTGGGATAAACGCTAACTATTTCAGGGTGGTAGTTCCATGTGCCTTTCTCAGGAGAATTTGTGGAAACACTGGAGAAACGCTGCAGAAATTGCATCCAACGGCTCCACAGGCTCCGCAGCTCTCCTGTACCTCACCAAATTGGCATTGTTCCTGAGGTCGAGGCCCAGGAGTGACACAGTGTGGTCCAGCAGCGGGGTCAGGAGGACCACAGTGCAGCCTATGAAACCCAGGCAGAGGAGACCTGCGGGAAGGAGGGAGGAGGACAGTAGGAGTATGTTTGTGTGTGTGTGCTAGGCCGATGTAACAGAGCCTGGTTTCCAATCGTCTTGGATCCCCTTGCCATTGGACCAAGACCTTGCTCTGTCAAGCCCGTGTGGTAGCTGGTGTGCAATGGCCACCCCACGTTAAAAGAATTCACGCACAGACATCTTCCACCCTTTAAAATGAAGTTTGGGACCTGGAACGTCAGTTGCCTCACAGCGCCAGGGACCCGGGTTCGAATCTGGCCTCGGGCGACTGTCTGTGTGGAGTTTGCACATTCTCCCCGTGTTTGCGTGGGTTTCCTCCGGGTGCTCCGGTTTCCTCCCACAGTCCAAAGATGTGCGGGTTAGGTTGATTGGCTATGATAAATTGACCCTTAGTGTTAGGGGGATTAAATACGTGGGGTTACGGGGATCGGGTGGAATATGTGTCGGTGCAGGCTCGATGGGCCGAAATGGCCTCTATCTGCACTGTGGGGTTTCTGTGATTCTGTGATTCTGTGACCCTCATGTACAACCCCAACAGCGACAGACCGGAAAACCGTACTGCTATCGTTGCCCGGGAGCTCAGACGTTTCGACATAGACATCGCCACCCTAAGCGAGGCCCAGCGGGCAGGGCAAGGCGCAGGTTACACCTTCTTCTGGAAAGGCAAACCTAAAGAAGAACGCCGCCTCCATGGAGTAGGCTTCGCCATAAAAAATGAGCTAGTTGAACGTCTCAGAGACTCCCCTTGTGGAATAAACGAATGCCTCATGACTCTATGGCTCACCCTAGCCTGGGACCTGTGCGCTACGGTCATCAGTGCATACACCCCAATACTGGAAGCCACAGACGAGACCAAAGAGGAATTCTACTCCAGCCTCCAACAATCCCTGTCCCGAGTCCCAACGGGTGACAAGCTGATTCTCCTTGGCGACTTTAATGTCAGAGTTGGAAAGGACACAGTCCTCTGGGGAGGTGTGATCGGCAGAAAGAGGGTAGGGAAAGCCAACTCCAACGGTACCCTCTGTCATAAATCTCATCATCGAGAAACTACCTATGAAATAACACTGGACGGCCAGCTGGTGGCGCCGTCCAAGGAGTATAAATACTCGGGCGTTGGCCCCAGCTTGCCAGGGACATTTTGTAAAGACAAGGAGCTAGTGGATACAACTAGACCTCCATGTTCTGAAACAAGTTGATTAAAGCCTTGCTTTATGCTCAAACCAAGTGCGTAGTGAGTTTTATTACGTCAATTTAATCAACTTAATATCGACTCCACGCTTTGGGTGATTTCGGGAACAGCCAGCTACGACTCGAACCATAGAAGGGAACTCAGACAAGTAATCAATCCATCATGGAGAAACTACTCAGCCCCGCCCGTCTTGATCTGGACCCGAATTCACTTACAGCTGCTAAGGTATGGAAACACTGGCATTGTACTTTCAGCAACTTCCTCAGGGTGTGTGGTGAAAATGTTCCTGATAAATTAGAAATACTTGCTAATTACGTATCCCCTCATGTGTTTGATTATATCGAAGACTGTGTAGACTATGACGCCGCTATCCAAATACTACAGCAGCTATATGTCAAGTCCCCAAATGAAATTTTTTCTCGGCATCTATTGGCCACAACTCGGCAACAACCTGGGGAATCACTTGACGAATTCCTTCAGAAACTTCGCAGGCTCAGCAAGGATTGTAATCTTAAAGCTGTTACAGCTGAGCAGTACCAGGAGGAGTTAATTTGTGATTCCTTTATTAATGGCATTGCGTCTCCCTTCATACATCAGCGTCTGTTGGAGAATAAAACCCTCAAGTTACAGGCTGCCTATGACCAGGCATGTTCTCTGGACTTAGCAAAGAGGAATGCAGACACCTATCTTTTACCACATGCACGGGCTGCTGCTATCTCTTTTAGTGACTCTTTCAATAGGCCTTCGGCGGAAGCCTTCACGGATGACGACTCCAACCCGGCTGATGACAACCCTACCCTAGAAACCTACACTGATGACGACACCACCCTAGCGGCATCTTGGCAATCTGGAAGGAAGTGTTTCTTCTGTGGAGGTGCATTCCATTATAGGAAATTTTGTCCTGCTCGTAACGCAACCTGCAATCGTTGCAGCAAGAAAGGTCACTTTTCTAAGGTATGCCAGTCAAGAGCCGCTGCTAGTAAGAAAGGCCACTTTTCTAAGGTATACCGGTCGAGAGCCCCTGTTAGTTTTGCAGCTACTATCTATAAAACTGCTCCTCCCCCAAGAGCCACTACTAAGGTTACAGCTGCAATCTATAAAACTGCTCCTCCCCCAAGAGCCACTACTAAGGTTACAGCTGTCAAGGGTAAAACTGCCCCTCCTCCCATCACAGCTGTTTTTCCCCAAAGTTTGTCTCATGCAGCCACAAAGGTTTCGATAAATGGACACATTTTGAGTGCACTAATCGACTCATGCAGCTCTGACAGCTTCATTAGTGAGCAGGCTGTCAGTAAGTTAAAACTGCGTATTTACCCCTCGGACAGGGAAATTGCAATGGCTCTGACGACACTGACCACCAATTCTTCCGGCTTTTGTCTTGTCGACCTTATTCTCAATGGCCGCATTTATTTCTCCACCCGGCTCGGGGTGCTCAAGAACCTATGCAGTGATGTGCTCCTGGGACAGGATTTCCAGAAACAACACAAAAGACTCACTTTCGAGTTTGGAGGGTCAAAGCCGGAGCTTACTATTTCCAAAGTATCGTTTTGTGCGCTTTCGGTGGCTTCGCTCGACGAGCCCTCCTTGTTTGCCAATCTTTCCCCCCGATGTAAGCCCATAGTCACTAAATCACGATGTTTCAGCCGAGATGATCGCGCCTTTATCGAGGCAGAAAACTCTCGCCTTCTAGCTGACGGTATCATTGAGCCATGTTCATCTTCCTGGCGGGCTCAAGTCAACATTGTTAAAAATCCTCTGAAGCAACACAAGAAACGTCTTTGCATCGATTACTCGCAAACCATTAACCAGTATACCGACCTGGATGCCTACCCACTACCACGCATCGATGACATGGTCAATAACCTTGCCAACTACAAGGTATTTTCAACTTTTGATTTAAAGAGCGCATATCATCAAGTACCATTAAAGGACTCTGACAAAAAGTATACGGCCTTTGAGGCCAATGGTCGGCTTTACCAGTTTTGTCGCCTTCCATTTGGGGTCACCAATGGAGTGGCCGTCTTTCAACGGGCAATGGATAGCCTAGTCAAATAGGAGAACTTAACGGACACTTTTCCATATCTAGATAATATCACCATTGCTGGTCATAACCAGAAGGAGCATAATGCCAATCTCCAGAAATTTTTTGACGTTCTCCGTCGTCGCAACTTAACCTTAAATGAGTCCAAATCTGTGAAATCAGTACCATCAGTCAACATCCTTGGCTACTGGATGGGCAATGGTATCATCAAACCGGATCCGGAGCGACTTCATCTGCCTCAGGAGCTCCCTCCCCCTACGAATCTCGGCTCTCTTCGTCGGGCACTCGGCAAGTTCGCCTATTATGCGAAATGGATACCCCACTTCTCCGACAAGATCCAGCCCCTGCTTCACACAAAGTCATTTCCATTGGAGGCAACGGCTATTTCAGCTTTCAACCTCCTCAAGCGACAACTGGAAAAAGCCACGCTTCGTTCCATTGATGAAAATCTTCCTTTCGTGGTCGAGTGCAATGCATCGGATATGGCGATCTCTACTACCTTGAATCAAGGAGGTCGACCCGTTGCATTTCTGTCCAGAACTTTGCAGGGTAGCGAACTCCATTATCCTCCTGTCGAGAAGGAGGCTACGGCCATCATCGAAGCGGTACGTAAATGGTGTCATTTTCTTGCTCGTCGCCATTTCACACTTATAACCGATCAGCACTCCGTGGCCTTTATGCTGGATAACCGGAAACGCACTAAGATCAAGAAGAACAAAATACAACTCTGGAGGATGGAAATGGCTGCCTTTGGATACACCATACATTATCGACCCGGCAAAGATAATGTGGCCCCGGATACCCTCACGCGGGCATTCTGCTCTTCTATGTCAACTTCGACTCTGGTGGATCGTCATACTGACTTATGCCATCCTGGCGTTACCCGTATGTTGCACTTTGTGCGATCTAAAAATCTCCCATTTTCTACGGAAAATGTGAAAAGAACGTACTCCTCCTGTAAAATTTGTGCGGAGTTAAAACCGCAATTCTTCCGTCCATCGGATGGCTCGCTCATACACGCTATGCAGCTTATGCAGCGACTCAGCATTGACTTTAAAGGGCCATTGCCTGCCTCAACGCGGAACACCTACTTACTGACTATGGTGGATGAATATTCACGCTTTCTCTTTGCTTTCCCCTGTCCCAATATGCTTACTTCCACAGTGATCAAATGGCTTGATCAAGTCTTTTCCCTTTGCGGTACAGCCAATTTCATCCACTCTGATCGGGGTCCCTCCTTCATGTCAAGCAAACTCAAAAGTTATCTCTTGCAACGGGGAATTGCCACAAGTAAAACGACACCGTACCATCACATCGGTAACGGACAGGTTGAGAGATAGAACGCTATCATTTGGAACGCAATCTACCAGACCAACAGTGGGAAACTATGCTCCCTGACGTGTTGCATTCCATCAGGTCTCTCATTTTTACTTCTACCAATGTCACACCTCACGAGCGATTCTTCAGCTTCCAGCGTCACTCCAACCATGGGACGTCTCTACCATCATGGTTGGCAGCTCCTGGCCCCGTGCTGCTCCGAAGATTCATCCGATCGTCAAAAACCGATCCTCTAGTCGACAAGGTAGAACTTACAGACGTCAACCCCACGTATGCCCATGTGCGGTACCCGGATGGCCGGGAGTCCACCGTTTCGCTCCGGGACCTGGCTCCCTGTCCAGCCGGTTCCGCAGACCCGACTGATGGAGGGACCCGCGGGGATGAGGCCGACACTCTGCGCTCCCCCGAGGATGACGCCCTACCTGGGACATCGAGGGATCTGCCGGCTGCCCCGCCGGATCTGCTCGGGGAGCCGAGCGCTCCCCGTGGGATGGCCACCCCGGGCCAGGATGCCGGTCAATCTCCGGCTAACCAACGGGACGAAGCCAGTTCTGCGCCTGTGGGGACCCGCACCCGGAGTCACGATCTCCCCAGCCTCCCTCAGGTTGATCAGAGCAACACGGGCCCTGTGGATCCACCGGCATGGATCAAGCGGCCCAGGGACCAAGACAGGAGACGTGCTGTCCGGCCATAAACAAAAATCTAAAAGACTGCGGCTATTCGTGGTCCACCTAATCCGGTAAGAGGAAGTCGTCAGACTTCCAAATCTTTTAGGCAGGAAGAAGGTCATAAATCTCATCATTGAGAAACTACCTATAAAATAACACTGGACGGCCAGCTAGTGGCGCCGTCCAAGGAGTATAAATACTCGGGCATTGGCCCCAGCTTGCCAGGGACATTTTGTAAAGACAAGGAGCTAGTGGATACAACTAGACTTCCATGTTCTGAAACAAGTTGATTAAAGCCTTGCTTTATGCTCAAACCAAGTGCGTAGTGAGTTTTATTACGTCACCCTCCTCCTGATGAAATGCTTAGAACATGGCCTTGTCATAACCAACACCTTGTTCCGTCAGAGAGACAAGTACAAGGCTTCATGGCAACACCCTCGCTCCAAGCACTGGCACCTGCTGGACTACGTCATTGCCCGAGCGAGGGACCACAAGGACGTCCACATCACCCGTGCCATGACGGGAGCTGATGACTGCTGGACAGACCACCGCCTAATGCGCTCTGTCATGTCCATCAACATAGCCCCAAAACAGCGGCAGCAACAGAAACAATGCCGCAGGAAAATCAACGCTGGAGCACTCAAAGACCCTGCTAAGAAAGCCCTATTCAGCTTGTGCCTCACAACCAACCTGACAACTCCCAGTGATTCAGAGACACAGAGTGTCTACAGTGCCTGGTCTGCACTCAAGGCCTCCATAATCAGCACCTGTGAAGAGGTGCTCGGTCACTCGACCAGGAAACACCAAGACTGGTTCGACAAGAACGACCAGGAGATCCAGGAGCTAATAAGCCGCAAGCGCAAGGCATTCTTGATCTGGAAACAGCAACAGAACTCGAGAGCAAGAAAGCAGCTCTACAGAAGCCTGAAGGCCGAGGTCCAACAAAAAACTCGCGACCTAAAGAACAGATGGTGGATGGAGAAAGCACAGGAGATCCAGCAGCTAGCCAACAACCACAACGTGTGTGGATTCTTTCACGCAGTCAAGACCATCTACGGCCCAAGCACCCAAGGCCCTTCCCCACTGCGGGCCAAGAATGGAGAGGTACTCATCAAGGACAGAGAGGCAGTCAGTGCCCGCTGGAAGGAGCACTTCAAAGATCTCCTTAATCGAAACTCTGTCTTCGACGCGAGTGTCCTCAACTCCATCCCACAGCATGCCACCCAGCACCACCTCAGCACAACCCCAGCCCGGCATAAGGTTGAAAAGGCCATCCGACAACTGAAGAACAACAAGGCCTCAGGAGCAGATGGAATCCCCGCCAAGGCACTAAAACATGACGGAGAAGCACTATTTGGAAGGAGGAGAGCATGCCAGGGGATCTCAGAGGCACCGGAATCGTGACCATCTTCAAGAAATGTGACAAGCCCGATTGCGGTAATTACAGAGGAGTCTCCCTGCTGTCTGCCACAGGGAAAGTTATCGCAAGAATCCTCCTCAATCGCCTTCTCCCAGTGGCTGAAGAGCTCCTCCCAGAGTCGCAATGCGGATTCCGCCCACTAAGGGGCACGATGGACATGATCTTCACCGCGCGTCAACTACAAGAGAAATGCAGGGAACAGCACCAACCGCTGTACATGGCCTTGTTTGACCTCACAAAGGCCTTCGACACCATCAAATATGAGGGATTATGGAGTGTCCGCCTCAAATTTGGCTGCCCTCAAAAGTTTGTCACCATCCTCCACCTGCTTCACAACGACATGCAAGTTGTGATCCTGACCAACGGATCCACCACAGACCCAATTCACGTACAGACCGGGGTCAAGCAAGGCTGTGTCATCGCACCAACACTCTTTTCGATCTTCCTGGCTGCAATGCTCCATCTCACCCTCAGTAAGCTCCCCACTGGAGTGGAGCTAATCTACAGAACAAACGGGAAACAGTTCCACCTCCGTCGCCTCGAGAGCATGGGCCTTACACTAAACATCCGTAAGACAAAAGACTTCTACCAGCCTAACTCCACCATACAGTACTGCTCCCTGATTATCAAAATCCATGACGAGGCCTTGGACAGCATGGACCATTTTCCATGCCTCGGGAGCCTACTGTCAACAAGGGCAGACGTCGATGACGAAGTCCAACACCGCCTTTAGTGTGCCAGTGCAGCCTTCGGTCACCTGAGGAAGAGAGTGATTGAAGACCAGGACCTCAATCTCAGCACCAAGCTCGTGGTCTACAGAGCAGTAGTGATACCCACTCTCCTGTATGCTTCAGAGATATGGACCATGTACAGCAGGCACCTCAAAGCACTGGAGAGGTAACACGAACGCTATCTCCGCAAGATCCTGCAAATCCATTGGCAGGATAGGTACACCAACGTCAGTGTTCTCGCTCAGGCCAACATCCCCAGTATCGAAGCTTTGACCACACTCGATCAGCTCCGATGGACGGGCCACATCGTCCGCATGCCCGATATGAAACTCCCAAAACAGGCACCCTACTTGGAGCTCCGACATGGCAAGAGAGCCCCAGGTGGGCAGAGGAAACGCTTCAAGGACACCCTCAAAGCCTCCTTGACAAAGTGCAACAGCCCTACCGACACCTGGGAATTTCTGGCCCAAGACCGCACAAAGTGGTGCAGAAGCATCCGTTTTCAATTCACTGAAGTTAGCCCACCTCCAGTTGAATATTTTCACATTTGATTTTTCCTTTTCTGTAACTATTCTAAACCTAATGATATTGTGATCACTATTTCCCAAATGCTCTCCCACTAAAACACGCTCCACTTGTCCCACTTAATTTCCCAAAACTAGTTCCAGCGCTGCTTCCTTCCTCGTTGGGCTGGAAATGTACTGATCAAGAAAGTTCTCTTGTACACATTTCAAGAATTCCTCCCCCTCTTTGCCCATTACACTGTTACTATCCGAGTCCATATTAGGATAATTGAAGACCCCATTTTCAATACTCTAAAGTTTTTTTTATCTTTCTGCAAATTGCCTGCAAATTTGCTCCTCTATCTCCTTCCCACTATTTGGTGGCCTATAGTATACATGTAGCAGTATAATAGCTCCTCTATTGCTCCTTAATTCTAGCCAAATAGATTTTGGCCACAATTTTGTAAATGGATGCGGGTTGGGAGCAGGTCAGGTGGTTTCCGGCTTCCAGTCCCGCCCCCAACTGCATCCGGTCCACAGGCGTGATTTTACGCTGATTGACCTTGTTAAGCCCGCCCTGCGGGCTTGCCGGCCAATTAGAGGGAGCCGGTCAGATGACGTCATTTGATGACGCGTCATCTGCCGGTTTTCTTAAAGGGACTACACACAATTTTTTTTGACAACTCATTTCTCAGTGTTTGACAGCATTGAGGTGCTGCAAACATTGACAAACACTGTACAAAAGTGAGCTCTTGCACTCAGGCACTGCAATGACTCCCTCCATAGGCTGGAACAGATGGCAGCTGCAGGTGAGGTGACAGAAGTGATCTGTCACTGGTGAAAGAGGTTCTCCCAATGAGGTGGCACTAGAAATCGTATTCAAAATTTGTTACCTAAAGAAATGTGTAAATGCATAAAAAATAATTTTCCCAACATTTTCTTACCTCTGAGACTCACCAGTGCACCATTGGATCCTTCACACCACTTCTGCAGCTGTCATCAATGCAGTAACATTACAGCAGACTCACAACATGCCACACTTACCTGGCGTGGTGACCGGACGTCAGGAAGCCTGAGGCAGAAGTGGCAAAATTAAAAAATAGCTTGTCAACTACTTTCAACTACCTGTTAACATGCTTTAATCCTCTTCCCGCCGCTAGGTGTCGGGTCCATGCGCAAATCGGGGACCCAACACTTGGGAAAGTTGTTTGGAGGCGGGTTGATGGCGGAATCGGACCCCGCCATCAATCAAAACAATTTTAACCTTTGACCCACCTCTAAACTCGCCCTCTCAGTGCCAATAAAATTGCGGCCTCTGTCTTTGAACCCTCTTTCTAGTGGTGTAACAGTATCTTTGAATAATAGTGCTACCCCCTCCTTTTTTTCCTTCCCTAACTTTTACTGAATACATTGTAGCCAGGAATATTAAGTGCCCATTTGAGCCAGGTCTCTGTTATTGCCACTATATCATAATCCCATGTGGCTACTTGTGCCTGCAGCTCACCAACCTTATTTACCACACTCCGGGCATTTACGCACATGCACTCTAAACCCATCTTAGTCTACCTCGCATTTCCCACATCTGATCCCTCCTATTTCTGAACTCCTCTTTATTCTAATGCTGTTTATCTCTCGTTGTACATCTTGTATCACTTTGCTAATGCTTCATTCTGGTGTCCCTCCCCCTGCCAAATTAGTTTAGTACTGCCATAGTACCATTTAACCTCCCTGCGAGGACATTGGTCCCAGTCCTGTTGAGGTGCAACCCATCCACCTTGAACAGGTCCCTCCTGCCCCAGAAATGATTCCGATGCTTCAGGAAACTGAAACACTCCCTCCTATGCCATTTCTCCAGCCACATGTTAACCTGTCTTATCTCACTGCTTCTATACTCATTAGCACATGGTGTGGAGATGCCGGAGTTGGACTGGGGTGGACAAATGTAAGAAGTCACACAACACCAGGTTATAGTACAACAGCTTTATTTGAAATCACAAGCTTTCGGAGCGCTGCTCCTGAAGAAGGAGCAGCGCTCCGAAAGCTTGTGATTTCAAATAAAGCTGTTGGACTATAACCTGGTGTTGTGTGACTTCTTACATTAGCACATGGCACTGGGAGTGATCCAGAAATCACTACTTTAGAGGTCCTATTCTTTAACATCCTCCCTAGCTCGTGAAACTCTGTCTGTAGGATCTTAACTTTTTTCCTACCTATGTCATTGGTTCCAACATGGACCATGACTTCTGGCTGTTACCCTTTTCGCACAAAATGTTCTGTGGCCGTTCAGTGATGTTCTTTACCCTGGAACCAGGGAGACAACACACCATGTGAGACTGATGTCAGCAGTTGGAGAAACGTCTGTCTATACAGCTGATTAACGAATCCCCTATGACCACTGCATTTCTACACTTTGTTGTGCCCCCCCTGTGCAGTCATTTGCCTCATGGTGCCGTGGGTGTGCTCTAGACTGCACTCACCCGAGATGTCATTACCCTCACCGATATTCAGCACTGAAAAGCGGTTTGAGAGTGGCGCACTCCAGATAATTCCTGCACTGCCTGCCCCTTCCTACCCTGGCAAATGGCCATCCTTTTACTATTCTCCTTGACTCTCTGTAGCTGCGGGGTGACCAACTCCTGGAACATGCGCTCCGGGAAAATCTCAGCCTTCCATATGCCCTTCCGTGACTCCAGACACTCCTCAAGCTCAGAAACCCTGAGCTCGAGTTCAAGCAACTAGAGGCACTTCCTGCACACATGAAGCATCCTGGAGTTCCCACATGGCACAGGAATTGCAGGTGATGGGTCTCAGCTGTCTTATCATTTTACTTAAAAGTCTATCTACTTATGTTATATATATATATATCTATGTTTTTAGTTTAGTATCTCCTTACCCCTATTTATTATTTAATTATTTATATATGGCAGATTTATAATTTAATGCAATTCGTATCCCTTTAATGGTGGTATCCTCTACTTAGTTAATTTTAATGTTAACTCCTGAGATGTAATTAATTACTCTGATTATTTATATATTTACTGTTGCCCCTTTGTTTAAATTATTTAGCACCTCCTTCCCCTTCTGCACCCAATTCCCACTCTCACCAATTTCCCATCACTACTCAGTTTTGCAAATTCATCCAACTCTGGGTGGGTGTGTGTGCTATGAGGAGGATGCCGCGAAACTCCAGTATGATTTGGACAGGTTGGGTGATTGGGCAGAAGCATGGCAGATGCAGTATAATGTGGATAAATGCGAGGTTATCCACTTTGGTGGCAAAAACAGGAAGGCAGATTATTATCTGAACGGCAATAGATTGGGAGAAGGGGAAGTGCAACGAGACCTGGGTGTCCTTGTGCACTAGTCGCTGAAGGTAAGCATGCAGGTGCAGCAGACGGTTAAGAAGGCAAATGGTATGTTGGCCTTCGTAGCAAGAGGGTTTGAGTACAAGAACAAAGATGTCTTGCTGCAGTTGTATAGGGCCTTGGTGAGACCACACCTTGAGTGTTGTGTGCAGTTTTGGTCACCTTATCTGAGGAAGGATGTTTTTGCCATGGAGGGAGTGCAGCGAAGATTCACCAGACTGATACCTGGGATGGCAGGAATGACGTATGAGGAGAGATTGGGTCGCTTGGGCTTATACCCGCTGGAGTTTAGAAGAATGAGAGGGGATCTCATTGAAACTTATAAAATTCCAACAGGACTGGACAGACTGGATGCATGAAAGATGTTCCCGATGGCTGGGGAGTCCAGAACCAGGGGTCATAGTCTAAGGATAAGGGGTAAGCCATTTAGGACAGAGATGAGGAGGAATTTCTTCACCCAGAGAGTGGTGAACATGTGGAATTCTCTGCCACACAGGGCAGTGGAGGCCAATTCATTAAATATATTCAAGAAGGAGTTGGATATATTTCTTAAGGCTAAAGGGATCAAGGGATATGGGGAGAAGGCAGGGACAGGGTACTGAATTTGGATGATCAGCCATGATCTCATTAAATGGCGGAGCAGGCTCGAGGGGCCGAATGGCCTACTCCTGCTCCTATCGTCTATGTTTCTGTCTTCACCAAGCTCTGTGCGCAGTGACCAGGAGGGGAGGGTGTGCCGGGGGTTGAGGTTATTGATTTTATGTGTTAGAGGGGGAAGGAGAAGGTTGGAGCAATTGGTAGGTGGGATGGGAATGTTTATGGGTGAGTTTATGTTTTTATGTGGTAATTATATGATAAAAGTTTATCTTTAGTGGTATAAAGTGTGGTGAAGAAGATTTGTCAACAGCCAAAACTGAAATGTTGTCCAATGATCTCAATGGTTCTCGCTAACCGTATAACTAATTGGATCAATCAGCAATATTAGAAGCTCACTACAATCATTGAGTATTACAATCATACAATATTAAAAGATTTTTAATTATATACATTGAATTGCTGCAGTATGCACAGGTGTATCTGAATGTATTTGCTCTATTTCTTTAAATAGAATATTTGAATGGTATCACTTGAGACTAAATGACACAATCTGTATTTAGAAATGACTTTGACAATTGAGCTGAAACGTTGCAATAGTGAAGTAAAATGTGATTCTTCTGAGGCTGGTGCTGAGGCTGCGTTAAAATCCATGAGTCCTGATTCAGTTGTTTTTTCTGCTTGTGTCTAGGTTTATGTCATACTCACTTCACTGCATGATGCTTAATCATCAAAGCCCTGGGGAGATAATTAAAATGGTAAACCTGCCATTCCATAATTGTATGAATGTGCTATTGATGCAGATGTTTTGCAAGTCTTCTTCAATTAAATTTCAATGACTATATCATACCAAAGAGTACATGCAACAAAACCATGCTCCCGCTTGTTTTGTAAAATTATTCCCATATTCCTCACTCTTTCAGTGCAGGAATTGCAATTTTGAATAATCCAGTCATGTATCTGGTCTTTCATGTGATCTCTACCCTGCAGAGTGTATACATTTTTCCCTGTCTACATATGATCAATTAGAGGGTTCACTGAAAAGGTACACAGGAGCACTATAGAGCACAGCTATTCAAAGAACCAAGGTTACTGAAGTGTTTCTTTCTTCCTCACGTAATGGTCTCAGTGGATCTTTGCTGTGGGCTAGTGACTACAAAGAACTGATTTGTACTGCACAGACTCCTTCATTTTTTCTTCGCATTTCTTTTCCTTCTCTCCCGAGGATGTGGACTCTTACAGCCTACTGGTGCCTCACATAGGTAGTCATTCTTCATGTGTGAGTCTAGCTAATCAGTGTTGGTAGGCTATTCGATTCTGGAGAGCATCACAGATGCAGCTAAGGGCACCCCCACAGTTGCTGCCAGGCTTTGGAGGTTGTGCATAGTGTCAAAATATCAGAAGGTAATTGTGTTCACATGGCAACTTTGTTTTATATGCAGGCCTGGTGAGGTCCAATTCCCTTAACTCCGCAACTGAGGGAAGGATGTGAGCTGGCACTATGGTCAGCCGAGTCTTGCTTCTGCACAGACACTACCACATGCTCCTCCTCACCTGTGCTGTGATTCACTATCTCAATCTTCCGGGGTGGACATATCTGTGCTTTGAGATAAGTGGACTGACTGATGTCAGGTCCTTCTTTTGCAGCCCTGTGAGCTGTGGCTGTGTTTTGGGCAACGCGCAGAAACAGAGTTTGTGTTAAAATGCTGGCTGCATGAAACCCCTTCAAATATTACTGAGATGGCAATATACTGTTTATCATGATGCTCGTTGAGAAGTTCCTTGAGGTGAAATCTCCCAATTAGCTGTTATAACTTCAACAGAGACCCTAAATAAACTGCATAAACAGGGGTGCTGCTGAAGCTATGGTGGCCAATCAGGAGCAAACGTGAGGAAATTCCTGATAGATTGTGATTAGGATATGACAAGTATGAGAGCGAGTATGGAGAGAAGAAATAACAGGAGAAGGATGGTGTAAAGTCTGTGGGTTGTTTAGTTAATTAATACACAGACTACCAGAGTAACTTAAAACAGGACTTTACTATTCGAAGGTCGGGGCGAATCTGCCCAATAAATCCTGACACAGCACTTATATACCGGTGTGGTCACCGTCGGTATTACAGTATACAGAAGCCAACAAAGTAGTGCAACACCTAAAGTAGTTCTCTTAAAGGTGGACGGTTACATACAATAGTTCTCTTAAATGTAGACGGGTACATACACTACAATCCTCCCTTTTTAGCTTACAACATACCGATTCCCCATTAAACATACATTATAACATATATACAACTTTATGCAAGACAGTTCACAGATTCAGTCTCTCTGGAGGTTTCCGGACTCTGTCCGGATAACGCCTCGGTGGTGTCGTAACTCCCGGCGGGGTAGTAGGTGCTTCTGGCAAGGTCGATTCGGCTTGAAGGACAGTGTCAGGTTCATCTGATTCCAGTATTACCAGATCGGAGGTAGGTGTTCTGGGTATCTCTGTCTCAACATTAACCGTGTAAGGTGGTGGAGTAGGTTGGCCATTTGTGGCTGACCCTATGATCTGGTCAACATGGCACCTTATTATATTGTCCCCAATGTCCACCGTATACATCAACGGCCCTAGCCTTTTTCCAATAGTTCCAGGCTGCCATTTCTCGGTACGGTAGTCCCGGGCCAAAACTTGTTGACCTATCTGAAAAGATCTAGTTGGCCTTTCATTCATGCCCTGGAATTGCCGGTTCTCTACGTCCCTTCTGACGTTTGGCTTAAGCAAATCCAGCCGGCATCTTAGTCGTCTATTAAACAACATCATGGCGGGAGTTTGATTTGTGACCGCATGTGTTGCATTCCTGTACGCCAACAAGAAGCTATCCACCTTATGTTGTAAGTTAATGGCTTCATTACCCATGGCCTTTATGGCCTTCTTGAAGGTCTGGACAAACCTTTCAGCCAATCCATTGGAGGCGGGATGGTATGGGGCTGACGTGTAGTGCTTAACCCCATTGCTCTTTAAGAATTTCTTGAATTCTTCGGACACAAATTGCGGTCCATTATCAGAACAGATCTGTTCCGGCAGCCCATTCCTAGCAAACATGGTCCTTAACACTGTGATGGTTTTTTCCGTGGTGGTGGTGGACATCTTTATTACCTCCGGCCACTTGGAGTGTGCATCCACCGCTATTAGAAACATTGAGTCCATAAATGGACCAGCAAAGTCGATGTGTACCCTTTGCCAAGGAGATGAGGGCCACTCCCATGGATGCAGAGGAGCCTGTGGTGGCGCGTTTTGGACCTTCTGGCATCCTAGACAGCTCTTAGTGATTTCTTCGATGTCCCCATCAATGCCTGGCCACCACACAAACGCTCTTGCTAGGTTCTTCATTTTCCCTCCACCCAGATGTCCCTCGTGCAGCTCCTTTAACACCTTCTGTTGAAGTTTGGGTGGAATCACCACTCTAGGTCCACACATCAGGGTTCCTCGACACACTGACAGCTGTTCTTTTCTCTGCGAAAATGCTGGCAGCGTTGGTTCGCCCTGTGCTGGCCATCCCTCCACCGTTAAATCATAGACTCGTGAGAGAGTCGGGTCATTTCTTGTTTCGTTTTCGATCATCGAATTTGTTACTGGTAGACATTCCACTATGGATGAGTGGAACATCTCTACCGGGTCCACTGTAGTCGCTTCTTCTACTATCGGCAATGGCAAGCGCGATAACCCATCAGCATTTCCATGCTGTTTGGACCTTTTGTATTCGATGTCATATTGGTGTGCCCCAAGTAACACGGACCACCTCTGTAACCTTTGCGCTGTCATGGTGGAAACGGCCTTGTTAGGGTTGAATATGGACACCAACGGCTGGTGGTCTGTCAGTAATGTGAACTTCTTGCCCTGCAGGTAATGATTGAATTTCTTTACGCCCCACACAAGGCTGAGGGCCTCCCTATCTATTTGAGCATAATTTCGCTCCGCGGAGGTCAATGATCGGGACGCGAATGCCACTGGCCTTTCCGAGCCATTTGGTAACTTGTGTGAAAGTACTGCTCCAATTCCATAGGGGGAAGCATCACAAGCTAGACGAAGAGGTAATGTTGGGTTGAAATGAGCCAACACTTCTTCAGAGGTAATCAACGCCTTGCTTCTGCGAAAGGCCTTTTTACATTCCTCACTCCACTTCCATGGTACTTCTTTCCGCAACAGAGCATTCAGCGGATGCAGCACCGTGGATAGATTCGGCAGAAACTTGTGATAATAATTAATCAACCCCAAGAATGATCTTGACTGTGATACGTTTTCCGGAGCGGGGGCCTTCATGACAGCTTCTATCTTGTCAGGTGACTTGTGCAGCCCCTCTTGGTCAATGACATGACCGCAGTACGAGATCCGTTTTTGGAAAAACTCACATTTCTTGCGATTAACTCGAAGGCCATATTCCTTCAACCTAGTGAGCACCAGTTTCAAATTTGTGAGGTGTTCTTCCTCGTCTTCTCCCGTAATCAGGATATCGTCTAAGTAACACTGCGTCTTGGAATTCCTTGTAATACCTGCTCCATGGCCCTCTGCCAAATTGCTGGAGCCGAAGCTACCCCAAAAACCAGTCTATTATAACGATACAAGCCTCTGTGTGTGTTGATGGTGAGGTACTGACGCGACTCTTCCTCGACTTCCATTTGTAAGTATGCCTGTGCCAGGTCTATCTTGGTGAAGTGTTTCCCTCCAGCCAACGAAGCAAAGATATCTTCAATCCGCGGAAGCGGGTATTGTACCGTGTGAAGCACAGGATTCACTGTGATCTTGAAGTCTCCGCAGATGCGGACCTTCCCCGGTCCCCCTGGCTTGTTACTTGGTGAAGACTTCATGACGGGAACAATGGGCGTGGCCCACTCACTCCAGTCCACTTTTGACAGTACCCCTGATCGTTCAAGTTCTTCCAGTTCTGCCTCCACAGCAGGTTGTATCGCGTAAGGTACCGATCTGGCTTTGAAAAATTTTGGGCTTGCATGTTCTGCAATCTTAGCCTTTGCTTTAATTCCTCGCAGTGTTCCCAGTCCTTGCTGGAATACCTCTTTAGCTTCGTCCAATATTCTGGACAACCGTTCAGGTTTGACATCTTCCTTTCCGGAATCTACCGTCATGGTGTTTAGTGAATGCCAGTCTATCTTTATTTTCCTGATCCACTCCCGTCCCAGAAGTGGTGGACCTCCCTCAGTCAACACACACAGGTCCATCCTTTGATGATCTTTGTCCTTGTATCTCACCTTGACTTCTATCTTTCCGATGGGGTATACTTTGTGCCCCGTGTATGTCTGCAATACTAGTTCCGTATCCCGTAGGGGAATATGCTTGAATAACTTTTTATAATCATGCTTATTCATGACCGTCAACGCCGATCCGGTGTCCACTTCCATTTTCACTTGGACTTTTGCAATCTGTAGTGTGATCCAGATAGCTTGTCGGTCAGCTTCATTACTCGCATTGTGAATTCTCAGACTATCCAGTTCCTTGCAGTTGGAGTGTGAGTCCGAATTCTGTTCTTCCGGACTCTTCCTAGTTACCTCATGTACCTTTCTGTACCTCTTTTGTGGTGACTCATTATTGTTGGTCTTCTTTCTTGACCGGCATACCTTAGCTATGTGACCGAGCTTGCCACATTTCCTACATTCCTGGTTTTTAAACCAGCATTGGTTCTGGTATTGTGTTGTCTTCCCACAACGATAGCATTTCATTGTACCCGAAGTAATTTGCTGCACACTGAGTGCCGCTGCCTTTAGCTGCATTTCCGCCGTTCCTTTCGCTGCGGCTTCGTTCGATGCAGCAATGAGGACAGCCTTATCAAGTGTAAGATCGTTCTCTTCGAGCAGTCGTTTTTGTGTTTCTTCCTTCAACATTCCGCACACGAATTTGTCTCTGAGTGCCTCTGCCAGATTTTCCCTAAACTGACAGTGTTTCGCTAGCCTACGCAGTTCAATCAGGTACTCCGCATTGCTTTCCTCTTTCCGTTGCGTTCTCGCGTAAAATTTGGATCGTTCCACCAACATCAGTGGTGCGGGGTTAAAATGATCCTTCAGGACAGCAACAATATCATCAAAAGTCTGATCCGCCGGTTTAGCTGGTGCTAGTAGATGCTTCAAGAGCCCGTATGTCTTCGCGCCCATCGAGTTTAGCAAGGTTATAGCTTTGTCATCTTCTTCTATTTTATTGGCCTCACCATAGATCTCAATGCGTTCCACATACGTGGCCCAGTCTTCTACCTCGGAATTAAAATCGTTGATGTTACCACGCTTAGGCATCTTCCTCTCTTCCTGATAACACCACGGATTATTTCTTTAAATTTTCTTTTTTTTTCACGATGGCGGTTCCCGCGAAAATGGCGGTTTCCCGCGCTTATCTTCTCTCCCCGCCCACTTCAATGGCGGTTCCCTGCTTCTGTCTTCTTCTCCGCCTAATGGCGGCTTCCCGCGTTTCTTCCCCTGGCGGGAGGGGTACACTTTCCCCACGGGCGACGGCCGCTGGCTTTCAGGTTCACAGCCTGCGCGTCGGCTTCAGTGCTTTCCCTTTTCTCGGCAGGGCAACCGGCGCTGGGTACACCCCGTTGACGGCGAACAGTTTCAGCCGCTGGGCTGGCTCTTGCTCAGTTCCCCTTGCTCGGGCTCTGTCTCTCTCCCGCTCGCTCGGCTCTACCGGCGCTGGTTACACCCCGTTGACGGCGAACAGTTTCAGCCGCTGGACTGGCTCTCGCTCAGTCTCCCTTGGTCGGCTCTGCCTCTCCCGCTCGCTCGGCTCCCAATCGCGCCTCCCAG
This sequence comes from Somniosus microcephalus, assembly GCF_052327205.1. NCBI lineage: Eukaryota > Metazoa > Chordata > Chondrichthyes > Squaliformes > Somniosidae > Somniosus > Somniosus microcephalus. Next base: position 193,578,140 of record NC_140991.1, on the reverse strand, counting down.
CCCTCTCGCAGTCCGGTGCTTCCCTCCCCGGCTGCGGCTGAGTTTTTATATCTTCCCGCGCCTACGCTCCCGGTCGCAGCGCTTCGTGGCTTCGGTCGCTGCCCGGCTTTTTTCGCCGGTCGCGGTCTAGCTGTCTCACGACGCCGTTGCGTCCCCAGCCTGTCTGTACCGCGGCTTCCTTGCTCCACGCTGCCCCAGTCTCAGCGCCTCTGGGCCCGACTTCTGTCCGGCTCCTTTCCCCCTCGACCGTGGTCGGGTGCACCGCCCTTATCCTCCGGTTATTCTTTTTACTTTTCCCTTACTCACAGTCACCGTGGCCGGCTTGCTTCTCGTGCTGATTGGCTCACTCCTCACCGTGGCAGAAGGGACAGTCAGTGCCTGTTGCTGATGGAAGTCTTTGTCTCTGAATTCTTCCTCCTTTCCAGCTCTGCAGACTCGAGTTTTCTCCCAGCAGAATGACGAGGGCGGTTGCCTCTTCTCGACGCTCGTTAACTGCTTCGGAAGTATTGTTGCCGCAGGGTACGATCGGACTCGTCGCCACTGTAAAGTCTGTGGGTTGTTTAGTTAATTAATACACAGACTACCAGAGTAACTTAAAACAGGACTTTACTATTCGAAGGTCGGGGCGAATCTGCCCAATAAATCCTGACACAGCACTTATATACCGGTGTGATCACCGTCGGTATTACAGTATACAGAAGCCAACAAAGTAGTGCAACACCTAAAGTAGTTCTCTTAAAGGTGGACGGTTACATACAATAGTTCTCTTAAATGTAGACGGGTACATACACTACAGATGGTACTAACCCTTCTGAGGAATCCTACTGGCTTCACCCATTCCCCTATAATCTCATAGTCAACAATTTTCAAGCTGCCTCCTCAAAAGCACTCAAGGGCTTAAAACTGAGGAACCATTTCACCTCCTGTGTGTGCCTGCTTCCTCCTGCTATGTGCTTTCCCTGCAAGCAGAAAAGTGGTGTTGAAATGTTGAAAGTCTCACACTGGCAAGACAGCATTTATTACCCATTCCTAGTTGCCCTGAGAGCATTGAGTCAATTATGTAGTGTAGGATTGGAGAACATGTGGGCCAGACCAGTTGGAGGTGGCAGTTTTCCTTCCCTGAAGGACATCAGTGACCCAGTAAATTTCATGATCATTTTTGCGATGCAAGCCCTCAAATGACTGGATTTATTGAATTCAGTTCCAAAACTAAGGTGTAATTTGAACACCCACCTGGGTTGCTAGTCGTGTACTATAACCACTCCACTACCGTACCTCAATCTGAGTGCTTTGCGTGTAACTGCAGTCAATGTATAACAGATTGAGTGGAAATTCTTGGTTGAATTCCTTTGTTCATCTACTGGGTGTAGGAAAATTTTGGTCAACAGATTTTTTTCATGCCCAAAGTTTTCTTGCACATCAGCCTCCATGTGCATTGCCTGGTGTCCGTGGTATGCATGATGGATACCATCTCCTCCCAGGCAATCTGCATTCTTTTCTTGTGGGAAGGCTGCTTTTGAACGCTGAACTGGGCAACCCTCTTTTAGTATACCTCCTGCAGCAGAAGCACCAGTTCTGAATCTGTAAACGACGCAGTTTTCCTGGACACAGCTTCACTTTGAAAGCCTCAGTATGTACCCCCTTTAATAGTGCACTATGTGAACTTAATTTTAATTGCATGGTGTAGCCCTTTAAATTGTTGCAGTCGTGCAGGAAATCCCATCCCATCCAAATGTGTGAGCTCCCAGTGGTAGGCTCAAAGCACACTGGGAGTTCACTATGCATATGTAATGAGCTCCAACCTGGAAGCTGGGGCTCAATGGGATATACTTAATTTGGCTGGGTGAAAACTGTACACCAAGTCATTCCAGTCACCTCCGCGACCATAGAGGAAGTTCCACCCCATATTCCCTAACATTCTGAAATGCATCATTTCATTTTTTTCTCTCCTAATGTTTTGTATGATCATGTTACATGGTGAAAAAGTTTGAAATTTAAGTGGCCAGTTTTTAAAGTAAAGTAGAGGGCACATGAAGAAAATGTAAGCTATAGTTCAGCCATAGTGCTGTTTTATTGAGTGCTTCAATAATACAAGTGTACATCAAACTGTTCCACAGTCAGGAGTTGCAGGTACCTCAAAATTCACAAGCATTTAAAAGTAGATATTCTGCAAAATACACAAATCTTGTGTGTTGTTCAACAGCCTTTTTGAGGAAAAAAACTCCAGGCTGGTGAAAAGGACAGTCATCATTGTAATGCACAGTGATTGTTAATTTAAGCTTATTACAAAGCTTTAACATGGTAGCATGCACCTGACATGATTGACTTCAGTACAAAAACTCGGTTCTAAGCACTACCTATATGAAGAAATTAGATATAGTCTATTATGGTTCAAGGACCACATGAAAGGAGACACACTTATACAAAGCTATGTAACAATAAAGCTCTCTACTTGTACAAGTTGAACATTCTTTACATTGTAGAGATTCAAACCTACTCATTGTAAAAACAACAAAGTCTCAAATCGTTTCAAGTCATCAGGGAACAAAAGGACATTTTTACACAAGGATTTCTTTTAAAAAAGGAAATAAAGCTAGGAATAGGGGATGGGCTGTTGTTGCACTTAGTGAATGTGCTTTCCCAGGGGTCAGGATTTACTGCAGCAAATTCTTATGTGGCATATCTCTTGGTCCACTGTCTGGCTATTCTGTCATGTTCTGCTCTGTTGGTCAGATACTGAGTAGCTATGCTTCCAACCAAAGGATCAGCTGCAATAAAAAGAATATTGGTAAGTATTTACAGATTTGAATACCAAAATATTATACCTATACATAATTACTATATCTCAAACAGTGCCTTAATTACCATCCTTCAAATAATGGTTTCTCAGTTGATAAACAATAACCTCTTGTTAATTCTGGTAAGCAGCATACTTTAATACTTTTTGAATTGTTCACAGTGGTAACAGCTTTGTAAAGTTCTGGGTGTTTGAAGCTTATTATTACTAAAAAATATTAAATTCAGTTTGCACTTTAAAAGTTTCAAGTTTTATTGACTATGCACAAAATCAGAATACCTTAAAGTGTCAAATATCAGGTGGTGATGAGTTAAAATGTTACATCTCCTCAGTGACTCAATAACAAGATCAAAAATAATCCTAGCTAAGCAGGCATATTTTAAAAGATAACAAAGAACAACAAGTAGTAAGAAGTGGATTAGAGGCAAGAGGGTAAGAAAAAGGGATCCACATGACTCAATGGGTAAGTCCATGGTCTAGTTTACAACCAAGTCAAGCAAACCCAGAAGGTTCCAAGTTTAATCCCTGGTCTATGCTAAGTAGCTTAACTCAGCTGGGTGTTAAAATTGTCCCCGTTGCTCATGAGCTAGAGAGAGGAGAAATCAAACAGCATGCCCGCTCATGACTGCTATCCAGTGACTGCTGAAATGTGCAAGTGCAAAGCTTAGCTGTGATGTGCCAACGTTCGAATAGACTGTAAACACTCACTGAACAGAATGAGTAACTTGGATGAATTACCAAAAATTTCTGGCATCCAAGAAACAGCATGAGCCAGTGTCTTCAGGAGAGGAGGGGCCAAAACCAAGGCCAATTAAAAAAAAAAGAAAGCCAGATTGTAGAGAGCAGTAAGAGCAACCAAAATTTTTTTTAATTTTAGCTATGCAAGTGATAACTTGTTAAACACCAGGTAGGTTTGCTAAAGGATAAATCTGGTAGAAATGTTAGATCATCAGGAAAATGGCATATGTGATAAAGTAATCCTTCACATCAGTCTTCAAGACTGAACAAATTCTGAATCCAGTCATTTTGGCTTAGGAATCTATAACCTAAAACACATAGGTTTAGGTCAGTAAGACACATACACTGAAGAAACTCAAAGAATTAAAGGGCATATTTTCCTCTTTTACAGTGAAAGGATTAATAACTCTATTCTGTTTAATAGATTTTAATGGCTGCTAAGCCAAATGGAGATTGAATTAATTTTCCCGCAAAGCATTTCCAACAAGTAAGTTAGTGGGAATGATAGAAAAATAACCAGTCTAAAGCACCTGCAATAAGACCTTTCATACTTCTCAAGCAACTAAATTGCCACTTAAGAAGCAGAAGTAATGGTTCAGCCAGTTGTGGAGTGTACAATACTTGTGCATAAAGGTTCCTTGAAGGTGAAGAAAATCCACCTCTAATAAAAAACAGCACAGAAAATCTGGAGGGGACTTGGGAAAGACCCTCAACACTACCATCTGCAGTAAAATGCACAAGGGCAAACTCAATATCATATAAATAGAAACATAGACGATAGGAGCAGGAGTAGGCCATTCGGCCCCTCGAGCCTGCTCCACCATTTAATGAGATCATGGCTGATCATCAAAATTCAGTACCCTGTCCCTGCTTTCTCCCCATATCCCTTGATCCCTTTAGCCTTAAGAAATATATCTAACTCCTTCTTGAATATATTTAATGAACTGGCCTCAACTGCCCTGTGTGGCAGAGAATTCCACAGGTTCACCGCTCTCTGGGTGAAGAAATTCCTCCTCAGCTCAGTCCTAAATGGCTTACCCCTTATCCTTATACTGTGACCCCTGGTTCTGGACTCCCCCGCCATCGGGAACACCCTTCCTGCATTTAGACTGTCTAGTCCTGTTAGAATTTTATAAGTTTCAATGAGATCCCCTCCCATTCTTCTAAACTCTAGCGAATATAAGCCTAATCGACCCAATCTCTCCTCATACGTCATTCCTGCCATCCCAGGTATCAGTCTGGTGAATCTTCGCTGCACTCTCTCCATGGCAAGAGCATCCCTCCTCAGATAAGGCGACCCAAACTTCACACAATACTCAAAGTGTAGTCTCACCAAGGCCCTGTACAACTGCAGCAAGACATCCTTTTCTCCTGTACTCGAATCCTCTCGCTATGAAGGCCAACATACCATTTGCCTTCTTAACCACCTGCTGCACCTGCATGCTTACCTTCAGCGACTGGTGCACAAGGCCACCCAGGTCTCGTTGCACTTCCTCTTTTCCCAATCTATTGCCGTTCAGATAATAATCTGCCTTCCTGTTTTTGCCACCGAAGTGGATAACCTCGCATTTATTCACATTATACTGCATTTGCCATGCATCTGCCCAATCACCCAACCTGTCCAAATCGGAGTTTCTCTGCATCCTCCTCACAGCACACACACCCACCCAGCTTTGTGTCATCTGCAAACTTGGAGATATTACATCTAGTTCCCTTGTCTAGATCATTTATATATATTGTGAATAGCTGGGGTCCTAGCACCGATTCCTGCGGTACCCCACTAGTCACTGCCTGCCACTCGGAAAAAGACCCGTTTATTCCAACTCTTTGCTTCCTGTCTGCCAACCAGTTCTCTATCCAAGACAATACCTTACCCCCAATCCCAAGTGCTTTAACTTTACACGCTAATCTCTTATGCGGGACCTTATCGAAAGCCTTCTGAAAGTCCAATTACACCACATCCACTGGTTCTCCCTTATCTATTCTACCAGTTACATCCTCAAAAAATTCCAGTAGATTAGTCAAGCATGATTTACCTTTTGTAAATCCATGTTGACTTTGTCCGATCCTGTCACTGTTTTCCAAGTGCTCTGCTATTACATCTTTTATAATGGACTCTAGCATTTTCCCCACTACCGATGTCAGGCTTACTGGTCTATAATTCCCCGTTTTTTCTCTACCACCCTTTTTAAATACCATACATACCACACCAAACACAAGCTCCATAAATTTACCCTTCCATATCAGGGGCTGTCGTCAGAAGGGCAATCCTCTATATATACTTTGGATATGCTCCTGTATTCATTTATGGATGGCAATCCATAAGAACCAAATCAATGCTTGGGCCCACCCTCTGAAGAGGGAGGGCCTTCTGCAATAAGAGGGCTAGCACAGCTCTGACTACTAACTAACAAGAAGACAGTGGAGTGCAGGCTTCCCTACAACATACATGAGGGACTTCAGTTATGTGGAGAGACTAGATAAGCTGGGATTGTACTCCTTACAGCAGAGTAGATTAAGGGGAGATTTAAATAGAGATATTCAAAATTATGAAGGATTTTGATAGCGGAGTAACTGTTTCCACTGGCAGGAGGGTTGGTAACCAGAGAACACAGATCTAAGATAATTATCAAAGGAACCTGAAGGGAGATGAGGAGTTTTTTTTTACACAGCGAGTTATGATGGTCTGTAATGCACTGCTTGAATGGGTGCGAGAGGCAGATTCAATAGTAACTTTCAAAGTGGATTTGGATATATACTTGAAAAGGAAAAAAACTGCAGAGCTATGGGGAAAGAGCAAGGAGTGGGACTAATTGGACAGCTCTTTCAAAGAGCCGGTACAGGCACGATGGGCCGAACGGCCTCCTTCTGCGCTGTAAGATTCTATGTAGCTGGAGCACATGTGGAACATATCTCAGGTGGAATAGATGATGTTTGGCCTCTACCTGAAACTGAAGAAATACCAAGAATCTGAGGCCCAATCATGGATGCCCATTTGAAACAAACTCAACCTTCCCAAGCACAGTGATCCACCTACTGATGGGGTAAAACAACTCGAACCAAAGTTGCACCAGAGCACAGCTCACCTCCAACTACCAGACCCAACTGATCCCTATAGGCTTAGAATATATTGGCCTGGATATTGCAGTAGGAATAACGGTGAGGCTACCAGCGCTCACCGTTATTAACGAGTAAATTGGACAGCAACTTCCAGCGTCCACACATGCGCAGTTAATTGTGGAAATCAGAAAGTTGCTGTCCGGTCTGCCCTGCTCCTCCACAAGCTTCGCTACACCGGTACCTAGATGAGAGACTCGACATTCAAACACATGAAGAGCGTGAAGTTGCGGTATTTACCGACTAGATATCCACTAAAAATGCCAGACAAAGTTAGGGCTGGTGTATTCAGGTGTAAGTGAATTTTTAATAGCGTATAAGTCTTAATTACTACCAAACAACCTCTTGGGCACTGAAAATTAACTTTTACAAACGTGGAGTCTCATTCCTTCAGATTTTAATTATTGTTGGAGATTTAAAAAAAATTAAATTACAATTAAAAAAAAATGATTTTGTCTCTTATCTCTTAATCCCATCTTTGTTTCCCTCTTTTTACTTCACTTTCTGTACATGATTTTACATTTAATTAAATATTCTAATTTATATTTCCTGGTTAGATTCCACGTGCCTCAGTAAGGGTTTTTCAATCTGATTGGTTGAAGAGACACGCTATTCTATGCCCTGTTCACACAGGTCCCAGATCCCCTGTAGAGGGAGTGTCGGGCCCTGAGTTTCCATGCAAAAGCCCATGAAAAGTCTGTGGCAGCTGTAAGCATAATGAACGGTGAGTGCCGTTCGTTCGCCACTGACCGCAAAATCTGGGCCAATGACTCAACCATGAAATCTGCATTGCTCTCAATGTAGGCCCAGCCAGGCCAAGAAGCTTGAATATATTAAAGCCCACTTCCTTCATGACTCAGAAGCGAATGTGCTACCCACTGAGCCACAGTGAAGGAACTTATTAATAAAATTGCAATTCTGTAATTATTAGAATTCTGTACATTGTATAATTATTAGATTGGGGATTCCATTGCATATAATTAAGGAATTCCCTTCGTAAATGATTGCAATGGAATTCTCCTTTGTCATTGGAGGACCTGGCCCATGTGATCCCAGGTACGCTTCCAAACTGCCTGTGTCCCTTGGCCTTTACGCTGCCATCTGCCTGGAGGTCTGAGACCTTTGCAGCCTGGGCGCCAGGAAGTACTTTTGTAAATGTTTTGCATGTCGGAGGCATAATCCAGAGGTTTGCGTCCGACCGCAATTTTGTTCGTTCACCACTGACCGCGAAATCTGGGCCAATGACTCAATCACGAAATCTGCATTGCTCTCAATGTCGGCCCAGCCAGGCCAAGAAACTTGAATATATTAAAGCTGAGATTTTTAAAAATGGAGAAAATCACAATTTACCCTCAAGCCTTTGTGTGTAGTAAGCATTCCACTTGTTTAGCCAAAACTAGTTTGATGGTCTTTAAATATTCATTCATGATACTTATTTCTAGCATGACTTCTACTCACTTATTTCTCTTAATTCTTTCTTTGAAACATAATGGAACATTACAGCAAATTAATGTGTTTGAAATTAAACTCAGTTACTATTTATATGCTTTATTAATGGTAAAATAACTTTTGACAGCTTCCTAAACCAAATCATTTGAGATAGATATTTCTCTTATTGTAGTATGTACAACGAGAAAATACACCTATGTTTAAACATTACAAAGTTGAATATACAATTGTAATTTTCAAAATCTAGTTGAGCATTTCCAGGTTAGCAACCAACCATTTTAACGGAGCTAACCATGTCTAATGGAATGCAATTGAATTTTTGAATTTGTTCTCGGGATATGGACAATCCTGTCGAGGCAGCATTTATCGTCCATTCTTAGTTGCCCTTCTCTTTGAATTGCTGCAGTCCTAGTAGTGATGGAGCTCCCACAATGGTAGTAGGGAATTCCAAGATATTACCCACAGGCAATAAAGAAACGATGATGTATGAGAAGTTGGTGGAGGCCTTTTTCTTGATATATGTCCATATGAATTATGGGTGAACCAAAATACTGAAGTTCATAAGGTAGAATTCAATTTTAGTTCTTTATGGTGACATAAAGGAATATAAGGGCTTATTTTCCAAAGTCACGCTTCTATCCACCAGGTCCACATAAAGGAAATTTGGGCACGCGGTCACCACAATTTGATTTTTATTGTGGGTGAAGCTTCTCACTGGAGGTGATTTTGTAAACTCAGCTATCATTTATCTACTTAAGTCTGTCTCTAACTTCAATATATAGGTTTTCTTCAATTATATCTCTGTGAACTTGTTCTGCCAAGGATAAAGTGGTAATTTGTAAATGTATAAGGGGAAAATTTGGTTGATTTGTGCCTTCCGTTAGTGCCAACGGGGCTCAAAGCAACTAGCGCATGGGCGCGGTGCCACCAACGCCTCCCGCGAAATTCAGCAGGAGGTTAGCAGCGGTGGTAACTGTTAGCGTCCCGCGGCGCTGCCGGCGACGACATCATCGCCGTGCGCAGCGCACCGCTCATCCTGGCCGCGATCTTCGGTAGCGTTCCTTGACTTACCGCCGGATGCGATGACCGACTGGGTCAGGGTGGCACAAATTAAAGGGGAGGTGCTGGGCGGCCATTTTTGTTGCTGGCTGCCTGCCAGCGCCTGCCCCCGTTGCTGTCCCCGGTCTTCTGTGCAGCGCTGTCCCCGGTCTTCTGTGCAGCACCCGACCCCCCCGTGGGGTGCCAGCTGTGCTCCCTGAGTCTGGCACTTCTCGAGTGCCGGGCTCTTTGGCCGGCACTCCAATCCCTGGTGGCTCAGTTGGGCCCCGGGTCGCGCTGTGCTCAGCACCTCCCCTTTAATAAGGGGAGGAAGGCCTGCAGTACCGCGGTGCGACGTGCCACAGAGTGTGGCGCTGCGGCATGTAGCACCATGATATTCACTGGCAGCACCCCAAGAGGGAGGCAGGGTGCTTCCAGTAACGCCCCGCCTCCCTCTTGGGGCACTACCAGTGAATTTCGGGCGCGGGGGGTGATAATTTTTTCGGGGAGCTGAAGTTAGCGCCTCAAAGGGGGCACGACCCAATTTTTTCCCCCATAGTTTCCTAACTGGTACGTAATAGATAGAAATAAGCAATGGCCCAGAAATTCGGGTCTCCACGGGTGAGTATGCACGGGGTACTCACCTGTAGGCCCGATGGAAGTGCCGGTTTCCTGCATGCACTGCGCATGCACGGGAAACCGGCACTTCCGTTCCTCTGAGCGAAGGAGGTTCAGAGGTCGAACGCGTGCGCAGGAGGGGCTGTGCGTGCGCATCAAACTTAGTTTTTTTTTACAGGTTTCTCTGGGAGGGTCAGCCTGCAGAATTTAGAAATATAAAAAGCAGGCGTAAGGCCTGCTTTTTAACAAGGTAAGTGGTGAATTAATTAAAATTAAAACATTTTTTCCACAGGTTTATTATTTTTAAATACTTTAAAGCAAGGTAAGTTTATTTTTAGCCCCGTTAGAATATAAAATTATTTTTTTCAAAAAATTAAATTATTGTTTAAAATAGTTATTTCATGTAATTTATAGTTTATTTAAAAAATGTGATGTTTTTTAATTTATTTGAAGATTTAGTGCCATTTTGGGGCCGTAGTATTTATAGGTCTTGACAGCACTTCCTGTCAGACTTATGAATGAAGCATTCCCTGCTCCGATTGGCTCCCCATGGCCCACGTGATCCCAGGGGCTGCATCGAACTAACTGCGCCCCTGGGATATGCAAGCACTGCACGCCGGCAGCTGGACCATGCCCCGGATCAGAATTCCACAGGGCCGTACAGCTCAACGGCCAGCGCGCAAGGTAAGTGCAGATCGGGGGCTTGCACCCGCGGGAAGCCCCCGACCCGAATTTCTGGGCCATTATGTTTGTATGGAGTGTGAAATTGTAACAGACATCTAAATAGAACAGCTCTATCCCGCTAGTGTGTGTGTGTGTGAATAGTCTCACTTATGTGGGTTTTATATGAGGATTAAAACTAGCTCATAAATGCTACGTAAACATTCTAAATTAATTTAGTTACAGATACTACATGTTGATATACATAAGCTATACTACAAAATCATTGAGAACAACACCTTCACTTTCTGTCCATATAAATAATTGTTAAGTCAAAAGGAATGGGGTAGACCTTGACTTTGTGTGACAGTGTAAAATGAATGATCTCTCCTGATTTGTATTTCCGTTGACTTAAGGGGAGGCCATGACTTTCCTTGTGGGGCCTGGAGGAGCCTGGCAGGATAGCTACAGCGGCTTCCCTACTCAGGCCCTAGTTAGAAATGCCATCAGGGTCCTATTGACATCAGCCCCGAATATTCATGAGGCTCCTGCCTGAGCCTGGTGGGCGTCTCATCAGCTGCCAAAACCAGTTCTCCCCAAAATTTGCATAGTAAAAGGGCCCATCATCTGAAACAGCTGGTTGCTTCAGCCGTCCAGTGGTAGGCTCCTTTAAAGTTGGTAGCAGCCAGAGCAGCGGTGTTAATGTGGCAGTAAGCCTGCTGACCCCATTTTTAGGCTGCTACTCCCTGGTTAATGCCGATTTGACCAATTTAAAATCAGCCCCAGTATGCCTGTGATGCACTCCCTGTGACATCACTTACCACAGGGACTGCCCCGATTTTAACCCCGCGTGGCTGCCGAGAATGGGGTGTGTGATTTACTGGTGCGATTCGGGCAGTGTCTCAGGCCTTTGCCCCAGGCAGGCGAGACATGATTGAAATTCAAGTCAGGGTCTGATATCATTTAGAACCTGACCATTTTAACACATTTTTAGTGAGTTTGCGCCTGGTACTGGACTAGCCAGCAACTACAGGTGCCAAGAAGCAGCAGTCCCAGAAGAGGGCCGAAATGGCAATTCATGTTTATTTTTTAAAGAAAGGTTTCCTTGTGGGCCAGAAGTGCAGTAATGCTCCTCCAGCCTCCACAAGGAAATCTAGGGACTTCCCTCCTCTCCATTAACTTCTGCCCCTTGCCCGCCCGGCAGGTCCCTGCTGATGGCCTTCTGCCATGTGCATCTTGATTTTCTGTAACATTCTTGTGATCAGAGAAAATGTGTAGAGAAACATTTTTTTCCAGGATAAAAAAAGCTGTCAGCTTCTACGCTGACTTATCCTCGGTGCTTGATTTGCAACAAGGGAGTTGATGATTATAAATTGGTGTGAATAGGTTAACCATTGGATAACCCCAAGTGCTGAAGATGTTCTGGGTTTGGTATGTATCTTGCATGTGTGTGGATGAACAGCCAGGCAACTGAAGGAGTTAGCAGTGTTGTGCACTCTAGCCAGATGCTCCACCACAGCAAGTTCAGGCACCACTGGGCAACCATGCTGTACTCTGACAGAGAGTCCAAAGAATGGATCCCACTGTTTGTTTACATATTGGACAACTGTTGTGTCGTCTGCTTTGAAAAATACTGACTTTCCCTGCATCAGAGCTTGAATATGTTTCAGGACTAATTGTACCATTTGTAACTTTACCTGGTGGATATCCCAGGAGGATTAGTTTGCAGTTCACCTGCCCTGAGTCAAGCCATTTCCTATGCATTGCCCATTCATAGTGAAACATCTGTTACCAGAGCCAGTTGAGCAGGTGATGTTTAGAGCAGGGTGCTCCAGTAAATGCTTCTGGGACCAGCACATCAGATCCACAGCAAAGTTGATCTGCTGACTCATGGTCGAGCAGGTTCAACTGCAGAGGCCTCATGAACAATGAAAAGTTTGAAATGACAGACATGGCTGTCACCATCAGACCAAGAACAGGAAGTTATTGTTCTATTGCAATTTTGACCTCACAAAGAGTAGACACCAGTCTCTTAAGGACCTTATACCATTTGAGGAATAAGAAGACTTTTGCCCCAGGTTTGCTCAGAACAAGGCATGTACAAACACCATTTCCTTCTTTGGTTCCAGATGAGACTTCTTGTAGTTAATGATGAGGCTCAGCTCCTGAAATATAGCAGGTACTTGCTGGATACTAGTCCAAATGGACTCTCAACAAGAAGCCCTCACAAGACAGCCTTCTAAGTATGGACAGATGTGCAAGAACTGCAGACTGAGATGACAGATTGGCAATTTGTGAACACTCTGGAGAACTGAGGAAAAGTCAAAGGGGAGCAATCCATACAGGTAGCTTTGACAGGGAAGGTTGAACCAAAGAAAATTGTGATGACAAGTTGAATGGTGACATGGAAGTAAACACCTCTGAGGTTTATTATAGCCAGCCTGTCTCTTGGATACATGGCTTTAAAGATGTGAGGCAGTTTCACCATTTTGAACTTTTCCTTCCAAAAGTATTTGTGCAGTGGTCTGAGACCTAACATCAGAGTGCATGTTTCCAATTACTGTAATTGGTAACTATAAAATACCTTAAATTCATTCCTTTCTCATTCTGAGGAACCTGTTTGTGTGATCAGGATTGACTATCTTAGTCACCCATCAACCTCAGGTCCCCTCAGATGATCAGACTGGATCATTCTGTGAATTTGCAGGGATTTGGTCTGATAATAGAGAGCAACTTCTGCTATTAGTCGCCTGGACCGAAGCAATATTGGCGATCTTCTCTCATTTGGTCTAGGCTCCTGCTGATGTCGACACTGACAATCGGCCAGTGCTGGATTGCCTCCTGTGCTGTGTGCAGTTCTGGGCACCACATTATAGACACCATAAAAAAAGCAATGGAAAAGATGCAGTGTAGTCACTAGAACGTTACAAGGGATGACGGTTATAGTTATGAAGAAAGTTTTGAGAAGTTGAGCTTTTTTACTAGAACTAAGATGGTAAGGAGTAATCGAGTGACCTGAAGGTTAAGGACATGACCTAATAAAAGTTTTTAAGATCCTGAAGGAATGTGATGAGGTAAATAGTGAAGTTGTTTTCACTGGTCAGTAGAATGGTAATGAGAGTGCACAAATTTAAATGAACAAAAGAATTAAAAAAGGAGGTTAGAAAATTCTTCACAGACAGAGGGTGGTTAGTAAGTGGAATTATATGCTACAAAACATTGTTGAAGTTATTTTAAAAGAGATTTAGATAATTACTCAATAAAGAGGATTATCAAAAGGTATGAAGAGCAGGCAGGAGAGTGGGACTAGACTAGGTGGCTCATGTAAAGAAAAACACTGGTGCATACTTAATTAGCCAAATGGCCTGCATCTGTGTTGTGGTATATGATTCTAGGAAGCACATGGTCCAATGCCCTTGATGAGATTGTTTTTTTTTGTTGCAGGGTTGGCAGCTAAGGATAAGGTGAAGTTTGTATGTTAGTTGATATCAAAGTGCTGCCCATGCCTGTATTTGACAAGGCATTCTTCTTGCAGTAAGGATGACATATGTTGCAGATGGTCCTGACAAGGGGTTATGTTTTGAAGAAAGGAAGTATAAACACTTCTCGTGTCCATCAGCTACTGTGAAGGCTTGGCTGCATTTCCAATAATGGTTATATCTTTTAGATATACTAGAGCTAGACATATTGAAATTAGGTATTACACTGTCTAAAAATGAATATGGTGCATTGATTGGAGTTGTAGGTTAGTCAGTGCCATGCAACAAATGGTACTCCATATGTGGAACTCTGTTAGAGAACACTCTGTCCTCAGGTGCTGACCAATACAAGCTTTGGGATGGAACAAACGTGAAAGCTGCTGCTTTTGTCATCCAATAAACAATTATTGACTTTTTTTTGTCAAAAATGAACTCACTAAGGAACTACTAACTATAAGCAGCAATAAATACATTGTGGTTCTTTTTTACTGAATGTAATTGGAGGGCTGAAAGTAGGAGAAAATTGGGGTGATTCCTCTCGACCCGTTTTCGGGCCTGAAATGAGTGTCGCACACAGACCATGCACTCTAACTGGGAGGTCTGAGACTGGCCTGAAATAGGGTGTTGGGTCGCATTAACATTATTTGGGTGAGCACAGGTAGCTGTTCCTGAAATTGGCTCTCATTGTGCCTGTTTTACATCCGTAAGACGGACACAAGGTCCAATTTCTACCCCATTGCTCCTGGCTGGGAACTATCAAGTACCATTGCATTAGACAGCTAGCAATTTTATACTTGATGGGTACCACAATGGCCAACACTACCAGACGTTTTGATGATACCAAAATCATCACAAGAGGACATTGCCTGTCTTAGTTTCCCCAGTATGCGATTCAGGCCTGACTCAACTCCAACGATGTGTGAAGGATGCTGAATGAATAAGAACAATCACTGCCAGAATGACAGCTCTGCTTTTGCATAGTAATTTCTTTTACGTAATTAAAAGTACTGGTTAGTGCACGGATGACGGGAGGTAGAGTTATTTGAATCCCAGTGCAATGCAAAGCTTTTCCATTGCATTGCCTTTCAGTTGACTGGAGATTACACCTATCATTTTTTAAAAGGCATGTGGTCTCCAGGCAGCTGGGCAACCCTATTGAAAACACTAGAGAAATAAACAGTTTGTTCTTAATGGGGCAGAAATTCCTCCCCAAACGCGTGAGTACGGAAGGGGTACTCACGCGTCTGGCCGGAGGAAATGCCGGTTTTCAGCATGCACAGCGCATGCGCTGAAAACCGGCATTTCCTCTCCTCCAACCCAAGAGTTGAAGAGGCTAGCGCGTGCGCTGTAGGGGGCAGCGCGTGCGTCTTGGATTTCCTCTGTTTTGGGGGATTTGCGCATGTGTAAAGGCCTCCGGTCTTTACGCTTGTAAAAAGCACACGTAAGTATTTATTTTTACAGGTAAGTGGTGTTTTAGTGTAATTTAGAATTTCTTTTCCCCACAGGTTTATTATTTTAAAGAATCTACAATGAGGTAAGTTTAGTTTTAGACCCTTTTTATTAAAAATTTATTTTTTTCAAAAAAAAAAAATTATTGTTTAAATTATTTTTTAAAACTTATTTATACTTAATTTAATGATTGGGATGTTTTTTACATTTTTATTTAAAGTTTAAATAGTGTTTTGGGCCCCCGTAGTTTTCATGAGTTTGACAGTTCTTACTCTCAAACTCATGAATGAACCTTCCCCTCCCCTGATTGGTTGTACAGTGCTCACCTGATCCCAGCCGGCACATCGCACTAACTACGCCGCTGGATCAGGTAAGCACTGTGCGCTGACATCTGAACTGGGCCTGTGACAGGAAATGCAAGCAGGCCCGGGCTTCAGATGTCAGCGCGCAGGGTGAGTGCAGATCGGGGGCTTGCACCCGCGGGAAGCCCCCGACCCGAATTTTTGGCCCATTATCTCATCGCAACAATATTAAGACAGCATTGCATTTACACAATGCATTTGTTCTATGAATATTAAATCAAGTAAAGACTTTTGCTTGAAGCTATCTCAATATAAAAATATATATATTTTTTAAATCTGCACTCTTCAGTTTTTCTATTATTGACCACATTGGATATTTGAATTCAAAACAGAGCTCATGGAGAAATTAATGGGGCCTGAAATCACTGTTTATTCTGTTCTTTGTTGGGCAGGAATTCAAGTAATAAGTGTGCTAAATGCTCCACCTATGATAGCCATAAACAAGTAATTAGTAAAGTGTTTACCAGCATCTGTTACATATGATTAATAGATAAAGTGCTGATAATGGGTACTTTGCAATAGGACAAAGTACTTGAAAGCGCAAAAAAAAATGAGGGGACTGTGGCTTTATCATCTTGTCTAGATTCCCTAATAAGCATAAACCTTCTCAGACAACTGGTATTCTGTGCTCAGAGGGTTAATTAGCTGTCACTCTAGTCCTGGTTCGATGTTCTAATGAGGTTAATTGAAACTGAGGCTGGCTACAGGACGAGTAACCAGATTGGAACTATTCTTTTCTATTTACATTTCAGATGTCAGGCACATTTGGATTCCAAATTAATGATCAATTAGTACATTTTTACCTTTATGCACAAAAAACAAATCTGACCGAATATCTGTAGTTATAATCAGCTACAGAATTAAATTAAATCAAAATTGATGTTTTGGATCAGACACCTGAGCTACATGGAGAGGTTATAGAAACTGGGAATGTTTATACTGGAGAAAAGGCGGCTCAGGGGAGACCTATTGAGCTATTCAAGATTCTAATGGGTATAGATAAACTGAACACTAATAATAACAGCCTCCTCTTGTGTTAACATTTCTGTGTTTCTGTTAACTTCGAGCCTTGGTTTCAGGAGAAGGCACTGATTTTTTTCTGAAATCTCTTCAACATGCATTTGCAACTTCATTGTACATCAAATGTTTCTAGAAAATGGCAGTTTAGGATTTGATGTTTAAGGGTTTTATATTTAGTATATTTAAGTTTTAGAATGCCTTTCTTTGTTCACATACCTCTTTAAATACTATGACATGAATAAAATATATGTACTCTACTTAGCCATCTATGTGTGGCATCACAGAATTAAGCTTGCTTGTCTCACAAAATAAGAGACTTGCAGCTACAGCAAGTAATCAAAAAGGCAAATGGAATGTTGGCCTTTATTGCAAGTGGGTTGGAGTATAAAAGCAGGGAAGTCCTGCTACAACTGTACAGGGTATTGGTGAGACCACACCTTGAGTACTGTATACAGTTTTAGTCTCCTTATTTAAAGAAGGATATACTTGCATTGGAGGCAGTTCAGAGACGATTCACACGGTTGATTCCTGAGATGAGGGGGTTACCTTAAGAAGAAAGGTTGAGCAGGTTCGACCTATACTCATTGGAATTTAGGAGAATGAGAGGTGATCTTATTGAAACATATAAGATACTGAGGGGGCTCGACAAGGTAGATGCAGAGAGGATGTTTCCCCTCGTGGGGAAATCTAGAACTCAGGGGCATAGTTTCAGAATAAAGGGTCGCCCTTTTAGAACTGAGATGAGGAATTTCTTCTCTCAGAGGGTCGTAAATCTGTGGAATTCTCTGCTCCAGAGAGCCGTGGAGGCTGGGTCATTAAATACATTTAAGGTGGAGATAGACAGATTTTTGCAAGATAAGGGAGTGAAGGGTTATGGGGAGCGGGCAGGGAAGTGGCTTTGAGTCCAAGGTCAGCCATGATCTTATTGAATGGCGGAGCAGGCTCGAGGGGCCAAGTGGCCTATTCTTGCTACTATTTCTTATGTTCTTATGTAAGATATTAGTATAGCCTAAAAGGTTTAAAGGCAGCTTTAATTTATCTAAGAATTGCAAACAACAAAAATAATGGTCATGAAAAGAGAAAAAATAGATGAATACTTTGGGTAAAGATCCTTCTTTGTATTTCCATTTATTTTTTTTCTTTCAGATTTTCAGCATTTGCAGTTTTTTCTTTTAACCACAAAAATAAAGATGAGGTATAAAGAGATGAAGGACTGTAATTCCTCTTACCAGGGTTGCAGTCTGTTAGAAGAGAACAAATTGACAGAAGAACCTTAGAAATGGTCAGTGCTGGGCTCCAGTTATCTTTCAGGATATCCAAACAGATCACTCCTTGGCTGTTGATATTGCAATGATAGATCCTTGTTCGGAAAGTCACCTGTCAAATTAAGGCAAAATCAGATATTTCACAGGAATTGTGATCAGCGTAACTCTTTTTTGCACTTGCAAGAGTCTGAAAATTTACATTTACTTGCTGCACCCAACTACAACCTGATTTCAGTGAAACCATAACAAGGTAAATGAGATGGCATTGCTGCGTCCAGAAGATCCAAAGACCAATAACAGCTGGTTTCCAAGAGCACCTCCAAAGAGGCAGTGCTGCCTCAGGGAAAATATAAACTCAAAAAGGTGTCATCACAGGTGAAGGCAGCTATATTTTTTGTCTGCTGGCAAGCTGGATGGCTTGGCTTATCCGTAATGCCAGTTTCACTTCACTATATGTACCTTCCCTGGCTAATTGTTTTTCTTGCTGTTGTGGAATGTGTCCTGTAATATAAACTGGGTGGTTATCACAGTACTGGGACCCCGAGGCAGCATTACAGAATCACTTCTTGAAGTAGTTCCACAATACAAAAGACTTTACTGACATAATTTTGCTACTATAAGTCCAGCGAATACTAAGGACCTTTTAATTTTAGAAAATGCCACTCAAGAGAGATGTGTGGTTTTTCTAAATACGGTCCTGCTAAATATAGCACAGTGACTTCTGGAGTTCCAACAGTATTGTAGACCCAGATTTTAGTGGGTTCAGTGAAATACTTTCAGATTAGGTGCTTTGTGTTCTGGCCTGCTGAACATTAAAAAAAAATTGTTTATAGGATGTGGGCGTCGCTGGCAAGGCCAGCATTTATTGCCCATCCCCAATTGCCCTTGAGAAGGTGGTGGTGAGCCACCTTCTTGAACTGCTGCAGTCCGTGTGGTGAAGGTACTCCGACAGTGCTGTTAGTTGGGAGTTCCAGGATTTTGACCCAGCAATGATGAAGGATCAGCGATATACTTCTAAGTCATGATGGTGTGTGACTTGGAGGGGAACTTGGAGGTGGTGGTGTTCTGGGCTGGTGCCACATATCTGGGTGCTTCTGTCATGATGTGATATAACAATGATGCAAGCACCTAAATGCACTGAACCCATTCTGCATCAATTCCCAGGCATGCCACTTCCCCTTCTTAAACATTTTAACGTGATTAAAGAAGCAGCATAGCTTTATGTGCCATTAAAGACATTTTTTATTTCTAAATAATAATTTTTCTGTTTGACATATGATTTGACCTGCTTGCGAACCGGTCTCAAATGGCCCTACTCATGCTTCTCTCCACTCTTATGTTTCACTACCTATTTACTTTACCATTACCCATTCCCCTTCCAACCACCCCAATCTCTTCCCCTTGAACAACCACTCAACCTTTGTATCCTCCCTTCCCCCTTGCTCTCCCATCACTCACCTCACCCTTAATTCTCCATCAACCCCCCCCAACTCCCATTCGCTCCACCAAGGCTAGGTTCCGAGAGGGCAAATGTTGCCCACTCTCAACCAGTTCTTCCTTCCCGCTTCAATAAAATGAGAATCAGGTGTATATCAGGTGGCAAATCTGCTCCCGCCCATTTTACACCCCGCCAAAGTTGAAAGTTTCTCCTTTTCTGTCAGCTCTTTTCACTATCCACTACTTGTAATGAGTTTTAAATCAAACAAGTGTCCCATGTATCAAATTTAATATATAATAGATGGATAGATGTCTCACAACATTCTGATCCCAATGTAACTTATTTCAATTCTGCAGCAGTGGACAGAAAGATTGGGGGGAATTTTAACCTGGAGGAGTGCATGGGTTTAGGAGCGGGTGGGGGTTTAAATCCGGCAAAAATATGAGTATGTCGGGAAGCCGGCTCCAGCCCGTCGATTTCGGAGTTTAACTCGGGCACGATAGGCTGGTTGCACAAAACCCCCTCAGCAGAGGCGGGTTGCCTATTAACATATGCTAATCGCTCAATTGGAGCAATATTTCAACACACTTTTAGGTTTAACGTCACAACCATGGGTTTACCGGGCTTCCTGAAACTTGCCATTGAAACCAAGGCGAGAACATAACAGCAATTGAACGAGCTAATTAAAACTCATGGAAATACTGCAATAAATACTCATTAAGCTGCTTTCTTACCTACTAGTGGGAAAAGGTTTGTTCACAGTACTTTTGCTGAGAGTTTACTTTCTACACTTTGGAAGTTACTCATAGAATCATAGGATGGTTACAGCACAGAAGGCCGCCATTTAGCCTGTCACGCCCATGCCAGCTCTCTGCAAGAGCACTTCAGCTAGTCCCAATCCCCCGCCCTTTCCCCGTAGCCATGCAAATTTTTTTCCTTCAGGTACTTATCTAACTCCCTTTTGAAAGCTGTGATTGAGTCTGCCTCCACCACCCTTTCAGGCAATGCATTCCAGATCCTAACCACTCGCTGAGTAAAAAAGTTTTTCCTCATGTTGCCTTTGGTTCTTCTGCCAATCACCTGAAATCTGTGTCCTCTGGTTCTCGACCCTTCTGCCAATGGGAACAATTTCTCTCTACTCTGTCCAGACCCCTCATGATTTTGAACACCTCTATCAAATCTCCTCTCAATCTTCTCTGCTCTAAGCAGAACAACCCCAGCTTCTCCAGTCTATCCACGTAACTGAAGTCCCTCATCCCTGGAATCATTCTCGTACATCATTTTGGCACCCTCTCTAAGGCCTTCACATCCTTCCTAAAGTGTGATGCCCAGAATTGGACACTATACTCCGGTTGAGGCCGAACTAGTGTTTTATACAGGTTCATCATAATTTCCATGCTTTTGTACTCTATACCTCTATTCATGAAGCCCAGGATCCTGTAAGCTTTTTTAACTGCTTTTTCAACCTGCCCTGCCACCTTCAACGATTTGTGCACATATACCCCCAGGTCTCTCTGTTCATGCACCCCTTCTAGGATTGTACCCTTTAGTTTATATTTCCTCTCTTCATTCTTTCTATCAAAATGTATCACTTTGCACTTCTCGGCGGTAAATTTCATCTGCTACGTGTCCGCCCATTCCATCAGCCTGTCTATGTCCTCTGAAGTCTATCACTATCCTCCTCACTGTTCACTAAACTTCCAAGTTTTGTGTCATCTGCAAATTTTGAAATTGTGTCCAGTACACCCAAGTCTAAGTCATTAATATATATCAAGAAAATCAGTGGTCTTAGAACCGACCCCTGGGGAACACCACTGTGTACCTTCCTCCAGTCCGAAAAACAACCATTCACCACTACTCTGTTTTTTGTCACTTAGCCAATTTCGTATCCATGCTGCCACTGTCCCTTTTATTCCATGGGCTTCAACTTTGCTGGCAAGCCTATTATGTGGCACTTTGTCGAACGCCTTTTTATGTACTGAATCACATCAGGATGGGTGTTGCCTTGGCTGCCTTAGATTGGAGAAGGAGCAATATGACCAGCAGCAGTAGTACCTGCTGTTGAGAGGCCTATAGCTGGACAGCAGGGAGGGAATCAGCAGAGGGGTGCAGCTCACAGGATGCATTACCCACGACACAGGGTGTACAGGCAGAGGGTGAGTTTCCTTAACATGTTGGAACACGAGTGCTTCAGGAGGCTCAGGTTGTCGCATCAGGTGGTTGCAGACATCTGCAGGCACCTAGAAGAAGACCTGCTCCCTGCTGGGCCTGGTGGCCACACGTTAGCAGTGGCTGTCAAAGTGACCACCCCCCTCAACTTTTTTGCCTCCGGATCCTTCCAGTGCTCTGCCGAAGACATATCCAGAACCTCCCAGTCGGCGGCAAACAGATGCATAAGACAGGGGACTAATGGTTTGTTTGCCAATTTCAATTTCAATTTCAATTTCAATTTTATTGGTCACATAACTAAATACAAGAAGTGTAATCTAGTCAGTGAAATGCTTTTTTCTTGACGAGCCGAGAGCACCAAGCAGCAAGAACACTTAGCTGCCTGGTATGCACGGAGCTCGCAAGGACGGCAGCCATCTTCATCGACGCCATCACAAAAAAAACATACCGACATATACACGCATACGTACTTTAAATATAAATAAAGCAGACATAAAATAAATAAAAGACATAAAAAGACAGCACATAAAATGAACAAGCAATAATGTAAAAAAAGTAATTTCTACAGTAATTACATTGATATTTCTACCCAGGCTTCTAGAATAATCTCTGGTTACAGGGTGGCCGCACTGGGAGAGCATCGTGAGGAACTCACAACTTATAATTAAATAAATGTAATTCATTAATTAATAAAATAAAATAAATAAAGTGCCCCCTCAGTCTTTCTCGATGTTTCCATCTTGGTCTCTCTCGATGTTTCCCCTCTCTCTCTCTCGATGTTTCCTCTGTCTTTCTCGATGTTTCCTCTCAGTTTTTCTCGATGTTTCCCCTCGGTTTCTTCCACACACCTGACCTGCACATTACCCCTGGCTGTCCAACTTGGCGTCCTGGTAACCGGGTTCCACTCCAGTTCTCATCCTTCAAACTGTCTCTCCAGCTCTCGACCTTCAAACTGTCTCTCCAGCTCTTGACTTTCAAACTGTCACTCCAGCTCTCGACCTTCAAACTGTCTCTCCAGCTCTCGACCTTCAAACTGTCTCTCCAGCTCTCGACCTTCAAACTGTCCTCTCTCCAGCTCTCGACCTTCAAACTGTCACTCCAGCTCTCGACCTTCAAACTGTCCTCTCTCCAGCTCTCGACCTTCAAACTGTCTCTCCAGCTCTCGACCTTCAAACTGTCCTCTCTCCAGCTCTCGACCTTCAAACTGTCACTCCAGCTCTCGACCTTCAAACTGTCCTCTCTCCAGCTCTCGACCTTCAAACTGTCCTCTCTCCAGCTCTCGACCTTCAAACTGTCCTCTCTCCAGCTCTCGACCTTCAAACTGTCCTCTCTCCAGCTCTCGACCTTCAAACTGTCCTCTCTCCAGCTCTCGACCTTCAAACTGTCCTCTCTCCAGCTCTCGACCTTCAAACTGTCACTCCAGCTCTCGACCTTCAAACTGTCCTCTCTCCAGCTCTTGACCTTCAAACTGTCCTCTCTCCAGCTCTTGACCTTCAAACTGTCTCTCCAGCTCTTGACCAGGGATGGCAATTATGTGAATTTTGCCTGCGATGACACCAGCCAGAACGAGCGGGCGCTTGGGGTTGTGTCCCTGGCTTGTCTTCCCAAAGGTGCAGGGCATCGATGGCACACACAGGGCAATTGAGTATTCAAGGGCTTCCACACCATCAATGTGCAGCTGGTGTGCAATTACAAACAGATATATGCAGGTGTCCGCAAGATTCCCTGGGGGCTGTTGTGTTGCTTTCATCCTGCGGCAGCCCAAGCTTCCTGACATTTTTGGACCTGCAAGCACACTTGAGGCTGGCTGCTAGGAGACAACGGATACCAACTTCAAAATTGGCTGATGACACCTGTCAGAAACCTGACCAATGAAGCCCAACAGCACTACAATGAATGCCATATAAACACCAGAGGTGTGATCGAACAAGCCATCGGCATGATGAAGATGCGCTTCAGTTGCCTAGACCAATCAGGAGGTGCCCTTCAGTACTCACCAGCCAGGGTCTCCAGAATGGTCGTGGTGTGCTATGCACTGCACAACATTTGCAGCAGTGAGGTTTGGACCTGCAGGAGGAACAAGGCGCAGTGCGCAGATCATCTGCGACGATTCGAGGAAGAGGAGGCGAAAGGCAAGGAGGAGATAATGGCAATGCACCACCAGCTGTTCACACTGCTGCCCGAGATGCCCTTATTAATGCAAGGCTCACTTAGGTACCACCAGTGGATGTCAGAACTATATGCAACGGCCACTTTTCCCGACCCTGCCCCGCAACCCCTCTCTCCGCAATGCCACTGACACAAAGCAGTCCTGCAAACAACCCACTGCACGTCTCCCCCATTGTTCCCCATCAATTCATGTCTTCCCATTCATCATCAAGCAGTTAAAAGGTGAGTTGCCACCTAGCAACCAAGGATGGGCAAGACAGGAAAGTGGTGCAAAGTAATAAATTTTATGTGACTCTAATAAAGAACGGAAACTTCACAACATAACATTTTCTTATACACCCATACCCTTGTGCAACTACAAAGCTTTACTACAAAAGCAAAATACTGCAGATACTGGAAATCTGAAATAAAACCAGAAAATGCTGGAAATATTCAACAGGTCAGGGAGCATCTGCGGAGACAGAAACAAAGTTAACGTTTCAGGTCGATGACTTTTCATCAGACTGGAAAAAGTTAGAGATGTAACAGGTTTTAAACAAGTACAGAGGCAGAGAAAGGGGTAGGGGGAAGAAGGAACAAAAGGGAAGGTCTGTGATAGGGTAGAAGGCAGGAGAGATTAAATGACAAAAGGGATGATGGTGCAAGGCAAAAGGAGATGGTAATGGGACAAGTAAAGAAACAAAAGATGTCTAGAGGAGCTGTAAATGGCAATAGCAGAATCATTACCAACAGCTGCTGTCAGAAAAAATGGGAGCAGCGGTTTTGATCTGAAATTATTGAACTCGATGTTAAGTTCGGAAGGTTGTAAAGTGCCTAATCAAAAGATGAGATACTGTTCCCGAGCTTACATTGAGCTTGATTAGAACAGTGTAGGAGGCTAAGGACAGGGAGGTCAGAGTGGGAGTGGGGAGGAAAATTAAAATGACAAGTGACTGGAAGCTCAGGGATACGCTTAAGAACTGAACAGAGGTGTTCCGCAAAGTAATCACCCAATCTGCGTTTAGTCTCCCCAATGTAGGGGAGCCGCATTGTGAGCAGTGAATACAGTATACTAAATTGAAAGAAGTACAAGTAAATCGCTGTTTCACCTGAAGTAGTGTTTGGGGCCCTGGACGTTGGGAAGGGAGGAGATAAAAGGACAGGTGTTGCATCTTCTGTGCTTGCACGGGAAGGTGCCATGGAAAGCGGAGGGGGTGATTGAAGAGTGGACCAGGGTGTCGCAGAGGGAACGGTCCCTTTAGGATGCTGAAAGCGGAGGGGAGGGGAAGATGTGTTTGGTGGTGGCATCACACTGGAGGTGGTGGAAATGGCGGAGGATGATCCGTTGAATGTGGAGACTGGTGGGGTGGAAGGTGAGCAAAAGGGGAACTCTATCGTAGTTCTTGGAGGGAGGGATAGGGGTGAGAGCAGAAGTGCGAGAAATGGGATGGTCATGGTCAAGCGCCCTTTCAACCACGGTGGAGGGGAATCCTCGATGAGGGAAAAGGAAGACATATCAGAAGCACTGGTATGGAAGGTGACATAGTCAGAACAGATGCAACGGAGATGGAGAAACTGGGACAATGGAATAGAGTCCTTTCAGGTAGTGGGGTGGACAGAAGTGTAATCAAGGTAGCTGTGGGAGTCAGTGGGCTTGGAGTAGATATTGGTCAACAGCCTATCCCCAGAAATAACGATAGATAAGTCAAGAAAGGGAAGGGAAGAGTTGGAGATGGACCATGTGAAGGTGAGGGAAGGGTAGAAATTGGAAGCAAAGTTGATGACATTTTCCAGTTTCGGGTGGGAGCAGGAAACAGCACCAATACAGTCATCAATGTACCAGAAAAAGAGGTGAGAGAGGGAACGGAGTAGGACTGGAACAAAGAATGTTCCACATATCCCACGAAAAGGCAGGCATTGCTAGGACCCATACAGGATCCCATAGAAACACCTTTACTTTGGATGAAGTGAGTGGAGTCAAAGGAGAAGTTGTTCAATGTGAGAACAAGTTCAGCCAGGCAGAGGAGGGTGGTGGTGGATGGGGACTTGTTGGGCCTCTGTTCAAGGAAGAAGTGGAGTGCCCTCAGGCCGTCCTGGTGGGGGATGGAGGTGTAGAGGGATTGGATGTCCATGGTGAAAAGGAGATGGTTTGGGCCAGAAATTGGAAACTGTTAAAGTGGTGAAGGGCGTCCGAAGAGTCGCGTATGTAGGTGGGAAGAGACTGGACAAGGGGAGGAAAAAAGAGTTGAGATGGGAAGAAATCAGTTCCGTGGGGCAAGAACAGGCTGAAACGATGGGTCTACCAGGGCAGTCCTGTTTGTGGATCTTGGGAAGAAGGTAGAAGCGGGCTGTGCAGGGTTGGGGGACTATGAAGTTAGAGGCCGTGGAGGGAAGATCTCCAGAGGAGGTGAGGTGAATGGCAGTATGGGAAACGATGGCGTTATGTTCGGTAGTGGGGTCATAGTCAAAGGGGAGATAGAAGGAGGTGACAGAGAGTTGGCGTTCAGCCTCCGCTAGGTAGAAGTTGGCCTTACTCTTCCTTTTCCTACCGCTCCTATGTGGTGCATCCCCTGTGGCTTCAGCAAAGGTAGAGGCAGGCTGCTCAGATCCCTGCTCTGACTGCTGATCCCTGCTCGGTCCTTAATCCAAGTCAACCCATGACTGCCAGCCCACCTAACATTCCTACATTTGGCCGGACTGCAACGTGTGAGATGGCTATCTTGTACCCAGCGACTCTTCAGGTTTTGGAGCCCGTGAGGGCCCCGACAAAGACTGTTCCATCTGCGCCTGTGCAGGTGCAGACTAGGCCATCGGGTCATGAGGCAGCAAGTCGGGTACTGACTAGGAGCAGGGGGGGCGGTGGGGTCAACGGGTGAGAAGTGGAGGCGCTTTGAGTGGAGTCCCCCCACTTCCATGTCCCCTTTCACCATCATCCCCCTCATGGGCCAGCCACGCTTCACTGCTACCACTCTGCTGGAGAGCTGCTTGGTGCAGATCAGTGAGATGCTGCAAGGCCAAGACTAAGGTATCTGCTGTGGCGACACGCCACCATTGGACATAATCCGCTCACGGCGGCATGGACAGTTTACGCAGGCGCAGTGCCGGCAGCAGCCGCCCCCAGCCGGGGGCCCTTTCCTCCGGCAACTTGTTTCCCGCAGGGACAGGCTGCCGGGAGCACTTCCTGTCTGGGGAGTATTTAAATGGTTGCGCGGGCTTTTCAAGCTCTCTTTTTGCCATGATGTAAATTAAAGCAGTTGTGTTCCATCAACTCTGGTCTCGACTCCCACGTTTGCCGCGGTATCTCAACACTGGTGACCCCGATGCTCAGGACGAATCCTAAGCTAGCATGGCGGATACAAACGCAGTCACGGTTAAACTACCGGACTTTTGGGAGAACCTGGCCGAGGCCTGGTTCGTTGAAGCCGAGTCCAGATTCCGGCTGAGAAGCATTACAGTCGACGCCACGAAGCACGACTACCTCGTCGCCTCTCTCACCTGCGCCACAGTCCCCAAGGTTTGGGCAGCGCTGCAGGATCCACCAGAGGAAGGCAAGTACGAACATCTGAAGGCCGCGCTTCTTAAAAAATTTGAGGCGTCCTCTTACCAGCGCAACTGCCAACTCCTCGACCTCCCAGGCCTTGGTGACGCTTCACCATCAGACCTGCTTTCCCACATGCTGTCCCTCTCGGACGACAAAAACCCCGGCGCCCTCTTTCGCACGCTTTTCATTCGGCAGCTCCCCGCCAGCATCCGCCCGCTCATTGTGGAGTCTGGCTCCATGGATCTGAATGAGATAGCCGAAAAGGCCGACAGGCTGCTCTCCGCGCAGACCGCCCGCGATGTCGCGCCCGACCTCACGGCAATGACCACGCGGTCCCCCCGGCCCACTAGGCCCGACCGCCCTACCACTCCGGGTCACTGCTACTACCACACCCGTTTTGGCACTAGGGCCCAACGCTGCACGCCACTGTGCACTTTCAAACCCCCCCCCGCACCGGCCCCCACGATGGCCGCGGGGCAAAACGGGCCTCTACTGTACGTCACCGATGACAGCACCAACCGCCGATTCCTGTGCGACACAGGAGCCCAGCACAGCATCACCCCCGCCTCCACCCTCGAAATCCAACGTGGTGCATGGGGTATCACGCTGGCCGCAGCCAATGGCTCTGACATCCGCACATACGGCACCCGCATGGTCACGCTCGACCTCGCAGGCCACCGCTACCGCTGGGAGTTCCTCACAGCCAAGGTCCTCTGCCCACTCATCGGCGCCGACTTCCTACGCGCCCACGGCCTCCTTGTCGACACCGCCTCGTCGACATCAACACTATGGCCCCCATCCCTGGCACATTCACCCCGGCCCGTTCGGCCGGCCTGACGACCTACTGCCTCGCCAGAGCCACGGACGACTACTCGGCACTACTCGCCGAGTTTCCCGCCCTCACTAACCCGACCTTTTCGGCCAAAGCTGCTAAACACTGTGTGGAGCACTATATCCCCACCACCGGCCCCCCGGTCTCTGCCCACACCCGCAGACTCAACCCGGCCAAGCTGGAAATCGCGTGGGCCGAGTTCACCACCATGGAGCAACTCGGCATCATCCGCCGCTCCAGCAGCCCTTGGGCCTCGCCCCTCCACATCACCCCCAAGCCCGGCGGAGGCTGGCACCCCTGCGGGGACTACCGCCGCCTCAATGATGCCACCACCCCCGACCGATACCCGGTGCCGCACATCCAGGACTTCTCGGCCCGACTGGCCGGATGAACCGTCTTCTCCAAGGTCGACCTGGTGCGTGGTTACCACCAAGTCCCCGTACACCCCACGGACATCCCCAAAACGGCCGTCATCACCCCATTCGGCCTGTTCGAGTTCCTGAGGATGCCCTTCGGCCTCAAGAATGCAGCCCAGGCTTTCCAGCGCCTTATGGACTCAGTCCTCCGGGACCTGAACTTCCTATTCGTCTATCTAGACGACATTCTCGTGGCCAGCTCCTCCAAACAGTAACACCTCGAACACCTTCGCAACCTGTTCGGGCGCCTAGCCCAACACGGGCTCATCCTCAGCCCGGCGAAGTGCCAATTCGGCCTAGCTGAGATCGATTTTCTCGGCCACCACATCACCCCTGCTGGGGCCGTCCCCCTGCCCAACAAGGTGCAGGCCGTCCAGCAATTCCCCCGCCCCAAAACCATCAAGGGCCTCCAGGAGTTCCTCGGGATGGTGAACTTCTACAACAGGTTCATCCCCAGAGCTGCAGCCCTCATGAAGCCCCTATACGACTCCCTCCGAGGTAAATCCGGCAAGATGGTCGTAGCCTGGACCGCTGACACGTCAGCCGCCTTCGACGCCACCAAAAACGCACTCGCCGATGCCACCCTGCTCGCGCACCCGAGGGCTGATGCCCGGGTCCCGCTCACCACTGACGCCTCCGACCATGCAGTCGGAGCCGTGTTCGAGCAGTGGGTCAATGGCGCGTGGCAGCCACTTGCCTTCTACAGCCGCCAACTGCGCCCCCCGGAGGTCAAATACTCTACTTTCGACCGCGAGCTCCTCGCGCTCCACCTGTCGGTCCGCCATTTCAGGTTCCTCCTGGAGGGCCGCCCCTTTACCGCGTACGTGGACCACAAGCCGCTCACATACGCGGTGGCCAAGAACACCAAACCCTGGTCCGCTAGGCAGCAACGCCAGCTCGCGGCCGTGTCCGAGTTTACCATGGACATCCAGCACGTCTCCGGTACAGACAACGTTGTCGCCGACTGCCTTTCCCGTCCCGCCATCTGCGCGAATCACCTAGCGGTCGACTACGCGCAACTAGCAGCAGCCCAGCTCACAGACCCAGACCTCCTCTCGGCGGCTACCAGCCTGCCAGGGCTACGCCTAGCCAAGGTCGCGCACGGGCCCGAAGTCATGGCAGTCACTTGCGACGTCTCACTCGGCCAACCAAGGCCGGTCGTCCCTGCAACCTGGTGCCGCCGCATCTTCGGCGCGCTCCACGGGCTCTCCCATCCGTGTTCCCGCGCATCCGTCAAACTCCTCTCCCAGCGCTTCGTCTGGCGCAGCCTCAGCAAAGATGTTCGGACTTGGGCCACCTCCTGCCTCGGCTGCCAACGGGCTAAGGTACAGCTGCACACAAAAGCACCCCTGGGAGACTTCCGCCGCCGCTTCGACCACGTACACGTCGACATCGTCGGTCCTCTGCCGCCATTGCAAGGCCAAACTTATCTCCTCACAATGGTCGACCGCTACACACGCTGGCCTGAGGCAGTGCCGCTGACCTCCACCACCACAGCCGACATCACCAGGGCGTTCGTTAACACCTGGGTCACGAGGTTCGGCGTACTGGCCGACATAACCTCCGACAGAGGCGCCCAGTTCACCTCCGAACTCTGCAGGGCCACAGCACGCAACCTCGGGGTGACGCTCCACCGAACCACGGCGTACCACCCGCAGGCCAACGGGCTGTGTGAACGCTTCCACAGGTCACTCAAGGCCTCACTCCGCGCCAGCCTGCAGGACAGTACCTGGACTGACCGCCTACCGTGGGTGCTACTAGGCCTACACACCGCGGTCAAGGAAGACCTCCAGTCCTCAGCAGCGGAGTTAGTCTACGGACAACCGCTGCGCGTACCAGGCGAATTCCTCCCGGAGGCTACCACGCCTTGGTCGGCCGAACAGCAGCGGCTCAACTCTTTCTCTTCCGCTCAACAGTTCGCCCCACTTCCGGTCAACCGACACGGCGAACTCGCACCTCACGTCCCACCAAACTTACAGCAGGCACGCTTCGTCTTTGTGCGACACGACGCGCACCGCGGACCCCTGCGACCCCCGTACGACGGACCGTACGAGGTACTACAAACCGGGGACAAGGTCTTCAAGCTGCGACTCGGCGACAGGGTCGAAACAGTCTCCATCGACCGACTCAAACCAGCACACACAGGTCCCCGTGGCCCGACCTCCAACTAGAGGCCGTCCCGCCAGCAAGCCAGCACAGCCGGCGGCGAACCGCCCGGCCCCACCAACTAGACCGGCGGCCACTCAGGGCCACTCCGGCAGAACCATTAGACCACCGTCGCGACTCATCCACTCCTCCTAAGCGGATTCTGGGGGGAGCTCTGTGGCGACACGCCACCATTGGACATAATCCGCTCACGGCGGCACGGACAGTTTATGCAGGCGCACTGCCGGCAGCAGCCGCCCCCAGCCGGGGGCCCTTTCCTCCGGCAACTTGTTTCCCGCAGGGACAGGCTGCCGGGAGCACTTCCTGTCTGGGGAGTATTTAAGTGGTTGCGCGGGCTTTTCAAGCTCTCTTTTTGCCATGATGTAAATTAAAGCAGTTGTGTTCCATCAACTCTGGTCTCGACTCCCACGTTTGCCGCGGTATCTCAACACTGCTATCTTATTTAAGGCGCCAGACATGTTGGCATCCAGAGTGCGCACGGCCATGGTCAAGACATGCATGGATTCATTTGATTTCCGTGTTAGATGTTCTACGGAGTTGGTCACTCTATCCACACAGGAAGACATCGTAGCAATACCCTGCGACATCAGCCCACTTGTGCTTGAGGCGGATTCCTCTATTCTTTCGGCAGTCATGGTCAGTGCGCTTGGAAGTCTTGTCAGTACATCGTACATTCTCTGCTGCTCTTCAATGATTATCCTTTTCATCGACTGTCCCTGGGGTATAGCATCTGTGTCCAGCTTAGCAGAGCTTGGAGAGGGCTGCGTCCTCCGACACGGACTCTCCAAAGCTGTTCCTGCCACCATGGTCTGCACTTGCTCACTTGTGAAATGCGAGTCACCAGGTGAAATCTGTCTAACTGGTCCCACCGAAGTGCGAGTATCTGAGCTGGTACATGGTAAGCATGTGTCTCCTGAGAATTCGTCGTCTGCGAGGTCCATGGACTCACTTCTCTCGCCTCCTCATTTTTGTCCAAGCTTTTGGTCATCTCTCCTGATCTTTCCCTCCATGGCTTGGCTCCTATTCCACTCTATATTTCCATTTGTGAAGTGCCTTGAGACATTTTTTATATAAATGCAATTTGTTGTTTTAAAATAAACTGCTGTAAATATATTTTTATATCAAGTCTAT
This sequence comes from Somniosus microcephalus, assembly GCF_052327205.1. Lineage (NCBI taxonomy): Eukaryota > Metazoa > Chordata > Chondrichthyes > Squaliformes > Somniosidae > Somniosus > Somniosus microcephalus. The sequence continues at coordinate 193,546,307 of NC_140991.1, read as the reverse complement.
ATCTATGTTCTGAGCCATCAATTGAAATTGAAAACAAATAAAATATTAGAGATATAGTAATAAATAAATTGCATTAACCATAGGCTATAAAGATTGTTTAGATCAACTCTTGATCTTAATAATGGAAAAACACATTAAACAAAAGGGATCTTAAACCATAGCTAAACATCACTTTTCCCACTCTTTTGATCTGACATTTAAACAGCACTGAAAACTTGATTCTTAACATATATATCAATAAACTGTGGTTAAACATTACCTTCCCTGCATTTCCCCATAATTTTTGATGAGCTTGCATTTTAATGATCATAATCAATCATGATTTTTGTGTTGATTTTTCATAACTGATCATGATGAAAGATCTTGATAGCTTATGATTAAATCACTATTTAGATTTGATAGCGAGATTTGAATTTAACTTTTGCTTCTCTTAATCTAACATTTCAGTGAATTTCACCTGTAGGGGTGAGTTATTACAGCGGTTATCTATCTCAAATACAGATATCTTTTTGGATCCAGGATCTTGGCATTCTCACTCATTTCTGCCACAGCATAACTTGACAGCATGCAGCACAATGATATGCCATTACTTGCTAGGTCTGTGACTGTCCTTAATCCAAGTCAACCCATGACTGCCAGCCCACCCAACATTCCTACATGTGGCCGGACTGCAATGTGTGAGATGGCTATCTCGTACCCTGCAGCCTCAGGGCTGTGATCTTACAGGAATGGAGTATCTACATGGACTGTGTCAGTAATGTTGATTTGGACTCCTGTTACCTACAAATTCCTCTTATGCAGATTTTTTTTTCTTTTAATGGTATTGTACAACAATGATCTATGGTAAACTTATACCATATTGTTCATTTGTGAAGGGCCATATAATCTCAGCTTTAATTTTCAAAATTCACTCTACTGTATTCTACATACTACCTTTCAAAATAATTTACTATGTTGTTTGAATTTAGCTGTAAACTTAGTGTGTGGTGAGAGCATTTTCCACTGAAATTCTATTTGCCGAGAAGAGGACTAGACATGTTATAAAATGTACATGAAGGCTGGTTTCTTGATTGGCCAACTCTCCCAAGAAATATTTTTATGTCTCTTGCACTGTACCAAATAAAAGTAGTTGGCAGCTGCAGAAATTTATAAGTAAAATAGTTTGTAGAGCGTAATAGTCTCAGGAGGATGGTGCATTTGAGGATTTGATTTGATGAAATATTTTCAGCAGTTCAGATTTTGTATTCAGTGTTAAAAACATTGCTATGTAATTTGCAGAGTTATAAAGGCTATACTTATATCTTATTATGGCCCAATATCTTGGAGAAATACAGTTTTAAATTACCTTTCTCATCATTTTCTTAACAATTTCTCTCCCTTCCTGTAGGCATTGATTTCCTGGTGGGATACACTTCTATGGGTGCACATCATCTTTCAGTATCTTGTGCAGGTGGCCATTAGTCACATGTGAGCCATGGAAATGAGTGTCTGTAGACTATTTGACTAGGGAATATTACAGACAAGCCCAATTCTGTTCTTACTTGATGTCCTCACATTTAAACTACCAGCAAGGGTTGCTAAATGGCTATCATGACCAGGAACCCTAACCAATTTTCCTCTCACAAACTAGGCGCGCTGAGGCTAATTGTGGTGTCTTTGCTGCTACTCTGTTTGAGATGATTTAACCTAGCATAGATTAGGGATTGGTCCTAGGACTTCCTTGAACCATATAGCTCAGTTACTCAATGGTTAAACTTGCTGAGTCCATGAGGGGTGTCTGCAAAATACTATTTTAATGACTCTATTGTGATAATTTTCAAAATATTGTGCTCCTTTTGGGCTTTAAAGCTTTTTTTTTAAACAATCGATGACTGCCATGTTGCCAATTCAGTCTTTGGTATGTAAATATGCACAAATGTTGGGAGGGCTGTTCTGAGCAAGTAAACTTTCTGGCTGTCAAGTCTGATTATACCTGGACAACTAAATTGATCTACAGTGCAGCAAACATTAAGGTTGGAGGATTTGGTTCTTTCTTTGGGACAAAGATATTAGAAAATACATTTAGAAATCATTTTGATCCATAGTTGCATGGATGTTTATGTAGTATATAAGCAGCTCATCAGGTTGATTTGACAATAAATTTGTCTACTTTTGAAGCTTTAAATTTTCCATACCCAAAGTCACACAAAATATTAAAAGTTACAAGGAGTGCACATTGTTTTACTAAAAAATTCAATGACCATAAAAAAAATTTGGTTAAAAAGTTACTTATGGTTCCTGCATAAAACCCCCCCACTGGAGTAATTCACAGAATTCAATTGAAAATATGCAAAATGTTAAGTGTATGCATTTTAATTACAGCTTGTCATTTATTATAAAATTTTACAGCACAGGGAGCCATGTGGCCCATCGCACCAGCGCTGGCTATCTGAAAGAGCTATCTACTGAGTCTCATTTCCCTTTCTTTTGTCATACCCGTATAAATTTTTCTTTTTCAAATATTTATCTATTTTCCTTTTAAAAGATTATGGCCTAGAAATTGGATATGGCCACAAAACGAGCAGTGTTAAGGCCCAACTATGTTAAGCTGTGCCAGGTCAAAATGGTTTAGGTAGCACGCAAAATTCGTGCTCAGTCCTCAGGAACATGATTATAGTCTTGATCTCAGCGCTAAAACCGTTGCTCATTGGTTTACCACTCAACAGGTGGTCCAATATTGGGTCCAGTCTAATTCCCAGCCATGTTTGACACTGGCTTTATTCAGTACTTAAAGGGGAGGTGCATTGATGCTGCAACTTCCAACTTCACCTGGAAGCAGACAGCAGTGGAAGCAGATGGCTGAGCCTCAGCACAGGAAGGGAGCCTGCAGATTCTCAGACACGACTCTTGAGGCACTGGTGCGGGCATGGAGGGGAGGTGGGCTGTCCTCTTCCCACACACTGGCAGGAAGCCCTCGCCACATACATCTCAAAAGCTCTGGCAGGAGATAGCTGTGGTCCCCAGGCCAGCACGGTGGTCCCCAGGTCGGCGATCCAGTGCCGCAAGAAGTTTAATGACCTCAAACGGCCGGTCAAGGTGAGTGAAGGCTTCAGCAAATGCCATATCCCACCATCGGCACCACAAGCCTCACACACTGCTCAATGCACCACACCTCCATCTCTCAACAACCAACAATCTCAATCTATCACCACTCAGACCTCACAATCATAGCTTCACTTCATCCTCACAACCTTACCACTGCTGCAACACTCACACCCACATCTCAACTTGCACCCACTGACAGCTATTCAACTACGGCAGACACATCACCCAAACACATTGCACCATACTCATTCACACACTTCCCTTTCTCTTGTAGGCAAAGATCGCGCATAACAAGAGGGAGCAGCAGCAGACAGCAAGCTGCCATTCAGGACCTCAGCCAACTGGAGGAACGAATGCTTGAGATCATTGTGTGGCAGATCATGGAGGCTGTGGCAACCAGTGAGTTTGAAGCCCTTGGAGACAACAATGGTATGCTCATTCCTAATCCTCCTTCTCATCAGTGCAATGGGAAGCCTAATTTAAATTTAACAGTTGTCGCACAGATTTCTCAGGGCTCGAGAAACCATGCAGTGAAACAGAGGTGAAAGCTGTCGACTCAAGAAGTTAAGTGCTTTTTACAGCAGTCCTTGTGGGCCAGGAGGAGCAGGAGTGCTCCACTCGGCCCCTCAAGGAAGCCTTTGACCTCCCCTCTGCCAATCATGGCCTCACTTTCCTTCCATGCCGTGATCGCAGACCACCCTCAAGCACCGATGTCCGTTCTGTGCCGTGATCGCGGCCAAGCCCAATCTCCGGGTTTCCCCCCTCCTGCATGGGCCTTGCTCTCCCCCACCACAGGCCCGGAGCTACAGCCTTCCTCCTCCCAATTGCCGGGGTCCAACCCCAAGGGTTGTCAGTAATAGAAAAAGCACAGGTGTTCTTCAGTTTTTCATTAGAAGAGGAATTTCATCCCCTGGTTTTATAATTTTCCAACAACTGTACTTAGAGAATAATAGTTTTGTGACTTTACTCAGGCATTTATATTAGACAAGATCTCAATGCCTTCAAGTGGCTCTCAAGCTGTAAGGGTATGCTGGATTGGTGGGGCTAAGTCGTGTCCAGCTGGGCCCATTGAACAGCTGGGAAAACCAGAATCTGTACTCTAAGTTTAACTTCAATAATGTTGATGCAGTGATGTTGCTGCCATGAGCCTTCCTTAAATAATAGGCCTAGAAATTCGGGTGTTTAGCGCCACACATTAACACCATAATTGGGTGAAAAAATGGGGCCGCCGCTCTTCTGTCAGCTGGGATGGCTGGCAGTGCTGCCAATAGAAGCAATCGCTGAAGTGATTGAAAGTAAGCAGACATTGACGTCAGCGAGTGTGCAATGCTCACTTGACGCCCGATCTGAGACACTGGATTTAGTTGCTGCACTTACTGGCATGCCTTAACATCGACAAGCAGAGCAAGCGTTGAGAAGCAGGAAGGAGGCTCCAGCAGTGGTATTTAAAGGGATCATTCAATCACGTGCACCTGACATGTTTCTGCAGTTTGACTGGCTCTGTGCTACTTTCTGCAACTCCACCAGCTTTATTAACTTCTTTCAAGGTTCTAAGGTAACAGGGAGTGTTGTTGCAAGTCCAGAACACCATTATTTTTTTTAAAGGCTTCTGCTCACAACACTTGCTCACAGGCATGGGGGCTGTACTGGCAGTTGACCTCGACCTCGCGCTCCAGGATCTTCGGCAGAGGGAGCGGAGGCAGGAAGATGTGCGCAGAGGAAGGAGGGCCAGGAGGGCTGTCAACAGGAGGCCCTACCCACTTAGGGTCTTCCTATCTCCACTTAAGCCAGGAGCAGTATATTAGGAGGTTACGCTTCACCGAGGTGGTCACAGAACTCTGCCACCTCCTGCAACCAGACTTGTAGCCTGAAAGCAGGGCGACCACAGCTCTCCCAGAGGCAGTCAAGGTCACCATGGCCCTCAATTTCTTCACCAGTGGATCCTTCCAGTCTGCAGCAGGTGACATAGCAAACATCTCCCAGTTCACAGTCCATTGCTGCATCCAGGAGATCACTGAAGTTCTATACACCGGGAGAACATAAGAACATAAGAAATAGTAGCAGGAGTAGGCCATTCAATAAGATCATGGCTGATCTGATCCTAACCGCCAATCCACTATCACAGAACCATCTCCTGAATCTAACAGAATTAGACACACGAAATAGGAGCAGGATCAGGCTGCACGGCCCCTGGGCCCGCTCCGCTACCCATAGGGCCATGACCGATCCGAACCTAGACTCATGTCCAAATTCCTGCCCGCTCCCCGTAACCCTTAATTCCCTTTACTTCTAGGAAACTGTCTATTTCTGTTTTAAATTTATGTAATGATGTAGCTTCTACAGCTTTTTGGGGCAGCATATTCCATGGACCTACCACCCTCTGAGTGAAGTAGTTCCTCCTCATCTCAGTCTTGAAAGAGCAGCCCCTTATTCTAAGACTATGCCCCCTAGTTCTAGTTTCACCCATCATCGGGATCTTCCTCCCCGCACCCACCCGATCCAACCCCTTCACAATCTTATATGTTTCAATAAGATCGCCTCTCATGCTTCTGAACTCCAATGAGTAAAGTCCCAATCTACTCAACCTCTTCTCATATGTCCATCCCCTCATCCCCAGGATTAACTGAGTGAACCTTCTTTGTACTGACTCGAGAGCAAGTATGTCCTTTCTTAAGTATGGACACCAAAACTGTACGCAGTATTCCAGGTGCGATCTCACCAATACCTTGTACAACTGAAGCAATACCTCCCTATTTTTATATTCTATCCCCCTAGCAATGAAAGCCAACATTCCATTGGCCTTCTTAATCACTTGCTGCACCTGCATACTAACCTTTTGAGTTTCGTGCACCAGGACCCCCAGATCCCTTTGTACTTCAGTACTTTCCAGTTTCTTGCCATTAAGATAATAACTTGCTCTACGATTTTTCCTGCCAAAGTGTATAACCTCACACTTTCCAGTATTGTATTCCATCTGCCAAATCTCTTCCCACTTACTTAGCCTGTCTATGTCCCCTTGCAGGTTTTTTTATGTCCTCCTCACTCACTACTTTCCCTCCCATCTTAGTATCATCTGCAAACTTTGATATGTTACACTCGGTCCCCTCCTCCAAATCGTTAATATAGATTGTAAAGAGTTGGGGACCCAGCACTGACCCCTGCGGAACACCACTAGTTACTGATTGCCAGTCTGAGAATGAACCATTTATCCCAACTCTCTGCCTTCTGTTAGATAGCCAATCCTCTATCCATGCCAGAATATTACCCCCAATCCCGTGATTTTTTATCTTAAGCAATAATCTTCTGTGTGGCACCTTGTCAAATGCCTTTTGGAAGTCTAAATACACTACGTCCACTGGTTCCCCTTTATCCACCCTATATGTTACTTCCTCAAAGAACTCCAGCAAATTTGTCAAACATGACTTCCCCTTCATAAAACCATGCTGACTTTGTCCTATTAAATTATGATTTTCCAAATGTCCTGTTACTGTCTCCTTAATAATGGACTCGAATATTTTACCTACCACAGATGTTAGGCTAACCGGTCTATAGTTTCCAGCCTTCTGTCTACTGCCCTTTTTAAATAAGGGCGTTACATTAGCAGTTTTCCAGTCTGCCGGGACCTTTGCTGAGTCCAGGGAGTTTTGGAAAATTATTACTTATGCATCCACAATCCCTACCGCCACTTCCTTCAAGACCCTAGGATGTAAGCCATCAGGTCCAGGTGATTTATCCGCCTTGAGTCCCATTATTTTACCGAGTACCACTTCCTTAGTTATTTTGATCGTGTTTGGCTCCTCCCCCCCTATAGCCCCCTGTTTGTCCAGTGTTGGGATATTCTTAGTGTCTTCTACTGTAAAGACTGATACAAAATATTCATTCAGTGTTTTTGCCATCTCCATATTTCCCACCATTAATTTCCCGGTCTCATCCTCTAAGGGACCAACATTTACTTTAGCCACCCTTTTTCTTTTTATATAACTATAAAAACTCTTACTATCTGTTTTTATATTTTTTGCTAATTTACTTTCATAATCTATCTTCCCTTTCTTAAACAATCTTTTTGTTATTTTTTGCTGTCTTTTAAAGTTTTCCCAATCCTCTATCTTCCCACTAGATTTGACTACCTTATATGCCCTTGTTTTTAGTCGAATACTATCCTTAATTTCTTTACTTAGCCACGGATGGCTGTCTTTTCTTTTACACCCTTTTCTTCTCAGTGGAATATATATTTTTTGGAAGTTGTAAAATAACTCCTTAAATGTACACCACTGATCATGTATCGTCTTACCCTTTAATCTATTTTCCCAATCCACTCTACTCAATTCCGCTCTCATACCTTTATAGTCTCCTTTATTCAAGCTTAGCACGCTTGTTTGAGATCTAACCTTCTCACCCTCTAATTGAATATGGAATTCAACCATGTTATGGTCACTCATTCCAAGGGGATCCTTTACTAGGACATTTTTAATTAATCCTGTTTCGTTACATAGGACTACATTGCCGCCTTCTCTCAGCAGAGAGAAGCAGGATGAGCACGCATGTAACTTTGCCAGGATAGCAGGCTTCCCCATGGTGCAGGGTGCCACTGACTGCACACATGTGGCTTTGTGGGTGCCATGTAATGATCCCGAGATCTACCGTAACCGCAAATGCAACCACGTCCAGCGATTCCTCAACATTAATGCCCGCTATCCTGGCAGCAGCTACGATGCCTTCATCCTGCGTCAATCCGGTGTGCCAGCAATCTTCCAGCCACCACAGCAAACTCGAGGGTGGCTGCTTGGAGACAAGGGCTGTCCGCTCTACACCTGGCTGATGACTCCCTTCTGCAACCTCAACATTCGTGCTCAGCATTCTATAATGAGAGCCATGCTTCCACCAGGAACATCATTGAGCAGACCATCAGGCTACTGAAGCAACGGTTCCTCTGCCTTGACTGCTCGGGAGGAGCCCTCCAGTACTGGCCGGAGCAGGTGTCCCATTTCATGGTGGTCTGCTGCATGCTTCACAACTTGGCCATCCTGAGGGCGCAGCCCTTGCCAGCAGGGATTGCTGGACCAGCTCAGGAGAAGGACGAGGGAGAGGAGGACGAGGAGCAAGAGGAAGAGGAGGGAGGGAGGAGGCAGGCAGCCAATTGGCCTTCTGGATGGGCTGTCTGTTAACAGCTCATCAGACTTTGATTCTAATGAATGAAACCCCAGATTCCCATTGCTAACCAAATTCCCCATCATACCATTCCTGTGTCATGGAATCACAGTGTCCTCCTGGGCACAAAGCTGAAATGAGAGACACCACAAAAGATTCCAAACAAAGTTAATAAATTTATCAAAAATCAGTGAACACATTTACAGGAAAAATATTAACTAATCACCCTTGTGCAATCCCTTAGTGCTTGTCGTTCGTGTGTCTTTTCGTATTCGTGTTCCTACAGTGGCTGCAGCATGGCTGGTGGAAAGTTGCGGAGTTTCCATGCGGGAGACTTCAGGTGGCCTTGCAGGATGACCTCGAGCAGCAGCAGCAAGGGCAATGGCGGAGTGGCAGTGGTGGGAACAGGGATACTGTCATCTTGAGAGATGACAGCAGGGTTCTGCTCCACTGACCCACTGCCATTCCCCCGGGGCAGCACCTCAGCATTCCTAGCAATCTGTTGGAGCACAGACTGCTGGGATGCTGTGACACCCTGCAAGTCCCGGTTGACACTCGTAAACCCACCGACAATGTCAGCAATCAATCAGAGCTTGGGTGGCATCACGCTGAGACTGCATGAGAGCAGTCTGAGCCTCCGCTGCAGCATGAAGACATCAGGTCGCTTCTACCTGTGCTGCAATGGAAGCTGCGATATCGCCCATCATTCGCACCATTACATCTGGGTTGATATGGTCTCTTTAGGAGTGTATCATCATTTCCAGGCTGGAAATCCTGTGCTCCATGCTCTGAGCAGAGCTCCGTGCAATGTTGAGCCGGACTCCTACACGCTCTTTGTCATTGCCACAGTGCTCTCTGGCAGGCATGCCATTGCACCTATCAATTAGTTGTGCATGCCCATCACCCTTCTTCTGAAGGCCATCCCATCAAAGACCTCATCTGAGTCCTGTGCAGCAGAACTCGCACGCGAACTCGCCCTCCGGGGAGTGGCCCCCGAGCTACCCTATCCTCCTGGCCTTGCTGCAGCCCACTCGTGCCTGGTCCCTCACCCTATGCAGATCCCGCTACAGCACTAGCCTCTAAAGTACATGTAGTGCCAGTTTCTGAGCTGGTGTCTGCGAGTGACAGATGCAGTGACGCGGTGTCGTCTTCCTCCTCTTCTCCCCCTCGCTCTCTTCCATGACTTTGTGGACAGGCTGCTCAAGTGCTTGTTGATTATCTGAAAGCAGAAAGGCACAAGAGTTGGCGGGGGGGGGGGGGGCACGGGAAGCCAGATATGCAGGCATACAGCATGAGTAGCTTGAAAGTGAGAAGAGATTGTGGGATGAGGGGGGAGGTGGGGTGTGAGAAGGAGGATTAGGAATGAACATACCGTTGTTGTCCCCAAGGGGTTCAACCTCGGTGGTTATCATTTAGCTGCAGAACTCACTCCTCGAGCTGCCTGAAGTCCTGCGTTTCAGCCTGTCATCCGCCTGTCTGCCATTGCTCCCTCTGGTTATGTGCCAGCTTGGCCAAGAGAAAAAGTGTGTAAGTGTGGTGCAATATGGTTGGGTGATGTGCCTGCCATAGTTGAATAGCTGTCAGTTTGTGCAAGGTGTGAGATTTGGTTGTGAGTGTTGCAGCAGTGGTAAGGTTGTGAGGGTGAAGTGAAGCCATGACTGAGGTGTGAGTGGTGAAAGGTAGAGATTGTTGGTAGGTGAGCGATGGGGTGTAGTGCATTGAGTAGTGTGTGAGGCTTGTGGTGCAGATGGTGGTATGTGGCATTTGCTGAAGCCTTCACTCACCTTGACCCGCCATGTAAGGTCATTAAATTTCTTCCTGCACTGGATGGCGGACCTTGACATCACGGTACTCGCCGTTACATGGTCGGCTATCTCCTGCTACAAGGTACGGGAGGTATACGGCAAGGGCTTCCTGCCACTTTGGGGGGTAGAGTACAGCCCACCTCCTATCCACAGCCACAACAAATGCTTCCAGAACTTCATCGGAGAACTTCCTGATTCTCTCCCTGTTACGACGATCTGCCATTGCTATCAATCCACAACCTGTGCTTGTTGGAGCAGCTGCAGTTCCAACTGCCCTGACAACAAAGTGCTATAGTATCAATGCACCTCCCCTTTAAGTACTAAATGAATCCTGTTGCACACATGACTGGGAATTCCTCTTTGTTTAAACCAAAAAATACATTAGACAAATACACTAACAAACAGTCCAATAAACCCTGAAACAAAACTTAACCAATTAAATTAAAATTTGGTTGTTTAAACCGACTATGCACTCCAGTCCCTGCGGCGCCCACCGGTCACGAAAGAGCTCGAGTTCGCCGGCGGACACCGCGTGCTCCATCTCCAGGGCCACCCGGCCACGAACATGGCCGCGGAAGAGAGGGAGGCAATCCGGCCGGACGACCCCCATGACTGGGAATTAGACTGGCCCCGATAATGGTCCACCTGTTGAGCGTTAAGCCAATGAGCAGCAGTTTTAATGCTGAAATCATGACTATAATCATGTTAATGAGGAGTGAGCATGAATTTTGTGTGCTACCTACTCCATTTTCAGGTGGCGCAGCTTAACATTGTTTGGCTCGTTTTGTGGCTAGATCCAATTTCTAGGCCATAGATCATACAGCACAAAAGGAGGCCAGCTGGTATCAGCTGTGGCTCAGTGGGTAGCACTCTCTAGGTGGGAGGTGCTAGGAGTGAGCCAGGTGTGACTGGTTGCCTAATTGCAGCTGGGTGTTGGAGGGAGTTTTGGAAAAAGTTGGTGGAGGGTTTTGGGGTGTGGTTTGCAGGTTTTGGGGCCTTTTTGGCCCACAAACAGCCAGATGGCTGCTGAGGGGTCCGGAGTGCCGGGCCCCTCGGAGGACAATGTTCTCAAGAGGAATTTGATGCGGGAAGAAACTGTGGTGGGTAGGGGAACAAAAAGGCCCAAAGATTTGGGCCGGGACCTCAGAAGGTTCGGTAAAGAAAATACCGTCGTAGTACAATGTGAAGACAGGAAGATTCGAGCCTGGGATATAATCCAGGCGGTTCAGGAGGACTGTGGTGAAGGAAGCTGTTTTGCATGCCGTCCGAAACCAAGTGTGGGATTTGAGGTGATGGTGAGTGGCCGTGAGGAGGTCGAGAGACTGCTGCTCAGTCTGAAAGTTGGGGAGAAATTTTTGGAGGTGACCCTGCTGTATTCTGAGGAGGTGGTGGTTTCATTTTTGAACTTGCCTGTGTACATCGAGGACGAAGTGCTGGGCAAGAAATTGGAGTCGTGGGATATTAAAATCTGTTCCGAAATCAAAAGGAGGTACTATCCGGGAACAAGGGTGGCAGACGGAACCCGGTATGTCAAGGTGCGATTCCCGGAGGGGGTAAGGTCTTTGCCTTATAGTATGAAGTTTGAGACTCTGGAGGGAGTACAATACTTTCGGGTGCTGCACGACAATCAAGTAAAAGTATGTTACTATTGTTTGGGACATGATCATCTCGTGAGACATTGCCCTGATTTGTATTGCTACAATTGTGGTGAGTTGGGACATATCGCGCGGGGCTGCAAGGCAGCGAGCTGTGGGGTGCGTCGTAAAGGCCCCGCCCGCTGTGAGTGTGTGGCGGAAGGGAGCGAAATGAGCGATGAGATGGGAGAAGGAGCAGGGGAGGAGCGTGGAACGGCCGGAGGTGCGGTGCAGTCGGAGGACACAGCCGGTAAAATGGAGGAAAAAGGAGCACAGGAGGAGGCAGAGGTTGGCGGAGCGGAGATGGAGTTGGAATTGGCGGAAAAAACGGCGACTGCTATGGAGGGGAACAAAGACAACAGCGGGCAGCAAGGGTCGAGTGCAGACTCGAGCCTTTGTGCAGTTCGGCTCCCCCTGGGGAGTCTGGTGTTGGCGGGGGGAGAGGAGGCGGGAGTGGGGTGTGTGGTGGATGTGAGTGCTCCAGGGAAAGGAGCGGAGTTGGATATTTTGGTGGGCGGGAGGGGGCAGGGCGGGGAGAGAGTGCAGGAGGCAGAGGCCTTAAAGGGACAGCAGAATGGGATCGGCGAGATAGAGATGTTAGAAGAGAGCAATCTAGGTGAGCCATTGTCCCATGGAGTGAGGGAACAAAGTGCAAGGGTCAGAGGTAGAGACGTGGTCGAAGGGGGCGGCACAGTGGGAGAAACTGCGATAGCAGGAAGACTCTCACTGGGAGGCGAAGTATCTGACGGGGAGCAGGATTATGTATCTGATGGGGAGCAGGCTCAAGGGGTTGCAGAAGAGCTTGAGTGTGAGGAATTAGAGGGGGACACAGACATGGAAGTCGGGGATGGGGTGGCATCTTGTGGAAAGGGAAAAGTTAGTGAGGGGCAGAAGGAGGGAGAAAGGGCAGCCCCTGGGCCCAAAGGTAAGGCAAAAAAGAGGCTGAAACAGCGGGGAGGGGTTAAACAGGAGGGGAAAAAGAGCTGGAGGCTGCAGGAAAAAGCAACAGCTGGGCGAAAAGTTGAGAAGGAGCACGAGAGGAGGGAAGAGCCAGAGATTAAATGATGGGGAGATTATTGTGCATACTTCCCTTCTTTGGAGCCATGATTACATTGGTCTCGATCATGTGAACGGTCTGAGGGGTGAGAAGAAGTTGCAGCAGTTGTTGCAGGGTTTTAAAGGCACGGACTTGTTGTGTCTGCAAGAAACCTTTTGGGATGAGGATATTCTGGAAAGAGTTCAGAAGGTTTGGAAGGGAGAGGTGTTTGCAAGTTGTGCGAACAACAACCGTAGAGGGGTGGCTGTTTTGGTGAGTCCGTCCATAGAAGAGAATGTTGCCTTGGTGGACAAGGACACTGAGGGAAGATTTTTACGGCTAAGGGTAAAATTGGAAGGTTTTAACTGTGATCTTTTTAATATCTATGCACCGAATGACCATGGGAAGCGTCGCGAGTTTTTTCGGGGGTTATTCACTAAAGTGGCAGAGGTGGAAAATCCTTGTATTGTGGGGGATTTTAATGTATTTTTATCTTGGATGGACATTTCAGCCCAGATGACTTTTAAAGAGGATAACTCCAGAGGGATGATTACAAAAATGATGGCAAATTTAAATTTGAGAGACTTATGGAGGGACCGGAACCCCATAAAAAGGGAGTTCTCCAGAGCAGGTTGGGTGGGTGATGTTTTAAAACAGAGCCGAATAGATTTTGTGCTAATGCGGGAAGGGTTAAGTTTGGAGGTGATGGAGATTTTTTTATAAAAAAGTATTTTTTAGTGATCACTCGGCTTTGGTTCTTAGAATTAGGAACAGCAGAGTTAAGATCGGTTCAGGGGTGTGGATTTTAAACAATCAATACCTGAAGGAAAGTGCTTATAAAGAAGGGATTTTAAATATAATAAGGAATGCCCAGAGGGAACTTTTGTTCTTGAAAGAAAGAAGAGTTTGGTGGGACAATTTTAAATACGAGGTTAAAAAAATTTCGGTACGTTATGGGAAAAAGAGGGCGGCAGCTAACCGGTATCGAGAAGAGAATTTAAACAGAAGGTTTATGGATGTCTGTAAAGCAGTGGATGGAGGGGATAAGGGAGCTGAGACTAAGTTACAGGTGCTAAAGGAAGAATGGGAATTACTGCAAGCGGAAAAATGCAAGGGGGCTGATATGCCTCAATAATCCCGAGACTCGATGTTAGCGAAACAAAACAAGGCTTTTATTAACTTAGAAGATAACACGCAGTGGAGAGAGGTATCTTCCCTGCAGGTCTGCAGTACTGGCTGTGAGGCCAGACTGAGCTGGCTTACATAGAGGCCAGGTATGGGCGGAGCCCTACGCACAACACATTCCATACATTCCAATACACAATACAATGGTGAGGAGAAACCTGAAACCAACCACAGTCACAGGCAATACAATGGTAAGGGGGAACCTGAAACCAACCACAGTCACAGGCAGTGATGAATGGAATATTTCATCACATTCACCCCTTCTATAGATTTAGTCTGTTCGGGGGTTTGGTAGTCCTCTGCGACCGACGTGGCTGTTGTGGTGTCGCGGGTGTCGGCTGGGTGTCCCCGGTGGCCTCCTGGGTCTCTGCCGGGGGTGCCGCCAGGGTTGTTGAAGGGGTAGTTGGTGGGGGTGCCGTTGGTCGATGTTCTTCCGGGGGTGATGAAAGAGTAGTGGGTGGGTAAGAGTTGCTGTGGTCGTTGTTGCTGCTATTGCCGTGGTTGTTGTCGTTACCGGCTGGGGCGACGTCTTTTATTGACACGGTGTCCTCCCTTCCGTCGGCGTGCCGGACATACGCGTATTGGGGGTTGGCGTGGAGTAGGTGCACTGGCTCCACGAGAGGGTCCGTCTTATGGCCCCTCACATGCCTTCGCACGAATACCGGACCCGGGGTGGAGAGCCATGACGGCATGGATACGCCTGAGGTGGATTTCCGGGGGAAGCTAAACATTCGTTCATGAGGCGTGGCATTAGTGGCAGTACACAATAGCGACCGTATCGAATGGAGCACATCTGAGAGGACTTCCTGCCAGCGGGAGATAGGGAGGCCCTTGGTCCTTAGAGCTAGAGTGACTGCTTTCCATACTGTCCCGTTCTCTCGCTCCACTTGACCGTTACCCCGGGGGTTGTAGCTGGTGGTACGGCTCGTGGCGATACCCCTGGACAGCATGTACTGGCGTAGCTCTTCACTCATGAAGGACGCCCCCCTATCCGTGTGGATGTAGCTCGGCATACCGAACAGGCAGAACAGGCTGTTGAGGCATTTAATGACCGTGGCGCTGGTCATGTCTGGGCAGGGGAAGGTGAATGGGAACCGGGAGTATTCGTCCACAATGTTCAGGAAGTAAACATTGCGGTCGACGGACGGGAGGGGGCCCTTGAAATCTAAGCTGAGCCGCTCAAAGGGCCGTGTAGCTTTGATTAAGTGGGCTCTATCAGGGTGGTAGAACCGAGGCTTGCACTCAGCGCAAGTGCGGCAGTTCCTGGTCAGAGACCGAACTTCCTCAATCGAGTAGGGTAAGTTGCGGGACTTTATGAAGTGGAACAGCCGCGTGACCCCTGGGTGGCAGAGGTTATTGTGGAGGGTCTGTAGCCGATCCCCGGTGGCGCTGGCACACATCCCTCGTGAGAGGGCATCTGGGGATTCGTTAAGGGCCCCTGGCCGGTAAATGATGTCATACTCGAAGGTGGAGAGCTCGATCCGCCACCTAAGAATCTTATCATTTTTGATCTTCCCCCTCTGTTTATTATTGAACATAAACACTACCGACCGCTGGTCGGTAAGTAGGGTGAAGCGTTTGCCGGCTAGGTAGTGGCGCCAGTGGCGCACTGCCTCCACGATGGCTTGGGCCTCCTTTTCCACGGAGGAGTGTCTGATCTCGGGCCCTTGGAGGGTCCTCGAGAAGAAAGCTACGGGCCGCCCCGCCTGGTTGAGGGTGGCTGCCAAGGCAAAGTCAGACGCATCACTTTCCACTTGAAATGGAGTGTTCTCGTTCACTGCCTGTAGCGTAGCCCGCTCAATATCCTGCTTAATGCTTTTGAAGGCGGCGTGGGCCTCAGCAGAGAGCGGAAAAGAGGATGCTTTCAAGAGGGGGCGGGCTTTGTCGGAGTAGTTGGGGACCCATTGGGAATAATAAGAAAATAACCCCAGGCACCTTTTCAGGGCTTTGGGAGTGTTGGGCGGGGGCAGCTCCCGTAGGGGGCGCAATCGGTCGGGGTCTGGTCCGATTTCCCCATTCTCCACCACGCTGCCTAGTATGCAGAGGCGCGTGGTGTTGAAAACGCACTTGTCCTCGTTGTAGGTGAGGTTGAGTTTTTGTGCGGTTTTCAGGAACCTCTCGAGGTTCGAGTCGTGATCCTGCTGGTTGTGACCGCAGATGGTGACGTTGTCGAGGTAGGGGAAGGTTGCCTGCAAGTGGTGGTCATCGACCATGCGATCCATCTCCCTCTGGAAGACCGAGACCCCATTCGTCACCCCAAAGGGGACTCTGAGGAATTGGTAGAGGCGTCCGTTCGCCTCGAAGGCGGTGTACGGGCGGTCCTCTGGTCTGATAGGGAGCTGGTGGTACGCTGACTTGAGGTCAATGGTGGAGAACACCCGGTATTGGGCGATTTGGTTCACCATTTCTGATATGCGGGGTAGCGGGTAGGCGTCTAGTTGGGTGTACCTGTTGATCGTTTGGCTATAGTCGATCACCATCCGTTTCTTCTCGCTACCCCTTACCACCACCACTTGGGCACGCCACGGGCTATTGCTGCATTCAATAATGCGCTCTTTCAGGAGCCTGTCTACCTCGGTTGCGATAAACCGCCTGTCCTCCCAGCTGTACCTCCTGCTTTTGGTCGCTATTGGCCGGCAGTTAGGGGTAAGGTTCGCGAATAGCGAAGGCGGCTTTACCTTCAGGGTAGCCAGGCCGCACACTGAGGGGCGGCTGGGACCCACCGTACTTGAGCGTGATGCTTTGGTGGTTGCACTGGAAATCCAGGCCCAAGATCACGCTCGCGCATAGATTCTTCATGATTAATACTTTAAAATTATCGTATACAGTCCCGTTAACGGACAATTGTACCGTGCAGTAACCCAGAATGGTCGATGTCTGGGTTTTATCAGCCATAGAGATGGTACCCCGAGTAGGGACCACCTTTAGGGAGAGTTGTCGTGCCAGTTCCGGGTGGATAAAACTCTCCGTGCTTCCACTGTCAATTAAACATTTAACCCCGCACCCGTTTACCTCGATGTCCACCATTGATTTGGATAGTGGGTGGGGCCTGGTCTGGTCCACTGTGACCGATGCCACTGTAGGGCCCTGATCGAGACAAGATGGCGTCCGCGCTGTCTGCTCACAAGATGGCGGACCCCACGAGGTCGGGCAAGATGGTGTCCAAGATGGCCGCTCCCACGGCGCACACGCGGCGGTGGCGGGTTTTGGTTTTCCAGTGGGGTTCCCTCTGCACACCTTCCCAAAGTGCCCCTTCTTACCGCACTTAAAGCAGGTGGTGCCTTTCGCCGGGCACAGGTTTCTGGTGTGCTTTGGCTGCCCGCAGAAGTAGCAGTTGGGTCCCCGACGCATCGCGGCTGTCGTAGGGCTTCTGGGGGGAGAGCGGGGCCCCGACGGTGTCGGGCTGCCGGGTGGGGAAGATGCCTTCCAAGATGGCGGCGCCCTTGGTGCACACGTGGCGGCGTGGACGGCGCGGGCTGAAGAGTAGGCGTCCGAGTTTCTCTGGGCCACATCCAGGGATCGCGCGGTGTCCGCAGCCTGTTTCAGGTCCAATCCCGTTTTTTCCAGCAGTCTTTGCTGGATGTAAGTGGAGCTGAGGCCTGTGATAAAGGCATCGCGAACAAGCTCGTCGGTGTACACTGCGGCTTTTACATCTCGGCACTTGCAGTCTTTGCCAAGCATTTTCAGGGTGCCTAGGAACTCCTCCACCGATTCCCCAGGTCGCTGTGCGCGAGTGGCGAGCAGATGCCTAGCATACACCTCATTCGTAGGCTGCTGGTAATGCGCCTTTAAGATGTCGCAGGCGGCCAGGTACGTGTCGGCGTCTTGGATGAGGGGGTAAACCCGGTGGCTTACCCAATTCCGCAGAATTCCGAGTTTCATACTCGCAGCGTCCGTAGCGTCTTTGACGGCTGCGGAATTGTCCAGGAAGAATTCCATACACATAAACCAGTGTCCGAAGCGTGCTGATGCGTCCGGAGCATGCTGATCCAAATCCAAACGTTCGGGTTTCAGGAGTTGATCCATTGTGTTGAAAAATAAGTTAATAAAATTGATGTGCCTCAATAATCCCGAGACTCGATGTTAGCGAAACAAAACAAGGCTTTTATTAACTTAGAAGATAACACGCAGTGGAGAGAGGTATCTTCCCTGGAGGTCTGCAGTACTGGCTGTGAGGCCAGACTGAGCTGGCTTACATAGAGGCCAGGTATGGGCGGAGCCCTACACACAACACATTCCATACATTCCAATACACAATACAATGGTGAGGAGAAACCTGAAACCAACCACAGTCACAGGCAATACAATGGTAAGGGGGAACCTGAAACCAACCACAGTCACAGGCAGTGATGAATGGAATATTTCATCACAGGGGCCATTCTCCATGCAAAGGCTAGAGATGCATTGGAGGGCGAAAGATGCACTGGATATTTTCTAGAGCAAGAGAAGCGGCGACAGAGATTATCGTTAATTGAGGAATTGAAGGTGGGGGAGAGGATTATTCATGAAAGTGGGGAGATTTTGGAGGCAGCTAGCAGCTTTTATCAAGAGCTATATACAAAAGAAGACATTTCCAATTTGGAGATGGAGAGGGTTACTGCTTTTATTGAAAAGGGTTTGAAGGAGGATGAGAGAAGTAGGATTAGCAGAAATAAAAGTAGCAATAAGTGGAATGAAGGGGGGGAAAAGCCCAGGGTCCGATGGACTAAGTGCAGAATTTTATAAGGAATTTTTCGAGATTTTAAGTCCATTGCTCTTAGGAGTTTTTAAGGAAATTGAAATTGAGGGAGGCCTGGCCCCATCTATGAGGAGAGGTATCATAAGCTTAGCTTATAAAAATAAAGGGGATAGACGGGATCTGAAGAATTGGAGGCCCATCACACTATTAAATGTGGATTATAAGATCTTGGCGAGGGTTATGGCAAACCGTTTGAAGGAGGTGTTACCGGAGATAGTTTGGCTCTCTCAGTCCTATGGAGTCATAGGCCGGGACATTGCGGATTCTGTGGTCTCAATCCGAGATATGATAGAACTCATGGAAGAGAGTGGGAGGGAGGCTTATGTATTAAAGATAGATCAAGAGAAAGCCTTTGATAGGGTCTCTCATGAGTTTTTATTGAAGGTTTTGGAAGCATTTGGTTTTAAGGAAAATTTCATTCAGTGGATAAGGATTTTTTATTCAAACATATTTAGCTGTGTTAAATGTAATGGTTTTTTATCCAAGTATTTTCCGATACAGAGATCGGTGAGGCAGGGTTGTCCCCTGTCCCCACTGCTGTACACATTGGTAGCAGAACCATTAGGTTACATGATGCGAAAGAAACAAGGAGTAGGTGGGATTGTGGTACCCAGTTCCGGGCTGGTTTCGGTGATACACCAATATGCAGATGACACAACCTTAACATTGAGAAATGGGGAGTCAGTGAGAAAAGCTATGGAGATAGTGGAGGAATATTGTAGAGCTTCAGGTGCCAGAGTGAATTATAGTAAGTCCCAATGCCTGGTTGCAGGGAGGGGAAGGGGGGAATGGTTGGGGGAATGTCCCTTTAAGGTGGTGGAGGTTGTGGAAGTGCTGGGGGTGCAAGAAAGACAGGGAAGAAGTGGATCGATTAAATTGGGAACCGAAGGTTATGAAAATTAAAAAGATTTTGGGAAGATGGGAAAGAAGGTGTTTGAAAGTGCAAGGAAGAGCGACAGTGGTGTCTGCTCTCCTGCTGTCTAAGCTATGGTACTTATTGACGGTGGAGGATATTCCTGAGTGGGCAGAAAAGTCCATCCGAGAGGCTTGTGTGAGGTTTTTATGGGAAGGGAAACCAGCCTTGGTGGCCTACAATACCATCATTGGACGGAGAAATCAGGGAGGACTCAACTTCCCAGATATTGATTTGAAGAAAAAATCCTTTAGAATCAAATGGGTGAAGAGATTTCTTCAGAAGTCAAATTCAAGTTTTTGGAAGAGTTGTTTTGAGCATTTTTTAAAACAAAGTGGGATAGGAGGGCAGGGGATATTGTATATGGAATACAATAATATGTTTTTGAAATCGATTAAGCTCCTCCCTAGATTTTATAAGGGGGTGGTAGAGACTTGGGCTCAGTTTTTAAAAAGTGTGCGGTTTATGCCTAAGGGGGCTGAGGAATTTTTAGAGCAGCCCTTATTTTGGAACAGGTGGGTCAACATCGAAGGAGAGGTTTTATTTAATCAAGCTTTTATAAAAGCTGGGATTATATCGGTGAAAGATGTATTATACGAGGTGATTCCAGGTTGGTTGCTGGAAGCGATTGTGAGGGACATGGTGTGGGAGGAGGATCAGGAGGTAGAAGGAAAAGCAATAGGAATCATGTATGAGAAGATTGTGAGGGCAATGCCACAGGATTGGATGGAAGAAATAAATGCGGAAATCTCCAAAGGAAGTAAAATGCGTCCTGCTTTTCCAAGCTTCGTACTGGAGAAAGGAGGAGAGTTAGTCCAATTTGACAACTGTAATACTCGAGATTTCTATGAGGTATTTAGAGAATGGAGATTCAAGACACCTGCTGGTCAGGAGTTTTGGCAGAGTATATACCCACTGCTGGACTTTAACAGGATTTGGAAAGGAGTGTGGGCGAATTTTAAATGCCCAGAATGGATTGAGCTGGATTTCAAATTGGCTCACAACTGGATTTTTACCATGACGGTCTTGTGCAAGATTGGACGTGTGGAGGCGGCAACTTGCCCAATGTGTGGGACACAGGATGAGACTCTGTCCCATTTACTGGTGTTATGTCCGCAGTTAAATGACTTTAAGTACTATGTTCGACAGTTGTGTGAAGCTTTTTTGCTGGGTGGGGACCGAACGGCAAGAAGGGGAATCCCGTGGGACTCAATTTTGAGATGGGGATTGCTGGAGAGTCTGCCCGAGTCTAGCGGAGCGGCAATTAATTTAATGTTCAGTTTGGCTAGATTCGTGATTGTGCAAAGAAGGAATGCTCTGTTTTTTTAAGGGGCGGAGAATCAATCTATAAGAGTATTTTAAATATAAGCTAAAAGACCATTATAAGGCTCTGTGGATGTTTTATTCAGAAAGGAATTTAAGGACAGTATTTTACAACCAATTTTTAAAGCACAATCGATTAATATATGTTGCAGGTGACAAATTAAACTTCAGGTTTTGATGTTAAAATGTGGTGGCGGAATGGCTGTGTAGGGTGGTGGAATTGATTTGTATCATACGATGTAATGATCACGATGTTGTAAATGTTCTTAATGTTCAGTAAAGTATATTAATAAAAAAATAAAAAAAAGTTGGTAGCACACTCACCTTTTGAGTTGTGAGTTCAAGTCTCACTCCAGGGACTTGAGCACATAAATCTAGGCTAACACTCCAGTACAGTGTTGAGGGAGTGCTGCACTGTCAGAGGTGCTGTCTTTCGGATAAGACATTAAACCAAGGCCCCATCTGCTCTCTCAGGTTAAATCTCACCTTAACCTTCTTTGCTCTAAGGAGAACAGTCCTAGCTTCTCTAGTCTCTCCATGTAACTGAAAACCATTATTCTAGTAAAACTCTCTGCAAGGCCTTGACATCCTTTCTAAAGTGTGGTGCCTAGAATTGGACAGAATACTCCAGCTGAGGCCTACCATGTGTTTTATAAAGATTTAGCCTAACTTCCTTGCTTTTGTACTCTATGCTTCTATTTATAAAGCCAAGGATCCCATATGCTTTTTTTTAAACAGCCTTATCAACTTGACCTGCCACCTTCAAAGATTGACATGCCAAGCTCCTCCCTCACTATAACCACCCAAATGTTTGGTTTTCTTTTTCTTCTTTTAAGTTCAACTGCCACTTTCTGCCTCTTATGAAATTTGACAACCTGCTCCTTGTGCTGTTTGGTTTGCCCACATGCTGTTTCAGTCTCCTGCTCTCTATGCTTGTTGTTCAGCAGCTTGTTTTCTTCCACTTTCTGGGCTCATGGTCTAGCAGCATGCTGCCTCCTCCTCCCTCCTTGCAGTCTTGGCGCGTGGCAGTGTGAATATTGCGGACTGCTGCCGTGACAAACGGGAGAGGGAGAAAAACAAAGGAAAATGAATTGAATTGATGGAAACAAAAGTGAAGGAAGAGTTGGAAAGAGGGACAAATATGTGAATGAGAAACAGGGATAGAGAGGAAGTGAAGGACAAAGAGGAGAGAAAGAAATAGAAATAAAGAATGATTAGGAGAGAGAACAAGAGAAACAGAAGTGAAGGAAGAGCGAGAAAGAAAGGAAGAACTTACATTGAGAGGAATGAGAAACAGACGTGAAGGAGGTGTGCATGAAAGAGAAACAGGAGGAGAGGGAAACAAGTGAAGGGTAAGTGAGTGTCTTTTGCAAAATTTCCAGTACTAGTATCCTTGGCTAGGTAGAAGCTGGTGGAAGGGTAAGAGAATTTTTGGTGGGGTCCAGCCCAAAAGAATTGGAATGGTGAGACCAGTTCGCAAATGTTTGAGAACTTCTGCCATTATTTTGTTCAAAACACTTTCCATCACCATACAGTTTACATTGTTAAGACAAGTGCTTTTTGCTTTTGCTTTATTTTGCTATCCAGCAGTACGCACCTTGGGTGGCTTGAAGGGGTAGTCAGGAGAAAATGTGATATCTAAGAAGAAGACACCACCCTCATACACTGAACCTGGGGGCCCCAGGATAGTTGACCTCCATTCATAAACGTTGTCTCCTTTGGGCCCAGCACTGCAACAGAAGAAACATTTCATCATCAATATAAATGGAAATAATTACTCTGCATGATACAGGAATCTCAAAAAAATTATGCTTATAAATTTATACGTTTATATTGTATCAGCAGAAGGGGAGGGTTATAAAGGGGGTATAAAGAATTCTATTGAAGTGTGCTCTCTGTCTGATCAAGACAATGTTAGACAGCCTCATTGTGCAAGAACAATCTTGTTAAGAGAACCCCAGTAACCTCCTCCCCGCCATGCATGGCGGTATTTAGTTTAGGTCTTAAGATACTTAATTGGATTGTATGTTAGCCAGAAAATAAAACTTGTCAATTAAATGCCACCAGATGGCTGTTACAGTATTTAAATTTGTTACAGAAAGTTCAGCCACAAAGATAAGAGCATTAGAAGATTAAATACATGTTGATCTATATAACGAGACTGCCTTTTGGGGCAGAAGTTAGAGTATCTTGAAACCTTTGTCTTCCAACAAGCATCTGCCTCTATTTGTCACAACTGGAGAGAACTTCTAACGAGAAAAAATTTAATTATGCCAAGTTGATTAACTACACAGAAATTTGAATCAGTACACTGAACTAGAGTGATAGCAAAATACTGCGGATGTTGAAAATCCGAAATAACAACAGAAAATGCTGGAAAAACTCAGCAGGTCAGGCAACATCCGTGGACAGAAATTTGAGTTGACGTTTCGGGTCGAACCCTTCAGAAGGGTTCGACCCGAAACGTCAACTCAAATTTCTGTCCACGGATGTTGCCTGACCTGCTGAGTTTTTCCAGCATTTTCTGTTGTTATACTAAACTAGAGTGTTGCCCTTAAGGACCAAAACTACATGTGAATCCATCTACACCTCATTTAAATTGCTTTTACTTTGCATTTAGTGTTGTGCTAGTGCCACCAGTTGTCATGCAGATCTCGTACAGCTGCTGAAAAGCACCAAGTAAACTGGGTAGATTTGCTGAGGATGGTGATTTTTGCTGAGTCTTTCCAGCAGGAACCGGTTAAAAAAGCAGCTTTAGTGTGCCACGAGATAAAACAGCTTGTATGGTTTGCTGTAAAGCAGGTGTCCAAATTAAGGTCTATGAACCATTTCCAGCCCTTCAGCACTGGCCTTCTGGCTTATGAAATGCTGACATCTCAGTTCTATCTATGCTTGAATTTGCCCTCTGCCCCAGAAGACAACCTGCTCGCCGACCCACGCTCGGATCTCACCCCGATCCACGCTCGGATCTCCCCCCCCCCCCCCGCCCCGACCCACGCTCCGATCCCCCCCTCCCACGACCCGCGCTCCGATTCCCCCCTCCCCGACCCACGCTCCAATATCCCCTCCCCCGACCCACGCTCCGATCCTCCTTCCCCTCCCCACGCTCCGATCCCCCCTCCCCCCACCCACACTCCGATCCCCCCCCACCCATGCTCCGATCCCCCCTCCCCCGACCCACGCTCCGATCCCCCTCCCCAAGCTCCGACCCCCCTCCCCCTGCTCCGATCCCACGCTCCAATCCCACACTCCAATCCCCCCTCCCCCCACCCACGCTCCGATTCCCCCTTCCACCGACCCACGTTCCGATCCCTCCCCCCGACCCACGCTCCGATCCCCCTCCTCCGATCCTCCCCTTCCCCAACCCATCCTCCAATCTCCCCCCGACCCACAATCCAATCCCCCCCGACCCATGCTCCGATCCCCCCTCCCCTACCCATGCTCCGATCCTCACCCATGCTCCGAAATCCCCTCCCCGTCCCACGCTCTGATCCCAACCCACGCTCTGAAATCCCCTCCTACGTTCCAATCCCTCCCCTCCCGCTACCCATGCTCTGAAATCTCCCCCCGATCCACACTCCAATCTTCCCCGCAACCTACACTCGGATCTGCCCCCGCGATCCCTGCTCTGATCTCACACCCCCAACTGTTGAAAACCATGCTCTTTTATGCACCATATTTTGCCTACATCTTAAGTACATGTCACAGATAAGACCTCATGACATATCTGTTCCTGAATATTATGAAAACAGCCTATTCACGTAAACAGTTGTGGTTGCTTACTTCAAAGATACTTTTCTCAAACAAGCCTTCCTGACTTAACTGTTCTCGAATCCTTTGAAGAGTAGGTTTATTAATCGTTATCTTTCTATACTATAGTTAATGGATCCCTCTACCTATGTTTATTACACTAGCCACTAAAGTTATATCTTAATCACTCATGGTTGATGTCATTACTGTCACTTATTTCTTTGCACAAGTATTTCTCGTATATAATACTCAGACACTAAAAGCAGAAGATAAGCCATGCTTTTTTTTAACCTTAGGATTTACAGCACAGAAACAGGCCATTCGGATCAACTAGTCTATGTCGGTGTTTATGCTCCACACAAACCTCCTACCTATTGATTGATTTTTCAAATTTAAATGTGAAAGAGAGAAAAAGAATAAGATGAAAGAGAAAGAGAGGGGAGAGAAAGTAAGAGTGAGAAAGCGAGAGAGCGAGAGAGAGGGGAGAAAAAGAAAGAGAAAAAAAAGGACTTGCATTTATATAGCACCTTTCATGATCTCAGGACATCCCAAAGTGCTTTACAGGCAATGAGGTACTTTTGAAGTGTAATCACTGTTGTAATGTAGGGAACGCGGTAACCAATTTGCGCACAGCAAACTCCCACAAACAGTAATGAATTAAATGACCAGATCATCTGTTTAATTAAGGTGCTGGTCGAGGGGTAAATGTTGGACAGGACACCAGGGAGAACTGCCCTGCTCTTCTTCGAATATTGCCATGGGACCTTTATGTCCACTTGAGAGAGCAGATGGGTCTCATTTGAAGGACCACACCTCTGACAGTGCAAAATTCTCTCAGTACTGCACTGAAGTGCCAGCCCAGTTTATGTGGTCAAGTCTAGTCTAGCTTCATGTCTGTTGACTTGCTGTTACGACAATAATTCACTTAACATTACAAAAATATCATAAATTAACAAAATTAAATTCACACAATACAGACCGAATTGTTACAAGTGCGCATCGGGAATTAGGGTTGCGACTCACCCTAGTTTAGGTTGGCACTCTCTACCTCCCCTTACTTCCCTGAGCAACATTATTTGTTTCTACTACACCTCTCACATTGTTCCAGGACCCTAGTTTCAAGTCCTGCAGCTGCAATTGCAAAGTGAAAAATTGAATATGGTTACCAACACCAGACAGGAATTTCTGATCGAGTGTTCCCATTCACAGTACGCATCTGCGTTCAACCACTTCAGCTTACTCTAGCGGCAAAAGGATTCAGAAAGGGGGCATCCTGAGCAGCACAGAAGGGAAGCACCCTAAGTCCACTCTGATTTTTGGCTGTGAATGTGGACACATGAATCAATTCCCAAAGCACTAACATGGATAATTGGCAGCCATTTTAGGAGTTACATCAAGCTATTTTTAATCACATTGGGGGAGAAATTCAGTTGTTTGGGCCACCCGTTAGCGCCTTAAGAGGGCGATAAGTGGGGCGCGAGGCGGCTAGCGCCCAGGCGCAGCGAGACCTGCACCTCTCGCGAAATTGAGCAGACATTTAGCGGCGGCGCAAAATCGCAACGCCCGCTCAGCTGCGCGCGCAGCTCCTGACATCATTTCATGGTGCAACGCCCTTGGGGTGCCCCAAACCGGAAATTCAGTGGCGCCCCCCCTCCTTTCCGCCTGGCGCTCCCAGCGACTGGTTGGCTGGAATGGTTCCCAGTCGCTGTGGGGCTGGGGGGGCTGTAGGGGGTGGCCGTGTGGTGGTGTTGTTCGCGTACGTATGCCCAGTCAGTTATGCCCCTGACTGTTTTGTGAGCGGTTCGAATCGCTCCCATGCCCCTGGGTTCTAGACACCAGACTTAGGTACAAGGCGGCGGTACAGAGAAGACTCGAGTAGACAGGTGGTTGGATGTAAACAAAGCCCAAGATTTTATTGAAGAGGAAAAACTTGATACAATCTTATGGAAAAAATTACTAGCGTACACTTCTACAGGCAAAAATACAAATGCAAAAGAATAATAATAACTATACTTATACAGGGAATGGGGAACACACGGCACATCGAGGGAAACCAACTATCTTAACAATCCCCTTATCCCACCCCCTATACCTAACTAGATTAAGCTATGAGGGGTCAGAACTTCATGCTCACCAATCAAAAGGTTTGTTAGACTCAAAACAGCGGTTGGGTTCGGGGTTCGCTCTTGGTGCTCTCTGGAGCCTGCCGTCGTCACGTGGCCTCCAGGCGCTGCAAGGGCGTTGTCCAGGTTCGAGTACCCCAAAGTTAAAGTCTCTGTTTGGGTACTTTACCTTGCAGGGATGATTCTTCGTCGACAGCCGCCAGATTGAGTTGGTGTGCAGTTATTCGAAGGTCGGCTGAGGCTGAAGGCCCGATAATTCGAAGCCTCCCCTCAGTTCATCTCCTCAGTTGGTCTTCTTCAGGTGGCCTTTCCTCCGGTGGTCTTCCCTCCTCCCCTCGTCGCGCCCTGCCCCGCCTGGCCTGAATTGTCCGTGTCCGCCCGACCCGGTGCCGGGGCTAGTTCCAGATGGAGTGGGAAAAGGGCACGGGCAAAGGCCAGGGGGTAAGCACAGGATGGGGAAAAAGCGGGAGCCACGAGGGCGAGGGGCCGAAGAGCAGCAGCACCAGCACACCAACCAACAAAGAACACACCTAAGAAGCACCTTGCTACCCGAGGGGGCCTTCAATTATACCTTCGTCGAAAACTCTTATCTGCGTGCCAAATCAGGTTAGTTCTTTGTTTTAATCTTGGCGGGCTATTTTAAATAATGGTAGCAATCCATATGAACTGGTTTTAGATGGCTGGTAATCGCATCTACCGGCCCGATAATTGACTTGTATTGTCCTGAAAGTTCCTTGATGGGCCTGTTCAGCCTCGATGGCTCTGTTAATCTGTTTCCAATAATATATGTAGACTGCTTGATGGCCTTAACTATAGGCCTAAACTGAATTTAGATTTGTCTCCAATTCGGTCTAATGCATAATTCAGAGTCCTGTCTGGTTCCAAAATACAAAGTCTCTCTTCACAGAAGCCTGCAGCTTGGTTTCGATTTCTCCAAGCTGTCTTCATTGCAGAGTCCATTTTAAAATCTCACAGGCTTGCTGCCACGAGGCACGGACGCCATCTTGGGTACCCTTTTGATTTAAAATGTCCACACAGGGTCCCGTTTATTAATAACAGCCTTCGGGGAATGCAGAAATTTTGCAAATCTTACAGGGCGCTATTTAAAGGGGGCTCTTCCTGGCTTCTTTGTGGTAGCCATTTTTGGACCACTCCTTCTGTGAGAGAGAGAGAGATTTGCAGAGAGACAAAGGGAGAGAGCTTTCTGCATTGAGTCAGCGCTCGCAGAGGTACTTCTGGCTTCTGACCAGATCTTTGTAGTTGGTTTGCTTTTTCACTGGCATAACCTTGAGTGGCCACATACTATGGGGGCTGCAATGGGTGGAAACGTCAGGCTTCTCCATTACATTGAGAGGGCACAGAGACGCCGAGAGAGAGTGCCAATCATGGCCAGACGGAGGAGGGCCAACAGGCGGCGGCACACGAGACATTACCGTCCCAGGGTTTTCCGCCAACAGTTCTCATACCTCAACATGTCTGAGGAGCAGTGTTTTCGGAGGCTGCGATTCAGCAGGGAGGTGGTCACTGAGCTCTGCCACCTGCTTCAGCCAGACCTGCAGCCTCAGCTGAGGAGCAGGACGTCTCTGCTGGTGGCAGTGAAGGTCACAGTGGCTCTCAACTTCTATGCCACCGGCTCCTTCCAATCCGCTACTGGGGACATTGCCAATATCTCCCAGTTCGCGGTGCATTTCTGCATCCGTCAAGTCACGAATGCCCTCCTTAAAAGGAGACGTCGGTACATCTCCTTCCCCATGACCCTGGACAAGCAGCAAGAGCGCGCAATGGGATTTGCAAGAATAGCGGGCTTCCCCATGGTCCAGGGCGCCATTGACTGCACGCATGTGGCTTTGCGGGCGCCGCAAGAGAATGCCGAGGATTACCGCAACCGGAAGGGGTTCCATTCGTTGAACATCCAGTTGGTGTGTGACCAGACAGCTGATACTCGCTGTCAATGCCCGCTTTCCAGGCAGCAGCCACGGTGCCTTCATCCTGCACCAGACTTCTGTGGCAGACCTTTTTGAAGCCCCGGTTCACCCAGGAAGCTGGCTTCTTGGGGACAAGGGCTATCCTCTGTGCACCTGGCTGATGACCCTGCTCCGTGCGCCCAGCACCCCTGCTGAAGAACGATACAATGACAGCCATCAAGCGACCAGGAACATAATTGAGCACACAATCGGCGTGCTCAAGCAACAGTTCCGCTGTCTGGACCATTCTGGGGGAGCCCTTCAGTACTCACCTGAGCGAGTCTCCCATTTCGTTGTAGTGTGCTGCATGCTGCATAACCTGGCAATCCTCAGGACTCAGCCACTGCCACCAGACATTGGAGCACCAGCAGAGGAGGAGGAGGAGGAGCACCAAGACAGGAGGGAGGCACAAAGTGCAAGGGCCGTCCGTCAGCGGCTTATTGCAAGTCGGTTCTAGGTCCTCTCTGAGGGAATGGCTTGTGCCATTGAAAGAACATGAATGGAACCGTTCCCCAACCCCTAAGCCGGTCAAGGCAACAAATAGTTCAAAGAGCAAACATGCACATTCTGAATAAAGACACTTCTTTATTTAACAAACTGTGTGCCCTTCCCGCATGACAAAGTAATAGAGAGAAACCCCCAAAAAAGCAGTCAGACACATAACTGGCTCTCACAACCTGGAGACAATGAACAAAAGAGTAACCAAAAAATGACCACGATCCTCGGCCTTCAATAAAAAAATTAACAGCATTTTGCCACACCTTCTACTTTTTGCCCTTCGAGGGTGATCTGCTTCGCTTGCGAGATTGGCCCCTTCCCACCCTGCAGCTCCTCCGCAATGGGACCCCAGTGGCTGCAGCAAGGCTGGGGGAAGGCTGCTGAGTGTCAGAAACTGAGTCGGCAGATGCCCTTGAGGTACGGCCTGGACCAGCTCTGGGCCTGGAGGGCCCGGCTGCTGACTGCTCCAACTCTGCATGGGCGGCAGCAGTCTGTCCTACAGGTGGTGGCAGCTGCAGTGGAGAAGTAACGGTGTTGGCAGCAGGAATGCTGCCATCCTGACAGAGGACAGCCACTCCCTGGTTGGAGGACACACTGGCACTCCCACGGGGCAGAACTGTAGCATGCGGAGCAATCTGCTGAAGCACAGACTGCTGGCCTGCTGCGGCACGGGCCCCGGCGATTCGTGCCCGATCCAGCGAGGGTGGCAGCAGTCAGTGCTCATGTGGCCTCAATCTGCGTCTGCATCAGACCAGCCACTGACTGCATTGCACCACTAAGCACTTGCGTGGAAGCCGCCTGTGCTGCCTTTGCTGCGCCGAAGTCCTGGAGAATCCTTGCCTGTGCTGCGCCGAAGACCTGGAGACTCCTTGCCAGTGCTGCACCGAAGTCCTGGTGGAATCCTTGCCAGTGACTCAATGGATTCGGGCATCCTTGCCACTGCAGCCATGAGCTCAGTGTGCCTGTGCTCCGCCTGGGCGCTCATTTCAGCGAGGAGCCGCACCTCTTCTGCGCTCACTGTAGCAGGACTCGAGGCCAGGCTCTCCCTCCGGGGAGAAGGCCGCCGAGCTTCCCTACCCCCCCTGCGTTGCTGCAGCCCGCTGGCCCAGCCCCGGAGCTTCACCCTCCTCAGACAATTCGCCCCCTGCTCCCCTCCAGGGAAGACGTGTCCCCCTTATGGCCATGGGCTGCCTCGGCTGAGGGTGGCATTGATGGTCCGGCTTCCTCTTCCTCCTCGCCTTCAGAGTCACTCACAGTGGCAGCTTGAGCGCCCGCCTCCTCACCTGGTGAATCAGCATCTGAAAGCAGGGAGGTACAAATGTTGCTTTAGCGTGAGGACAGGGCAGCAGCGAGGGAGGCATGAGTGCTGCAATGCACGGTATTGGTTCGATAGTGGCTAACGATGCTGGTGTGAGGCACAAGTGGAAGGAGAGAGGTCAAAAAGGTGATGACCTTACCATTGCTGTCCAGAACGGGGTCGGCATCTCCAGTGGTGACGGGGCCAATCATCCGGCCTGCCATAATCGGTTGGACTCGCTGCTCCAGATCGCTGAGGTCTTGAAGGTGAGGCCAGCCTCCCCCGGTCCGTTGCTGCTGCCTCCTGTTATGGGCCAGCTTGCCCTGCAAGAGAAAGGACGGGCTCTGAGTACAGTGTGAAGCCCTGATCTTGGCTGCACTGCTTCCCATGGTCGATTAGCCCTTACAGTGTGTAATGTGCGTGTGAGTTTCATGAAAGGCCCATAGGTGTTGGATGAGGGCTGGGCATTGGGGCTTTCAGGACCCTTTGGCCATAAAGTGAGGTGGACATGCAGAGATGAAGAGGATACTGAAAAGGGTACTCGCCCTGACGACCCGAGTGAGGTCGTTGAACTTCTTCCTGCATTGCACAGGGGTCCTAGGCACTATGCTGCTGGAGGTCACTCTGTGAGCCACCTCCCTCCAAGCTTTGCGATAGTCATTCGACAGCGGCCTCCTGCCACTGTCCGGAAACAGGATAGATCACCTGCGCTCCACCGCGTCAACCAGAACCTGCAAGGCCCCCTCACTGAACCACTGCGCTCGCTCCCTGGCCCTCTCCATGGTCCTAGGCGTTAGAATGTGGCAGCAGGTCTGTCCAGGCCGAGAATCAGGGCTCCGATGCGCAGAGTGTGGCTGCAATCCAAGATCGAACCTCCCCTTTAAGAGCTGACCAGCGCCAGCGTGTCTGCGTGCAATCGCTAACTGGCCGCACCTGCGCTGCGCCCGCCCTTGGTGGTAGCGCCTCGCTTCTCCGGCTTAGCGCCTTAAGACAGTCGTGCAGCGCCTATTTTAGCGCTCCAAGCACCTCCTGGGGCGAAGCAGGTCAATTTAGCAGTAGGTGGCGATAATTTGCGCCGGGTGCTAAATTTCGCGCCCGCTCGAGTATTACGCCCCAAACGTGGCGATACTGAATTTCTCCCCCATTATGTTTCACACTAATATTTCCAATCTATACATTTTATTAGCGTGCAATATAATGTGCATAGATGTTCAAATCAGTTTTCCAAACCTCACACTAAGAAACAACAGATCTCAATGAATTTCCAACCGGAACATAAACAAATACAGGCCAGACAAAATAAACTACTGATTTAAACTAAAATGAATATAGAAATAATACACATCAATTGTGTTCTTTTCATTAAAAATAGCTAGGATTGAGCTGCATTGAGCAGAACAAACTGCAAATGAAGTCAGATGAACATTTCTACCAATGTGTATGAATATAAACCAAATTACTAAATACCAGGGACTTTTGATTAACCACGTCGGATGGAAGCTTGTAAACGGAATAAATAGTTAAACAAGACTGGGCAAAGCCCCTATTTCTACCATAATTAAAATCTGTATGAAATATTTTGTTTTCCAAGCAGCCTAACAAAACAAGCATTGATTTTCACTACAAAAGGATACAATAATCTACATAATGTAATGACACCATATTTGAATTTCCTTCCCCAGTTACCAGTGTACGCAGCACAGCCACCATACACAGCACAGCCACCATACACAGCACTAGCACCATATGCTGCACTGGCACCATACGCCGCACTGCCATTATACGCAACACTGGCACCTTACGCAGCACTGCCACTATATGCTGCACTGCCACCATACACTGCATTGCCAACAGACGCAGCAATGCCACCATACGCAGCACTGCCACCATACGCTGCACTGCCACCTTACGCAGCACTGCCAGCATACGCTGCAGTGCCACCTTACGCAGCACTGCCACTATATGCAGCACTGCCACCAGACGCTGCACTGCCACCTTATGCTGCACTGGCACTTTACGCAGCACTGGCAATTTACGCAGCACTGCCACCATAGGCAGCACTGGCACCTTACACAGCACTGGCACCATAGGCAGCACTGCCACCTTACGCTGCACAGCCACCTTAGGCTGCACTGGCACCTTACGCAGCACTGCCACAAAATGCAGCACTGCCACCAAACGCAGCACTGCCACCAGATGCTGCACTGCCACCTTACACAGCGCTGCCACCATACGTAGTGCTGCCACCTTACGCAGCATTGGCACCTTACGCAGCACTGGCACCTTACGCAGCACTGCCACCATACACAGCACTGCCACCATACGCAGCACTACCACCATACACAGCACTGGCACCTTATGCAGCACTGCCACCATACACAGCACTGGCACCATATGCAGCACTGCCACCATACACAACACTGGCACCATATGCAGCACTGCCACCATATGCAGCACTGCCACCTTACGCAGCACTGGCACCTTACGCAGCACTGGCACCTTACGCAGCACTGGCACATTATGCAGCACTGCCACCTTACGCAGCACTGCCACCAAATGCAGCACTGCCACCATACGCAGCACTGGCACCTTACGCTGCACTGCCACCTTACGCAGCACTGGCACCGTACACAGCACTGGCACCATATGCAGCACTGCCACCTTATGCAGCACTGACACCGTACGCAGCACTGGCACCTTACGCTGCACTGCCACCGTACGCAGCACTGGCACCGTACGCAGCACTGGCACCATATGCAGCACTGCCACCTTATGCAGCACTGACACCGTACACAGCACTGGCACCATATGCAGCACTGCCACCTTATGCAGCACTGCCACCATATGCAGCACTGCCACCTTACACAGCACTGCCACCTTACACAGCACTGCCACCTTACGCAGCGCTGCCACCATACGTAGTGCTGCCACCTTAGGCAGCACTGCCACCTTATGTAGCACTGCCACCAAACGCAGCACTGCCAGCAAACGCAGCACTGCCAGCAAACGCAGCACTGCCAGCAAACGCAGCACTGCCAGCAAACGCAGCACTGCCAGCAAACGCAGCACTGCCACCATACGCAGCACTGGCACCGTACACTGCACTGGCACGCCACCTTACGCAGCACTGCCACCATATACAGCACTGCCACCTTACGGAGCACTGGCACCTTATGCAACACTGCCACCTTACGCTTCATTGGCACCATATGCAGCACTGGCACCATAGGCAGCACAGCCACCTTACGTTGCACAGCCACCTTACGCTGCACAGCCACCTTACGCTGCACTGGCACCTTACGCAGCACTGCCACAAAATGCAGCACTGCCACAAAATGCAGCACTGCCACCAAACGCAGCACTGCCACCAGATGCTGCACTGCCACCTTACACAGCGCTGCCACCATACGTAGTGCTGCCACCTTACGCAGCATTGACACCTTACGCAGCACTGGCACATTACGCAGCACTGCCACCATACACAGCACTGCCACCATACGCAGCACTGCCACCATACACAGCACTGGCACCTTATGCAGCACTGCCACCATACACAGCACTGGCACCTTATGCAGCACTGGCACATTATGCAGCACTGCCACCTTACGCAGCACTGCCACCAAACGCAGCACTGCCACCATACGCAGCACTGGCACCTTACGCAGCACCGCCACCTTACGCAGCACTGCCACCATACGCAGCACTGACACCGTACACAGCACTGGCACCATATGCAGCACTGGCACCATACACTGCACTGTCACGCCACCATACGCAGCACTGGCACCAAATGCAGCACTGCCACCATACGCAGCACTGGCACCATACGTTGCACTGCCACCATATACAGCACTGCCACCTTACGGAGCAGTGGCACCTTATACAACACTGCCACCTTACACTGCATTGGCACCATATGCAGCACTGGCACCATATGCAGCACTGGCATCATAGGCAGCACTGCCACCATACACAGCATTGCTACCATACGCAACCCTGCCACCGTACACTGCACTGGCACCTTACTCAGCACTGCCACTATACGCAGCACTGCCACCTTACTCAGCACTGCTACCATATGCAGCACTGGTACCTTATGCAGCACTGCCACTATATGCAGCACTGCCACCTTACAGAGCACTGGCACCTTACGCAGCACTGGCACCTTACGCAGCACTGGCACCTTACGCAGCACTGGCACTATACGCAGCACTGGCACCATACGCTGCACTGCCACTATACGCATCACTGGCACCTTACACAGCACTGCCACTATACGCAGCACCGCTACTATACGCAGCACCGCTACTATACGCAGCACTGCCACCATACGCAGCACTGCTACCATATGCAGCACTGCCACCATATGCTGCAATGGCACCATATGCAGCACTGCCACCATATGCTGCACTGGCACCTATGGAGCACTGCCACCTTATGCAACACTGCCACCTTACGCTGCATTGGCACCTTACGCTGCATTGGCACCATACGCAGCACTGGCACCATACGCAGCACTGGCATCATAGGCAGCACTGCCACCATATGGTGCACTGGCACCTTACACAGTACTGCCACTATACGCTGCACTGGCACGATACGCAGCACTGCCACTTTATGCAACACTGGTACCTTACGCTGCACTGCCACCATATGCAACACTGGTACCTTACGCAGCACTGGCACCTTACGCAGCACTGGCACCTTACGCAGCACTGGCACCTTACACAGCACTGGCACCATATGCAGCACTGGCACCTTACGCAGCACTGGCACTATACGAAGCATTGCCACCATATGCAGCACTGGCACTTCACGCAGCACTGCCTCCATACGCAGCACTGGCACCTTACACAGCACTGGCACCATATGCAGCACTGGCACCTTACGCAGCACTGGCACTATACGAAGCATTGCCACCATATGCAGCACTGGCACTTCACGCAGCACTGCCTCCATACGCAGCACTGACACTATATGAAGCATTGCCACCATATGCAGCACTGGCACCTTACACAGCACTGCCACCATACGCAGCACTGGCACCTTACGATGTACTAGCACCATACGCTGCACTGCCACTTTACGCAGCATTGCCACCATACGCAGCACTGCAACCTTGCGTTGCACTGGCACCTTATGCAGCATTGCCACCTTACGCAGCACTGCCACTATATGCAGCACTGCCACTATACGTAGCACTGGCACCCTATGCAGCACTGGTACTTTATGCAGCACTGACACCTTACGCAGCACTGCCACCATACACTGCACTGGCACCTTATGCAGCACTGCCATCATACACAGCACTGGCACCTTACGCAGCACTGCCACTTTACGCAGCTCTGCCACCATATGCAGCACTGCCACCATACGCTGCACTGCCACCTTACACAGCACTGCCACCATATGCAGCACTGGCACTATACGAAGCATTGCCACCATATGCAGCACTGGCACCTTATGCAGCACTGCCACCATATGCAGCACTGCCACCATACGTTGGTCTGGCACCTTACGGGGTACTGCCACCTCAGGCTGCACTGGCACTATACGTAGCACTGGCACCATACGCAGCACTGGTACTGTCAGGGCGCGGCTGGTTCTGGACCCAAGTGCAGACAGACGAGGCGAGAAGCAGGTATGCAGTCTTAAATAAAAGTACTTTACTAGAATCACACAGGTAAACAGTTACAAACATAGGAGCTCAAGACAAGCTACCACTAGGCAAACGGCTTGTCAAGACTGAGCACAGAGGGAAGAAACCACAGAACTTAAATACAAGCAAAAACTGGTGAAACCAATAAACCTGATAACAGGCAGTTAAGTAATAAACACAGGAGAAACTAGTAACAATTAGCAAAGGGAAAAAACAAGTGAAGGTGCCATCTAGGGGTTACTGAGGGAACTAACCGGCACTCTCACAGACACCTTACGGAGTACTGCCACCATACGCTGCACTGACAGCTTATGCATCACTGCCACTATACGAAGCATTCCCACCATACGCAGCACTGGCACCTTACGCAGCACTGCCACTATACGAAGCATTCCCACCATTTGCAGCACTGGCACCTTGCGCTGCACTGGCACCTTACGCAGCACTGCCACTAAATGAAGCATTCCCCACCATACGCAGCACTGCCACCTTATGCAGCACTGCCACCATATGCAGCACTGCCACCATACGCTGCACCGCCACCATACGCTGCACTGCCACGATACACAGCACTGCCACCATACGCAGCACTGGCACCTTACGCAGCACTGCCAGCTTACACAGCACTGCCACCTTATGCTGCACTGGCACCTTACACCGCACTGCCACCTTACGCAGCACTGGCACCATACGCTGCACTGCCACCATATGCTGCACTGCCACGATACACAGCGCTGCCACCTTATGCAGCACTGCCACCTTGCACAGCACTGCCACCATGCGCAGCACTGCCACCATGCGCAGCACTGCCACCATATGCAGCACTGGCACCATATGCAGCACTGCCACCATACGCAGTACTGCCACTATACGCTGCACTGGCACCTTATGCATCACTGTCACCATATGCTGCACTGCCACCTTACGCAGCAGTTCCATCATACGCAGTACTGGCACCTTACACAGCACTGCCATCTTACGCAGCACTGCCACCGTACCCAGCACTGCCACCATATGCAGCACTGCCACTACACATTGCACTGGCACCTTACGGAGTATTGCCACCTTACACTGCAGTAGCACCGCATGCAGCACTGCCACCTTACGCAGCACTGCCATTATACGAAGCACTGGCACTGTACGCAGCACTGGCACCATATGCTACACTGGCACCATACGCAGCACTGGCACCGTATGCAGCACTGGCACTGTACGCAACACTGCCACTGTATGCTGTACTGCCCCATATGCTGCACTGCCACCGTATGCTGCACTGCCACTGCACGCAGCACTGCCACTGTATGCAGCACTGGCACTGTACGCAGCACTGCCACAGTACGCAGCAACACCACCGTACGTTGCACCGTCACCATACGCAGCACCACCACCGTACGCAGCACCGCCACCATATGCTGCATGCCACCATACGCTGCACTGGCATCTTATGCAGCACTGGCATCTTACGCAGCACTGAGAACTTACAGTACACTGCCACCATATGCTGCACTGGCATGATACGCAGCACTGCTACCATACGCAGCACTGACACCATACGCTGCACTGCCACCGTACGCAGCACTGCCAACATACTCAGCACTGTCACCGTACGCAGCACTGCAACCGTAAGCAGTACTGCCACTGTACGCAGCACTGGCACCATACGCTGCACTAGCACCATATGCTGCACTAGCACCATACGCTGCAGTGCCACTTTACGCAGCATTGCCACCGTACGCAGCACTGCAACCTTGCGTTGCACTGGCACCTTATGCAGCATTGCCACCTTACGCAGTACTGCTACTATATGCAGCACTGCCACCATATGCAGCGCTGCAACTATACGTAGCACTGGCACCCTACGCAGCACTGGTACTTTATGCAGCACTGACACCTTATGCAGCACTGCCACCATACGCTGCACTGGCACCTTATGCAGCACTGCCACCATATGCAGCGCTGCCACTATACATAGCACTGGCACCCTACGCAGCACTGGTACTTTATGTAGCACTGACACCTTACACAGTACTGCCACTATATGCTGCACTGGCACCTTATGCAGCACTGTCACCATACGCTGCACTGGCATGATACGCATCACTGCCACCTTACGCAGCACTGCCACCTTATGCAGCACTTCCATCATACGCAGTACTGGCACCATATGCAGCACTGGCACCTTACGCAGCACTGCCATCTTACGCAGCACTGCCACCGTACCCAGCACTGCCACCATATGCAGCACTGCCACCATACATTGCACTGGCACCTTACGGAGTACTGCCACCTTACGCTGCAGTAGCACCATATGCAGCATTGCCACCGTACGCAGCACTGCCACCTTATGCAGCACTGCCACTATACGAAGCACTGGCACCGTATGCAGCACTGGCACCATATGCTACACTGGCACCGTATGCTGCACTGCCACTGCATGCAGCACTGCCACTGTATGCAGCACTGGCACTATACGCAGCACTGCCACCGTACGCAGCAGCACCACCGTACGCTGCACCGCCACCGTACGCAGCACCGCCACCGTATGCAGCACCGCCACCATACGCTGCATGCCACCATATGTTGCACTGGCACCTTATGCAGCACTGGCATCTTACACGGCACTGAGAACTTACGGTGCACTGCCACCATACCTGCACTGGCATGATACGCAGCACTGCTACCGTACGCAGCACTGGCACCATATGTTGCACTGCCACCATACGCAGCACTGCCAACATATGCAGCACTGCCACCGTATGCAGCACTGCAACCGTACGCAGCACTGCCACTGTACGCAGCACTGGCACCATACGCTGCACTAGCACCATAGGCTGCACTAGCACCATACGCTGCACTGCCACTTTACACAGCATTGCCACATATGCAGCACTGCCACCTTGCATTGCACTGGCACCTTATGCAGCATTGGCACCATATGCAGCATTGCCACCTTACGCAGCACTGCTACTATATGCAGCACTGCCACCATATGCAGCGCTGCCACTATACGTAGCACTGGCACCCTACGCAGCACTGGTACTTTATGCAGCACTGACACCTTATGCAGCACTGCCACCATACGCTGCACTGGCGCCTTATGCAGCACTGCTACTATACAAAGCAGTGCCACCATATGCAGCACTGGCACCTTACGCAGCACTGCCACCACACGCAGCACTGGCACCTTATGCAGCACTGCCACTATACGCAGCACTGCCACCTTACACAGCACTGCCACTAAAGGCAGCACTGCCACCTTACACAGAACTGCCACCATAAGCAGTACTGGCACCTTACTCAGCACTGCCACCATACGCTGCACTGCCACCATACACAGCACTGCCACCATATGCAGCATTGCCGCCTTACGCAGCACTGCCACTATACGCTGCAGTGCTACCAAACACTGCACTGGCACCATACACAGCACTGCCACTAAACGCAGCACTGCCACCTTACACAGCAGTGCCACCATAGGCAGCACTACTGCCACCATACGCTGCACTGGCACCTTACGCAGCACTGGCACCATATGCAACAGTGCCACCATACGCAGTACTGCCACTATATGCTGCACTGGCACCTTATGCAGCACTGTCACCATATGCTGCACTGGCACGATACGCAGCACTGCCACCTTACGCAGCACTGCCTCCTTACACAGCACTGCCACCTTATGCAGCACTTCCATCATACGCAGTACTAGCACCATACGCAGCACTGCCACCATACGCCGTACTGTCACCAGGCGCAGCACTGCCACCATATGCAGCACTGGCACCTTACGCAGCACTGCCATCTTACGCAGCACTGCCACTGTGCCCAGCACTGCCACCATATGCAGCGCTGCCACTATACGTAGCACTGGCACCCTACGCAGCACTGGTACTTTATGCAGCACTGACACCTTATGCAGCACTGCCACCATACGCTGCACTGGCGCCTTATGCAGCACTGCTACTATATGCAGCACTGGCACCTTACGCAGCACTGCTACTATACAAAGCAGTGCCACCATATGCAGCACTGGCACCTTACGCAGCACTGCCACCACACGCAGCACTGGCACCTTATGCAGCACTGCCACTATACACAGCACTGCCACCTTACACAGCACTGCCACTAAAGGCAGCACTGCCACCTTACACAGAACTGCCACCATAAGCAGTACTGGCACCTTACTCAGCACTGCCACCATACGCTGCACTGCCACCATACACAGCACTGCCACCATATGCAGCATTGCCGCCTTACGCAGCACTGCCACTATACGCTGCAGTGCTACCAAACACTGCACTGGCACCATACACAGCACTGCCACTAAACGCAGCACTGCCACCTTACACAGCAGTGCCACCATAGGCAGCACTACTGCCACCATACGCTGCACTGGCACCTTACGCAGCACTGGCACCATATGCAACAGTGCCACCATACGCAGTACTGCCACTATATGCTGCACTGGCACCTTATGCAGCACTGTCACCATATGCTGCACTGGCACGATACGCAGCACTGCCACCTTACGCAGCACTGCCTCCTTACACAGCACTGCCACCTTATGCAGCACTTCCATCATACGCAGTACTAGCACCATACGCAGCACTGCCACCATACGCCGTACTGTCACCATGCGCAGCACTGCCACCATATGCAGCACTGGCACCTTACGCAGCACTGCCATCTTACGCAGCACTGCCACTGTGCCCAGCACTGCCACCATATGCAGCACTGCCACTATACATTGCACTGGCACCTTACGGAGTACTGCCACCGTAGGCTGCAGTAGCACCGTATGCAGCATTGCCACCTTACGCAGCACTGCCACTATACAAAGCACTGGCACCGTACGCAGCACTGGCACCATATGCTACACTGGCACCATACGCAGCACTGGCACCGTACGCGGCACTGGCACCGTACGCAGCACTGCCACTGTATGCTGCACTGCCACTGTATGCTGCACTGCCACTGCACACAGCACTGCCACTGCACGCAGCACTGCCACTGTACGCAGCACTGCCACTGTACACAGCACTGCCACCGTACGCAGCAACACCACCGTACGCAGCACCGCCACCGTACGCTGCACCGCCACCGTACACTGCACCACCACCATATGCAGCACCGCCACCGTACGCAGCACCGCCACCATACGCTGCATGCCACCATATGCTGCACGGGCACCTTATGCAGAACTGGCATCTTACACAGCACTGAGAACTTACGGTACACTGCCACCATATGCTGCACTGGCATGATACGCAGCACTGCTACTGTACACAGCAGTGGCACCATACGCTGCGCTGCCACCGTACACAGCACTGCCAACATACGCAGCACTGCCACCGTACGCAGCACTGCAACCGTACGCAGTACTGCCACTGTACGCAGCACCGGCACCATACGCTGCACTACCACCATAGGCTGCACTAGCACCATACGCTGCACTGCGACTTTACGCAGCATTGCCAGCATACGCAGCACTGCAACCTTGCATTTCACTGGCACCTTATGCAGCGCTGCCACTATACGTAGCACTGGCAGCCTACGCAGCACTGGTACTTTATGCAGCACTGACACCTTACGCAGCACTGCCACCATATGCTGCACTGGCACTATACGTAGCACTGGCACCCTACGCAGCACTGGTACTTTATGCAACACTGACACCTTATGCAGTACTGCCACTATACGCTGCACTGGCACCTTATGCAGCAGTGTCACCATACGCTGCACTGGCACAATACGCAGCACTGCCACCTTACGCAGCACTGCCACTATACAAAGCACTGGCACCGTATGCAGCACTGGCACCATACGCTACACTGGCACCATACGCAGCACTGGCACCATACGCAGCACTGGCACCGTACGCGGCACTGGCACTGTACGCAGCACTGCCACTGTACGCTACACTGCCACCATACGCTGCACTGCCACTGCACGCAGCACTGCCACTGTACGCAGCACTGCCACTGTACGCAGCACTGCCACTGTATGCAGCACTGCCACCGTACGCAGCAACGCCACTGTACGCTGCACCGCCACCGTATGCTGCACCGCCACCGTATGCAGCACCGCCACCGTACGCAGCACCACCACCATACGCTGCATGCCACCATATGCTGCACGGGCACATTATGCAGCACTGGCATCTTACACAGCACTGAGAACTTACGGTACACTGCCACCATATGCTGCACTGGCATAATACGCAGCACTGCTACTGTACGCAGCACTGGCACCATATGCTGCGCTGCCACTGTACACAGCACTGCCAACATACGCAGCACTGCCACCGTACGCAGCACTGCAACCATACGCAGTACTGCCATTGTATGGAGCACCGGCACCATATGCTGCACTACCACCATAGGCTGCACTAGCACCATACGCTGCACTGCCACTTTACGCAGCATTGCCACCGTACGCAGCACTGCAACCTTGCATTTCACTGGCACCTTATGCAGCATTGCCACCTTATGCAGCACTGCTACTATATGCAGCACTGCCACCATATGCAGCACTGCCACTATACGTAGCACTGGCACCCTATGCAGCACTGGTACTTTATGCAGCACTGGCACCTTACGCAGCACTGCCACCATATGCTGCACTGGCACCTTATGCAGCACTGCCACCATATGCAGCGCTGCCACGATACGTAGCACTGGCACCCTACGCAGCACTGGTACTTTATGCAGCACTGACACCTTACGCAGCACTGTCAACATACGCTGCACTGGCACGATACGCAGCACTGCCACCTTAAGCAGCACTGCCTCCTTACGCAGCACTGCCACCTTATACAGCACTTCCATCATACGCAGTACTGGCACCATACGCAGCACTGCCACCATACCCAGCACTGCCACCATATGCAGCACTGCCACCATACATTGCACTGGCACCTTATGGAGTACTGCCACCTTACGTTGCAGTAGCACCGTATGCAGTATTGCCACTGTACGCAGCACTGCCACCTTATGCAGCACTGCCACTATACGAAGCACTGGCACCTTACGCAGCACTGGCACCATATGCTACACTGGCACCATACGCAGCACTGGCACCGTACGCAGCACTGGCACTGTATGCAGCACTGCCACTGTAAGCTGCACTGCCACCATATGCTGCACTGCCACCGAATGCTGCACTGCCACTGCATGCAGCACTGGCACTATACGCAGCACTGCCACCGTACGCAGCAACATCACCGTACACTGCACCGCCACCGTACGCAGCACCGCCACCGTACGCAGCACTACCACCATACGCTGCATGCCACCATACGCTGCACTGCCACCTTATGCAGCACTGGCATCTTACGCAGCACTGAGAACTTACGGTGCACTGCCACCATATGCTGCACTGGCATGAGAGGCAGCACTGCTACCGTATGCAGCACTGGCACCATACGCAGCACTGCCACCATATGCAGCACTGCCACTGTACGCAGCACTGGCACCATACGCTGCACTAGCACCATACGCTGCACTAGCACCATACGCTGCACTGCCACTTTACGCAGCATTGCCACCATACGCAGCACTGCAACCTTGCATTGCACTGGCACCTTATGCAGCATTGCCACCTTACGCAGCACTGCTACTATATGCAGCACTGACACCTTACGCTGTACTGCCACTATACGCGGTACTGGCACCATACGCAGCACTGCCATCTTACGCAGCACTGCCGCCGTACCCAGCACTGCCACCATATGCAGCACTGCCACCATACATTACACT
Source organism: Somniosus microcephalus (assembly GCF_052327205.1). Classification (NCBI taxonomy): domain Eukaryota; kingdom Metazoa; phylum Chordata; class Chondrichthyes; order Squaliformes; family Somniosidae; genus Somniosus; species Somniosus microcephalus. The sequence continues at coordinate 193,502,396 of NC_140991.1, read as the reverse complement.
GGCACCTTACAGAGTACTGCCACCTTACGCTGCAGTAGCACCGTATGCAGCATTGCCACCGTACGCAGCACTGCCTCCTTACGCAGCACTGGCAGCGTACACAGCACTGGCACCATATGCCTCACTGGCACCATATGCTACACTGGCACCATACGCAGCACTAGCACTGTACGCAGTACTGGCACTGTATGCAGCACTGCCACTGTACGCTACACTGCCACCATATGCTGCACTGCCACAGTACGCTGAACTGCCACTGCATGCAGCACTGCCACTGTATGCGGCACTGGCACTATACGCAGCACTGCCACCGTACGCAGCAACACCACAGTACACTGCACCGCCACCATACGCAGCACCGCCACCCTACGCAGCACCGCCACCATACGCTGCATGCCACCATACGCTGCACTTGCACCTTATGCAGCACTGGCATCTTACGCAGCACTGAGAACTTATGGTGCACTGCCACCATATGCTGCAGTGGCATGATACGCAGCACTGCTACCGTACGCAGCACTGGCACCATACGCTGCACTGCCACCGTGCACAGCACTGCCACCGTACGCAGCACTGCAACCGTACGCAGCACTGCCACTGTACGCAGCACTGGCACCATACGCTGCACTAGCACCATACGCTGCACTAGCACCATACGCTGTACTGCCACTTTACGCAGCATTGCCACCGTATGCAGCACTGCCACCATACGCTGCACTGCCACCATATGCAGCACTGGCACCTTACGCAGCACTGCCACCTTACGCAGCACTGCCACTATACGCAGCACTGACACCTTACACAGCACTGCCACCATACGCAGCACTGGCACCTTACACAGCACTGCCACCATATGCAGCACTGGCACCTTACGCAGCACTGCCACCATATGCAGCACTGCCACCATACATTGCTCTGGCACCTTACGGAGTACTGACACCTTACGCTGCACTGGCACCTTATGCAGAATTGCCACCGTATGCAGCACTGCCACTTTACGCTGCACTGGCACCTTACGCAGCACTGCCACTATATGCAGCACTGCCAGCATATGCAGCACTGCCACCTACGCAGCACTGCCACTCTACATACCACTGGCACCGTACGCAGCACTGGTACTTTATACAACACTGACCCCTTATGCAGCACTGCCATACGCAGCACTGCAAGCTTACACAGCACTGCCACCTTACACAGCACTGCCTTACACAGCACTGCCACCATACGCAGCACTGGCACCTTACACAGCACTGCCACCAGACGCCGCACTGCCACCATACACAGCACTGCCACCATACGCTGCACTGCCACCTTACGCAGCACTGCCACTCTACGTACCACTGGCACCGTACGCAGCAGTGGTACTTTATACAGCACTGCCACCATATGCAGCACTGCCACCTTACATAGCACTGCCACTATACGCAGCACTGCCACCTTACGCAGCACTGCCACCATACGCTGCACTGCCACCAAACGCTGCACTGGCACCATACGCAGCACTGCCACTATACGCAGCACTGCCACCTTACACAGCAGTGCCACCATATGCAGCACTGCCACCATACGCTGCACTGGCACCTTATGCAGCACTGTCACCGTATGCAGCAGTGCCACCATATGCAGCACTGCCACTATACGCAGCACTGGCACCATATGCTGTACTGGCACCTTACGCAGCACTTCCATCATACGCAGCACTGGCACCATATGTTGCACGGCCACCATGCACAGCACTGCCACTATATGCAGCACTGGCACCTTACGCAGCACTGCCATCTTACGCAGCACTGCCACCATACCCAGCACTGCCACCATACATTGCACTGGCACCGTATGCAGCATTGCCACCTTACGCAGCACTGCCAACATACACTGCACTGCCACCATATGCAGCACTGGCACCTTATGCAGCACTGCCACCATACATGGCACTGGCACCTTATGTGGCACTGGCACCATACGCAGCACTGGCGCCTTACGCTGCACTGCCACCATACGCAGCACTGGCACCATACGCAGCACTGCCATCTTACGCAGCACTGCCACCGTACCCAGCACTGCCACCATATGCAGCATTTGCCGCCATACATTGCATAGGCATCTTACCGAGTAATGCCACCTTATGCTGCAGTGGCACCTTAGGCAGCATTGCCACCGTACACAGCACTGCCACTATACAAAGCATTGCCACCATATGCAGCACTGGCACCTTACGCAGCACTGGCACCATACGCTGCACTGCCACCTTACGCTGCACTGCCACCATATGCAGCATAAGAACATAAGAACATAAGAAATAGGAGCAGGAGTAGGCCAATCGGCCCCTCGAGCCTGCTCCACCATTCAATAAGATCATGGCTGATCTGATCCTAACCTCAAATCTTCTATCACTGTGCATCCACCCGAACCCATGTGATCTCCCGGGAGAGGCGAAAAACCAGATAAAGACCCAATGGCCAATTTGGGAGAAAAAAATCTGGGAAATTCCTCTCCGACCCATCTAGGCGATCGAAATTCTTCCAGGAGATCACTCTGTCCCTATATTTTCTACAGTACTTACCTTCTGTAAAGGCGATCTCCACCCCAGCCAGCAACAGGAATAAAACCATCTCCTGAAATCTAACACAGAATTAGAACACAGTAGGAGCAGAACCAGGCTACACGGCCCCTGGGCCCACTCCACTACCCAGAGGGCCATGACCATTCCGAACCTAGACTCATGTCCAATTTCCTGCCCGCTCCCCGTAACCCTTAATTCCCTTTACTTCTAGGAAACTATCTATTTCTGTTTTAAATTTATTTAATGATGTAGCTTCCACAGCTTTCTGGGGCAGCAAATTCCACAAACCTACCACCCTCTGAGTGAAGAAGTTTCTCCTCATCTCAGTTTTGAAAGAGCAGCCCCTTATTTTAAGATTATGCCCCCTAGTTCTAGTTTCACCCATCATTGGGAACATCCTCACCGCATCCACCCGATCAAGCCCCTTCACAATCTTATGTTTCAATAAGATCGCCTCTCATTCTTCTGAACTCCAATGAGTAGAGTCCCAATCTACTCAACCTCTCCTCATATGACCACCCCCTCATCCCCGGGATTAACCGAGTGAACCTTCTTTGTACTGACTCCAGAGCAAGTATGTCTTTTCTTAAGTATGGACACCAAAACTGTATGCAGTATTCCAGGTGCGGTCTCACCAATACCTTGTACAACTGCAGCAATACCTCCCTGTTTTTATATTCCATCCCCCTAGCAATAAAAGCCAACATTCCATTGGCCTTCTTGATCACTTGCTGCACCTGCATACTAACTTTTTGAGTTTCGTGCACCAGGACCCCCAGATCCCTTTGTACTACAGTACTTTCCAGTTTCTTGCCATTAAGATAATAACTTGCTCTATGATTTTTCCTGCCAAAGTGCATAACCTCACACTTTCCAGTATTGTATTCCATCTGCCAAATCTCTGCCCACTTACTTAGCCTGTCTATGTCCCTTTGCAGGTTTTTTATGTCCTCCTCACTCACTACTTTCCGTCCCATCTTTGTATCATCTGCAAACTTTGATATGTTACACTCGGTCCCCTCCTCCAAATCTATAATATAGATTGTAAAGAGTTGGGGACCCAGCACTGACCCCTGCGGAACACCACTAGTTACTGGTTGCCAATCTGAGAACGAACCATTTATCCCAACTCTCTGCTTTCTGTTAGAGAGCCAATCCTCCACCCACGCCAGAATATTACCCCCAATCCCGTGATTTTTTATCTTGAGCAATAATCTTTTGTGTGGCACCTTGTCAAATGCCTTTTGGAAGTCTAAATACACTACGTCCACTGGTTCCCCTTTATCCACCCTGTATGTTACTTCCTCAAAAAACTCCAGCAAATTTGTCGAACATGACTTCCCCTTCATAAAACCATGCTGAGTTTGTCCTATTAAATTATGTTTATCCAAATGTCCCGTTACTGTCTCCTTAATAATGGACTCTAACATTTTACCAAGCACAGATGTTAGGCTAACAGGTCTATAGTTTCCAGCCTTCTGCCTACTACCCTTTTTAAATAAGGGTGTTACATTAGCAGTTTTCCAATCTGCCGGGACCTTTGCTGAGTCCAGTGAGTTTTGGAAAATTATTACCAATGCATCCACAATCCCTACCGCTACTTCCCTCAAGACCCTAGGATGCAAGCCATCAGGTCCAGGGGATTTATCCGCCTTGAGTCCCATTATTTTACCAAGTACCACTTCCTTAGTGATTTTAATCGTATTTAGTTCCTCCCCCCCTAGAGCCCCCTGTTTGTCCAGTGTTGGGACATTCTTAGTGTCCTCTACTGTAAAGACTGATACAAAATAATTGTTCAGTGTTTTTGCCATCTCCATGTTTCCCACCATTAATTTCCCGGTCTCATCCTCTAAGGGACCAACATTTACTTTAGCCACCTTTTTTCTTTTTATATAACTATAGAAACTTTTACTGTCTGTTTTTATATTTTTTGCTAATTTACTTTCATAATCTATCTTCCCTTTCTTAATCAATCTTTTAGTTATTTTTTGCTGTCTTTTGAAGACTTCCCAATGTTCCATCCTCCCACTAGATTTAGCTACCTTATATGCCCTTGTTTTTAGTCGGATACTATCCTTAATTACTTTACTTAGCCACGGATGGCTATCTTTTCTTTTACACCCTTTTTTCCTCAGTGGAATATATATTTTTTGGAAGTTGTAAAATAACTCCTTAAATGTACACCACTGATCATGTACCGTCTTACCCTTTAATCTATTTTCCCAGTCCACTCTAATCAATTCCACTCTCATACCTTCATAGTCTCCTTTATTGAAGCTCAGCACGCTTGTTTGAGATCCAACCTTCTCACCCTCTAATTGAATATGGAACTCAACCATGTTATGGTCACTCATTCCAAGGGGATCCTTTACTAGGACATTTTTAATTAATCCTGTCTCATTACACAGGGCCAAATCTAAGGTTGCTTGCCCCCTGGTTGGTTCAGTTACATACTGCTCAAGAAACCCATCCCTAATACACTCTATGAACTCATCCTCAAGGCTGCTCTGCCCAATTTGATTTGTCCAATTAATATGATAATTAAAATCCCCATAATTATAGCTGTTCCCTTATTACAAGCCTCAACTATTTCCTGATTAATACTCCGTCCAACAGAGTTGCAACTGTTCGGAGGCCTATAGACTACACCCACTAGTGTTTTTTTCCCTTTATTATTCCTTACCTCCACCCAAACTGTTTCACTATCCTGCCCCTTTGACCCAATATCATTTCTCTGTATTATAGTGATTCCTTCCTTTATTAACATAGCCACCCCACCTCCTCTCCCTTCCTGCCTGTCCTTCCTGATTGTTAAATAACCTGGTATGTTTAATTCCCAGTCATGGTCACCCTGCAGCCATGTTTCTGTAATGGCCACAAGATCATACCCATATGTCGTTATTTGTGCCGTTAACTCATTCATTTTGTTACGAATGCTACGTGCATTCAGATAAAGAACTTTCAAATATGTTTTGTAACACTTAGTTCCTGTTTTTTCCCTTTTTAGTACTTTACTTTTTGCTCCATACCTTCTGTCCCTTCCTGACACATTCTGTTTTTTAATTCCCCCACTGCTACCTAAGTCTATGACCTTCTCTGTTGTCATTTCTATTATTTGCTCTCTAGAAACCTCCCCCCCACTAATTAGTTTAAAGCCCTCTCTACAGCCCTAGTTATATGATTCGCCAGGACTCTAGTCCCAGCACTGGCCAAGTGGAGTCCGTCCCAGCGGAACAGCTCCCTCCTGTCCCAGTATTGGTGCCAGTGTCCCAAGAAGCAAAACCCATTTCTCCCACACCAGTCTTTGAGCCACGCATTTAACTCTTTAATTTTATTTATCCTAGCCATATTCGCTCGTGGCTCAGGTAATAACCCAGAGATTATTACCCTTGAGGTTCTGTATTTTAATTTGACCCCTAGCTGCTCATACTCCTTTAACAGAACCGTCTTCCTTGTCCTATCTACGTCGTTTGTACCAACATGGACCACGACAACTGGATCCTCCCCCTCCCACTCCAAGTTTCTTTCCAGCCCAGAAGAGATGTCCTTAACCCTGGCACCGGGTAGGCAACACAGCCTTCGGGACTCCTGCTCTTGGCTGCAGAGAACCCTATCTATCCCCCTAATGATACTATCCCCTACCACTACAACATTTCTTTTTACTCCCTCCACTTGCATGGCCCCCTGTACCACGGTGCTGTGGCCAGGTTGCTCATCCTCCCTGCAGACCCCACTCCCGCCCTCACAGGGAGTAAGAACCTCGATCCTGCTGGACAAGAACAAGGGCTGCGTCTCCTTCAACACTACATCCTGGATCCCTGTACCTTCCTCACTCGTAGTCACACCGTCCTGTCCCTGACCACGGACTACATCTGCAGTAATTAACTTCATAGGTGTGACCACCTCCTGAAACATAGAGTCCAGGAACTTCTCCCCCTCCCTGATGTGTCGCAGTGTCTGAAGCTCGGTCTCAAGCCACCATACACAGCACTGGCACCATACACAGCACTGGCACCATACGCAGCACTGCCACCTTATGCTGCACTGCCACCATACGCAGCACTGGCACCATACACAGCACTGGCACCATACACAGCACTGGCACCATACACAGCACTGCCACCTTATGCAGCACTGCCACCTTATGCTGCACTGCCACCATACGCAGCAGTGCCACCATACGCAGCAGTGCCAGCATACGCAGCACTGCCAGCATCCGCAGCACTGCCACCTTACGCAGCACTGGCACCAAACGCAGCACTGGCACCATACGCAGCACTGCCACCTTACGCTGCACTGCCACCATGTGCAGCACTGCCACCATACACAGCACTGGCACCTTACACTACACTGGCACCATACACAGCACTGGCACCATACGCAGCACTGCCAGCATTCACAGCACTGCCACTATACGCAGCACTGCCACCATACGCTGCCCTGGCACCGTATGCAGCACTGCATTGCCACCTTACGCAGCACTGTCACCGTATGCAGCACTGCCACCGTACGCAGCACTGCCACCGTACACTGCACTGCCACCGTACGCAGCACTGCCACCATACACCGCACTGCCACTGTACGTAGCACTGCCACCATACGCAGCACTGCCACCATACGCTGCCCTGGCACCGTATGCAGCACTGCATTGCCACCTTACGCAGCACTGGCACCTTACGCTGCACTGCCACCAAAAGCAGCACTGGCACCATACGCAGCACTGCCATCTTATGCAGCACTGCCACCGTACCCAGCACTGCCACCATATGCAGCATTTGCCGCCATACATTGCATAGGCACCTGACAGAGTAATGCCACCTTATGCTGCAGTGGCACCTTAGGCAGCATTGCCACCGTACACAGCACTGCCACTATACAAAGCATTGCCACCATACGCAGCACTGGCACCTTACGCAGCACTGGCACCATAGTACCCCGACCGTACTAGCGCATTTGGAAGGGAATTACTGGGCCAACATTTTACATGTCAATAAAATAAAAAATTTAACAATTGCACGACTTGCCCCCTCGCATCTGCGACTGAGGGCCCAAGGAGGTGCATTGCGCAAGAGGTCATCATCGTACGTATCCTCACACTGTTCCCTTTGGGGAACTGTATGAAGTGGTGGAAGGATTTATGGCCGTGATTAACGCTCATTCCGTGACCGTAACCATCTTTGAACCAGCCATTAGGGTGGTTAGTCCTATGGCGGGAGGGTTTTACGGGCTCCCACAACCCATCTGAGGGGGGGGGGCCACCAACACCCACGGACGCAAGTGTCCCGCTGGATGTCCACCCAGAATTTAAAGTTGGAGCTCCGACTCCACTTGCCGGGACTGTCTGGAGTGGGGTTCAAAACCCTACTCCTTCTGGCCCAGCGGCGGGGATGCTTACTGCTACGCAAAAGGCCCACTCCGCACAAAAGGTGACACCCATACGTTTCCTGCGCCTTTTCCCTCCCCGTGACTGGAGCCCTATGCTGCCATTTCACGTTGCTAATTGGATTGGGCCTTTGTCATAGCGGTAGGATCCCCGCCGCTGGGCCAGATCAGGGTAGGGTTTCGAACCCCGCTCCAGACAGTCCCGGCAAGTGGAGTCGGAGCTCCGGCTCTAAATTCTGGGTTGACATCCAGTGGGATATTTGCGTCCGTGGGTGTGGGTGGCCCCCCCTCCTTGTATAGCTTGTGGGAGCCCGTAAAACCCTCCCGCCATAGGACTAACCGCCCTAATGGCTGGTTCAAAGATGGTTACGGTCACGGAATGAGCGTTAATCATGGCCATAAATCCTTCCACCACTTCATACAGTTCTCCAAAGGGAACAGTGTGAAGACACGTATGACGACGACATTGCTAAATAAATAAATGGAATTAAAAAAATTCTTTTAGGGCTTTTAAAAGTCTTTAAATTGCTTTAATTCTCTTTAAAACTACTTCAGATTACTCAAAATAATGTAAACATTTTAAAAAGTTTATAAAAGTTACCAAAATCTTCAAAAAACTTCCAAAAACCTATTTAAACTGCTGCTTTGCATGTAAAAATCCTTAGCAGCTTGACAGAAACATTGGGGGCGTGTCCAGTGAAACTGAGACCTCCAGGGGCGTGTCTCACTTACACTGCACGCTCCTGGCTTCGCGCTGGCTGCACTCCTGGGCGGCGTGACGTCATACGCTGCCCGGGAATGTGCTTTCTATTTCTGCAAGTTCAGGCGTCCCAGAAGCTGATCGGCACGAGCGCGGGGTAAGTGCAAATACGGGGCTTGCACGCGCTGCAAGCCCAATATAAAAGGAAATCCAAAAATCTTCTACTGGCATGTAAACAGTAAGCGGGTAGTAAGAGGCTGGGTGGGGCCTATTAGGGACAAAGAAGGTGATATATGCTTAGAGGCACAGGGCAAGGCTAGAATACTCAAAGCTTTTTCCAGTTCTGAAGAAGGGTCATCGACCTGAAAAGTTAACTCTGTTTCTCTCTCCACAGATGCTGCCTGACCTGCTGAGTATTTCCAGCATTTTCTGTTTTTGTTTCAGAATTCCACCATCTGCAGTATTTTGCTTTAATACTCAATGAGTACTTTGTATCGGTGTTTACTAAGGAGGTGGATACTGACAAAATATCGGTAGAAGTGGAAAAGGTAGAAGCAATGGAAGGGGTGAAAATTGATAGACAGGATGTACTAGAAAGGCTGGGTATGCTTAGAGTGGATAAGTTTAATCAGACTCCGGTTTCATCTGGAATGAAACCCCAGATCCCTGTGGCTCACCACTTCCCCATCATACCATCTTTCTGTCATGGAACATCACAGCATCCTCCTGAGCACAAAGCTGAAATGAGAGGCACATTCCAAATATAATTCATAAGTTTATCAAATTCAAATCAAAAGAACAAAGTCAACTAATTCAGTATCGCCCCGTTTGGGGCGCGATTATCGGCCTTGCGCTAATTATCGCCTCTGACTGCAAACTTGGCTTTTATCGCCCCTGGATGTGATTGGAGCGCTAAATCAGGTGCTACACACCTCTCTTAAGGCGCAAAGGCCGAGGAGCGAGGCGCTAACTCAGAGCGCGGGCACAGCGCAGGTGCTGTCAGTTAGCGATGGAACACAGACACACTGGCGCCAGACAGTTCTTAAAGGGGAGGGTCATGTGGTAAACCACTGTTATAGTTATCACTGTATATTGTTCTCACTGTTCTCACTGTCACATCACTACACGAGGTCGCCTCTTGTCGCACTGTTATACCTGGGCTGACCACCTCCGACTCCGCCCATTACCTGCCCAGGTATAAAGGTAGCTGACTGGCTAGTATTCCTCCCTGTTGGATCGGATCACCCACGAGGGTGGGCTCTGTTATTTAGCCAATAAAAACCTTCAGTTACGTTCTTAACTCGTCGCCTTTTATTGGACTAATTGATAGGCATATCAATTTTATTGACTAAATTTTAAAGATGTCTGATAATGAACAGCAACAGCAAGGAGCTCACCCAGCAGCACAGCAACAGCAGCCTCCAGACAATGGGCCACACCAGCCGGCTTGGCTGCAAGCCTTGAAACCACCATACCTGGATCTAAACCCACAGGCACCAAACTCAGCCAACGACTTCAAACACTGGCTGGACTGCTTCGAATCGTACCTGGAGGAAGCCGTCGTCCCTCAGAGATCCAAACTAAGAGTCCTGAAAGCCCAAGCGAGCCCGAGAGTATATACACTCATCCAGGACATGACTACGTACGACGACGCCATCAACCTACTGAAACAGCAGTACCGGAGCCCGGTAAACTACATGTACACTAGGCATCTCTTAAGATCTCGCCAGCAACAGCCAGGAGAATCGATAGCTGAATTTTCACGAGCGCTGAGACAACTCGGCAGGAACTGTGACTTTAAAGCGGTGACGGCTACTGCGAACATGGAAGACAATGTCCGCGACACCTTGGTGAGAGGCCTACGTTCCGACTACACACGGCAAAGACTGCTTGAAGCTAAGGACATAGACCTGGACAAGGCCGAAGCCCTCGCCCTCACCCTAGAGGCCACCCAGCAAGACCAGGAAGCGTTTGCCAGGTACTATTCGCGACCCTGGGACTCGGGCCCGACCCCCACCCCACCACCCTTCACAGCGCTGCCCCCGGGACCTACCTCAGCGTCTGCATCACGGATCCGACCGGGCCCGCTAGCCCCGGTACCGGCCCCGACATCAGGCAACCCCGATCGGGCCGCTGGCTGCTTCTTTTGCGGCCAGGAGAAGCATCCGAGGTCGCGCTGCCCAGCCAAAAACTCGACCTGCAAAACCTGCCTCAAGAAAGGCCACTTCTCCCAAGGCCTGCAGAAGCAAATCCTCAGAAGCCAGCAGTGCCTCATGCGAACCCTGGGGGCGGCCATCTTTGTGCGGGGCAGCCGAAGCCTGCAGAGCCTCATGGGAAAACCAGGGGCGGCCATCTTTGTGCGGGGCAGCCGAAGCCTGCAGAGCCTCATGGGAAAACCAGGGGCGGCCATCTTTGTGCGGGGCAGCCGAAGCCTGCAGAGCCTCATGGGAACAGCAGGGGCGGCCATCTTTGTGCGGGGCAAACGATTTAAACAGAGCCTCATGTGAACTACGGGGGCCGCCATCTTCGCCGCCATCTTGTCATGACAACGACGCGCTCATCTACACCCTAGCTTCCGTGACCCTGGATCAAGCCCGCCCGCACCACCTGGCCAGCTCAATGATGGACATCAAAGTCAACGGCCACGCCACGACCTGCCTGTTCGACAGCGGAAGCACGGAGAGCTTCATCCACCCAGACACGGTGAGCCACTACTCCCTCCCCGTCCTGCCAACGCGCAGCCGCATCTCGATGGCATCGAGGTCGCACGCCACAGACATCAGCGGCTACTGTGTCGTGACATTGTCGGTTAAAGGGACAGAGTATAAAAATTTTAAACTCCTCGTACTCCCCCAGCTGTGCGCTGCCGTCATACTAGGGCTGGACTTCCAATCCCACCTCCAAAGTGTAACCCTAGCATACGGTGGACCCCTCCCCCCACTCACAGTCGACAACCAGCGAAAGTTAAACCGCCCACCGCGTAACACCTGCAGCCTATCCACCCTCAAGGTACCGCCACCTTCCCTGTTCGCTAACCTCACCCCCGACTGCAAACCTGTCGCTACTAAGAGCAGGCGGTACAGCGCTGGGGACAGAGCCTTCATTAGCTCTGAGGTGCAGCGACTCCTGAAAGAGGGCATTATTGAGGGGAGCAGCAGCCCCTGGCGTGCCCAGGTGGTGGTAGTCAAGACCGGCGACAAAAATCGCCTGGTTATCGACTACAGCCAGACCATAAACAGATACACCCAGCTGGACGCATACCCCCTCCCCCGCATATCGGACATGGTCAATGAGATTGCACAATACCGCGTATTCTCGACCATCGACCTCAAGTCGGCCTACCACCAACTCCCCATCAGCCCGGAGGACAGCCAGTACACCGCCTTCGAGGCGAATGGCCGCCTCTACCAATTCCTTAGGGTCCCCTTTGGTGTCACCAACGGGGTCTCGGTTTTCCAACGGGAGATGGACCGGATGGTTGACCAGAACGGACTACAGGCCACTTTCCCCTATCTCGATAACGTCACCATCTGCGGCCGCAACCGGCAGGACCATGACGTGAATCTGGAGAAATTCCTCCGTACGGCCCAACGGCTGAACCTCACCTACAATAAGGAGAAATGCGTGTTTAACACAGCGCGCCTTGCCATCCTTGGCTGTGTAGTAGAGAACGGAGTCATCGGTCCCGACCCCGAAAGAATGCGCCCCCTCATGGAGCTACCCCTCCCCCACTGTCCAAAAGCACTTAGGAGAACCCTGGGGCTTTTCGCCTACTATGCCCAATGGGTACCCAATTATGCGGACAAAGCCAGACCCCTCCTGAAAACCACATCCTTCCCCCTCACGGAAGAGGCGTGCGCGGCCTTCTCCCTCATTAAGGGAGACATAGCCAAGGCCACAATGCACGCAGTGGATGAGTCAATCCCCTTCCAAGTGGAGAGCGATGCATCCGACTTCGCCCTAGCCGCTACCCTTAACCAGGAGGGTAGGCCGGTAGCCTTCTTCTCAAGGACCCTACAGGGCCCCGAGACCCGACACTCGTCGGTCGAGAAGGAAGCCCAGGCAATTGTGGAGGCAGTACGGCGCTGGAGGCACTACTTGGCAGGCAAACGATTTACCCTCCTCACCGACCAACGCTCGGTTGCCTTCATGTTTAATAACAAGCTGAGGGGCAAGATCAAGAACGACAAAATCTTGAGGTGGAGAATCGAGCTTTCCACCTATGATTATGAGATCTTGTACCGGCCCGGTAAACTGAACGACCCCCCTGATGCTCTTTCACGCATTACATGCGCCAGCGCGCAAAGTGATAGACTTCAGACCCTCCACAATGACCTCTGCCACCCCGGAGTCACCAGACTCTACCATTTCATTAAGGCCCGCAACCTGCCATACTCCATCGAGGAGGTCAGGACCATGACCAGGAACTGCCAGATCTGTGCTGAGTGCAAACCGCACTTCTATAAGCCGGACAGAGCAAGCCTGATCAAGGCCACCCGCCCCTTCGAGCGTCTGAGCATCGACTTCAAGGGGCCCCTACCGTCATCCGACCGTAATGTGTACTTCCTCAACATCGTTGATGAGTACTCCCGTTTCCCCTTTGCCTTCCCCTGCCCAGACATGACCAGTAACACGGTCATTAAATGCCTGAACAAACTCTTCGCCTTGTTCGGGTTCCCGAACTATATACATAGTGACCGGGGCGCCTCCTTCATGAGCGAGGAACTCCGTCAGTTCCTATTGGAGAGGGGTATTGCAGCAAGCAGGACCACCAGCTACAACCCCCGAGGGAACGGCCAGGTGGAAAGAGAGAACGCGACGGTATGGAAGGCCACCCTCTTAGCCTTAAAGTCTAAGGGCCTCCCAACCTCCCGCTGGCAAGAGGTCCTCCCGATTGCGCTGCACTCCATCCGGTCACTACTTTGCACTGCCATTAACACCACCCCCCATGCTCGAATGTTTGTCTTCCCCAGGAAGTCGACTACGGGAACCACCCTACCAACCTGGCTGACCTCTCCGGGACCCGTCTTGCTGCGAAAGCACGTGAGGGCCCATAAAACGGACCCCCTGGTCGAGAAGGTGAACCTCCTGCACGCCAACCCCCAGTACGCCTATGTGGCTTACCCAGACGGACGGGAGGACACTGTCTCCTTACGAGACCTCGCACCCTCACCCCCCCCTCCCAACCCCCCGAGTCCAGCCGAGGTAGACGGCATGCCGGAACCCCACGAGCCTTTGCCGACTACGCAGACACCAGCTTTAACACCGGATAATGTAACACCGCCGCTGCGACGATCGGAGAGGCTAACGAAGCCTCCGGACAGACTGACATACCAGAGCTGGTAATACACTTCACCCCGCCGGACTCTAATCTAAACAAGGGGTGAATGTGGTAAACCACTGTTATAGTTATCACTGTATATTGTTCTCACTGTTCTCACTGTCACATCACTACACGAGGTCGCCTCTTGTCGCACTGTTATACCTGGGCTGACCACCTCCGACTCCGCCCATTACCTGCCCAGGTATAAAGGTAGCTGACTGGCTAGTATTCCTCCCTGTTGGATCGGATCACCCACGAGGGTGGGCTCTGTTATTTAGCCAATAAAAACCTTCAGTTACGTTCTTAACTCGTCGCCTTTTATTGGACTAATTGATAGGCATATCAGGTCAATCTTGCTCTCCAGCCAAACCCTGCTCTTTGGAGCCTTGAATCTCGGCCTGGAGAGACCTGTGCCTAAATCTTGCAGCCAAGGACTATGGAGAGGGCCAGGGAGTGAGCACAGCGCTTCAGCAAGCGGGCCTTGGAGGCTCTGGTTGGCGTGGTGGAGCGCAGAAGATCAATACTGTACCCAGAGAGTGGCAGGAGGCCTTTGCTGCGCGGTTACAGAAGAGTGTGGAGGGAGGTGGCACAGAGCGTCTCCTCCAGGAGCATGGTGCCCATGACCCATATACAATGTAGAAAAAAGTTCAACGACCTCACTTGGGTTGTCAGGGTGAGTGGCTATTTTTCAATACCTCTCCATCCCTCCATCTCAACCTCACTCTATGGCCAGAGGGTCTTAAAACCCCAATGCACAACACTCATCCAACACTTATGGCCCTCTCATGAAACACACATGCACATTCCACACTTTGCATACAGTAAGGGCTATTCACCTATGGGAGGCATATCAGGCAAGACCATGGCTGTATACAGTAAGGGCTATTCACCTTTGGGAGGCACATCAGGCAAGACCATGGCTGTATATTTACTCAGACGCCATCCTTTTTCTTGCAGGCCAAGCTATCTCATAATAGGAGACAGCAGCAACGGACGGGTGGAGGGCGGCCTCAGCTGCAACCCCTCAGCGATCTTGAGGAGTGCATCCAGAGGATTGTGGCAAGCCGGGTCATCGGTCCCATTGCCACTGGAGAGGCCGACCCCGTTCTGGACAGCAATGGTAAGGTCATCACCTTTTTGTCCTCTCTCCTTCCACTTGTCCCGCACAACACCAGCCTTTGACACTTTCAATCCAACTTACTAAATCGCTGCACTCATTCCTCCCTTACTGCCACCCTGTCCTCACGCTAAAGCCACTCTTGTACCTCCCTGCTTTCAGATGGTGATTCACCAGCTGAAGAGACAGGCCCTCAAGCTGCCAGTGGGAGTGAAGCTGCAGGCAAGGAGGAAGATGAAGCCGGAGCATCAGCGCCACCCTCTCCCGAGGAAGCCCATGCCCACACTGGGACCATGTCTTCCCTGGAGGGGAGCAGGGGGGAAGCGTCTGATGAGGGTGAAGCTCCAGGACCCAGCGAGCTGCAGCAACACGATGGGGGTAGGAAAGCACGGGGGCCTTCTCCCTGGAGGGAGAGTATGCCAGCGAGTCCTGCTGCACTGGATGCAGAGGAGGAGCGGCTGATCGCTGAAATGAACACCCAGGCGGTGGACATGCACACTGAGCTCATGGGTGCAGTGGGAGGGTGCCCGAATGCATTGAATCACTGGCAAGGAGTGTGGAGCACTTCGCTGTAGCACAGGCGGATGCCACGCAAATGTTTAGTGCTGCAATTCAGTCACTGGCTGCCATGACCCCATCTTTAACTGCTCTCATGCAGACTCAGATTGAGGCCACGTGAGCACTGACTGCTGCCATCCTCGCTGGTTCGGACACATTTCCCCGGGGCTCTCACTGCGCCACAGCAGGCCAGCAATCTTTGCTCTAGCATAGAAACATAGAAGATAGGAGCAGGAGTAGGCCATTCGGCCCCTCGAGCCTGCTCCGCCATTCAATAAGATCATAGCTGATCATCCAAATTCAGTACCCTGTTCCTGCCTTCTCTCCATATCCCTTGATCCCTTCAGCCTTAAGAAATATATCCAACTCCTTCTTGAATATATTTAATGAATTGGCCTCTACTGCCTTCTTTGGCAGACAATTCCACAGGTTCACCACTTTCTGGGTGAAGAAATTCCTCCTCATCTCTGTCCTAAATGGCTTACCCCTTATCCTTAGACTGTGACCCCTGGTTCTGGACTCCCCGACCATCGGGAACATCCTTCCAGCATCTAGTCTGTCTAGTCCTGTTAGAATTTTATAAGTTTCGATGAGATCCCCTCTCATTCTTGTAAACTCCAGCGAGTACAAGCCCAATCGACCCAATCTCTCCTCATACGTCATTCCTGCCATCCCAGGTATCAGCCTGGTGAATCTTCGCTGCACTCCTTCCATGGCAAGAACATCCTTTCTCAAGGCGACCAAAGCTGCACACAATACTCAAGATGTGGTCTCACCAAGGCCCTGTACAACTGCAGCAAGACATCCTTGTTCCTGTACTCAAACACTCTCGTTACGAAGGCCAACATACCATTTGCCTTCTTAACCGCCTGCTGCACCTGCATGCTTATTTCAGCGACTGGTGCACAAGGACACCCAGGTCTCATTGCACTTCCCCTTCTCCCAATCTATTGCCATTCAGATAATAATCTGCCTTCCTGTTTTTGCCACCAAAGTGGATAACCTCGCATTTATCCACGTTATATTGCATCTGCCATGCTTCTGCCCAATCACCCAACCTGTCCAAATCATACTGGAGTTTCTCGGCATCCTCCTCACAGCACACACGCCCACCCAGCTTTGTGTCGTCTGCAAACTTGGAGATATTACATCTAGTTCCCTCGTCCAGATCATTAATATATATTGTGATTAGCTGGGGTCCAAGGACCGATCCCTGCGGTACCCCACTAGTCACTGCCTGCCACTCGGAAAAGAGCAGATTGCTCCGGATGCTGAAATGATGCCCCATGGGCGTGCCAGTGTGTCGGTCGAGCAGGGAGTTGCTGTCCTCTCTCAAGATGACAGCATTCCTGCTGCCACCACTGTCACTTCTCCACTGCACTTGCCACCGCCTGTAGGACAGACTGCTGCCGCCCATGCAGAGTTGGTGCAGTCTGCAGCCGGGCCCTCCAGGCCCAGAGCTGGTCCAGGCTGTCCTTCAAGGGCATCTGCAGTCTCAGGTTCTGACAATCAGCAGCCTTCCACCAGCCTTGCTGCAGCCACTGGGGTCCCATTACAGAGGAGCAGTAGGGTGGGAAGGGGGGAAGTGCGCAAGGAAAGGAGATCACCCTCGAAGGGCAAAAAGTAGGAAGTGTAACAAAATGTTGGTCATTTTTTTATTAAAGGCCGAGGTTTGTGGTCAAACTTTTGTTTAGTGTTTTGGACATTATCTCCAGATTGTGAGAATCAGTTATGTTAATGACTGTTTTTTTGTGTTTCTTTCTATTAGTTTGTCATGAGGAAATGACTCACACAGAGTTTGTAAAATAAGTAAGTTTTTGTATTCAAAATGTACATGTTTGGTCTTTGCAATCATTGCTGCCTTGGCTGGCTTAGGGGTTGCGGGTTGGTTTCATTCATGTTGTTCTCAATGGCAGAAGCCATTTCCTTAGTAGGGGCCTAGAAGCGGCTTACTATCAGCCGTTGACGGACGGCCCTTCCAGTTTCTATATTGTGGGCCTCCCTCCTGCCTTGGTGCTGCTGATGATCATCCTCTTCCTCTTCCTCCTCCTCCTCCTCCTCTGGTGGTGCTCCAAGACCTGGTGGCATCGCCTGGGTCCTGAGGATTACCAGGTTATGCAGCATGCAGCACACAACAACGAAGAGGGAGACTCGCTCAGGCGAGTACTGCAGGGCTCCTCCAGAATGGTCCAGACAGCGAAACTATTGCTTGAGCATGCCGATTGTATGCTCAATGATGTAGAATTTGAGAAGAAGGATTAGGTATGAACATACCGTCATCACGAGTGATGCTTTCCACTTCTCCGCTCGCCACGGGCTCTTTCACAGCCCCTCCAATTATGTGGAAAACTGCTTCCTCCAGGTCAGTTAGCTTCTCAACCCTCGCTTGGCTGCCTTCTGTCTGCTGTTGCTCTCTGCAGTTATGAACCACCTTTGCCTACAAGAGAAAGGGAAGTGTGTCAGTGAGTGTAGTGCAATATGTTTGGGTGATGTGCCTGCCATGGTTGAGTTGCTGGCAGTGTGTGCAAGGTGTGAGATGTGGGAGAGAGTGTTGCAGCAGTGGTAAGTATGTGAGGGTGAAGTGAAGCTATGATTGTGAGGTATGAGTGGCGATAGCTAGAGATTGTTAGTAGGTGAGTGATGGGGGTGTGGTGCATTGAGCAGCGTGTGAGGCTAGTGGTGCAGATGGTGGGATATGGCATTTGCTGAAGCCTTAACTCACCTTGACCAGCCGTGTGAGGTCATTAAACTTTTTGCATCACTGGATCCAGGTCCTGGGGACAACACTCGTCACAGTGATGGATTGAGCTATCTCCTCCCAGATTCTTCTGCTGTTCAACCTTGAAGGCCTCTCGCCCCCATGCGGGTATAGGACATCCCGTCGTCGTTGGACCCCCAGGACCAAGGCCTCCAGTGCCGCATCCAAAAACGTTTTACCCTTTCTCTTGGATGTTGCGCCATGAATCACAGAATCACAGAAACCCCACAGTGCAGATAGAGGCCATTTCGGCCCATCGAGCCTGCACCGACACATATCCCACCCGATCCCCGTAACCCCTACACCAACACATATCCCGCCCTATCCCTGTAACCCCACGCATTTAATCCCCCTAACACTAAGGGTCAATTTATCATAGCCAATCAACCTAACCCGCACATCTTTGGACTGTGGGAGGAAACCGGAGCACCCGGGGGAAATCCACGCAAACACGGGGAGAATGTGCAAACTCCACACAGTCGCCCGAGGCTGGATTCGAACCCGGGTCCCTGGCGCTGTGAGGCAACAGTGCTAACCACTATGCCACCATGCCTTGCTTTGACCTGACAATGAGGTGCTTCTGCAACAAAGCACCTCCCCTTTAAGTAGTGGAGAGAGCCTAGGCAAAACTTTATTGGCCAGTAGACTGCACCCAATATTGCCACACTCCCGTTGAGCGCTAAGCCAATCAGAAGTGCGTTTAGCGCTGAGATCAACGCTGCAATCATGTACGTGAGCAGGCAGCACAAATTTTGCATGCTGCCTGCATCATTTAAAATAGGCGCACGCAAATCGTGCTGGGTGGTGCCCCCGCCCGTTTTTGGGCCTTATCCAGTTTCTAGGTCTATACTCTTACCAATAATGTTAATCAAGTAGTAGGATGAATCTTGAGGAAATGTAATCTATTTGGTATAGATTCTTATGATTATACTTGTGAACAATTTGTGAACTATTGGGCACACTTCTTTCAAAAGGTGAACAATATTCGGAGAAGGTTCAGAAAGAGCAACTGGATCATTCTTAGACTTTGAGCTCTAGGTTACAAAGAGGGAATCACGGAGGTGAACTTAATTTCACTGGAGAAAGAGATTATGGGGACAGATAATATACAGGGGTTTGAAATACTAAGAGACTGTAGTTGTACAAAGGTTATTTAACTTGGATTGTGAATGTAAAACTAAAGCACATTAATACAGAATTAATAGGCTTCAAGCGAAACTAGAGATTAGAAGATTTCTTCCTACAGATTAGTGGATTTTGAAACAGACTTCCAGCAAAAGCAGATAATGCTGTGTTAATGAAACCTTGGATTGTCAGCAGGTTCAGAGAAACTCCAGTCTTTCTGAACTAACTGAATTTGTTTTGTTACCAGCTCACACACTAGGATAATGGGGCGTGGGGGAAACAAACATTATAGTATCAAGAATTACTTTATTATTGTAATATTATTCAAATACTTAAACATCATTTTAAATACAATTTTTTTTACCTAACCCTATAATTCAGTGGGCAATTGTACTTGTTGCTGTTGTACTAAACCATACAGATCAGAAGGTCTCAGGTTTGGTCCCCAGTCTGTACTGAGTAATGATCCAGCTGGACTGTGCATTTCTGTACATCAGGTAAGCACAGGACTAGTCTATGTGTGATGCCCTCTACAGTTGAATATCATCCCAACATTCACTATTAGGAGCACAGATTATGAATGGCCGCTTGGGCAAGGCAGTGGAGGGCTGCTGGTATCATTGGAATGTACCATAGCTAGATTCAGCCCCTTCATGAGAGAAAAAAAGATAGAAAAAAAGTAATTAATTAATTAATTAATTACATGTATATAGCACCTTTCACACCTTCTGGATGTCCCAACGTGCTTCACAACCAATGAATTACTTTTTGAAGTGTCGACACTGTTGTAATGTAGGGAATCGCGGCAACCAATTTAGAGACAAGGTTCCACAAATAACAATGAGAGAAATGACCAATTAAACTATTTTAGTGGTGTTGGTTGAGGGATAAATGGCAAGTCATCAATTCCTCTGTAACCTCTACAGTCTGACACAACCTGAAGGACTATACTTGTCTGTAGCAATAAAAGGGTTAAACCATTAATGAAATAACTGAAATAAATATTACAAGTGAGATTAAAAGCTGTAGGGATCAGCATAGACAGCAAACAGTGCGTAGAAAATAATGGTTCCTTTACAGCTGGATGAATGAAGTATCATTTGTGGAAAGCAACAGTGCATGGTTGAAAGAGTGGAGATGGATAGAACTGTTGGAATTTAATTACCATTGAGATGATGTTACCAGCTCCACCGCACATTTGCTCCTATTCAAACTGGAAAAGCTACTTTTAATGCATTTTTGCATTCATTTTGCACATTATCAGTATAGTCAGAAGTGATGTAGCTACAAAACAAAGGGGAACATTTTAAGTCTCCCCACTGGGTGGGAATGGATCAGGCGAGCAGTTAAAATGGAGCAGCTCGCTTTCCCCTCTGCTCCCCCGATTTCCAATTATTTCCGGTTTTGGCAGTGGATGACGCACCTGCCGGACTCAGGCGGGAGCCTCATGTGACGCCAATAGGACCCCGATGGTATTTTAACCGTGGCGTGAGCGGAGAAGCCATCATGGCTTTCCCACTAGACAGAAGCGGGTGCACAGACAGTAGAAGCCCTTCAGGATAATTATAAAGTGTTCCTTTGTGGAGCAGGAGAGCCGGAAGGCTGCAGCCTCCCCTGCCCCAGACATTCCACCCTTCCTGCGAGACTGTAATTGCAAAAACCCCTCACCACTGCCTACTTGGAAGCCGGTGGGTGGCCAAAGGCTGCCCAATCTTTGCCTACTGGCAGATACTCTGTGCCCTTTTCACACCTGCTCATGGCAGGAAGTGATCTGGTGGCATTTAAATGAGGCCCGGTTAAAACTGAAGCGACTTCCTGTTGCCTCTGCCAGGTGGGAAATTAACTCACCGGAGTGGTTTCGTGTCAAACCAGCTCGGAGTTAAAATCCGTCCCGAAATCTTAATATTAGGGCAAAATTGAGAGGGAAGATACAATGCAGTGCAAACATAGTTTGCCCCAGTAAACCGACAGGGAAACAATTTTTGATGGAACGAATTCTGAGTTTCTCTTGTGCCAGGGTGAAAATTCTGTCCATATCATGCTAGAAAGAAATCAAACAGTGACTATCATTGATAGTAATCCTTCTAAGTGACATCCATAATTGGATTCAATTGTTAATTAACTCATGTGTAAATTGCAATGAATTATCTTGAACGCATTTTATAGAATTTTAATTTAGCCACTTCTCAGCTGTCACAACCTTTGAACAATGGAGCACAACTGAGACTGCTGGTAGAAGCAACTATTGAATAATTAGACGCATATTTACAGTCCAACTGCCACAAATAGTAATCCTTGACCATAAATGTAGCTCACTGGAACTAAACTGAGCAACATGGGACTAATTTTAGTCCTCTAGAAGGCAAACAAAGAAAGTACCTTCATTGATTACTTAAAAAAAAGCCACGTTCCTCCAGTAACTTAAACCAATGTAAGTATATATACCATATTGCATACAATAAAGTATAAATTAGTACTGATGGGTCCATTGCTACAGTTACTTTACACAAAATGCATGCTCAGAGCAGAGCAAGAGCAAATTAGACATGGAAAAAATTGAAAGCATGGGAATTTCTTGATCCATTATCAAGTCATTAACTCCAAAAGAGAATTTTATGAACAGTGCTTGAAGAAAATATTTATTTTATCATTATACAGCATTTCAGAGGTGTGATGCAGGGAGTAACGTTGCCTTTTAAGTGTATCAAAAGCTGTAAAACTAATGAGCTACAACAAATACGTTCTGGTATACATGAAAATAGACCCTGTTCAGACTGTTTATAGTCAAAGCATTAATAAAGTCTGGATACCAGATGGTATTAATCTTACTAAGGCTGTTAAAAATTGAGAACTGCTGCATATTCTTAGTCTAGTAACAGGACGGAAGTTTTAAGCCTGTTTGACAGCTACATATAACTCTGCCTGTATAACCTGCATTCCAAGTGCTGCAGCTTTTTAAAAGATTATTGTAACAAGCTTATATTGTATCAAATGATTCTAAGTGCTACTTCCTGTAGAAAATATTTAATTAGCTGCTACTCGAGTAAATTTTACCTTTCTTGGGAAACAGCCAATGGTAGACTTAAAATAGAATACTATGCTATACAGTTTCACCTTTTTGGGATACTGCTATCTCAATGGGGCAACATAATTCACTGTAAAAACATAATATAACATTACTGTCTAAGTATTTTATGATCTAATTCTCGCAAGATGAATACAGTATATTTTTATGACTGAGGTTACCTTCTGTAATGTAATGATGTGGGCAATACTAATAGACATGTTTTTCTGTATTATTTGATATTCAGTTTAACAGTATTTTTATCAGGGTTAGTCCAACTGGTTTTGCTCTCTCAGATAAATTATAAACAAAGTGCTGTTTTCTCACAGGAGATAAATACAGTTGAAAGCTAAACAGTTTATAAAAAAGGAGGGGCAGTAAAAGTCTTGGCTCAGTTGGTAGCACTTCCCTTCTGGGTTAGAAATTTGAGGGTTTGAGCCCCACATCAGGACTTGAGCATATAGTCTTGGCTCTCAATCTTAAAAAGTGCCACATTGTCAGACATGTTATTCTTCAGGCGAAATGTTAAACCAAGGTTCCATCTTTCTTTTCAAGATCCCGTGGGATTATTTGAAGACGAGCAGGGAGGTCACCCGGTGTCCTTACCAACTTCCCTCCTTCAACTAATACAACCAAAAACGAACTGTTCATTCATTCCTTGACTGTTGTGTAATGTTGCTAGTGAGGAATGGCTGTAGCCTTTGCCTACTTAACAAGTCACTGCACTCTATCAGTAATTAATTGTGTGAAGTGCTTTCAAATATTTTGACTTGATAAATGCCAATACTAATATACAGAATTTTCTCAGGGCTTCCCCCACTCCGCCACCATAACGGAACTCTTGATGGAGTGATGGCAGTGAAGAGGGAGAAGCCACGAGGAAATTCACACCCCCGAGTCCTGGACCACCACCAAGTGTATCTATATGCATATGCTTCAGTTATGTGGAGAAACTAGATAAGTTGGGATTGTTCTCCTCAGAGCAGAGAAGGTTAAGGAGAGATAGAGGTGTTCAAAATCATGAAAGGTTTTGTGAGAATACATGGGAAAAAACTGTTTCCACTGGCAGGAGGAATGGTAACCAGAGGCCACAGATTTAAGGTAATTCGCAAAAGAACCGGGGGTGGAGATGAGGAGAATTCTTTTTACACAGTGAGTTATGATGATCTGGAATGTACTGCCTGAAAGGGTGGTGGAAGCAGATTCAATAGTAACTTTCAAAAGGGAATTGGATATAATTGAAAAGGAAAAATTTGCAGGACTATGGGGAAAGAGTAGGGGAGTGGGACAAATTGGACAGCTCTTTCAAAGAGCTGGCACAGGCACGATGGGCCGAATGGCCTCCTTCTGTGCTGTAAAATTCTATGATATGTCCTAAATGCCATGAGTCGTGCCCATTTGTGCACTTGTACTTTGCTGTTGTGGCAGTCTGAGATTCAGAAGATACCAGATTGTTGCGAATGTAGGGGTACCTGCATTACTATAATGGTCTCATCCTAAACCTTTGGCTGAAAAATACACCAGTGTGTAATTTTCTAGGCTCTTCTATGAATTATGGCCACTAGGGCAAAGATACAGTAGGGCTGATGCACTCATCCCAACAGGAGCCAGCACCTTCAGGAGAGTTGGGGAAAATTGTATTTCTTCTTGCGGTTTCTAAAGCTGACTGCTGGAACACGATGCTTAACCTGAAAAGGCTCTAAAAGATCAACAATATGGTATTTTCTCTTCAGAAATGAATCATGTAATTATGTGTAAAATATAGGCATCATTATTTCTTGAAACAATCAAACTCTGACGCGGGGAATTTCCTCGGGGGTTCTTCTGCTCAGTCACTGTAACTTCAGCGGAAGGTCAACAGAAACCCCAGATAAACTGCGTAAACAGGATTTCCGCTGATCTTCCGCCAAAGTTATGGCGACCACTCGGGAACCCTCAAGGAAAATCCTGGCAAGAATATTTCATAAGATCTACCTCCTGGTAGCCCCATCTGTCCACCCATAAAGGATGAATCAAAGATCCCCGATTTTAACTGCCCCCACCTGGCAGAAACCGGGCCGGGGGTGGGGGGAGTTAAAATAAGGCAGGTCACTTACCTCCTCTGATTCCGCTGCCTTCCCGCTGTGTCCCGATATTAACCTGCTCTTTTGAGCAGACAAGCAGAACACCCGCAGGAAGGAAGCGGGGGCGGGGCATACTTTAAACATGCAGATTGGATCCGCTGATGTCAGGATCGTGGTCTCAGCCTTCTGGCCCTGTTCCCAATTATGGTCACGGCCTTCCAGCCCCCCTCCCAATCGTGCCCAGAACCTTACGCACCCCCCCCCCCCCACCCCCTCCCTATCAGACATAGAGCCTTCTCTAACCCCTCTCAATTGTGCCCAGAGCCTTCTTCCTACCCCCCATTGACTGCCGGGTACCATTCACATGGGTCCCCGGCTGCGACTTCCAGCCGCTAAATGCTCACTCCCACCTGCTGGCCAGGTAGTCAATCTGGCCGGGTGTTGGCGGGACTCCTCAAATATTTATTCAAATGAGGCCCTGAAGTTAAGATCGGCAACACCTCCGCATCCCCGATTTTGCTGGGTTTGTGCTGGGCGAGATCCCGTGCATTCTTCCCATGCCCCTGTAAAAATCAAGGCTGGAGTGTCTGATGGTGGAGAGTCTACTCATGAGTATCTACCTTGTTCCTGCTAGGAGGATCTGCTGTTGTATTCTCCACATCTGTGATGTGTTGGGAGGAAAGGATTGTGAGGTATTGTTGGCACCAGTTCAAAACAGTATGCCTTTTTACAGGGAATGAGAATGAGTCGCCTGCTGATCTGTTCCTTGAAACTGAAAGAGCTGATTACATCACTTGAAACTCCAGTCTGTCAATATGCCAGGTGGCATGTAATTGAGTACAACTTGAGTTTGTTTAAGGTCATCTTCACAGCTGTGGGCTGCTGGATGAGCAGTTGTAATAACTTCCAATTCAAAATCAGATCTTTTTGCACAATATCTGTAATACATTGTATAAAGATTGATCAAGGACAACTTTATCAAATGTCATCAGTGCAACTTGGTGCCAAACCAATACTGTACTGACAAACAGTACTAGTCATCAGTTAGACAGCTCAAATGTTTGATATTATAAGGTGGAGCTTTGAACAATTTAACATTGGGAGGTCCATTACCAATGATAGCTAATGCGGTATATATTGTGCAGTATATATTGGCATCCAATGAACAGCAGTGTTAATAGAATAAAAGTCGTGTTTAAATGAAGCAATCTTTTGAGACTGAAGCTCATTTTCTTCCTGACTATTCTAGATCTGCAACGTTCCAGAAATATTTCACAATGTTTTACAATAAATACATTTTAATGTAAGCTGTTTCATTGTGATTTTAAAACTATTCAATGCTTTAATATACCCAATTATCATAAATATATTTTGATATTTATCAGCTGATAAAATCAAAACTTCTAAAGACATGGACCTAGAAATTGGACAGGCTTGAAAATGGGCACGGGCACTGGGATTGCGATGCGCGCTCAATCTGCGACCTTTCCTTCCGATGCTGCTAATTTAAATGATAGTAGAGCGCAGCCCAGCGCTGAATGCGTTGTTGAGTGGCTGCACACCTGAGCAGGGAGCCCAAGTTCATGCAAGGCTAGTACCACTTAAAGCTAGCCTGCACTACTTAAAGCCAGCCTGCATCTCTTAAAGGAGAGGTGCATTGTGGCTGGAGCAGGTGCTGGAAGTGGCTGAGGAAGACATTCTGAGCAGGAAGAACACTGACTAGTGGCACAACAGGACAGAGAGCATGCTCAAGGTTCTCAGACGCAGCACTGGAGGCCTTGGTGCAGGAGGTGACCGGAATGAGAGAGGTCCTCTATCCACAGAGGACCAAGAGGTTCTCCAGACAAACTGTGAGAAGGCAATGGGAGCAGATAGACGTCGCAGTCAATGCCAGCAGTGTAGCCTCGAGGACCTGGATGCAGTGCCGCAAAAAGTTTAATGATTTCACACAAGTGGTCAAGGTCAGTGAAAGTCATCTTCAAATGCCACAACATAACAACTGAATCACTAGGCTCAGACACGTGATTGTGAGTGACACGGGGTGGTGAATTGTGGTTTTGGCAGTTCCGGATGAAAAGGAATTATGTGGACTTAATGGGAGTGGTTTACCAGATTCTGAAACAGTTTCTACTTCGGCTGCTGTTGCCTCTAGGATTCAGAAGTGTTATTTTTGTGGGAACGCCCGGCACCCTCGTCTGAAGTGTCCTGCTCGGGAGGCTGTGTGTAGTAAATGCGGCAAGAGAGGTCTTTATGCACGTGTTTGTAAATCAATTGCCTCCTCTGCGACTATTCAGCCTTTAGATAGGGCGTTTATTGCATCAGTTTCTGCTGCCTTTGCTCATGGCCTAAACAAAGCTATAGTTATGGCCCAAGTTAATGGGTTAGAAGTGAAGGCCCTTATAGATACGGGCAGTACTGAGAGTTTTATAAGTCTTCAGTTTGTGAAGGAGAAACGTTTGAAAATTTCGCCTGTTACTTATCAGGTGTGTATGGCTCAGACGACTCTCACCTCACAAGTAGCTGGTTGTTGCCTTGTGAAATTAATTCTTCTAGGTAATACGTATACTGATATACGCCTATCTGTTTTGCCTAATCTCTGTGCGGATATTTTGATTGGTCATGATGTGCTTCAATTACACGAGTCTCTCAGTCTTTCTTTTGGAGGAACTAAGCCACCTTTATCTATTTGTGGATTAACTTCTTTATCCATTTCTCCATTATCACTTTTTTCCAATTTGATGCCGGATTGTAAGCCAATTGCTACCAAGTCGAGAAGGTATAGCAGTCAGGATAAAGAATTTATTAATTCTGAAGTTCAACGTCTTTTATTGGAAGGAATCATTGAACCTAGTTATTCGCCCTGGCGGGCACAAGTAGTTGTCACCACTAACGAGAGACATAAGAAACGAATGGTGATAGACTACTCTCAAACTATTAATAGGTATGCTCAATTAGATGCGTACCCTTTGCCTAAGATTGATGAGCTTATCAACAAAGTATCTCAGTATAAGGTTTTTAGCACTATTGACCTAAAGAATGCTTATCAGATTCCTATCGTTAAGAGGGATCAACCATATACGGCCTTTGAGGCTGGCGGAAAGCTGTATCAGTGTTGCCGAGTACCATTTGGTGTTACTAATGGTGTTGCCTGTTTTCAACGGGCAATGGATGCTTTTATAAGTGATAACTCTCTCTCTGACACCTTTTCATATTTAGATGACATCACGGTGTGTGGCAAATCAAGGGTGGAGCATGATTCTAATTTAGAAAGATTCCTTCAAGCTGCGGAAAAAGTTGGTTTAACTTTCAATAAAGAGAAGTGTATCTTTTCGACCACTGAGGTAAATCTAGTGGAGTATATTATCTCGGGAAACAAGATTAAACCAGATCCAGAATGTCTGCGACCATTGATTGATTTACCTTGTCCTACTAATTCTAAGGCTTTGCAACGAGTTGTTGGACTGTTTTCTTATTATTCTAATTGGATTGCAAACTTTTCGCAGAAGATCCGGCCCCTTATTTGGGTTACAACATATCCTCTATCATGGGAGGCTAGGACGTGTTTTGATTATTTCAAAAAGGATATCCTTGGAGCAGTTGTGCATTCTATTGATGAGCAGGTTCCCTTTGTAATTGAGACGGACACTTCCGATTTTGCAATTGGGGCTACTCTGAACCAAAATGGAAGACCTGTGGCCTTTTTCTCACGTACTTTGAACAATAGTGAGAAAAGACACTCCTCAATAGAGAAAGAGGCGTATGCAATAGTAGAAGCACTGCGTAAATGGAGACATTATTTATCGGGGCGACATTTTACGTTGGTAACTGACCAAAAATCTGTGTCCTTTATGTTTGATGTCAAACATTTTGGAAAGATCAAGAATGATAAAATAATGAGGTGGAGGATTGAGTTGGCATGCTACCATTTTGATATAGTTTACCGTCTGGGGAAGGATAATGTTGCTGCTGATGCGCTGTCGAGGGCTTATTGTTCTGTGATTCACGGAGATACGCTTATTAATCTTCATAATGCTTTGTGCCATCCCGGTATTACGAGGATGATACACTTCGTACGCAGTAAGAATTTGCCCTTTTCAGTTGAAGACGTCAAGCGGATGACTTCATCATGTTCTATCTGTGCTCGGTGTAAACCGAATTTCTTTAAGCCTCAACGAGCTCATCTTATAAAGGCTACTTCTCCTTTTGAACGTTTGAGCGTTGATTTTAAGGGGCCTCTTCCTTCAACGACTCAGAATCGATATATATTTACTGTTGTGGATAAGTTTTCAAGGTTCCCTTTTGCTTTTCCTTGCGCAGATGTATCAGCTGCTACAGTTATCAAATGTCTGACTCAACTTTTTGTCATCTTTGGGATGCCTGCGTATATCCATTCGGATCAGGGAAGTTCTTTTATGTCTTCCCAGTTGAAGGAATACCTCCAGAGTCGGGGAATCTCTACTAGTAGAACTACCCCGTATAATCCCCAGGGTAATGGACAGTGTGAACGATATAATGGGGTGATCTGGAAGGCAGTTATGTTGGCTTTGACATCCCGGAACCTTAAGAATACACAGTGGGAAATGGTATTGCCTGATGCCCTGCATTCCATTAGATCATTACTTTCAACGGCTACTAATGTGACCCCCCATGAAAGGCTCTTTAACTATCCGCGGAGATCTACTACGGGATATTCGGTACCTTCATGGCTTACTATGCAGGGACCTGTGCTGCTTCAACGCCATGTTAGATTGTCAAAATATGATCCTTTAGTGGAGGAGGTGGAGCTGTTGGAGGCAAATTCCCAATATGCTCATATTCGATTCCAAGATGGGAAAGAAAGTACTGTTTCAATTAAAGACTTGGCTCCTTGTGGTGGCCAGCCCTCTTCTGAGGATATTAACAATAGCCATGATTCAGATAATGTGGATGTTGTCACAGATACTACGAATATTTCCAATCCTATTGCAGATAATTATAATTCTATTAGTCAGCCCTCGATGGATGTTCATGACCGTCCCAGTTTACCTCCTGATGGGATTTCCAATCCGGAAACCGTTGATAATCGGGATATGGATAGCCTTCCTGCAGAAGATACTTCCGTGTCTCCTGGTGTGGGAGGGCAAGGAATTTCACCAAGGTTAAGAAGGTCGACACGAACAAGATATCCGGTCGAACGATTGAAAATGGACTTTTAAAATAATTTGATAGTAATGTTTTAAAATTGTTGAAATATTATATTTGTATTGTTTTAGTTATAAATAATTAATTGTAAATTGTAAAGGCTACCTAGGTTGGAGTATGTTTTAAAAGGAGGGGTGAATGTGGTGATTATTCTTGTTTTGTAAGAAGCATTATAATTGTTTGCCTGTTTCCTGCCTTGAGAGATATGCTGTAAACTCATTGGTAGTTGATGTCATGTGATTTGTGGTGGCCATCTTAAATTCAGTTCTCTACAGCCTTGGTTGGGACTGGGTGTTGAAGATGTGCTGCTGGGTTTTTAAGGTTAATAAAGCCTAGATTTAGAAAGGCAAATCTACTCTTTATTTCAGTTCACTACTACCGCAGTTAGATTGGGTCGATTACGGACAGCCCGCCCAGAAAGGGGCTGTGTTGGTTGCCTCCTCCCTTTTTCCTCCTCTTCCCCTTCTCAGCTCTTCATCGTATATATGGTGGCAAGGGCTGTACCCTCATGATGGTGAGGTTGTGCAGCATGCAGGAGACCATGAACAATCTTCAGACGCAGTCTGGCGAGTACTGCAGGGCCCCTCCAGAGCGATCCAGGCAGTGGAAGCGTTGTTTCAGCACCCCAGTGATCTGCTCGATCACATTCCGTGTGGCATCATGGCTTTCGTTATGCTGCCCACATGTGCTTGGGTTGTGCACTGGAGTCATGAGCCAGGTGGTCAGCGGATAGCCCTTGTCACCCAGTACCCACCCTCTGGTTTGTCGTGGTAGCTCAAATGTGGACAGTGCAGCACTGCCACAGAATGAAGGCATCATGACTGCTGCCAGGATACCAAGCATTGAACTGCATGATACACTGAGTATGGTTGCACACCAACTGGACATTGAGGGAGTGGAATCCCTTCTGGTTTCGGTACATCTCTGAATTCACATGCAGCGCCTGCAAAGCAACGTGTGTGCAGTCAATGGCAACCTGCACCATGGAGAAGCTTGTTATCGTGACAAAGTCATGTGCTCGCTCTGCCTGCTTCTCTCAGGCAAGAGAGAATGAAATGTATTCACCTCTTTTTGTATACGGAGCCTCAGTGACCTCCCTTATGCAATAAAATGGCAGATGTTGGAAATATCGCCTGCGCCAGCCTGGAAAGAGCCCGACGCATAAAAATTCATGGCTCACCTTCACAGCCACTTGCAATACCGTCCTTGCAGTTCTGCCTGCAACAGGTGGCAGATTTCAGTGAGCACCTCCTTAGTGAAGAGGAGTCATTGCATACACTGATCCTCGCTGAGGTTGAGGTAGGAGAATTGCTCCCTGACGACCCTAGGTGGATATGTAGAGTCTCCTGCTGAGAGCCCTTCTCCCTCTGCTCCTCCTCCCTCTTCAAGCAGCATGTCCTCCTCTGTGTCACCTCGGCTCATTTTCCATCATGCTACAGGCAAAGGGGAATACAAACTACTGCATCCATGTCTGGGAGAAACTGGTCTGAGCAGAAGCCTTGAAGTAACCTGTCACACCACTCCCTGGACACTTCAGCAACTTCCAATAAGATAACAAACCAGCAAACACTTCTACAAAATCACCAAGAGCCAGTAGTAATCAATCAGCAACTAATCTGAGAGCAGTTGATAATCCCTTTAAATAGCACTGGTGGGGGGTCCTTCCTGCTGCTGAACAGTTGTTCTCGCCCTTCTCGACCTATCTGCAGCCTTTGACACGGTTGACCACATCATCCTCCTCCAATGCCTCGCCACCGCAGTTCAGCTGGGTGGGACTGCATTCGCCTGGGTCCATTCTTATCTACCTAATCATAGCCAGAGAATCACCTGTAATGGCTTCTCTTCCTGCACCGTTACCTCTGGTGTCCTCCAAGGATCTATCCTTGGCCCCCTCCTATTTTCCATCGACATGTTGCCCCTCGGTGACATCATCTGAAAACACAGTGTCAGTTTCCAGATGTACGCTGACGACACCCAGCTTTACCTCACCACCACCTCTCAACCCCTCCACTGTCTCTAAATTGTCAGACTGCTTATCCGACATCCAGTACTGGATGAGCAGAAATTTCCTTCAACTACTTATTGGGAAGACCAAAACCATTGTCTTCGGTCTCCACCACAAACTCCGTTCCCTAGCCACTGACTCCATCCCTCTTCCTGGCAACTGTCTGAGGCTGAACCAGACTGTTCGTAACCTTGGTGTCATATTTGAACCCGAGATGAGCTCCCGACCACATATCTGCGCGTTACTAAGACGGCCTATTTCCATCTCCGGAACACACTCGACTCCGCTCCTGCCTCAGCTCATCTGTTGCTGAAACCCTCAACCATGCCTTTGTTACCTCTAGACTTGACTAGTCCAACACACTCCCAGCCGGCCTCCCATGTTGTGCCCTCCGTAAACTTGAGGTCATCCAAAACCCATCACCGCAATGCAGTCGCTGACCTACATTAGCTCCCGGTTAAGCAATGTCTCGATTTTAAAATTCTCATCCTTATTTTCAAATCCCTCCATGGCCTCGCTCTTCCCTATCTCTGTATTCAGCATAAAAAATGAACTGATTGGGCCTCTCAGAGACTCCCCTAGTGGTATAAATGAGCGCCTCATGACTCTTCGGCTCACCCTAGCCCAGAACAAGTGCGCACGCCCCAACACTGGAAGCCACAGACGAGACCAAAGAGTAATTCTACTCCAGCCTCGAACAATCCCTGTCCTGAGTCCCAACGGGCGACAAGATGATCCTCCTTGGTGACTTTAATGCCAGAGTTGGAAAGGACACAGACTTCTGGGGAGGTGTGATCGGCAGAGAGGGGGTACGGAAAGCTAACTCCAATGGTACCCTCCTCCTGTCGAAATGCTTAGAACATGGCCTCATCATAACCAACACCTTGTTCCATCAGAGAGACAAGTACAAGGCTTCATGAAAGCACCCTTGTTCCAAGCTCTGGCATCTGCTGGACTACGTCATCGTCCGAGCGAGGGACCGCAAGGAAGTCCGCATCACCCGCGCCATGACAGGAGCTGATGACTGCTGGACAGACCACCGCCTAATCCGCTCTGTCATCTCCATCAACATAGCCCCAAAACAGCGGCGGCAACAGAAGCAATGCTGCAGGAAAATTAACGCTGGAGCACTCAAAGAGCCCGCTAAGAAAGCCTTATTCAGCCTGCACCTCACAACCAACCTGACGATTCCCAGTGATGCAGAGACACAGAGTGCCCACAGCGCCTGGTCTGTGCTCAAGGCCTCCATAATCAGCACCTGTGAAGAGACGTTCGGTCACTCGCCCAGGAAACACCAAGACTGGTTCGACGAGAATGACCAGGTGATCCAGGAGCTAATAAGCCGCAAGCACAAGGCATTCCTGATCTGGAAACAGCAACAGAACTCGAGAGGAAGAAAGCAGCTCTACAGAAGCCTGAAGGCTGAGGTCCAACAAAAAACTGTAAGGGGTGGTGTGTGTGGTCAGCTTTACCTCTGACTCCCTGAGCGGTTCGAATCGCTCCCACTCCCTTGGTTCTAGATTTTGGACTTATTTGGGGGTTGTAATGAAATTGCAACAGACACCTGAGTTGGTCAAAAGAATTGAGATTTTTATTTTGAGACAGGAAAATATACAATACAATAAACCTTATACTCTAAAAGGGGGAACACTTCGGAATATGCGAGGGAGAATTACAATAGACAAAAATACCTTAACCTCCCAACCCCACTATCCTAACTAGGTTGAAATCCAGAGGACCAGGAAATGCTCACCAAACGACTTTCTTGACAGATTGTAGAGGTTCGCGATTTCAGGGTTCTCTTTAGTTGTGGCAGTTGGGGCCTGCTGTACCCCGGACGTGGTGGAAGACTGCACCTGCGTTGGGTTTTCAGTCTTCGCCTGTCTGCTGATGCGGTTAGCTGCGTAGTTGGATTTATCGGGTAAGTACCCAATTTTCTTAGGTTAGGTAAAGTTTTTAGACTCTTTTGTGTCAAATCTTACCCAGGGGTAAGTCAGACTAGCCTGTAGAGTGGAAACAAGTTTGTGATTTTCGATTTCTCGGTGGTTGGTTTCTTGTTGGTCGCGGTGGCCCAATATTACCTGGTTGGTGGTAATATTGGTAGTTGTTGGTTTCTTGAGGCCTTTGGTTGCCGCGATTTCCTTTTCCTTCCGTTTCGTTCTTCTTTCTTCAAGTCTCCGATCCTCCGACTAAATACGGTGATGATGATATCTTTTCTGAACCGTATTTTCTCTCTCCTGTACTGAACCTTCTTGAGCTGTGTCCTCAACTGTGTGCTCTGATCCAATGTCTCTCTCACTGAACAAGCAGGCCGCAATTATACTGTTTTGAGGCCTGGCTTATCTGACCGCCAAATCTCTGGTTCTTTGTTAATTTTGGCGGGCTCATTATTTTTAATATGTTTCAATTCTCATCGAGTTTTCGGGGATGGTCCCATCTATTTTTAACTGGTTTCGGGATTGCCTTGAAATCAGTTTAAAAATGTGTAAGGTGTTTTGGAAATCTTCCTGATTGGTTTTAAACTGTTGTTTGATTGTCCTTTTCCTGCTGGGGCCAGATTCTCTTCTGTTGACTGTTGGCATGTATTGTATTATTCATGTTCTTAATGGCCCTGTGGGTTTCGGCGGGAACAGTCTTTCGGTGGGCTTATTGTCTTTATGTAGAATGACTGGGATGGCCCAGAACATTCCCAGACAATCTGGTCTTTCCAATACTCAAACTGTCTGTGTTTCGGGGACCCATCCCACCTCCTTTTGTCGCAGTTTTTTTCCACAGGCCTGAACATGCCTTTTAAACTAGCCAAATCTTCCTGGGGTTTTGATTTTAGGTCCCCTTTGGCCCAATATTATTTCAAACAGTCCAATATCTCTTTTCTTACTTTGGGGAAATTAGTATAATTTTGCGAGCCTTACAAAACTTGCGACCTAAAGAACAGATGGTGGGTGGAAAAAGTGCAGGAGATCCAGCAGCTAGCCGACAACCATGATGTGCGTGGATTCTTTAGCGCAGTCAAGACCATCTACGGCCCAAGCACCCAAGGCCCTTCCCCACTGCAGGCCAAGAACAGAGAGGTACTCATCAAGGACGGAGAGGCAGTCAGTGCCCACTGGAAGGAGCACTTCGAAGATCTCCTTAACCATGACTCTGTCTTCGACACGAGTGTCCTCAACTCCATCCCACAACATGCTACCCACCACCATCTCAGCACAACCCCAGCCCGGTATGAGGTTGAAAAGGCCATCCGACAACTGAAGAATAACGAGGCCTCAGGAGCAGATGGAATCCTCGCCGAGGCACTAAAGCGTGGCGGAGAAGCACTACTGGCACGAATTCATGAACTCATTTCTCTTATCTGGAAGGAGGAGAGCATGCCAGGGGATCTCAGAGACGCCGTAATTGTGACCATCTTCAAGAAAGGTGACAAGTCCGATTGCGGTAATTACAGGAGTTTCCCTGCTGTTTGCCACAGGGAAAGTCATCGCAAGAATCCTCCTCAATCGCCTTCTCCCAGTGGCCTAAGAGCTCCTCCCAGAGTCCACTAAGGGGCACAATGGACATGATCTTCACCGCACGTCAATTACAAGAGAAATGCAGGGAACAGCACCAACCGCTGTACATGGCCTTCTTTGATCTCACAAAGGCCTTCGACATTGTCAACCATGAGGGATTATGGAGTGTCCTCCTCAAATTCGGCTGCCCTCAAAAGTTTGTCACTATCCTCTGCCTGCTTCACGACGACATGCAAGCCATGATCCTGACCAACGGTTCCACCACAGACCCAATTCACGTACGAACAGGGGTCAAGAAGGCTGTGTAATCGCACCAACGCTCTTCTCGATCTTCCTTGCTGCAATGCTCCATTTCACCCTCAGTTAGCTCCCCGCTGGAGTGGAGCTAATTAACAGAACAAACGGGAAACTGTTCAACCCCCGTCGCCTCCAGTCCAGATCCAAGGTCGTCCCATCCTCTGTCGTCGAAATACGGTATGCAGATGACGCTTGCGTCTGCGCTCACTCGGAGGTCGAACTCCAAACCATCGTCAACACCTTCGCCGAAGTGTACGAGAGCATGGGCCTTACACTAAACATCCGTAAGACAAAGATCCTCTACCAACCTGCCCCCGCCACACAGTACTGCCCCCCGATTATCAAAATCCACGACAAGGCCTTAGACAACGTGGACCATTTTCCATACCTCGGGAGCCTACTGTCAACAAGGGCAGACGTCGACGACGAAGTCCAACACCGCCTTCAGTGTGCCAGTGCAGCCTTCGTTCGCCTGAGGAAGAGAGTGTTTGAAGGTCAGGACCTCAAACCCGGCACTAAGCTCATGGTCTACAGAGCAGCAGTGATACCCGCCCTGCTGTATGCCTCAGAGACATGGACCATGTACAGCAGGCATCTCAAAGCACTGGAGAGGTACCACCAACGCTGCCTCCGCAAGATCCTGCAAATCCATTGGCAGGATAGACGCACCAATGTCAGTGTTCTTGCTCAGGCCAACATCCCCAGCATCGAAGCTTTGACCACGCTCAATCAGCTCCGATGGATGGGTCACATTGTCCGCATGCCCGATACGAGACTCCCAAAACAAGTGCTCTACTCGGAGCTCCAGCACGGCAAGAGAGTCCCAGGTGGGCAGAGGAAACGCTTCAAGGACACCCACAAAGCCTGCTTGAAAAAGTGTAACATCCCCACCGACACCTGGGAATCCCTGGCCCAAGACCGCACAAAGTGGAGGAGAAGCATCCGGGAAGGCGCTGAACACCTCGAGTCTCTTCGCCGAGAGCAAGCGGAAGCCAAGCGCAGGCAGCGCAAGGAGCGCATGTCAACCCAAGCACCCCACCCACCCGCCCCTTCAACCACCGTCTGCCCCACCTGTGACAGAGACTGTAGGTCCCGCATTGGACTCATCAGTCCCCTGCGAACTCATTTTTAATGTGGAAGCAAGTCATCCTCGGTTCCGAGGGACTGCCTAAGAAGAAAAATTCCCTTCCAGCCTCACAACCCTCCGAATATCTGTGCTCCTCTAAATCTGGCCTCTTGCGCATCCCCGATTTTAATCACTCCACCATTGGTAGCTGTGCCTTTAGCTGCCAGGGTCCTAAGTTCTGGAATTCCCTCCCTAAATGCCTCCGCCTCCATACCTCTCTTTCCTCCTTTAAGACGCTCCTTGAAACCTACCTCTTTGATCTGCCCTAATATCCCCTTATGTGGCTCGAGTCAAATTTTGTTTCATAACGCTCCTGTGAAATGCCTTGGGATATTTTCCTATGTTAACGATGCTAAATAAATAGAAGTTATTGTTGTTGCTTTTTTTCAGACTCTGCACTGTTGATTAACAATAATTAAATTGGATCGGTTGAGGAGACACACAGTTGCTTGCCTGTTCACACAGCTTCCAGATGTCCTGCATAGGGTGCCACGCCGTTTGGATCTCCCACTTATAGCAACTTCCAGTGCAAAAGATCATCGAAATTAAATGGGCAAGGGCGGGTGCCGTTCATTCATCGGTGTAATGTATAATCATATGGCTTGCCACATGGGTTTGTATGAGCATGCTCAGTTCGCTCTGGCCAAGTAAAGCAAGCACATGGACTAGCAACTCATCGTGTCTCTGTCCTTCATTTGTTCTACCCACATATATTACATTTTGGCGACGAGGATGGGATCCCAAAGCTATTTTTAGGGATCATGGAAGGACACAGTGTTCAACCTTCAGGTGGACAAGTTTAAGGTGAATTTGTGACACCTAAACTGAATTTTTGCAATATTTTACTGTTAATGCTCATGCAGAATCGTCTGTGCCTCGTCTTCACGTGTATGTATACACAGCAACAGCGGCGTTGATTCTCACATGTACACAGGTAGCGTGCTGAGTCACTGTTTGACGGGATTGGGACAATCATGGCCGCGCCTACGGGATTCATTGGAAGCCTCGGCATGTATGACTGAGCTCGTGAACCATTCAGTTCTTACACTGAGCAGATGGAGATGTTTTTTATGGCCAATAACATTATTGAGACCGAAAGTGCAGATGAGAATGTTCAAGCTCAAAATAAAGTAATTTGTGAATGGAAGAAAGACATTTTTCTAACGGAGATCGGGCCTATGTCTATGGAACATTGACAAACCTACTTGCCCCAGGGAAAGTGAAGGATCATAGACATTTACAACACAGAAGGAGGCCACTCAGCCCATCTTGTCTGTGCCGGCCGACAAAGAGCTGTCCACACTAATCCCACTTTCCAGCACTTGGTCCATATCCTTGTAGCACTTCAAGTGCATATCCAAGTACTTTTTAAATGTGTTGAGGGATTCTGCCTCTACCACCCTTTCAGGCATTGAGTTCCAGACTCTGGGTGAAAAAATTTCTCCTCAAATCCCCTCTAAACCTCCCATCAATTACTTTAAATCTATGTCCCCTGGTCATTGACCCTTTTGCTAAGGGAAATAGGTTCTTCCTATCCACTCTATCTAGGCCCCTCATAATTTTATACACCTCAATTAGGTCTCCCCTCAGCCTCCTCTGTTCCAAAGAAAACAACTCCCGCCTATCCAATCTTTCCTCATAGCTAAAAATCCCCAGCCCAGGCAACATCCTCGTAAATTAAAGCAGCGGTAGCGGCAAGAGGATAAAGAGCAGCCCGAGAGGAGCTGAATGAAAGCAGCGGCAGCGCGAGGCGCCGATTCAAAATCAACATCAAAGAGTGACGTCACAGGAGAACAGGTAGGTGATTGGTTGGTGAGTATTACAGCTCTGTTTGCTCTCTAAGTTAGGGAAGGGGGTTAAATTAAGAGCTGAGAAACTGTAACTTGCTAGTACTTATTAAATTAATAGCTTAAACTAAATAAAATAATGAAACAATAAACCTAAAATATCGATTAAATAAAATGTTTAACTAATTAATTAATAAATAAAACAAGGTTAGCGATGGCAGGGCAGGTAGTGTGTCGTAACTGCAGCATGTGGGAGTCTGTGGAGAGCATCACGATCCCGAGCCACCACATCTGCAGTAAGCGTCTGCAACTCGAGGAACTTCGGCTCAGAATTGTTGAGCTGGAGTACGAGCTACAGACATTGCGATGCATCAGGGAGGGGGAGGGTTACCTGGACACTTTGTTCCAGGAGGAAGTCACACCCTTTAGTTTAAGTAGTACTTTAGAGTTTGTCAGTGGTAACTCACCCTCCCTGATGCAAACTGACCACAGCACTGTGGTACAGGGGGCCATCCAAGTGGGGGGAGAAGGAAGGAATTTGGTAGTAGTAAGGACAGTATAGTCAGGGGGATAGATACTGTTCTCTGCAGCCTCGAAAGAGAGTCCAGAAGGCTGTGTTGCCTGCCCGAGCCAGGGTTAAGGATATCTCCTCGCGGCTGGAGAAGAACTTGGAGTGGGAGGGGGAGGATCTAGTTGTCGTGGTCCATGTAGGAACCAACGACATAGGTAGAACTAAGAATGAAGTTCTGCTGAGGGAGTTTGAGGAGTTAGGGTATAAATTAATAAGCAGAACCACAAGGGTAATAATATCTGGATTACTACCTGAGCCACGCGCAAATTGGCATAGAGTCAAGCAGATAAGAGAGTTAAATGGAGGCACCCCGCATCCCTCTTGGGGTGCTGCGAGTGAATATCATGGCACAACGTGCTGCAGCGCCACACGCTGCGGCACGTTGCGCTGCGGTATTGCAGGCCTTCCTCCCCTTCTTAAAGGGGAGGGACCTTGTGCAGCGCGATCTGGGGCCCAGCTGGGCCCCCGAGGATCGGGAGTGCAGGCAAAAGAGCGCGGCACTGAAGAGAAGTGCTGGGCTCTTGGTGTGCAGCCAGCACTCCGCGGTGGGGGGTGGTTCAGGAGGCTGGGGACGGGAGCGCAGGCTGGTGCTGGCAGGCGGCCAACAACAAAAATGGCTGCCCCGCATCGTGCCTTTAATTTGCGCCTCCCCGGCCGCAGGTAGGCCCCCCTGACCCTGTCGGACGTAGCGTCCGGCGGTAAATCAGGAGGCACAGCCGAATATCATGGCCGGGGCATCAGCGGGGCGCTGCGCACACCGATGATGTCATCGGCAGTGGCGCAGCGCTAACGGTTATCGCCACCACTAACGTCCCGCAGAATTTAGCGGGAGGCGTGGGCAGTGCCGCGCCCGGGCGCCAGTTGGCTTGTGACCCACTTAGCGCCCTCTTAAGGCGCTAATGGGTGGCGCAACCAACTGAATTTCTCCCCCAGAATGTTTAACGGTAGCAGTGCAGCAGAAAATAAGGTCAAAGCAGGGAATATTGTTAAAAAAATTAAATTAAATGCTCTTTATCTGAATGCACGAAGCATTCGTAACAAGGTAGATGAACTAGTGGCAGAAATAGAGATAAATGGGTTTGATCTAATAGCCATTACAGAGATGTGGTTGCAAGGTGGCCAAGGTTGGGAACTAAATGTTCCAGGGTACTTGACATTTCAAAAAGACAGGCAGAATGGAAAAGGAGGGGAAGTAGCTTTGATAATAAAGGATAACATAAGGACAGTAGCGAGAAAGGATCTCGGCTCAGAAGATCAGGAAGTAGAATCAGTATGGGTAGAGATAAGGAATAACAAGGGGCAGAAAACACTAGTAGGAGTAGTATACAGGCCCCCTAACAGTAGCTATACCATTGGACAGAATATTAATCAAGAAATAGTAGGAGCTTGCAACAAAGGTAATGCAATAATTTTGGGGGACTTTAATCTTTATATAGACTGGACAAATCAAATTGGCAAAGGTAGTCTGGAGTACGAGTTCATGGAATGCATTCGGGACAGTTTCCTAGAACAATATGTCATGGAACCAACCATGGAACAGGCTATTTTAGATCTTGTATTGTGTAATGAGATAGTGTTAATTAGCAATCTCACAGTAAAGGATCCTCTGGGGCAGAGTGATCATAATATGATAGAATTTCACCTTAATCTTGAGAGTGATTTGCCTAAGTCCGAAACTAGAGTCTTAAATTTAAATAAAGTCAATTACATAGGTATGAGGGGCGAGTTGGCTAAGGTAAATTGGAAAAATAGATTAAAAGGTATGGCGGAAGATAAGCAGTGGCTAGCATTTAAAGATATATTTCATAATTCTCAACAAAAATACATTCCATTAAGAAACAAAAACAAAAACTCCACATGGCTAACTAAAGAAGTTAAGGAAAGCATTAGATTGAAAGAACAAGCTTATAATGTTGCAAAGAATAATGGTAAGCCTGTGGATTGGGAGAATTTCAGAAACCAGCAATGGTTGATGAAAAAATTGATAAAAAGGGAAAAAATAGAATATGAGAGAAAACTAGCAAGAAATATAAAAGCAGATTGTAAGCGCTTCTACAAGTATGTCTTCTTCTTTGGCAGTCCCTCAGAACCGAGGATGACTTGCTTCCACATTAAAAATGAGTTCTCAGGTAACTGATGAGTCCAATGCGGGACCTACAGTCTCTGTCACAGGTGGGGCAGGTGCTGGTTGAAGGGGCGGGTGGGTGGGGTGCTTGGGTTGACGTGTGCTCCTTGCGCTGCCTGCGCTTGGCTTCTGCTTGCTCCCGGTGAAGAGACTCGAGGTGTTCGGCGCCTTCCCGGATGCTTCTCCTCCACTTTGTGTGGTCTTGGGCCAGGGATTCCCAGGTGTCGGTGGGGATGTTACACTTTTTCAAGGAGGCATTGAGGGAGCCCTTGAAGTGTTTCCTCTGCCCACCTGGGGCTCTCTTGCCGTGTCGGAGTTCCGAGTAGAGCTCTTGTTTTGGGAGTCTCGTATTGGGCATGCGGACAATGTGACCCATCCATCGGAGCTGATTGAGCGTGGTCAAAGCTTCAATGCTGGGGATGTTGGCCTGAGCAAGAACACTGACATTGGTGCGCCTATCCTGCCAATGGATTTGCAGGATCTTGTGGAGGCAGCATTGGTGGTACCTCTCCAGTGCTTTGAGGTGCCTGCTGTACATGGTCAATGTCTCTGAGGCATACAGCAGGGCGGGTATCACTGCTGCTCTGTAGACCATGAGCTTAGTGCCGGGTTTGAGGTCCTGGTCTTCAAACACTCTCTTCCTCAGGCAACCGAAGGCTGCACTGGCACACTGAAGGCGGTGTTGGACTACGTCGTCGATGTCTGCCCTTGTTGACAGTAGGCTCCCGAGGTATGGAAAGTGGTCCACGTTGTCCAAGGCCTTGTCGTGGATTTTGATAATCGGAGGGCAGTACTGTGTGGCGGGGGCAGGTTGATAGAGGACCTTTGTCTTACGGA
Organism: Somniosus microcephalus; assembly: GCF_052327205.1. Lineage (NCBI taxonomy): Eukaryota > Metazoa > Chordata > Chondrichthyes > Squaliformes > Somniosidae > Somniosus > Somniosus microcephalus. The sequence continues at coordinate 193,460,305 of NC_140991.1, read as the reverse complement.
TGTTTAGTGTAAGGCCCATGCTCTCATACGTTTCGGTGACGGTGTTGACGATGGTTTGGAGTTCGACCTCCGAGTGAGCGCAGACACAAGCGTCGTCTGCATACTGTAATTCGACGACAGAGGATGGGACGACCTTCGATCTGGACTGGAGGCGACAGGGGTTGAACCGTTTCCCGTTTGTTCTGTTAATTAGCTCCACTCCAGCGGGGAGCTTAGTGAGGGTGAGATGGAGCATTGCAGCAAGGAAGATCGAGAAGAGCGTTGGTGCGATGACACAGCCTTCTTGACCCCGGTTCGTACGTGAATTGGGTCTGTGGTGGAACCATTGGTCAGGATCACGGCTTGCATGTCGTCGTGAAGCAGGCGGAGGACGGTGACAAACTTTTGAGGGCAGCCGAATTTGAGAAGGACACTCCATAATCCCTCACAGTTGACAGTGTCAAAGGCCTTTGTGAGATCAAAGAAGGCCATGTACAGTGGTTGGTGCTGTTCCCTGCATTTCTCTTGTAATTGATGTGTGGTGAAGACCATGTCCATTGTGCCCCTTAGTGGGCGGAATCCGCATTGCGACTCTGGGAGGAGCTCTTCGGCCACAGGGAGAAGGCGTTGAACAAATATCTTGTATCTGTCTTCACAGTAGAAGACACAAAAATCATACCAGAAATGGTGGGGAACCAAGAGTCTAATGAGGGTGAGGAACTTAACATAATTAATACAAGTAGAGAAAAAGTACTAGAGAAACGAATGGGACTAAAAGCCGACAAATCCCCTCGGCCTGACGGCCTACCTCCTAAGGTTCTAAAAGAGGTGGCTGAAGAGATAGTAGATGCATTGGTTTTGATCTTCCAAAATTCCCTAGACTCTAGAATGGTCCCAGTGGATTGGAAGGTCGCAAATGTAACACCGCTATTCAAGAAAGGAGGGAGAGAAAAAACAGAACTACAGGCCAGTTAGCCTGACATCAGTCGTTGGGAAAATGCTGGAATCCATTGTTAAGGAAGTGGTATCAGGGCACTTAGAAAATCATAACGTGATTAGGCAGAGTCAACTTGGTTTTATGAAAGGGAAATCGTGTTTGACAAATTTATTAGAGTTTTTTGAGGATGTAACTAGCAGGGTAGATAAAGGGGAACCAGTGGATGTAGTATATTTGGATTTCCAAAAGACATTCGATAAGGTGCCACATAAAAGGTTATTACACAAGGTTAGGGCTCATGGGGTTGGGGGTAATATAGTAGCATGGATAGAGGATTGGTTAACGGACAGAAAACAGAGAGTGGGGATAAATGGATCTTTTTCAGGTTGGCAGGCTGTAACTAGTGGGGTGCCGCAAGGATCAGTGTTGGGGCCTCAGCTATTTACAATCTATATTAATGACCTAGATGAAGGGACCGAGTGTAATGTATCCAAGTTTGCTGATGATACAAAGCTAGGTGGGACAGTAAGCTGTGAGGAGAACACAAAGGGGGAAGTTTTCCCAGCCCTGGGGAGGCGCGTATGGAGGCGGGACGGCTGGGAAAATGGCAGAAACTGGGAGCGGGTACTGACCCTGCTCCCAACCAGCCTCCCTGCCATCTTTGCGGGAGGCGGGTCCCCGAGTCGCGCAGGGACCCGTCTCCTCGAGGCGGGATGGGGATTAGAGCCAATTAACTGCCTGTTAACAGGTAGTTAACAGGCAGTTTTGAGGCTTTTCTGCATTTTACGCCTGCAATTGCGGGCTTCCCGATGGCTGCGAACTTTGCCAGGGTCAGCGAGGCTAGCAGTGGGTCTGCGGGGGTGAGAGGGGTCGAAATGTCAGCTGTAGAGGTGAGTGATGGGTGCAACTGTGGACAGGTAAGTATGAGAGGTGAATGTAAAGTGTTGGAAAAAGTTTCCTTACCTTTGCTTCTTTCTGCAGGCTTCAACCTTTGAGGATCCGGAGGTGCCTCGTCTCAACGGCAGAGATGACAGAATGGCTGCTGCATTCTCAGATGCAGCAGCCATCTGCTTTCTGCTGAGGAGAGGTGTCTTGGTAAGCCTGTGCGCAAGGGCTCACCTTAGAACAGAGACTGTCAGTGTTTGACAGCTTCTCAAAGCTGTCAAATGTTGATAATTCATCTGTCAAAATTTTTTCGACAGATGAAGCAACTTACGCTGACGTCACCTGTCACCGGCTTTCCCTTATTTGGCCGGTAAGCCTGCAGGGCGTGCTTAACAAGGCCAATCAAGGGAGAATAGCGTGGGTTGGTCAGACGTCGCTGGGGGTGGGACTGAAACCCGGAAACCAGAAGTCCCGCCTCCAGCACGTCTCCATTGAGAAAATCTAGCCCATAGAGTCTGCCAACGGATATAGATAGACTAAAAGTGAGTGGGCAGTAAAGTGGCAGATGGAGTATAATGTAGGGAAATGTGAGGTTATTCACTTTGGTAGGAAGAACAGAAAAACAGAGTATTTTTTAAATGGTGAGAAACTTTCAAATGTTGGTGTTCAGAGTGATTTGGGTGTCCTCGTGCAAGAAACACAGAAAGCTAGCATGCAGGTACAGCAAGCAATAAGGAAGGCAAATGGCATGTCGGCCTTTATTGCAAGGGGGTTGAAGTATAAGAGTAAGGAAATCTTGCTACAATTGTGAGACCTTGGTGAGACCTCACCTGGAGTACTGTGCACAGTTTTGGTCTCCCTATCTATGGAAGGAAATACTTGCCTTGGAGGCGGTGCAACAAGGGTTCACTACGATTCCTGGGATGAGAGGGCTGTCCTATGATGAGAGATTGTGTAGAATGGACCTATACTCTCTGGAGTTTAGAAGAATGAGAAGTGATCTCTTTCAAACATACAAGATTCTGAAGGGGATTGACAGAGTAGATGCTGAGAGGTTGTTTCCCCTGGCTGGAGTGTCTAGAACTACGGGGTATAGTCTCAGGATAAGGGGTAGGCCATTTAAGACCGAGATGAGGAGGAATTTCTTCACTCAGAGGGTTGTGAATCTTTGGAATTCTCTGCCCCAGAGGGCTGTGAATGCTCAGTCTTTGAGTATATTCAAGGCTGAGATAGATAGATTTTTGGACTCTAGGAGAATCAAGGGATATGGAGATCGGGCGGGAAAGTGGAGTTGAGGTCGATGATCAGCCATGATCTTATTGAACAGCGGAGCAGGCTCGAGGGGCCGTATGGCCTACTCCTGCTCTTATTTCTTATGTTCTTAAATCTCCACTGCACCCTCTCTAGTGCAATCACATCTTTCCTGTAATGTGGTGACCAGAACTGCACGCAGTATTCTAGCTGTGACCTAACTAGTGTTTTATACAGTTCAAGCATAACCTCCCTGCTCTTATAGAAACATAGAAGATAGGAGCAGGAGTAGGCCATTCGACCCCTCGAGCCTGCTCCGCCATTCAATGCGATCATGGCTGATCATCCAAATTCAGTACCCAGTCCCTGCTTTCTCCCCATACCCCTTGATCCCTTTAGCCTTAAGAAATATATTCAACTCCTTCTTGAATATATTTAATGAATTGGCCTCTACTGCCTTCTGTGGTAGAGAATTCCACAGTTTCACCACTCTCTGGGTGAAGAAATTCCTCCTCATTTCTGTCCTAAATGGCCTACCCCTTATCCTTAGACTGTGACCCCTGGTTCTGGACTCTCCTACCATCGGGAACATCCTTCCTGCATCTAGTCTGTCCAGTCCTGTCAGAATTTTATAAGTTTCAATGAGATCCCCTCTCATTCTTCTAAACTCCAGCGAGTACAAGCCCAATCGACCCAATCTCTCCTCATACGTCATTCTTGCCATCCCAGGTATCAGCCTGGTGAATCTTCGCTGCACTCCTTCCATGGCAAGAACATTCTTCCTCAAGGCGACCAAAACTGCACACAATACTCAAGATGTGGTCTCACCAAGGCCCTGTACAACTGCAGCAAGACATCCTTGTTCCTGTACTCAAACCCTCTCGCTACGAAGGCCAACATACCATTTGCCTTCTTAACCGCCTGCTGCACCTGCATGCTTACCTTCAGCGACTGGTGCACAAGGACACCCAGGTCTCGTTGCACTTCCCCTTCTCCCAATCTATTGCCATTCAGATAATAATCTGCCTTCCTGTTTTTGCCACCAAAGTGGATAACCTCACATTTATCCACGTTATATTGCATCTGCCATGCTTCTGCCCAATCACCCAACCTGTCCAAATCATCCTGGAGTTTCTCGGCATCCTCCTCACAGCACACACGCCCACCCAGCTATGTGTCGTCTGCAGACTTGGAGATATTACATCTAGTTCCCTTGTCTTGATCATTAATATATATTGTGAATAGCTGGGGTCCACACCGATCCCTGTGGTACCCCACTAGTCACTGCCTGCCACTCGGAAAAAGACCCGTTGATTCCAACTCTTTGCTTTCTGTCTGCCAACCAGTTTTCTATCCAAGTCAATACCTTGCCCCCAATCCCATGTGCCTTAACTTTACACGCTAATCTCTTTTGCGGGACCTTATCGAAAGCCTTCTGAAAGTCCAAATATACCACATCCACTGGTTCTCCCTTATCTATTTTACCAGTTATATCCTCAAAAAATTCCAATAGATTAGTCAAGCACGATTTACCTTTTGTAAATCCATGTTGACTTTGTCCGATCCTGTCCGATTATATTTTATGCCTTGGCTAATAAAGGCAAGTGTCCCGTATGCCTTCTTAACCACCTCATCTACCTATCCTGCTACCTTCAGGGATCTGTGGACCAGGCAGTCCAAGGTCCATCTGATCCTCTGCACTTCTTAGTGTCCTACCATTGTTTAAAATAGTTATTTCATGTAATTTATAGTTTATTTTAAAAATGTGATTTAAAAAAAAAAATTATTTGAAGATTTAGTGTTGTTTTGGGGCTTATAGTATTTATAGGTTTGACAGGCCTTCCTGTCAAACTTATGAATGAAGTATTCCCTGCTACCATTGGCTCTCCATGGCCCACGTGATCCCAGGGGACGCATCGAACTAACTGCGCCCCTGGGATACACAAGCACTGCGCGCCGGCAGTTGGAGGAGGCCCAGGATCGCAATTCCACGGGGGCCCACAGCTCAACGGATGGCGCGCAAGGTAAGTGCAGGTCGGAGGCTTGCACCCGCGGGAAGCCCCCGACCCGAATTTCTGGGCCAATAATTGGCCCAGAAATTCGGGTCTCCACGGGTGAGTACGCACGTGGTACTCACCCGTAGGCCCAATGGAAGTGCCGGTTTACTGCATGCACTGCGCATGCGCGGGAAACTAGCACTTCCGTTCCCCTGAACGAAGGGGTTCAGAGTTCGAACGCGTGCGCAGGAGAGGCAGTGCGTGCGCATCGAACTTACGCTTTTTTTGCAGGTTTTCCCGGGCGGGTAAGTCTCCAGAAGTTACACATATAAAAAGCAGGTCAAACTTATGAATGGAGCATTACCTGCTCCGATTGGCTCTCCATGGCCCACGTGATCCCAGGGGACGCATCAAACTAACTGCGTCCCTGGGATACGCAAGCACTGCGCGCCGGCAGCTGGAGCAGGCCTAGGATCGGAATTCCACGGGGGCCCACAGCTTAATGGCCGGCGTGCAAGGTAAGTGCAGGTCGGGGGCTTACACCCGCGGGAAGCCCCCGACCCGAATTTCTGGGCCAATAATTTAAATTTTTGAAAAAATTTATTACATTTTGTAACGGGGCTAAAAATAAACGTACCTTTCTTTAAAGTATTTAAAAATAATAAACCTGTGGAAAAAATGTTTTAATTTTAATTAATTCACCACTTACCTTGTAAAAAGCAGGCCTTGCGACTGCTTTTTACATGTCTAACTTCTGGAGACTTACCCTCCCGGGAAAACCTGCAAAAAAAACGTAAGTTCAATGTGCACGCGCAGCCTCTCCTGCGCACGCGTTCGACTTCTGAACCCCTTCTTTCAGGGGAACGGAAGTGCCGGTTTCCCGCAGAAGCACAGTGCATGCACGAAACCGGCACTTCCATTGGGCTTACGGGTGAGTACCCCGTGCGTAATCACCCGTGGAGACCCGAATTTCTGGGCCATCGTGTATTCCCTTGCCTTGTTAGCCCTCCCCAAAACATCTCACGCTTCTCTTGATTGAATTCCATTTGCCACTGTTCTGCCCACCAGACCAGTCCATTGATATCTTCCTGCAGTCTACAGCTTTCTTCTTCATTATCAGCCACATGGCCAATTTTTGTATCATCTGCAAACTCCTTAATCATACTTCCTACATTCAAGTCCAAATCATTGATATATACAGGTAGACTATCCTTTATCCGAAAACCTCGGGACCAGCCGTGTTTCGGTTTTCGGAAAATTTCGGATTTCGGAAGGTATTTTATAAGACTGGAAAATTTGTCGGGGGTGGCTCGGCGGGGGTCCGCGGGGGGGGGTCGGCGGGGGGTGGGGGTCATCGGGGTCGGCGGTGGGGGTCAGCGGGGGGGTCGGCGGGAGTTGGGGTCGGCGGGGGTCCGCGGGGGGGTCGGCGGGAGTCGGGGTCGGCGGGGGGGTCGGCGGGAGTCGGGGTCGGCGGGGGGGTCGGCGGGGGAGTCGGGGTCGGCGGGGGTCCGCGGGGGGGTCCGCGGGGGGGTCGGCGGGAGTCGGGGTCGGCGGGGGTCCGCGGGGGGGTCGGCGGGAGTCGGGGTCGGCGGGGGGGGTCAGCGGGGGGGTCGGCGGGGGGGTCTGCGGGGGGTCGTCGGCGGGGGTCGGGGTCGTGCGCACGACTTACGCTGACCCTCTGCTCAGCGTAAGTCGTGCGCCACTCTGGTCATGTCGTGCGCACGACTTACGCTGAACGAAAAAACCTTCGGTTTTTAGAGGGTTTCGGTTTTCGGAATTTCGGATAAAAGGTAGTCTACCTGTACCAGAAAAAACAAAAGACCCAGTACTGAGCCCTGCGGAACCCCACTGAAAACAGCCTGCCAGTCACAAAAACACCCTTCGACCATTACCCTTTATTTCCTGCCTCTGAGCCCATTTTGGATCCAACTTGCCACTTTGCCTTGGATCCCTTGGGCTTCTACTTTCATGACCAGTCTGCCATGCAGGACCTTATCAAAAGCCTTGCTAAAATCCAAACGCACTATCCTTATCGACCCTCCTTGTTACCTCCTCAAATAATTCAATCAAGTTGGTCAGACACGACCTTCCCTTAACAAATCCATGCCGACTGTCCCTATTAATCCGTGTCTTTCTAAATGAAGATTTATCCTGTCCCTCAGAATTTTTTCCAATAATTTTCCCACCACTGAGGTTAGGCTGACTGGCCTGTAATTACTCGGTCTACCCCTTTCTCCCTTTTTAAACAACAGTACCACATTAGCAGTCCTCCAGTCCTCCGGCACCACACCTGTAGCCAGAGGGAATTGGAAAATGATGGCCAGTGCCTCTGCTATTTCCTCTCTTACTTCTCTTAACAATCTGGGATACATTTCATCTGGGCCTGGGGATTTACCCACTTTCGAAGGTGCGTCATTTGAAGACATTGTCGAGAAATTTGAGGAGCATTTCGACCCAAAGCCATTAGAAATAGCAGAGAGCTATAAGATTGGTACCAGAAACCAAAAACAAAGTGAAACCATCAGTGAGTACAGAAGGGTCCCAGACCTGAAACATTAACTCTGTTTCTCTCTCCACGGATGCTGCCTGGCCTGCTGAGTATTTCCAACATTTTCTGTTATTATTAGTGAGTACATTGTAACTCTTAAGAACTTGTCTTTGCATTGTAACTTCGGCACACATTTGGATCATGCGTTGCGAGATAAGTTTGTGTGTGGACTGGTGGATGAGCGCACACAGTCCAAGTTACTGAACACTCCGAACCTATCATTTAATGTGGTAGAACGTTCTGAGGCGGGAGGGTGAACAGCCAGAGGTCGTGGTCCATATCGATACCAACGACATAGGTAGAAAAAGGGATGAGGTCCTGCAAGCAGATTTTAGGGAGCTAAGAAAGAGATTAAAAAGCAGGACCTCAAAGGTAGTAATCTCCGGATTATTCCTGGTGCCAAGCGCTAGTGAGTACAGAAATAGGAGGATAGTGCAGATGAATGAGTGGGTGGAGAAATGGTTCAGGAGGGAGGGCTTTAGATTCCTGGGGCATTGGGACTGGTTCTGGGGGAGGAGGGACCTGTACAGGCCAGGCTGGTTGCACCTCAACAGGGTCAGAACTAATATCCTCGCGGGGAGGTTTGCTAGTGCTGTTGGAGAGGGTTTAAACTAATTTGGCAGGGGGATGGGCACCAGGATGCAACATTAGAAAGGGGAAATAAAGTGCTCAAAGGATTGGGAGAGTCAGAGAGCACTAAAGTAAGAAATAGTAAGGTATTAGGTGGGGTCAAACTAAGCGAATACAGGATGGTCTAAGATGGTTTTACAGTGTGTGTATGTGAATGCACGAAGCGTAGTAAACGAGGTAAATGAGCTGCAGGCACAAAGAGCCACATGGGAATATGAAGTTGAGGCAATAACTGAGACTTGGCTCAAAAAAGGACTGGATTGGGTATTAAATATTCCTGGTTATAAAGTGTTCAGGAAAGATAGGAAAGGAAAGATAGGAGGTGGTGTGGCAGTATTGGTCAAGGAGAATGTTACAGTGCTGGAGAGGGAGGATGTCCTGGAGGGGGTCAAGGACAGAATCTATATGGCTAGAGTTAAGAAATAATACAGGTGCCATTACAGTATTAGGTGTATTCTATAGACCACTAAATAGTGGGAAAGATACGGAGGAGCAAATTTGCAGAGAAATTACAGAGAGGTGCAAGAACTATAGGGTAGTAATAATGGGGGACTTCAACTATCCTAATATAGACTGGGATTGTAATAGTGTAAAGGGCAGAGAAGGGGAAGAATTTCTGAAGTGAGTTCAGGAGAATTTTCTTGATCAGTATGTTTCTGGCCCGACAAGGGAGGAGGCATTGCTGGATCTGGTTCTGGGGAATGAGGTAGGTCACGTGGAGCAAGTGTCAATAGGTGAACATTTAGGGAACAGTGATCATAGTATCATAAGGTTTAGATTAGCTATGGAAATGGACAGGGAGCAATCTAGAGTAAAAATGTTTAACTGGGGTAAGGCTAATTTCAGTGGGATGAGAACGGATCTGGCCCGGGTAAACTGGAATCAAAGATTGGTAGGCAAAACTGTAATAGAACAATGGGCTGCTTTTAAAGAGGAAATAGTTCAGGTACAGTCGAGGTACATTCCCACTAGGGGGAAAGGCAGGGCAACTAAAATCAGGGCTCCCTGGATGACAAAAGAGATAGAGAATATTATGAAGCAGAAAAAGATTGCGTATGACAGATGTCAGGTTGCAAATACAGGTGAGAATCACGCTATATATAGAAAGGTCAGAGGAGAAGTGAAAAAGAAAATAAGAGGGGCAAAGAGAGGATATGAGAATAGAATGGCAGCCAAAATAAAAGGGAATCTAAAAGTCTGCTATAGGCATATAAATCGTAAGAGGAGGGGCCGATTAGGGACCAAAAAGGAGACCTATGCATGGAGGCAGAGGGTATGGCTGAAGTGCTAAATGAGTACTTTGCATCTGTCTTCACCTAGGAAGAGGATGCTGCCATAGACATAGTAAAGGAGGAGGCAGTGAAGATACTTGATAGGATAAAAATGGATAAAGAGGAGGTACTAGAAAGGCTGGCTGTACTTAAAGTAGATAAATCACCAGGAGCGGATGGGATGCATCCTCGAATGCTGAGGGAATTGAGGGAGGAGATTGCGTTGGTACTGGCCATAATATTCTAATCCTCCTTAGATACGGCGGTGGTGCCGGAGGACTGGAGAATTGCAAATGTTACACCATTTTTCAAAAAAGGATGTAAAGATAAACCCAGCAATTACAGGCCAGTCAGTTTGACCTCGGTAGTGGGGAAGCCTTTAGAAACAGTAATCAGGGACAAAATTAACAGTCACTTGGACAAGTGTGGATTAATTAAGGAAAGCCAGCACGGATTTATTAAAGGCAAATCGCTACCTGGACTACACTTCCACCCACCCCGCTTCTTGTAAGGACTCTATTCCATTCTCCCAGTTTCTCCGTCTCCGTCGCATATGTTCTGACAATGCCACCTTCCATACTAGTGCTTCCAGTACATCTTCCTTTTACCTCAACCGAGGATTCCCCTCTACCATAGTTGACATGACCCTCGATCGTGTCTGTTCCATTTCCCGCACTTCTGCTCTCACACCCTTCCCCTTCCTCCCAGAACCACGATCGGGTTCCCCTTGTCCTCACCTTTCAACCCACCAGCCTCCACATTCAACGGATCATCCTGTGTTATTTCCGCCACCTCAAGCGTGACCCCACCACCAAACACTTCATCCCCTCCCCCCCACCCTTTCAGCATTCCGAAGGGACCGCTCTCTCTGAAACACCCCGGTCCACTCCTCTATTGCCCCCAACATCCCTTCCCCTTCGCCCGGCACCTTCCCTGCAAGTGCAGGAGATCCAACACCTGCCCTTTTACCTCGTCCCTTCCCACTATCCAGGGCCCCAAACACTCCTTCCAGCGATTTACTTGTACTTATTACAATTTAGTATACTGTATTTGCTGCTCACGATGTGATCTCCTCTACACTGGGGAAACCAAACGCAGATTGGGTGACCGCTTTGCGGAACATCGCCTGTTCAGTTCGTGTGCATGACCCCAAACTTCCGGTCGCTTGTCACTTTAATTCTCTGCTCCACTCCCACTCCGATTTCTCCGTCCTCGGCCTCTTGCACTGTTCCAACGAAGCTCAACATAAGCTCAAGGAACAGCACCACATCTTTCGATTGGACACTTTACAGCCTTCTGGACACAACATTGAGTTCAACAATTTCAGACTATAACCTCGGCCCCTATATTTTTTTCCCCTTTTTCTCTCACATGGTAGCTGTTGATGATTCTGCCATCGCCATTCACACCTCATCTACAGTCATCATTTGTTTCTTAACTTGTCCCATTACCTTCTCCTTTTGCTTTGCACCATCATCCCTTTTGTCAGTCAATCTCTCCTGCCTTCCAGCCTATCACAGTCCCTCCCTTTGTTCTTTCCTCCCCTCTTCCCTATCCCTGCCCCTGCACTTGCTTAAAAATTTGTTACTTCTCTACCCTTTTCCAGTCTGACGAAGGGTCCTCGACCTGAAATGTTAACTCTGTTTCTCTCTCCGCGATGCTGCCTGATCTGCTGAGTGTTTCCAGCATTTTCTGTTGTTATTTCATGTTTAACTAACTTGACTGAGTTCTTTGATGAGGTAACAGAGAGGGTTGATGAGGGTAATGCAGTTGACGTAGTGTACATGGATTTCCAAAAGGCATTCGACAAAGTGCCAAATAATAGGCTTGCCAGCAAAGTTGAAGCCCATGGAATAAAAGGGGCAGTGACAGTTTTCTGCCCTCGCAGCGCGTTCCTATGCAGAGCTAGACAGGTAGCTAACAACTTGATATCTTCCCATAAAAATCACAAGGCTTGACTTTTCTTGTAAAGCTTTACTGAAAGATTCTTATTGTAAAACTGAAATACAACACAGAAATGGAAGCACACATTAGTATACAAGCGCATAACTGATATGCATACACAAATTTAGGTACGCCTGAGCAACACAGTACATTTGGCATGTAAATTACCAAACATGTGGAAACACAGCTTACTGTGAATATACATTTAGCAAACTGGAAGGCATTCTCTTTAAATTAGCCCTGTACATAGTGCATCAAAATACAGCTACTAGTTAACCAGCTAGACAGAGAGCGAGCACTTCACGGCTAGCCGTGTAAGTTTGCTTACAGAGAAAAGTTACAAACTAAACATTTTCTGCAACATACAGTGTACACTAATCATCTATAACATTCTCAAGTACTTACAGACAAATAATATCCAAGACTCAGGCGTGGGAACAATATAACTTCCCAGAGCATGTGCCGCTGTAGGTCTGTAATATACAGTAGTTTACTGCACTTACTGTGCTTTACTGCACTTTACTGAACTTTTACTGCAGTTGCTAGGTACCAAATAGCCACTAGGTGGCGGCCCACAATGGGAATCGACCCAACTTACTCAAACCTCTGAATTAACTGGAAAACTAACATAAATTGCTACAGGGAGACAGCACACTCCCCTCTTGGTACAATTCCATTGTACCACTACAGATACAAAATAAACCTAAAGAAAACGTCCTTTGGCTGCAAACATACTCAGAATCCGTTCTCTAGGTTTCTTCAGAAAGGAGGACTACGATCTCTGAGATTGGCCTCGGAAACACTTTGACAGTACCCTCCTTGACAATCTTCACCTCCACCTTGCGGACCCTCTTGTCCCTGCTCGGCAGGGTTTTGACAACCAGTCCCACTGGCCATTCATTTCTGTGCGCTTGGCTGTCTTTCAGCAAGACAACATCTCTCACTTTGACATTTGGCTTGTCTTCTGTCCATTTCCTACGGCTCTGCAGGGTGGACAAATACTCTCCTCTCCATCTCTTCCAAAAAGTGTCTGCAAGACACTGGACTTGCTTCCACTGCTTCCTGTGCAGCTCAGCCATGTCAAAGTTTCCAGAGGGGGCTGAAATAGCACTCATCTTTTGAGTCAGGAGCATCGTTGGGGTGAGGACTGCAGGCATGTCTGGGTTGGTGGACACCGGCACCAGGGGTCTTGCATTCATGATCGCCATGAATTCAGCCATGAGAGTGCTTAAGACGTCGTGTGTGAGATGAGTAGGTCCCGTCCGAAGCAGCATAGCATCCAGAATACGCCTGGCAACACCGATGAGCCTCTCCCATGAACCACCCATGTGGGATGAATGCGGGGGGTTAAACACCCACGTGCATCCTTTCTTTTGGAGGTAGCTTCCTACCGCTGCATCGTCCGTGTGGATGTCCAACTCCTTACAGGCACCCACGAAGTTAGTCCCTCTGTCAGAGCGGAGAAGTTTGGCTGGACCACGGATTGAGAAAAACCTCCTCAGGGCATTGATAAAGCTGTCTGTTGACATGGATTCGATCAGCTCAATGTGCACAGCTCTGGTAGACATGCACGTAAAGAGCACCGCCCAGCGCTTGCTGCCTGCACTACCTCCTCTTGTGCGACGCGTCATGATGGTCCATGGCCCAAAGACGTCAAGGCCCACGCTGGTGAATGGAGGCTCTGGAGTGAGTCTGTCAGTGGGCAAGTCTGCCATCTTTTGGTCCTCTAACCTCCCTCATAGCTTGCGGCAGGTAACACACTTGTGGATAACGGAAGAAACCAGACACTTGCTCCCGATTATCCAGTATCCGGCTGCTCGGATAGCTCCTTCTGTTATGTGTCGTCCTTGGTGAGCCACTTGCTCATGATAGTATCTCACGAGTAGTGTGGCAATGTGATGGGTGCGCGGGATGATCAGAGGGTGCTTTTCTTCACTTGACAAGTCTGCGGATGATATGCGCCCTCCGACCCAGAGCAAACCATCTTCATCTGTAACTGGGTTGAGCTTTTTAAGTGGGCTTTGCTTGGGGAATGTCTGTCCCTCTTCAAGACATTTGAATTCCTCCTTGAAGACATCATGCTGGACAGAGCGAATGATCACACCTTTGGCTTGTGAAAGCTCACTTGTGCTGGATACTTCTTTAGAACATTTCCATCCTTTGCATTCTACGTTGTCCGAATTCCCCTTGAAGGATGCTGCTACATGAATGAGTCGGGCTGTGGTTCGGCAGAGTGTTCTCCAGCTTGAGAATTGCTCGAAGCGTTGTGAGCCCAACTGAGATTCTGAGGCTTTGGTGACCAGGGTCGTAACTTCAGGCCGAATCTCAGTATCAGCTTCAGGCTCCACAAGGGTGAAGGGATTGGACTCAGGAGTCTCCTCTGTGTTGACATTAGACAGGAAAGAGGGGCCCGAGAACCAACTGCTTTGCTGTAGGTGTGCTGCTGGTATAGACCTGGTAGCATGGTCTGCAGGGTTCAGGTCTGTGGAGACATAGCACCACTGGTCAGGGTGAGTGGATCGTCTGATACGAGTCACCTGGTTGGAAACATACACATAAAACCTTCTTGTGGAGTTGTGGATGTAACCAAGTACAATCTTGCTGTCCGTGAAGAACTTGACGGCGCCCACATCAATGTCAATCTCGTCTCTGATCAACTTGTACAGTTGAACAGACAACACAGCTGCACAAAACTCGAGACGTGGAATGGTGTGGGCAGGCCGAGGGGCCAACTTGGACTTCCCCATAACGAATCCCACATGGTATTTCCCATCGGTGTCAGCAGATCTCAAGTAGGCCACAGCTCCTATTGCTACTGTGGAAGCGTCTGAGAAGATGCACAGCTCTCTTCTCTGTGTTGAAGACAGCGAGCCTGGAATGTAGCACCTCTCGATGTGCAGGGCTTCGAGAGCCTTCAAGGACTCCTTCCATAGGTTCCATTTTGCTTCTTTTTCTGGGAGGAGTGGAGCATCCCACTCACTCTGATCCAATGAGAGTTCCCGTACTAATACTTTTCCTTGCATTGTTATGGGAGCTACGAACCCCAAAGGGTCGTACAAACTGTTGACTGTGGACAGGACGCCTCTCCGCGTGAATGGCCTTTCTTCACGGGACACCAGGAATGTGAAGCTGTCTGTTTCCAGGTTCCAGGAGAGCCCCAGGCTCCATTGAAGGGGGAGAGGATCCACTCCAAGGTGCAAATCCTTCAGATCCTTAGCACGGTCCTCTGCAGGGAAGGCTTCCATCACCTGTCCACTGTTCGATGCTACCTTGTATAGTCTCAGGTTGGACTCTGCCAACATCGCTCTGGTTCTTGTCAGGAGATCTATTGCTTCTTCAGGTGTGGTAACCGAAGTAAGACCATCGTCAACATAGAACTGTCTCTCAACAAAATGCTTCGCATCGGAGCCATATTCTTGCTCACCTTTCTGAGCGGCTCGCCTCATGCAGTAGATAGCCACAGCAGGTGAAGGGCTGTTTCCAAACACGTGGACCTTCATCCTGTACTCCACCACATTCTTGTTGATGTCGTTGTCCTCATGCCACAGGTAGCGGAGATAGTCCCTGTGGTCTTCTCGGACGACGAAGCAATAAAACATTTGCTGCACATCTGCTGTCAGGGCTACAGGTTCTTTCCTGAACTGCAGAAGAACTCCCAACAAGGTGTTGTTCAAGTCTGGGCCGCTGAGGAGTACATCGTTCAGAGACACTCCTTTACATTCAGCACTTGAATCGAACACAACTCGTAACTGGTCTGGCTTTTGTGGGTGATACACACTGAATGTTGGCAGGTACCAGTGTTCTTTACCTTCCTCCAGAGGTGGAGCAGGCTCGGCTTGGTCGTTGTCCAGCATCTTCTGCATGAACTCTATGTAATGGCCCTTCATTTCTAGCCTTTTCTCCAGTGTTCTCCTGAGTGAGCAGGGGCGCTTCATAGCTTGTTCCCTGTTACTCGGAAGACGGCGTCTGGGAGAGTGAAATGGTAAGGGTGCCACCCAGCTGTGTCCATCGTCCTGGTAAACCTCCTCATCCATGATGGTTAGGAAAGCTCTGTCGTCCATGGATAGTGCTGGCTTGTCATCATCCTTGGACCTTTCAAACACTGAGCATCCTAGGCTGTCTGTGCTCACAGTGAGGCCTGCCTCTTCCTCACAGGCAGAGGAGGTTGACCTATGATGCTGCGTCATGCCATCGTAGTCTTCCTTTACCTGGATCCTGTTTGGGCATGGGCTGAGAAAGGATGTGCGACCGTTGTGCAACACGTTTGCTTTATAGATGTTGACACCCGCTGGTTTGTGGACTGTTCCCAGGCAAACTCCACCCACGAGGACCCATCCCAGGTCAAGCCGCTGCGCATAAGGAGCATTGTGGGGCCCGTTTATTTGCTCACGCACCTTGTGCACCCTTAAGATGTCTCTTCCCAAGAGCAGGAGGATTGGAGCGTCCGGGTCCACAGCTGGAATCTTGTTGGCAACTGGCTGTAGGTGGGGCTGATGGCGTGCGACCTCTGGGGAGGGAATTTCCGTCCTATCATCTGGCATCATGTCACACTCAATTAAGGTGGGGAGGGGAAGCTGTAGTTTCCCATCCATGAACTCGATCATGAAGTTCCCAACTCTCCTACCCGTAGTCTCTGTTGTCCCATAACAGGTTTTTAGCGTGTACGGAGCTGCGCTGGCCTTGACTTCAAAGAGATTGAAGAATTCTGTCTTCGCTAGAGACTTGTTACTTTGCTCATCAAGCACTGTGTACATTTTGATTGCCTTCTCCTTCTCCCTGCAGGATATGCATTAACCAAGCAGATTTTGGAGCATGAGCGTGGGCTGCTTGCATTTCCACAAACCTCTGTACACTTGGAAGTGACTGAAGAAGATGTGCTTTCGCTTTGCTCCCCGCTATCCTCTTTGTCAACCGCAGCACTCTCGGTGGTTGAAGGAGGAGGACCTGGATGCAGGGCTGCAATGTGTTTTTCACTGTTGCACTCAAAGCACTTGATTGTCGCTTTGCAGTCTTTTGCCATGTGCAGAGTCGACCCACAACACCTGAAGCAGATGCGATTCTCTTTCAGGTATGATTTGCGCTCATCAATAGGCTTGTCTCTAAAGCTTCGACACTTTTTGAGTGGGTGGGGCTTCTTGTGTATTGGACACTGATGATCTGGGTCATCCACTTTATTCCCAGCAGAACTGGATTGGTTGACTGAGGGTTCGGCTGGAACATCTGTTTTGTGCACGCTCACAGAGGCTTTGTTGCTGTACTTTGTGGGTTTCTCTGTTCTCGAAGGAGCGTAACTGCTGGAGGTGGAGAAAGTGAAACTTGGATCATTCCTCACCTTTGCCTGTTGTTGGACGAACCTGGAGAAGAGAGAGAAGGGGGGAAATGCCACTCCATTGTCCTCCTTGTACTTGGATCCCTTAGCTATCCATTTCTCTTGAAGGTTGTAGGGGAGCTTTTCCACTATTGGGTTTACCCCACGAGCTGTATCCAAATACGAGAGGCCGGTCAGGTAACCTTCTCCCTTGGCACACTCCAGTTCGAGGAGAATGTCGCCCAGTTCTCGGAGCTCGACATTATCTTTGTTGGTTAGCTTCGGAAAGTACTCAATCTTCTTGAGCAGTGTGTGTTCAATGACTTCTGGTGTCCCATAACAGTCTTCGAGACGTTGCCAAACCAGGTTGAGGCCTGCTGTGGGATTGCAGACGTGCGCTGAGCGAATTCTCTTCGCCTATTCTGACGACTCAGCTCCGAGCCACTTTGTCATCAAATCTAGTTCTTCTCTGGCTGACAGATTCAAGTCCTTGGTGGTACTCAGGAAGGACGCTTTCCATGACCAATAATTTTCAGGACGGTCATCAAATTCTAGAAGGCCTGAACTTAACAATTCTCGGCGGATAAGGTACCTAGCGAGGTCTTGTGCACCTTGTGGCTCGGGTGAGGACTGCTTGGCTGGATTGGCCGAGTGCTGTGGAGGTCTCTGCAGGTAAGTCTTACTTGTTTCTTCTCCTTTAAGCTCAGTGTCTCCAAAAACAGGCTGTTTGCTACTGTGGTGAGTAGCTGGTTCTGCGTCGAGATACCTGGATGTTTCCTTGAAGAACAATTTGGAGTGTTGTTGGACATACTCACTTGTACGTTGCACTGGACTGAGGGGCTGTTCTAGAACATATGCTTCATGGCTGGGCTCCCCGCCTTCGTTCTCCTCACCTTCTTCATAAGCTGCAGCTTCAGCTTCAGCGGCAGCGGCAGCTCTCTGGCTTTGGAGAATGTGGAGACTGGCGTCGAGGTCAGCTCTCTGCTTCATCGCACTAGCGTCGAGGTCAGCTCTCTGCTTCATCACACTAGTGTCGAGGTCAGCTCTCTGCTTCATCACACTAGTGTCGAGGTCAGCTCTCTGCTTCATCACACTAGCTTCGTTTTCAGCGAAGGACAATTGAGCCTGGGCAGCTTTTGCCTTGGCACGTGCTTTGGCGGCTGCAGAAGCTGTTGATGACGACGGTCTGCTGGACCGCCGAGATGATCTAGAGGATGCTTTAGAGGACTGTGACTTGGCATCATTTGCTCGGAGAGGCTCATGCTTCTCGATTGGCTGGTCGACGTCCTCTATGGTATATTGTCTTCCTGAGCGTAGACTCATGGTAGCTGAGTGGTATCTTCTTGTGCTTGAGCCCGCTGTGCTGTTGTCTTTTTACTTTTTTGCCCTCGCAGCGCGTTCCTATGCAGAGCTAGACAGGTAGCTAACAACTTGATATCTTCCCATAAAAATCACAAGGCTTGACTTTTTTTGTAAAGCTTTACTGAAAGATTCTTATTGTAAAACTGAAATACAACACAGAAATGGAAGCACACATTAGTATACAAGCGCATAACTGATATGCATACACAAATTTAGGTACGCCTGAGCAACACAGTACATTTGGCATGTAAATTACCAAACACGTGGAAACACAGCTTACTGTGAATATACATTTAGCAAACTGGAAGGCATTCTCTTTAAATTAGCCCTGTACAGAGTGCATCAAAATACAGCTACTAGTTAACCAGCTAGACAGAGAGCGAGCACTTCACGGCTAGCTGTGTAAGTTTGCTTACAGAGAAAAGTTACAAACTAAACATTTTCTGCAACATACGGTGTACACTAATCATCTATAACATTCTCAAGTACTTACAGACAAATAATATCCAAGACTCAGGCGTGGGAACAATATAACTTCCCAGAGCATGTGCCGCTGCAGGTCTGTAATATACAGTAGTTTACTTTACTGCAATTACTGTGCTTTACTGCACTTTACTGCGCTTTTACTGCAGTTGCTAGGTACCAAATAGTCACTAGGTGGCGGCCCACAATGGGAATTGACCCAACTTACTCAAACCCCTGAATTAACTAGAAAACTAACATAAATTGCTACAGGGAGACAGCACAGACAGCATGGATACAAAATTGGTTAAGTAATAGGAATAAGAGAGTAGTGGTGAAAGGTTGATTTTCAAACTGGAGGAAGGTACACAGTGGTGTTCCCCAGGGGTCAGTTCTAGGACCACTGCTTTTCTTGATATATATTAATGACTTGGACATGGGTGTACAGGGCACAATTTCAAAATTTGCAGATGACACAAAACTTGGAAGTATAGTGAACAGTGAGGAGGAGAGTGATAGACTTCAGGAAGACATAGACAGGCTGGTGAAATGGGTGGATACGTGGCAGATGAAATTTAACGCAGAAAAGCGTGAAGTGATACATTTTGGTAGAATGAGGAGAGGAAATATAAACTAAATGGTACAATCCTGAAGGGGGTGCTCGAACAGAGAGACCTAGGGGTATGTGTGCAGAAATCGTTGAAGGTGGCAGGGCAGCTTGAGAAAGCAGTTTAAAAGGCTTATTACTGGGCTTCATGAATAGAGGTATGGAGTACAAAAGTGTGAAAATTATGATGAACCTGTATAAAACACTGGTTTGGAGTACTGTGTCCAATTCTGGGCACCACACTTTAGGAAGGATGTGAAGGCCTTAGAGAGAGTGCAGAAAAGATTTATGAGAATGATTCCAGGAATGAGGGACTTCAGTTACGTTTATAAACGGAAAAAACTGGGGCTGTTCTCCTTGGAGCAGAGAAGATTGAGAGGCAGCACGGTGGCATAGTGGTTAGCACTGTTGCCTCACAGCGCCAGGGACCCGGGTTCGAATCCGGCCTCGGGTGACTGTCTGTGTGGAGTTTGCACATTCTCCCCGTGTTTGCGTGGGTTTCCTCCGGGTGCTCCGGTTTCCTCCCACGGTCCAAAGATGTGCGGGTTAGGTTGATTGGCTATGATAAAAATTGACCCTTAGTGTTAGGGGGATTAAATATGTGGGGTTACGGGGATAGGGTGGGATATGTGTTGGTGTAGGGGTTACGGGGATCGGGTGGGATAAGTGTCGGTGCAGGCTCGATGGGCCGAAATGGCCTCTATCTGCACTGTGGGGTTTCTGTGATTCTGTGATTTGATAGAGGTGTTCAAAATCATGAGGAGTCTGGACAGCGTAGATAGAGGGAAACTGTTCCCATTGGCAGAAGGGTTGAGAACCAGAGGACACAGATTTAAGGTGATTGGCAAAAGAACCAAAGGCGACGTAAGAAATAACTTTTTTACGCAACAAATGCTTAAGATCTGGAATGTACTGCCTGAAAGGGCAGATTCAATCACGGCTTTCAAAAGGGAGTTGGATAAGTATCTGAAGGAAAGAAATTTGCAGGGCTACAGGGAAAGGGCGGGGGAGTGGGACTAGCTGAAGGGCTTTTGCAGAGAGCTGGCACGGGCTTGACGGGCCGAATGGCCTCCTTCTGTGCTGTAACCATTCTATGATTCTATGATTCATGCAAAATTGTCCTTTCTATGGAGATGGCCTCTAAGAATGCTAGGGAACTCTGTCCAACTGAAGTGACTGGTGCAGCTGAGGTCTACAGTCACAAAGCCACCGCTGAACCTAAAGCTGTGAGACTGGGTCAATAGCATGTCGGTGAGAGCAGTTCAGTGAATTGTTATCGCTGCAATGGTAATCACTCACCACAGTCCTCCCAATATAGAAATGTGAAGTGTTTTCACTGCCAGAAGCAAGGCCATATTTCAACAGCTTGCAGAGCTAGATCTAAAGCAGGAAGTAAGAACCATTCTAGTGGCAATGCAAAGTAGCGATAACAAAAGGGAGGAATTCACAATATTAAAGTGAACACACCTGTTGTTGAAGAATTAGGCAGCTACAGTATCTATGCCACTTCCGTACAAAACTTTTGATCAACGAGCAATATATTGATATGTGTATCGACACGGCGGCGGACTGTTCTATCATGAATAAGGACACATATGAGGGTAAGTTTAATCAAATAACACTTACAAAGAGTACCGTAGAGTTAAAAACCTATTCCGGAGAAATCCTAGAGACATGTGGACAAATGGAATGTATAGTTCAACACAATGGCCAGTCAGTAAAGCTGCCTACAGGCCAACTCTCATGGGCAAAGACTGGTTAAGAAAGTTAAAACTAGACTGGAAAAACATCTTCAGTGTAGATGCTTCAAAGAAGCGACTCAATACAATATGTGAACAAGTATGAAAGCATGTTCACAGACAGTTATGAGGGCATAACTGGCTATGACGCGCATATCTGCAGCAAGTCCAACGCGAAGCCTGTCTATTGTAAGTCAAGGCCGGTCCCCTATGCGTTGAAAAGTCAGGTGGAGGAAGAGCTAGCGAAGCTCAGAGAGAATGGAGTGCTAGTAAGAACTGACAAAAGTGAATGGGCTGCCCCGATTGTGGTAGTGCCTAAAGCAGACAAAACGGTATGCCTGTGAGGTGAAAAGTTACTATCAACCAAGCAGTTGACGATGAGCAGTGCCCGTTACCTGCATTGCAAGATTTGTATGCAGCACTCTCTGGGTCAAAGATATGCTCCAAGCTTGACCTGTCGCACGCTTACGCTCAGCTGAATGTTGACAAAGAGAGTCAACAGTATTTCACCATCAACACACACAAGGGACTGCACTCATACACCAAGCTGCTGTATGGTGTAAAGTCCTCCCCCAAAATCTTCCAGGCTACGATGGATAAGATTTTGCAAGGAGTCCCAAACTGCTTATGCAATTCAAGACAATGTGCAACAAGCAACAAGGAAGAAAATCTAGAAGTCTTAGATTTAGTGCTTCAAAGGTTGAATTCCTACAATGTCAAATTGAAAAGGAGCAAATGTGCTTTTGTGCAGCCCGAGGTTGTGTACCTTGGTCTGAAAGTTGATGCAAATGGCTTGCAACCAGTTAAGGAAAAAGTTGATGCTGTCATCAATGCTCCAAAGCCACAGAACGTGTCTGAGTTAAGATCTTTCCTTGGAATGGTCCAGTACTACCCACGTTTCTTACCTGAGTTAGTGACTATGTTAGCTCCATTGCACAAGTTCCTCAAGAAGCATGTCCAATGGAAATGGACGAAAGCACAGCAGGAAGCTTACGACACTTGTAAGAGAAGCCTCTCTAGCGATGCTCTACTTTTGCACTATGACACAGAGCATGAGCTTAAGTTAGTGTGTGATGCTTCCAGTTACAGTGTGTGAGCTGTCATAAGCCACGTAATGGATGACGGCCAAGAGGAACCAATCGTGTTCGCATTGTGAACCCTCACAAAGAGCAAAAGAAACTATGCGCTGATTGAAAAGGAAGCACTCACCATAGTGTTTGGAATCAAGAAATTCCAACAATTCCTGATCAGCAGAAAGTTTACCCTGATAACCGATCACAAACCGCTCCTAGCAATATTGGGGCCCAAATCTGCCATCCCTGCAATGGCTGCATCAAGAATGCAACATTGGGCAGTGTTGTGGTCACAATATGACCACAACAACAACAACAACGTGTATTTATATAGTGCCTTTAACATAGTAAAACTTCCCAAGGCGCCTCACAGGAGTATTATAAGACAAAAAAATTGACACTCAGTCACATAAGGAGAAATTAGGGCAGGTGACCAAAAGCTTGGAGGCGAGATGGAGGCGGGTTTCAGTTTGGGTGGGTTTGAAACTCGCCTCCACTGATAGGTTTCAAAAATTTGCGATTTTCCCATGATTGGCCACTTGATTTCAGAAGTGTGGGATGCCCTTGCTCAATTAGTGTTTTGGGACTGAAGCTCGCCTCTGCTGACATCACTTTTCAAGTCTGATTTTATGGCTTCTTGCTCCCTTAGCTCATTCCACAGCATTTCTGCATCTCCTGCACCACCTCCAACATCTTTTGAGAAACCACTAAGTCCAATTCCAAGGCAAGGGCCTACCCAAGGCTCTCAGATGAGGCGCTGCAAATGCTGTTTGAGGGGGTGACAGCTAGCATGGAGGTACTCTTCCACTCATCTCGGAGGAAGAGGCCTGCCAAAGAAACTGAGGCTGTGTAGGTACAGCTGGCAAAGAATATAACCTCCAGATCTGTGTGCAGATAGGGAGACTGTTTCTGTGTATTCTTGAAATGTCATCCCTGTTGGAAAGCATTAAAATGATTTCAAGCCAAAATGTTGGCGTTATGCCATCTGTTCTTTTGCCTTAGGCAGCTCCACATTGCGGGCACTGCCACACTTGCGTTGTCAGGATGGTGGTCTGAGTGAAAGGAGGCCAGAGAGTCATGTCCATTGTCAATGATGTCCTAGGATGGAGCCAAGGACATGTGCCAACTTGGGAAACCTATACAAATCTGGTCATGATAAGTTCATCCCTTGCATCCCGGGCAGCCATGTGCTCGCGTGCTGCCGCTGCCGCTGGTCGATGCACCGGCGCTCTGACCTCCTCCTCCTCCTCCAGATCCTCCTGCTCCTCCTTCTCCAGATCCTCCTCCTCCTCCTCAGCCTCCTCCTCATCATCCTCATCTGAGGTCCATGCAGAAAGAAAACGAATGGTTCCCATGCTGCTTGTAGATGCCTCCTTTGGGGAAGTGCTCATGGCAAGCGGGGAGAGGGTCTTCCAAGGAGGTCCCACAGTTGGTGGAGTCAAGCTGCAGCACCTCCAACTTCGGAAGGCCTTCTAAAAGTACACAGAGATCTTTTAAAGCCAAGGTCTGGCACCTGCAAATAATCCTTGCTGCAATAAATGATGTCTTGTTAGACCGCAGCAGTGAGGCCACCCACGAGTCAACCCGCCAGGTTTACCTGGCGTGGTTTATGAGGTGCGTGGATCACGCTGAAATGCTGGAAAAATCACAAGGGCCTCTCAAAATAGGCTTAGAGAGGTCCTTAACGAGCATTTAATCTTTAATAGCGCAATGGCCAGCTGGAGGCGGGAGCGTTTCCCGACCTCCAAAACCGGCACCAGCAAAATCTTGCAGAGGCGGGTTCCGAACCCGACCTCTTCGATTCTGATTTTCCCGCCTTTCCCGCCTCCAAACCCGACTCCTCCGACGTCAGGAAATCGCCCCCGTAGGTTTTAAGGAGCGTCTTAAAGGAGGAAAGAGAGGTAGAGAGGCTGAGAGGTTTGGCAGGGAATTCCAGAGCTTAAGGCCTAGGCAACAAAAGGCACAGCCACCAATGGTTGAGTGATTATAATCAGGACAATTGAATATCGCACATCAAAGCAAAACGCAATCGCAGATGCCTTGTCCAGGTTGCCACATAAGGATGTGTGTGTTGGGAGTGAAGGTGCTATTTTCACACTCGGTGCAGTGGACAACGACCGTGAATGCCACTGAGATTGCAGATGAGACTCAAAAGGATTCAGTACTGAAAAGAGTGTATGAAAACACCTCGAATGGATGGACTTATTAGTGTATGGACACAGAATTTAAACCATTCCATAACCATTGTACTGAATTGTCTTGTGAGCAAGGTTGTATCAAATGGGGAAACAGATTGGTGGTACCTATTTATTTGAGAGATAGAATTCTGGCCAAACTTCATACTGAACATCCAGGGATCATCAGTATGAAATCAATCGCAAGAAGCTTTATTTGCTGTCTTGGATTGGACAGTGATCTTGAATCACTTGTCGGCAAATGCAGCGTTTGCCAAAATTGCAGAAACAAACCACCCAAAATTGCCCTGCAACCCTGGTCATGGCCAAGTAGACCTTTTCAGAGAGTACATGTAGACTTCTGTGAGAAAGACAATGATTATTTTCTAGTACTTGTAGATAGTCACTCAAAGTGGATTGAAGTGAAACACATGGGTTCACATACTACAACTGAACGTACCATAGATGAGTTGAGGTCTATCTTTGCATGTCATGGCTTACCTGAAGAGCTTGTTTCTGACAATGGCCTTCAGTTCCGTTCTGTTCTATTCCAAGAATTCATGAAACGGCACAGTATCAAACACATTATCGTTCTACCATATCATCTAGCTTCAAATGGAGCAGCCGAAAGGTCAGTCAGAATAGTAAAAGAAGCTCTCAAAAAGCAAGTGTTGTAGGGTTGTTCGGGACTCAGCATTTTCTTGATGAAATACAGAACTATTCTGCACATTACAACTGGATATACCCCAGCAGAACGCTTGATGAAGAGGAGATTGAGAACATGATTGAGTCCTGTTCAACCAAATTTGGCCTCAAGAGTTAAACAGAAACAGTTGAGTCAACACATACACAAGTTCGACTCAGTTCAGACTTCAGTAACTGAAGTACCAGGTTCAAACAAGTCTGAGATAGAAATGGAATCATCTTTGAGTTTGGAACAAAAACAAAACAGCCTGAAAATTGGTTCAACACCAAACCCTTCTATAAGGAGATCAGGAAGGCTCCGCAAACCTGTTATTAAACTGGATTTGTAGGTCATTTGAAAGAAAATATATCAGGAATTTTTGTTATGTGGTACATGTAATGCTGGGAAAGGTGGGACCATAGTTTTGCTGTATTTGAGAGGGGAATACATACTTTTTTTTAAGGGGGAAAGCAGTGTAATGTATTAACACATGGTTTGTCACATGGTTTAATATGAGCATGCTCAGTTCACTCTGGCCTAGTAAAGCAAGCATATGGACCAGCAACTCATCGTGCCTTTGTCCTTCATTTGTTCTACCCACATATATTAGTCGGTACAGTAAATTCTGGCCTATTATCATTTAGAAGTTCAGTGTTTCTATCCAGCTCCATGTTAGATTAGCATTGTTAGGCTCATTTCACTATTAACAAGTTGTCTCATGCGTAAATGCCTAATTTTTTTAAAGATCCTATTGTGGTATTATATGTTAATTGACTGTTTACAAAGGAGTTGTTCCCTGTCTGAATTCTTGATCTCAGCAAGACAATTTTACTACAATAATAGTTTATACAGCATAGGCAGATGTTCAGAAAGAGGTTGCCTCCCTGTCCTCTCAGCTACTGCAGGGAAGGAAACTAAACATCCTGCTCTAGCTTGCAAGTGATAGATGTAATTAATATTCTTATTGTACTGCTAACAATTTTAAAAAACATTTTAAAAATTCATTCACGGGATGTAGGCGTCACTTACGGCAAGGCCAGTATTTATTGCCCATCCCTAATTGCCCTTGAGAAGGTGGTGGTGAGCCGCCATTTCAGAGGGCAGTTAAGAGTCAACCACATTGCTGTGGGTCTAGAGTCACATATAGGCCAGACCAGGTAAGGACGGCAGATTTCCTCCCCTAAAGGACATTAGTGAACCAGATGGGTTCTTACGACAATCAAGTAGTTTCATGGTCACCATTACTAATATTAGCTTTTTTTGATTCCAGATTTATTTAATTAACTGAATTTAAATTCCCCAGCTGCCGTGATTGGATTTGAACTCATGGGGGCGATTTTGCCAGCCCTGGGGAGGCGGGTTTGGAGGCGTGACTGCCGGGAAAATGGCAGAATCTGGGGGCGGGTACCCATCCCACCACCAACCCGCCTCCGTGCCATCTTCCCAGGAGGTGGGCACCCGACCTGCGCTGGGTCCCATCTCCTCGAGGCGGGAAGGGGATTAGTGTCAATTAACTACCTGTTAACAGGCAGTTTTTTTTGAGAATTCCTATTTTCAGCCCTGAAGTGTGGGCTTCCCGATGGCTCCAAACCTCGCCAGGGTCAGCGAGGTGGGCCGTCGGTCTGCGGGGGTCAGAGGGGCCGTGATTTTCGGTGTGCAGGTGAGTGATGGGTGCATGTGTGCAGAGGTAAGTGTGTGAGGTTTGTGTCAAGTGTTTTAATAAGTTTTACTTACCTTTACTTCTTCCTGCAGGCTTCCTCCCTTCAGGTCTCGGGAGTTGCTTAGCTCACCGGCACAGAAAGCAGAATGGCCGCTGAACTGTCAAAAGCTGCAGCCTTCTGTTTTCTGCTCAGGAGAGCTCTGTAACTGAGCCTGTGTCCCAGGACTCAACTTAGAGGACAGATTGTCAGTGTTTGACAGCTTCACAGAGCCGTCAAATGCTGACATTTCATCTGTTAAAAGCTCGACAGATGAAACGGCACATGCTGACATCACCTGTAACTGGCTTTCTCTTAATTGGCCTGCTAAGCCCACTGGGCGGGTTAACAAGGTCAATCAAGGGAAAATAGCGTGGGTTGGCCACAAGTTGATGGAGGCGGGACTACAACCCGACAAGTGGGAGTCCCGCCTCCAAAAGCTCCCCATTGAGAAAATCCAGCCCCATGTCTCCGGATCATTAGTCCAGGCCTCTGAATTACTAGTCCAGTAACATAACCACCAATCTACCATACCCCTAATTAACCACTTAATGACCACAAACAGTTTGAAAAGTATATAAATGAGAACAGAATGATCTGGAATAGGCAGAGGAAATATCAGTCAGGGTTCCTTGCTATACAGTGATCCCTTTTGTAAAGCATGTATGTTAATATTGGGCAAAAACAGGATCGGCTTACTATATTCAACTAATCTGCCAACACTTACGGTCTAGCTCACACATCTTATATATATAAAGCGGTTCTTCTGTCTGTCATTCTGTCTGTCTATCTGTCTGTCTGTCTGTCCGGCTATACACTCTCAAGTTATAGAGCGTACCTACACGTGTGTTACATCAAAAGAAAGCTTACGATTCCAGAACGGTCATAAGCATATTTACTTTTCGGTCGGACAAAAAATGTGCCCGCGGTATACAAAAAACATTCAACATTCCGCTCAATATCCGCTCATTAGCATAGAGTGACTTCAAGGTCGACCAATCGTACGGTCGAGCGACCCGACGGTTGACCAATCGCTGCGTGGTGGGGGCAGGTTCGTGGCGCGTGCGGGCGGGCCCTCCTAGAGTCGAGTGACGGGACGATTGACCAATCCTACGCTTCGGTGACCTGACGGTCGACCAATCGGTGCGTATGTGGGCGGGCCTTATCGTTCTGAACCGAGGTGAGTCGCCGCCATCTTGATTCCAAACTTTTCATTTATTTTTCCCACTTTCTGCGTCTTTAAAAAAAAAGTTGCTTTTAAAACACAAATTGTTTTTTAACAAAGTTAATTAATTTCTGAATCTTTTGTCTAATCTCATTAATTTTCCTACCTTTCCCTGTTTTTGCAGGCAGGTCTCAAAGCCTGGGCGTCTGTTGCCCAGCCACGCCCGAGCGACGCACCGGCCGTCCCGCTGAGCCCGATTCCGAACCAGCAGCCAGCCATCTTGGTAAAGGCTGGCTGGGCTCACTGCAAGCTCCTCGCGCTTCATTCGCGCTCGCGCTGCACGGCGCACGTGCACCTCCACACAGAGCGTGGCCAGAGGGATGCGAGCAGGTTAGCGGGGGGGGGGGCTCGGGAGGGGAGGGGAGGGTTACCAAGGCAACCGGGCCCGGCCAGCCGCAATCGGCCGTCTCAAGCCGCCTCAGGCCCGGCCTCGGGAGGGCGGGGCTCGGGCTGACCGGGGTGCTGCGCTCAGCATGTCAGTGCGTGGGGCGGCACGGAGCTCAGCGGAGCCATCGCTGGCAGAGGGGAGAGGGTCTGCTGGCTCCCCCCTCCCTTTCTCCCCCCCTCCTTCCCCCACCCCTCCCTTCCCCCACCTCCCCCACCTCTCAACTCCCCTCCTCTCCCTCCCCCCACCCACCTCCCCCTCCCCCTCTCCCCTTCCTCCCCCTCCCCCCTCCCTTCCTCCCCTCTCCCCCTCCCTCCCCCCTCTCCCCCTCCCCCCTTCCTTCCCCTCTCCCCCCCTTCCTCCCCCCTCCCCTTCCTCCCCTTCCCCTCCCCTTCCTCCTCTCCCCTCCCCCCCTTCCCCCCAGTCGCGCTCTCTCTTCCCCCCGTCGCGCTCTCTCTTCCCCCCAGTCGCGCTCTCTCTTCCCCCCAGTCGCGCTCTCTCTTCCCCCCAGTCGCTCTCTCTCTTCCCCCCAGTCGCTCTCTCTCTTCCCCCCAGTCGTGCTCTCTCTCTTCCCCCCAGTCGCTCTCTCTCTCTCTTCCCCCCAGTCGCTCTCTCTCTCTCTTCCAACAACAACATGCCCTCGAAATAGCCTCAGCACCGCCGGGCACTCCAGCTAGTAAAGAATAGAAGAGTGATTATAATGGAGGAAGTAATTGACCCAACTGTATCCCATACACTTTCAGCAGAGAAAATTGTTTAAAAAAATTATCTTCACATTTTTGTGAACAAACAGAACCGATATAGCTTAATTTAAGCTTAGCAGTTTTGGGCAGGGCTTGACACTAAACACTCCTTTACTTACAACAACTGAAAGTGAAAACAAAATGCACCCCGGTTACACGGTCACGCAAGTAAAAGAATAAATCAGCTAATTAAACAAAATGATTGTGTGTCATTCTTTGCCTCAGGACAGTGTTTGTGCATACCTGATCTTTTGTTGAAATCATGGTTCAATTGACATTAAGGAGTGATTAGGTGTGTGATAGCATTCCAACAGCCTTAAGATAATTGTTTAAAAGAAAGGGATGGTTTACCAAATTTTTAAAATTGAGTGTTTTAAGGACAAGGCCCGAATATTTATGAGGAGGCAGGGAGGGAGCGGGGGGGGGCAGCCTTGTGTTCAGGAAACATTTTTTGTCTCCGTTTCCCGGCTGCAGCCAGCCAGATTGAGAAGCTGTCTGGCTTCGGGCGGGTAGGCCTTCAGCACAAGACCGCAGCCGTGGAGCAGAGAGGGGCAATGGGAATGGGAAAGGCCAGTGTCAGGGATAGGGGGAGGAGATCGGAGGCCAGAAGGGGTTGGGAGATTGGAGGCCGGAAAGGGAAAGGTGCAGGAGGGCGGGAGGCGGTGGTGATTGTGGCTCAGGGGGACATCGTGGCTCAGATTGATGGGGGCGGGGGATCAGATCACGGGGCGGGGGGGGTGGGGAGGGGAGGGTGCTATTAAAGCCAGAAGTGGGTGGGTGGGTTCAGGTTTGAGATTTCTTTTAACTTTTTAACATCCCACCCGACCCAAACTCACCCTTTTTTGAGAATCAAAATTCCCTCCACAATCACTGAATTTATTTTGTGTGGGAGTAAAGAAGGCCCAAGAGGGCAATGATTTTAAATCCTCAATCACACCACATGATTCCAATTAGGGTGCTGAGATTTGTGATTAGGACTGCGATGTGGCTAAAGTCTGGGTACACTCATGTGTATTTTGCAGGAATACCCTTGTGCTTCTTTCTATGGAAGTTACGACTCGTTTGGAATATCTGTGAGGTAGAGTTCCCACTGCATTCAGAGCAGATGATATACGGTGATCCCCTGTTTCAAATTAAACTTTACACTTGCAGCATTTGTGGTTGATAAATCTGTCAATACTGAAATAGCCAATCAAATTAGGTGTGAATTCTTCAAGTTTGTTTTTCTACAAATTACTTTTCCTTTATATTTTATTAGGAGGTAGATGATGCATGCTAGGGATATATGCCACATTGTTGTGATATTTTGGCAATTCTTCTCACCTACATTTTTTCACTCTTCCCCCATTAAATATATCCGTGTTTCTGTTTATTGTACAGTTGGTTTCCAGTTGGCTCCTTTCTAGCTTTTCCCCTCTCCCATTCTCAGCCTCGGTTTAATGCCTCGTCCAAAAGACGGCACCTCCGACAGTGCAGCATTCCCTCAGTACTGCACTGGAGTGTCAGCCTAGATTTTTGTGCTCAAGTCCCTGGAGAGTACAGCAGAAATACTGCAACTGGATCACCAAAAATGAAAATTTATTCAATATGCATTTATTATTAATCAATTTATGATATTCTAGCCAGTCAATGACAGTGTTATATTGCAACAACATAAACACTCAGTTGCTGAAGCCTTCTGCATTGTTCAAGATGATAGACTCTGATTTATACAGTGATAATTTATCACAATAATTGGCACAGTCAGTCAACAAAGTACAAGTCTTCAGAGGAAGCAAAGTACGAAAGTGAATTTAAGAAAGAGTGGGCTCAGAAGCATCCATCTATCAGAGCATCAAAACCTGACCAGTAACAGTTCAGGGACAAAGAGAAGCTAAATACTGTAAATTCATTTTATTATCCCAAAAATGTAACACTTTTTTTGCATAGAAATTGCTTCTGCTTTTGGTAATAAGTTAATTTTCATTTCCTGAAGTTAAAATGGTGAATTGTGATATTCCGTTGGCATTATCAAATCATTGAGCCTTCTTTCATCAGTTATATTTCTGAATCACATAGCAAAACATGTCTCAGCAACTACAAAAATCTGGATAATTAATGGAGCAATAGTACCTTATTTCACACATGAGTGCAGACAAAATAATCTTTAACACTGTATTTATTGACTGATCAATGAGGACAAGCACTTAGATAAAGTGAATCCTTTGACTGTATTTATAATGTAAATATTGTGAAAATTTTCATGGCATGTGCAACCAAAGCATCAGAATTGGCAAAAGGAGCGATTATCGGCAACAAAGTCGACCAAGTGCTAAATTCACACTTCAAATCATGGACTATGTGAAATTTGCAGTTGACAACTTAATTGCCAATTCTGGACATCAAAATTCCATCATTATGAGACAGACTGAACAGAATGCATACAACATCATCCACAATTTAATTCCATTCACAATGGAAGAGAGCCGATTTTGGTGATTTGAGAAGGGATCTAGCACAGGTGTGTTATGTTCATTAATAACTAGACATTCTTATTATGAACAGCTAGCTTCTAGCTAGACATTTATTCAGTACAGCATCTGTAGAGATTCAGCATGTGTGCTTCTGTGTGCAGGCTTCCATCTTGACTACTGCCTTGTGGGTAGCCTAGTGCATCATGGGTAGTGTAGTCTTAAACACATACAACTAAATAAAAAGCTCTATACAACTCTACGGCTCCATCTAATGTACCACTCCAGAATGACATGTTATTGATCATTACATCCCCCTTTCTTTGAGGTTAACAAAATCAGTATCAATCAACTTTCAAGAGAAACAATAAAGATGATATCAGTAACACTTTTGTTAGTGCTCTATAAACATAAACATTTTCACAACAGTCAATACATTTTCAATATAGTTTCTTTTTGTACTCAAAGATTAAGTCTATCAGGCTTTTTTACTACATGTGTGGGTCTTCTCAGCACGGGTAAGTCTGATGTGTTTTCATGAGATTGTTCTGGTGGTGAATGACAAGATTCAGTTGCGACATTGTCATCAATCTGCTCTTGGATAGTTTCTTGTGTTTTCAGGAGGGAACGGCGGTTCCTCCTGAGAATCTGTCCTTCCTCAGTTCTAACAGTGTATGACCTTGGTTGTACTTCCTCAAGAACTGTAGCTTTCCTGTTCCATGCATCTGGATCCTCAATCCTGACAAAATCATCCCTTGTCAATGGTTTTAGAGTTTTGGATGACTTATCATAGTATGATTTCTGTTTCAGCTTTAACAGTTGAAGTCTCTGTCTCAGTTCCTTACTTTGCTGTTCTTTTGCACAGCAGGGTAGCATGGTGCGCAACATACGACCAATTAGTAGTTCAGCAGGTGAAGAACCACAGTCTAAAGGTGAGGCTCGGTAGCTCAGCAGGGCGAGATAAGGATCAGACTTGCTTTCTGTCGCTTTCTTCAGTAGCTGCTTAAGAACTTGAACACCTTTCTCTGCCTTACCATTTGACTGAGCATACAAAGGACTGGATGTGATGTGCTGAAAGTCATACTGTGCTGCAAACTGTTGCCACTCCTTACAGTTGAAGCATGGACCATTGTCGCTAACGGCAATCCTGGGAATTCCATGTCTGGTGAAGATGGATTTCACATGCATTATGATGCTGCTTGCTGATGTGCTTGAGAGCAGCGCCATCTCAGGATAGTTAGAATAGTAGTCAATCACTATTAGATATTCTTTACCATTTAAATGAGAGGTCCATACCAACCTTTTGCCATGGTGCTGTTGGTAAGTCAGCTACTATCATTGGTTCCTTTCTTTGTTTGTTTTGGTGTTTCTGACATGTCTCACATTTGCCTATCATGTTCTCAATGTCCTTATTTATGCCAGGCCAATAAACAGTGTCTCTTGCTCTCCTTTTGCATTTTTCAATTCCGAGGTGTCCCTCATCAATCCTTTTGAGCATGTCTTGGCGTAGAGCCTGTGGAATGACTATTCTGTTCTGTTTTAGTAATAGTCCACTTGTGACACTCAATTCTGACCTTATGTGAAAGTATTTTGGACAGGAACCTTTTGGCCAATCATGATGAATGTTTTCTATTATGTTTGTAACACTGTGGCCTAGAAATTGGGTATAGCCCCGCTTGAGGTGCTAGAACTGGCGGTGCGCTAAGTTTATAGCCAGACGAAACTTATCGCTGCCTGGCGAGATATTGGGTTGCATCGCCCCCAAAGGGGATTGAGGCGCTAATTCAGCCGTTGCACGGTGCTCCTAAGGCGCAAAAGTTCAGGCGCTACTCAATATCGACGTGGACGGGCGCAGCGCAGGTGATCTCAATTACGGGAAACCACGAGACTTCCAGGTGCCGGCCGGCTCTTAAAGGGGTGGGTCAGTCAGCCTGAGCTTCAACACCCAATGCCCTGTAGGCCTCAGAATCGGCGCTCGCCCTTCTCTGGCGTTAGAAACTTGTTCAGCATGGAGAAGGTTAGACAGAGAGCAGAGCGCTTCCGCACTGAGGCTCTGGACCACTTGATGGCTGCAGTTGAGCGCCGTCGAGATGTCCTGTATTCAGACAATGGCAAGAGGCCGAATCAGAAGTCTTACCGAAGATCTTGGAGGGAGGTTGCTGTGAGGGTCAACTCCAGCAGCATGGCGACCAGGACCCCTGTTCAGTGCAGGAAGAAATTCAACGACCTCACACGGATCGTTAGGGTGAGTGATGGTTTACCAAACTTCTGATTCCCTCCATCGGCAGCTGACTTCGGGCACCCTGTTGCAATGATGCCTCAATGGCCATCTGCTAGCAAGCACCCATGGCCCTTTCTGGCCACACACATGGACAGATGTCTCAAGGCCTCATGTAAGGGCTCTTTCACCATGGGGGGCATGCGATGATGTCTCAAGGCCTCATGTAAGGGCTCTTTCACCATGGGGGGCATGCGATGATCTCTCAAGGCCTCATGTAAGGGCTCTTGCACCATGGGGGGCATGCGATGATTCTCTCAAGGCATCATGTAAGGGCTCTTGCACCATGGGGGGCATGAGATTATCTCTCAAGGCATCATGTTACAGAACTTCCCCTTCTTTCCCCTGCAGTCCAAGCTGGCGACAATCCGAAAGGAGCAGCGTCGAACCGGTGGTGGACCTCCACAAGTGGTCACTCTCACGGATCTGGAGGAGAGAGTGCACCAGATTCTTGGAGGACGTCTGTCTGGTCCTGTGACCACTGCATCTGCCGACCCCATTTCTGACAGCGAGGGTAAGACTCTCACCTTTTTCACCTGTTGCCTTCCACTTGGTCCCCCCGCCAGCATGCATCCTCAGTGTGCAGCCATGTCAGAGCCTTGCTGCAATCTGGCATGCCTTTCAGCAAACCTGTCCTTTTGCTAAAGCCACTCTTCCTCCTCCCTACTTTCAGATGAATCAGCACCAACTCGGGCTCAACGCACTGAAGCTGCCAGTGCCAGAGCCACCAGAGGCGAGGAGCAGGAGGACTCCGGACCAGCCGTTGCAGAATCCGGGGAGTGGACACATCTACAGACTGGGGATAGTAGTCCCCTGGAGGGGAGGGGGGGTGCTCTGAGGATGAACCAGTTGCCGGACCAAGCGGCATGCAGCAACGCAAGGGGGATAGGCAAGTTCGGCCACCGTCTCCCCGGAGGGCAAGGCAGGTAGTCATGACTGCTGCACAGAGTGCAGATGAGGTGCGTCACCTGGCTGAAATGAGCAAACAGGCCCGGGTCAGACACATGGAGCTGATGGCTGCAGTGGAGAAGATGCCTGAGTCAATAGATTCATTGGCTAAGAGTATGTTGGACTTCGAGGCAACAATGGAGAGGACTCTCCAGGGCTTTGGGGCAACAATGGAGAGGACTCTCCAGGTCTTCGGGGAAACAATGGACAGGTCTATCCAGGGCTTCGGGGCAACAATGGACAGGACTATCCAGGGCTTTGGCCCAACAATGGAGAGGACAGTCCACGGCTTTGAGTCGGCTATGGAAAGGACTGTTCAGGGCTTTGGACAATCCCTGGAAAGGTCTGTCCAGGGCTTGTCCGAGGCAGTGGAGCGGTCGGCACCTGCCTTGTCCGAAGCAATGGGAAGAACTGTCCAGGGCTTCTCCGAAGCACTGGCACCTGGCACACAGGTCCTCACTGTTGCCACGCAGTCACTTGCTGGGCTCCTCCACACCCAGATTGAGGCAACGCGATCTCTCACTGCAGCCACCCTCTCTGCATCAGTTAGGATCACCCCGGGCCCTTCCAGTCCCATACAAGGCCAGGAATCAGTGGAGCATGCGATTGTGGCGGATGAGCTGAGCCGCTCCCCTCAGATAGCCAGTGTGTCGTCCGACCATGGTGCAGGTGTCCTCTCTCGGCAGGAGACCATTGCACATGCCAGCGCTGGGACGTCTGCATTGCAGCTGCCACCACCTGCAGGGCACACTGCTTCCAGCCATGGTCACATCAAGCATCCTGCGCCCGCACCCTCCAAGCCCAGAGGTCGGCCAGGCCGTACCTCAGGGGCTTCTGCACTTCCACACAGTCAGCAGGCGTCCCCCAGCCTTGAGCCCGCCACTGGGGTCCAATTACGTAGGAGCAGCAGGGAGGGAAGGGGCCGGGCGCGAAAGAGAAGTCGTTCTCCCTCAAGGGGCCAGTTGTAGAGGAAGGTGCTGATACGTTTCTTTGTCCAAATTCAAGGACACCCTCACCTGTTGTTATATTTGCGGAAGGTTTGTTGAGTTTTGCGGCTTTGCCGAAGAGTTCACAGTTATTTAGTAACTTATGGTTTCTGTTGACATTACGTTGTTTTGCTGTAATGAAAGACTTTTGTGCCAATAAACAGAAGTTTCAATGTGGTATGGTGCACGTGACTACTTTCAGTGATGCTGGCATTCAGAGGCCGTCAAACATCCAAAGTGCACATGAGTTAAGACTCTCATCATTCCGCCACAGGGGTCTCGAAACGAGTCCTGATGAGCCTCTGACGTATGGCCCTTCCACTTTCAGCAGCCCTTCCATCTTCATCTTCCTCCTCCTCCTCCTCCTCCGCCTGCTCTTCCTCCTCCTCCTCCTCCTCCTCCACCTGCTCTTCCTCCTCCTCCTCATCCTCCTCCTCCACCTGCTCTTCCTCCTCCTCCTTCTCCTCCTCCTCCACCTGCTCTTCCTCCTCCTCCACCTGCTTTTCCTCCTCCTCCTCCTCCTCCTCATCCTCCGCCTGCTCTTCCTCCCCCTCCTCCTCATCCTCCTCCTCCGCCTGCTCTTCCTCCTCCTCCTCCTCCTCCACCTGCTCTTCCTCCTCCTCCTCCTCCTCCACCTGCTCTTCCTCCTCCTCCTCCACCTGCTCTTCCTCCTCCTCCTCCTCCTCCTCATCCTCCTCCTCCGCCTGCTCTTCCTCCTCCTCCTCATCCTCCTCCTCCGCCTGCTCTTCCTCCTCCTCTTCCTCCACCTGCTCTTCCTCCTCCTCCTCCTCCTCATCCGCCTGCTCTTCCTCCTCCTCCTCCTCCTCCGCCTGCTGTTCCTCCTCCTCCTCCTCCTCATCCTCCTCCTCCGCCTGCTCTTCCTCCTCCTCCTCCTCCTCCACCTGCTCTGCTGGTCGTTGAGGGACAGCTGGAATTGGCTGGGGGCGTCGATTCGCCAAGTTGTGGAGCATGCAGCAGACGACGACGATGTGTCCCACTTGCTGCGGCGAGTACTGCAGGGATCCCCCCGAATGTTCCAGACATCGGAAACGCTTTTTGAGAACACCAATAGTGTGCTGTTTACTGTGCCTGGTCGCCTGATGGCCGCTGCTGATCAGCTCTTCTGGTGGGGTGTCGGCCGCACGGAGTGTTGTCATCAGCCATGGCCAGAGAGGATAGCCCTTGTCCCCAGTAAGCCAGCCTCGTCTTCGAGCCAGCCCCTCAAAAAGGTTACAAACTGAGGTCAACCGCAGGATAAAGGCATCGTGGCTGCACCCTGGGAAATGCGCGGTGACTGCCATGATGATTTGGCGGTGGTCACAGACCAGCTGCATGTTGAGGGAGTGGAGCCCCTTGCGGTTGCGGAAGTCCTAAGGATGATGGCATGGCGCGCTCAAAGCCACGTGTGTGCTGTCAGTCGCCCCCTGCACCATGGGGAAGTCCGCAATAGAAGCGATACCCTGCGCGTGCTCCGCCTGCTTGTGCAGGGTCAGAGGCAAGGTCATGAATTGACGCCTTCGCCTATAAAGGGCATCTGTAACTTGACGGATGCAACAATGGACTGCAACCTGAGCGACATTCGCAATGTCCCCAATGGCTGAGTGAAAGGATGCGTTGGCATAAAAATTGAGGCCATCAGTCCGTTTAGCGATCTTGGACAGAGAGGTTCTGCACCGTTCACGCGGCTGTAGATCCTGACCAAGCAGGTGGCACAGATCAGTAACAATGTCCCTCCAGAATCGGAGCCTTCCCAGACACTGCTCCTCCGACATGTCAAGGCTTGTCACCTGCTGCCTAAAGACCCTCGCAGCATCCCGTCGGATTGGCCGACCTCCATTGCCCCTCCTCCTTCTGGCCAATCCCGACCCTCTCTCCTGCCGTCTCTCTGCCCCTTCACAGTGTTGGGCGATGAGGCCATCGCCCTACAAAGAAGCTCCCATTCCAATGCAAGTTGGTCAAAAGGCTTTTTGGTGTAGTGCTGCAAGTGCTTCGGACAGGTTTGAAGGTCCCAAGTACTGTAAAGCTAAATTCCCAAAACTCCGCTCCACAGTAGCTCGCCAACTCTATCCAGCAGCAATCGCAATGAGCAGGCCAAGTGGCTGAGGATTCTGCACTAGAGCTGTCCCCTTTAAATAGCGCCCCCCTACTCTGAGAAGGGCCTGCTAGCCCTCCCTCGAACTGTCACTAATAGCGCTAGGCGTTAAGGCTCCGGGCGCCACCCAATATGCGCTCAGGCGCTCCTAGAAGGCGTTGCACGCTGAAATGATGTCATGATCTGCTTGCACTCACAGGTGCGTGCAAACACTTAGCGCAGGCACTAAATGTATAGTCAATATCTGAGTTGTCGCTATCTTCATAGCGACCGCCCCAACATAGGGCATCGCCCCAATTCTAGGGCCCCGATTTTCGTGCGGCCGTGGTCCGAAAATCGCGGAAAAAGTGGGTCGGGACCCCCCCCGCCTGATTCCCCGCCCCGTCCGACTTTCGGATTGCCGTTTTTACGCGTCCCGCTTCAGTCCCGCCTGCCGCTGGCGGGACTGGTCGTCAGAGCACTAACAAGCAATTATCTGCTTGTTGAAGTGGATTTTCCCGTGCCGTTGCGACTTTGGGGCTTTCCCCACCTGAAACCCGCCTGCGGGGAACCCCGCCGATGAGAGCTGGCGTGAAAACAGCTGGCTTGCTTGCTTGCAGCAGCAGGTCACTGAGGGCTGAAGATATTTAAAGAGGCAGCATTTGCAGGCTGCAGGACCTTGTTGATCAAGGCTTGGGGGAATTATTTGAAGCCTTAGGAGCAGCTGCAGAAAGTTGGAGCCTCACACACTTCTTCAGTGTGAGCTCCTGGGAAGCCCCTCTCACCACCCTAACTCAGGACCTCCTCAACCGAGGCATCTGCTAGAAGCATGGGAGGCCTTTGGCACCTTCCCTTACTGGCATTGGAGGATCTCCAACAGCAGAGGTGGCAGCAGCAAAACCAGGAACAGCAGGATGATTACCAGGAGCACCAGGCTGCTGCTCACTCACCTGAAGCTGCAAAAGCCAGAAGGGGCCAGCGCTTGGAAGTGGCTTGAGAGCACCTTGCTGCGCTTTAGGGGGCCAGTGGGACCCGTTTCTGCACTGGCAGTCCTACTCAGAAGGACTTCCATGAAGATCTGGTTTCTCTGTTCAACAGATGGCCAATGCTCCTCAAGAGATGTCATTCTCTTATGAGCACTCACCATGTTTTCCGTATGCTGGCGAGTTATCTCCTCCATGGAGGTTGCCAACCTTTCCATGGTGCTGCGTTCATGCGCCAATGACTCCACAAAGGCTCTGCTCATGGTCGCTATGGACTCCTCCATTCGCTCCACACTCGCAGCGACCCTGGAGACAAAACCTGCCAGAGACTCCTGCATCTGTGCATGGAGATCCATCACCTCTTCTCTTGCGGATGGACCCAGAGGCAGAGGGTCGAGATGCAGCGCAGCTGAGCTGAGCTGGCAGAGCCCTGCGCCCTCTGACGAGGACTCTCCACTGCTGTCCCTGTCTCCAGAATCTGCTGAGGCTCACTTGTCAGCTGTGAAACACCAGGTGACAACACTACTCTATGTCCCAAAGGTCCCCCCGAGGTGTGAGTGTCTGCGCTGGTGCTGGGTGCGCTTACCCTCAGAGGTTGGAGCTTCCTCTGAGGAGTCTGGCTGCACAGCCTCTTCCTCCTCCACAGTGAGGACGGGGGCTCTGGATGGTACTGTGGGGGAGTAAAGGAAGGAGTTACAGATGTAATGCCAAGGTTCCTCTGGTGA
This sequence comes from Somniosus microcephalus, assembly GCF_052327205.1. Classification (NCBI taxonomy): domain Eukaryota; kingdom Metazoa; phylum Chordata; class Chondrichthyes; order Squaliformes; family Somniosidae; genus Somniosus; species Somniosus microcephalus. The sequence goes on along the minus strand of NC_140991.1, from coordinate 193,420,962 downwards.
TTCCCAGCGAGTTGGCATCTGCTGACACCTGCATCCATGCAGCATTGGTCTCAGTGGGAGGCCTCTTCCTCCCTGACCTAGGGAAGAGGACCTCCCTGTGGGCCCTAACCCCATCCAATAATGCCTGCAGTGAAGGCTTGTCGAATTTGAAGGCAGCTCGGGGTCTGGCACTGGCCACAGCTGCTGCAGGCTCCTCTGCCATCCTGTATGGTTCGTTTGGAAGCCTTCAGAGGATGCAGTGCTTGCCATGGACCTTGAAAGCACCACGAATGATGACATCATACTGTGGGGATTTCTGACTTGATTTAGACAATTAGCAAGGCTTCCCACATGCTGGGAATTAATTGGCCAATTGAGGGAAAATTGCATGGGGCTGGCTGACACTTTTTTATGTGTGTCAGAAACCCCACATTCGGGGAAGTCCGACCATTTCCCACACAAGCCGAAAATCAGGGCCAAGGTCTCTTTAGGCGCTCAGCGCCGGCGCTACCAACCGAATTTCTAGGCCTGTATCTTTTACTGTTTCTTCTGCTATTTGCTTTGATTTTGTGTCTGACACGGGCAACGCAGCAGTTACCATACTCACATGAACAGCCACGTCTTCTTCAGTAGAGCTCACATGACTCATTGTGGGTGCTCGGGATAGTGCATCTGCTAACACTAGGGGCTAGATTTTCAGTATAGGCAGTTTTGGGGCCCTAACCTTAGCGCCCGCCCGAAGTTAGCGCCCGCCCCAAAGTAGCGCCCCGTTGCCGGAAATTCAGTGGCTTCGCCCTAAGAGGTTGGTGGAGCGCTAAAAGAGGCGTTCCACTACTATCTTTAGGCGCTAAGCCGGCGGTCCAGAGGGATAGCGCCCAGGCGGGGCGCAGCGCGGGTGCGGTCATTTTTGGACTGACAGCAGACCCCGTGGTGCCGACCAGCTCTTAAAGGGGGAAGGGACGAATTGGTTTGCTGCCACGCCCTGCACACTGCAGCCTTGCAAAGAGGCCTCAACACTGCTGCTCAGCCCCAGGGAGTCATGGCAACGCCAGAGAAGGCCCGTCAGCGTGCCCTGCGCTTCTCAGAGGGTGATCTGGACATAATGGTCACAGCTCTGGAGGTGAGGCGCAAGATCTTGTTCCCAGAGAGTGGGAGGAATCCAACCCACCACGACTACACCAAAGCCTGGAAGCAGATCGCCCAGAGGGTGGCGTTCACCGGCGATGCCCCCAGGACCCACAAACAATGTCGTAAAAAATACAACGACCTGACCAGGATTGTCAGGGTGAGTACCCTTTCCAGTCTCCTCCTCATTCTTGCATGTACACCTGACATGATGGGCAAAGGGAGCTGAAAGTCCTATTGGCCAGCCCTCAGCCAGCAGCATTGGGACAGTCATGAGCATCAATTGGCCATTCGGCACTCTACACTCTGGCCAAGCTATTCCACCATGGGAGGCAGTGCACACTACATCAGGGCTTCACTCTGGCCAAGCTATTCCACCATGGGAGGCAGTGCACACTACATCAGGGCTTCACTCTGGCCAAGCTATTCCACCATGGGAGGCAGTGCACACTACATCAGGGCTACACTGCGCACTTACAGCCCGTCCTTTCTCTTGCAGGCTAAAGTAGCCTTTAATCGCCAGGCCCGTGCCAGGGGTGGCCGCGCCAAGCTGCAGAAGCTCACTCGGCTGGAGGAGCACGTGTGTGTGCTCATGGGAGCCCATGTGATCGTCCCCACAGCGTCCGGAGTAGCCGACCCTCCACTGCTCGGCAATGGTAAGGACCTCGCCTTTTGGCCCTCTCGCGTCGCACTGGCCCATCCGAGCTACCTCCTTTGCCACTGTCCCACCAATGCGCTGAATGCCACCAGTCCTAACTCCCTCGCTGACGCCGTCTCCTCACTCTGAAGCTACTCTTGTGCATTCCTGCTTTCAGCTGGTGACGACCAGGACCCTGAAGCTGCCAGTGACAGCACCTCCGAGCAGGAGGAGGAGGAGGAGCAAGCCGGACCATTGGGGGAACAGTCACGACCCGCAGGAGAGGAGGAAATGCTTGACACCTCCTCACTGGACGAGTGCCTGGAGGAACTGTCGCAGGGCAATGCAGCTTCTGGGACCAGTGGCGTCCAGCCACCCAGGAGCCGTGCGCGTGGCCCGCGGCCTTCCCCCCAAAGGGGGGAAGGATCAGAGGGGAGTGCTGCTGATCGGCACACTCGCCGCCACCAACGTGGCAAGGGTCCCCTAGTTCGGCCCCCTCCTCCCCAGCGGGAGACTCGCGACTCCAGTCCGGACACCTTCACCTCGGAGGAGGTGCGGAAGCTGGATAAGATGGCCGAGGATTCGGACCGGCGCCACACGGAGCTCATGAGCGTGGTGGGGCGCATGCCTGAGGCCATCGAGTCGCTGGCGACCAGTGTGCGCGAGTTCGGGGCAGCAACTGCCGCGAGTGGCCGCATGCTGACTGATGCCGTCAAGACCCTGGCGGATGTGATGCGGGCGCACACCAGGACAACAGGGGCACTCACTGCTGCCACACGCGCTGTCTCAGGCAGGCATCGCCAGGGCAGCCGCCGCGCTGGACCATCCCAGCAAGCCGCCCCTCGGCTGATTGTTGCAGATCCTGCAGTGCGGGCCCGGCCGAGTGCCACCGCGCCACAGCACCAACCAGCGCATCCCAGACGCCAGCTGGCCCACATTGCGCCATCCGTCGCCGCCATTCCCCCACTGGGGCGTCAAGGGCAAGCGGCTGCAGCTGATGGTGGCCAGGCTCAGGTGCGCCACTCAGCAGACGGCCCCTCGAGGCCCAAACGCCGTGTAGGCCGCCCCCCCAGCGGCATCTGGCGGAAGGGCATCTGAGCCTCAGGCGCCTTCCCCCAGCCTCGCAGCAGCCACTGGGCAGAGCTTGCGAAGGATCAGCAGGCCGGGCAGGGGAGGCAAAAGGCTGGGCAAGGTCTCGCCCTCGCGGGCCACTCAATAGAGGGTGTGGCCAGCTTTCCTTTTATATGGCGGTGGCCATCTTTATTTTGCCCATGGTTGTGTTGTTGGAGGGCTTATTTTTTGCGTTAGGCCGACGTTGAGGCCCGGTTTGAAGAAATGTGGAGTGACTCCTCCCCAGTTTGTGGGAGTGAGTCGTTTGTTGGGCTTTTTGTGGGGCCCGTTTATTGTTTTTGGGGATTCATGTGGGAAGGGCTTTTCATTTTTGTGTAATAAATAATTATCTTTATTCATGCAGTCTCCATGGTTGTTCTTCTTAGTGTTTGTTGGCTTCGCCGGCTGAGGGCTTGCGGAGCGGCTGCATTCATCTGCCCTCATGGCCCCTGGCCATTCCCTGACAGGGGGCTTAGAAGTACCGTGTAATAAGGTGGCGTCGTGCGGCCCTTGGCCCTGGTCGCTCCCTCCTGGGAACGTACTCCTGCTCCTCCTCCTCCTCCTCCTCATGCTCCTCCTGCTCCTCCTCCTGAGGTGCTGGTCCAACGTCAGGTGGCAGTGCCTGAGTCCTGCGGATAGCCAGGTTGTGTAGCATGCAGCAAACCACCACAAATTGGGAGACCCGGTCCGGCGAATACTGGAGAGCTCCTCCGGAGCGATCAAGGCAGCGGAACCACTGCTTGAGGACCCCAATAGTTTGCTCGATGATGTTGCGGGTGGTTTGATGGCTCTCGTTGTAGGCCTCTTCAGCAGCGGTCCTGGGCGCGCGGAGCGGGGTCATGAGCCAGGTGCACAAAGGATAGCCTTTGTCCCCGAGTAGCCATCCTCTTGGGGGAGGCTGTGCCTGGAACATGTCATGCACAGTACTCTGCCGCAGGATAAAGGCATCGTGGCTGCTGCCTGGGAAGCTGGCATTGACTGCCATGATGCGCTGCTTGTGGTCACACACCAGCTGCACATTCAGAGAATGGTAGCCCTTCCTGTTGCGATACTGCTCGCCATGCTCCAGAGGGGCCCGCAAAGCCACATGCGTACAGTCAATGGCGCCCTGCACCAAGGGGAATTCCCCGAGTCTGGAAAATCCCAATGCGCGCTGATGCTGGCTCTCCAGGGCCATGGGGAAGGAGATGAATTGGCTTCCCCTTCTGAACAGTGCTTCGGTCACCTGGCGGATGCAGCGATGCGCGCCGTACTGGGAGATGTTTGCTATGTCCCCAGCAGCGTATTGGAAGGAGCCGGTGGCATAGAAGTTCAATGCCACCGTCACCTTCACTTCCACCGACAGAGACGTCCTGCACCTGAGCTTTGGCCGCAGATCTCGGCGAAGCAGGTGGCAGATCTCTGCAATCACCTCCTTTCGGAATCGGAGCCTTTTAACACATCGTGCGGCACTCATGTTTAGGTAGGAGCGCTGCTGGCGGTATAGCCTGACTGGGTAAGGCCTACTTGGCCGACGCCTGTAGCCCCCTCTGCCTCTAGCCAGGGCTGCCCCTCTCACAATGCGTCTGCGAGCCCTACGGACATGGAGCTGCAGCTCCGCGTTGGCACCCCATGCAACCCCCATCAAATCCTGGCAAACACTCAAATTTCCAAAAGGCCACTTGCAGCGCTCTGGCCTGAGTCCAAAAATACCTGAGCTCTTGCTGCTGGAAACCAGTTAGCTATCCTCCTTGTTGTGTCTCCAGAAATGCGTTGCACAAGAGTGTTTTCTGAAAAAAGGCTGGCCTTTATACTGGAGAGCACGTCCCCTTTAATTTGCGCCCCCCGGGGCCCGCGCTGGTTGTGTTGCGTTCATTTTTCCAAACGCTCCGGCCGCCAGCCGCACAATGGGGCTGTCCGACTGAAGTTTGGAATCGGGGCGGCCAAAGGGCGTTGCACGAGGATGTGACGTCATTTTCTGCGCGCGCATCCGGCCGGGTGCTAAACTTTGCGCCGGCGCTAACGGGCAACTTAATTTGGGGCGGGGCGCAAACTGCGCTGCGCACGGGCGCTACACGCATAGCGCCCGAAAATCACTTCTCTTAAGGCGCTAACTGCTGGCGCTAGCAACTGAAAACCTAGCCCTAGGTATTTGCCTGGTGTGTAGATCAGTTCAAAGTCATATCTTTGCAGCTTCATCATGAGTCGTTGAATCCTTGGAGACATCTCATTCAGATTTTTTTTAATGATGGCAACCAGTGGGCTGTGGTCTGTCTCAACTGTGAAGGTGGGAAGTCCATATATGTAGCCATGAAACTTTTCTAGTCCGACTACCAAGCCTAGGCATTCGTTTTCAATCTGGGCGTATCGACACTCAGAATCAGTCATAGACCTCATAGACCTGGAGGCATAGGCAACAGGCTTCCAATCTTCACCCTCTGCTTGTAGCAAGACCGCGCCTAGGCCATCTTTTGATGCATCCGTTGACACTTTGATTCTCTTTGTTGGGTCAAAGAAAGTGAGTACAGGTGTGGTTGTCAGCACTGTTTTGAGTTTCATCCACTCTTGTTCATGTCTTTCTGTCCATGCGAACTCATTTGTTTTATGTAGCAGGTCTCGCAGACAGGCTGTCTTGGCTGACAAGTTGGGAATGAACTTTCCAATGAAGTTTATCATCCCCATGATGCGTAGCACTCCTTTTTTGTCAGTGGGTCGGGGCATTTTGAGTATGGCGTTTACTTTTTCCATATCTGGCTCTATTCCTTTACCAGATAGATTATCTCCTAGGAAAGTGACTTCCTGGACGCCAAACTGACACTTGGCTTTGTTGAGCTTCAGTCCATTCCGGCGTATGCTCTGTAGCACTTTAGTCAGTCTCTCATTGTGTTCTTTCAATGTGGAGCCCCAGATGATGATGTCATCAACATAGACCCGAACTCCTTCCAGGCCTTCAATTATGTGTTCCATCGCTCTATGAAAGATTTCAGATGCAGATATTATCCCGAAAGGCATTCTGAGGAAACAATACCTGCCAAATGGTGTGTTGAAGGTATGGTATTTGGTGCTCTTTTCATCCAGTTTTAGTTGCCAAAATCCTTGTGAGGCATCGAGCTTTGTAAAGTATCTGGCACCTGACATTTCACTGGTGATTTCTTCTCGCTTGGGAATCTGGTAGTGTTCACGTTTTATGTTTGCATTTAAGTCCTTTGGATCCATGCATATTCTTAGATCATTGTTCTTTTTCTTCACACATACCATAGAGTTAACCCAGTCTGTTGGCTCTTCGACTTTCCTGATGACTCCTAGTGTGGTCATTCTGTCCAGTTCTTTCTTGAGCCGGTCACGCAGGGGTGCTGGAACTCTTCGTGGAGCATGTACCACTGGCTGAGCATCCTCCTTTAGCTGGATCTTGTAAGTGAATGGTAGAACTCCAAATCCTTTGAACACATCCTGGAAATTATTTACTACAGAATCCACCGAGTCATCTGGTCTGTTTATGGCACAGTTTATACGGTATACTATCTTGACCAGTTCTAAGTCCTCACAAGCTTTGTCACCCAGTAGTAAATCAAGTCCTTCAGCCACAACAGAAAACATGAGATGATGCACTTTGTCTTTGACTGTCACTTTAAGTCTGCATACACCTAAGCTATCTATTTTCTGTCCATTATAGTCCTTCAGTAGTACTGACTTTTTCTGTATTTTGGGCTTTTCTTTCATGTTTTTAATGTCACTCATGCTGATTAAGTTTGCTTTTGCCCCAGTGTCCAGTTTCAATGTAACTAATGCTCCATTTATCTGCAGTGGGATCATCCATTTGTCCTCTTTAACTGCATTAATTTTATGTTCAGCATTGTCCATATCTGAGGGCTGCACACTTTCTGTATCATTTTTGACATTGTCACATGACACCATTCGTACAAAAAATGTCTCACTTAAATCAGTGTCCTCAATCACATTGACTTGGACTTGTTGCCCTTTCTTTGTTTTTACTTTTGAAAAGCATTGTTTGGCAAAGTGATTCTTTCCATGACATTTTGTGCACATTTTTCCAAACGCTGGGCATTGTTTTAACTGGTGTTTGTAACCACAGCGTTTACAATTAAAAATTTCATCCTCCGATTGCTTTTCATTTCTGTTCTGCCCATGTTTCTTCCCTTTGTAGGACACAGCACCGACAGCAGTACTTACTACAATCGCATCATTATTGATTTTACTGAAAGTCTTCTCATGCTTTTGAGCAAGCTCGCTGGCTTGGCATATTGTCACAGCACTTTCCAATGTTAGTTCAGTTTCTCTCAACAGACGTTCCCTGACCTTTTTATCATGAATACCAAACACAATTTGTTCACGAATCATGGATGCTTTCAGTTCAGAGAAATTACATGTCTGTGCTTTCAGTTTCTGATCAGTCACAAAGCTATCAAAAGTCTCATTTTGCTGCTGTGTCCTCGAACAGAACACATACCTCTCATAGGTTTCATTCGTTTTGGGAGAACAATGTGTATCAAATTTCTTTAGCACATCGCCTAATTTGTTTCTGTTCTCCTCTGGATTAAATACAAATGTATTAAATACCTCTATTGCCTGTGGGCCTGCAACCGTGAGCAGCAACGCTATTTTCCTTGCGTCTGGCTTCGTACCGAACCCGATGGCAGAAATGTAGAGTTCGAATTGTTGCTTGAAAGTCCGCCAATTGTAGTCGACATTTCCTGTGAAATTCAAAAACTCCGGTGGCTTCAAATTCTCCATGTCGCGTTTCACAATTTTGAGCAGATCTTCACCAATCCTGGTACCATGTTATGTTCATTAATAACTAGACATTCTTATTATGAACAGCTAGCTTCTAGCTAGACATTTATTCAATACACATTCTCTAGGTACAGCATCTGTAGAGATTCAGCATGTGTGCGTCTGTGTGCAGGCTTCCATCTTGACTACTGCCTTGTGGGTAGCCTAGTGCATCGTGGGTAGTGTAGTCTTAAACACATACAACTAAATATACAGCTCTATACAGCTTTACAGCACCATCTAGTGTACCACTCCAGAATGACATGTTATTGATCATTACAAGGTGGACTGGAAATAAAGATTGGCCAGGAAAATAGTAAATGAGCAATGGCAGGCCTTCAAGGCGCAGATGGTTCAGGTTAAACATCAAGCATATTCCCATAAAGAGGAAAGATAGGGCATCCAAAGCTAGAGCTCTGACAAAGGATGGCAAAGGAGCTAGAGGTTCAAATAAAACAGAAAAAGGATATTTATGACAAATGTCAGGTACAGAATACAAGCAAAAACCAGGCAAAATACAGAGAGTGCAGGGGGAATTTGAAAAAGGATAAAAGGGAAAAGAGAGAGTATGAGAAAAGATTAGCAGGTAACATAAAAGGGAACCCCCAAATCTTTTATAAACATATAAAAAGTGAAAGGATAGTTAAAGGAATGGAGCGGCTAATTAGGGACAAAAAATGAAATCTTGTGGAGGCAGAGGACATGACTGAGGAACTGAATGAGTACTTCAGGATTGGAAGCAGTTTAGGATTCAGCAAAGGAGGACAAAGGGATTAATTAAGAGGGGGAAAATAGAGTATGAGAGTAAGCTTGCAGGGAACATAAAAACTGACTGTAAAAGCTTCTATAGATATGTGAAGAGAAAAAGAATGGTGAAGTCAAGCGTAGGTCCCTTGCAGTCAGAATCAGGGGAATTTATAATGGGGAACAAAGAAATGGCTGACCAATTAAATACATACTTTGGTTCTGTCTTTCACAAAGGAGGATACAAATAACCTCCCAGAGATGTCGGGGAACATAGGGACTAATGAGAGGGAGGAACTGAATGAAATCAGTATTTGTAGGGAAATAGTGTTGGGGAAATTGACGGGATTGAAGGCCGATAAATCCCCAGGGCCTGATAATCTACATCCTAGGCTACTTAAGGAAGTGGCCCTAGAAATAGCAGATGCATTGCTGGTCATCTTCCAAAATTCTATAGACTCTGGAACAGTTCCCATGGATTGGAGGGTAGCTAATGTAACCCCACTATTCAAAAAAGGTGGTAGAGAGAAAACGGGGAATTATAGACCGGTAAGCCTGACATCGGTAGTGGGGAAAATGCTAGAGTCCATTATAAAAGATGTAATAGCAGAGCACTTGGAAAACAGTGACAGGTTCGGACAAAGTCAACATGGATTTACAAAAGGTAAATCGTGCTTGAGTAATCTACTGGAATTTTTTGAGGATTTGGACAGACTGGGCGATTGGGCGGATAAATGGCAGATGCACTATAATGTGGACAAGTGCGAAGTTATCCACCTTGGGTGCAGGAACGGGAGGGCAAATTATTATTTAAATGGCAATAGATTGGGAGAGGGGGAAGTACAGAGAGACCTGGGTGTTCTTGTACACCAGTCACTGAAGGCGAGCATGCAGGTGCAACAGGCGGTCAAGAAGGCAAACGGTATGCTGGCCTTCATAGCAAAAGGGTTAGAATACAGGAACAGGGATACCTTGCTGCAGCTGTACAGGGCACTGGTGAGACCACACCTCGAGTACTGTGTACAGTTTTGGTCGCCTCATCTGAGGAAGGATGTTCTTGCCATGGAGGGGGTGCAGCGGCGATTCACCAGGCTGATACCAGGAATGGCGGGAATGACCTATGAGGAGAGACTATGTAGTTTAGGGATGTACACACTGGAGTTTAGAAGATTGAGAGGGGACCTCATAGAAGTGTATAAAATTCTGACAGGTCTAGACAGACTGGATGCAGAAGGAATGTTTCCCTTGGCGGGTGAAAACAGAACTAGAGGACATAATTTAAGGATAAGGGCTAAACCATTTAGGACAGAGATGAGGGGGAATTTCTTCACTCAGAGAGTGGTGAACCTGTGGAACTCATTGCCACAGAGGGCAGTGTACGCCAGCTCATTAAATATATTTAAGAGGGAATTAGATATATTTCTACGGGCAAAAGGGGTTAAGGGTTACGGAGAGAAGGCGGGGACGGGATACTGAATTAAAGGATCAGCCATGATCTCATTAAATGGCGGAGCAGGCACGAAGGGCCGAATGGCCTACTCCTGCTCCTATCTTCTATGTATCTATGTATCTATGTAACTGGTAGAATAGATAAGGGAGAACCAGTGGATGTGGTGTATTTGGACTTTCAGAAGGCTTTCGATAAGGTCCCGCATAAGAGATTACCGTGTAAAGTTAAAGCACATGGGATTGGGGGTAAGGTACTGACTTGGATAGAGAACTGGTTGGCAGACAGGAAGCAAAGAGTTGGAATAAACGGGTCTTTTTCCAAGTGGTAGGCAGTGACTAGTGGGGTACCGCAGAGATCGGTGCTAGGACCCCAGCTATTCAAAATATATATAAATGATCTAGACGAGGGAACTAGATGTAATATCTCCAAGTCTGCAGACGACACAAAGCTGGGTGGGTGTGTGTGCTGTGAGGAGGATGCCGAGAAACTCCAGTATGATTTGGACAGGTTGGGTGATTGGGCAGATGCATGGCAGATGCAGTATAATGTGGGTAAATGCGAGGTTATCCACTTTGGTGGCAAAAACAGGAAGGCAGGTTATTATCTGAACGGCAATGGATTGGGAAAAGGGGAAGTGTAACAAGACCTGGGTGTCCTTGTGCTCCAGTCACTGAAGGTAAGCATGCAGGTGCAGCAGGTGGTTAAGAAGGCAAATGGTGTGTTGGCCTTCGTAGCAAGAGGGTTCGAGTACAGGAGCAAGGTTGTCTTGCTACAGTTGTACAGGGCCTTGGTGAGACCACACCTTGAGTATTGTGTGCAGTTTTGGTCGCCTTATCTGAGGAAGGATGTTCTTGCCATGGAGGGAGTGCAGCGAAGATTCACCAGACTGATACCTGGGATGGCAGGAATGACGTATGAGGAGAGATTGGGTCGATTGGGCTTATATTCGCTGGAGTTTAGAAGAATGAGAGGGGATCTCATTGAAACTTATAAAATTCTAACAGGACTAGACAGACTAGATGCAGGAAGGTGTCCCCGATGGCAAGGGAGTCCAGAACCAGGGTCACAGTCTAAAGATAAGGGGTAAGCCATTTAGGACTGAGATGAGGAGGAATTTCTTCACCCAGAGAGTGGTGAACCTGTGGAATTCTCTACCACAAAAGGCAGTTGAGGCCAATTCATTAAATATATTCAAGAAGGGGTTAGATATATTTCTTAAGGCTAAAGGGATCAAGGGATATGGGGAGAAAGCAGGGACAGGGTACTGAATTTGGATGATCAGCCATGATCTCATTAAATGGCGGAGTAGGCTCGAGGGGCCGAATGGCCTACTCCTGCTCCTATCTTCTATGTTTCTATGTTTCCATCTGTCTTCACAAAAGAAAAGAATGAAGTTAATGTCGCAGTAGAGGAGGGAGGAGTCGAGATATTGGATAGAATAAAAATACTGTAGATAGGAAGGTTAGTATCACTCAAAGTTTACAAGTCACCCGGTCCAGATAGGATGCAGGTTGCTGAGGGAAAGTATGGTGGAGATAGCAGAAGCTGTGACCACAATCTTTCAATCCTCCTTGGATATGGGCGTTGTCCCAGAGGACTGGAGGATTGCAAATGCTACACGCCTGTTCATAAAAGAGGAGAGGGATAATCCTGGTAACTACAGGCCAATTAGTCTAACGTCAGTGGTGGGAAAACTACTAGAGACTATTGTCAAGGACAAAATTAATTCTAACTTGGAGAAGCATGGGTTAATAAGAGACTGCCAGCATGGATTTGTTAAAGGCAAATTGTTTCTGACTAACATGATTGAGTTCTTTGATGAAGTAACAGGGTTGATGAAGGTAGTGCATTAGATATTGTATGTATGGACTTTCAAAAGGCATTTGATAAAGTACCACATAACAGACTTATTCAGAAAATAGAAGCACATGCTATTAAAGGAACACTGGTTGTTTGGATACACAATTGGCTAAGGGATAGGAGGCAGAGAGTAGTGAACGGATGTTTTTCTGACTGGAGTGAAGTATGCAGTGGGGATCCCCAGGAGTTGGTATTAAGACCATTACTTTGGAAAATTGATATGGAACGATTTGTAGGGCCAAATTTTCATTTGCTATGGCTGTCATAATGGCCTCAAAATTGGGTAAATAGCCTTAATAGCCCACTAATACGGATGATGATGCGGCCGGTGCTATTTTGAAAGGGGCCCACCACTGGACGCCCAAAGGGCCTGTTTGTTTCAGGCGGTAGGCCCATTTCAGTGTGCAATTCATGGTCCGAGGACCTCGATTACCATTTTCAGTTGGAAATAGTCTAAGTGTGAACTGTGCACGTTCTGATCATTTCCACAGGCAATAGAGCCAAAGAGGCCCAACCAAGGTAACTATGAAGTTGTTTTTGTGGGGCCTGGAAGTACAAGAGTGCTCCTCCGGGCCTGACAAAAGGTATCCAGGTTACTGCCACCCCATGAACCCCCCACCCCCCCACCGACATGACAGTCCCCCTCTGCAACCTCCCCAAGACCAGGACCACCCGTCCCCCTCCCCCCCACCCACTTATCTGGATAGCAGCCAGATATTGACCAACCATAATCTGGCAAGCTGCATTGGGATGCTGGTTTGGTGCCCCGTAGCTCTCCAGTCCCATTTAAATGTGGCCGGTGCCTGAAAATTGCAGCTGTCTCTTCACCGCGGGTATGGCCAAAAGTCAAAATTGACCCCCATGACATTGTAAAGAAGTTTCTTGGGAAACGTGTCCTCATCACTAACATTAGAATAGCTGAGTTTATTAGCGATGCAGTGTATCAAGGACTCAAGAACCAGTTGGGAAATGATGAACTGTTCTTTTATTGCTGGTCGAAAAACAGGTGATAGTGAATCGGCAGCCCATTTTACACCTTGCCTGATTTTTCTTTTCCACTAAATTCAGTGGAATAAAAAATCCGGTGAGGTATAAAACCTACATAGATGCTTGTCTTCAAAATCTGTGTGGCAGCCATCAAAGAATCACTGCCAACACCTGATAAGATTCTTCAAGCATTCCAGATTTCTTTGTTTCAGAACGAAAGGCTTTTAATGACAAAAAAAATAATTTCTGGAAAATATTTAGTTCTATTTTCATCCTTGCCGGAAGCTTGGAAAAGCTCGAAGAACAGTTTGCTAGTATCAACTTTTTTTGGGAAAAAACTGATGTCCTATTACCCTATTATCTTTAATGACAGCTTAACTGCCAAGAACACATTGATCTTCATAAATTATCAAAGCAACCATGTTTTTTTTCAAAAATTAAATTTACTATACAAATCAAACAAGGTTTTGTGAATGGTTACCATTTAATTAATAGTGTCTACTATTACCTCAAGTCCCATAAATAAAGGAAGTGTAAGGGTAGACATTGCTGCTCGAAAGAAATTTAGACAAGAATGGCACAATGCAAGAGATCCAGCTGACGTTTCTTGCATGGTCACTGACATCACTGAAACCCAGCACAAAGTATGTGAATAAATTGGTTGTACAGGAAATGTAGTGTATGTAACCGTTCCACCTTTAAGAGAACTATTGTATGTAACCGTTCCACCTTTAAGAGAACTATTTTAAGAGTTGCACTACTTTATCTTGGCTGCTGTATACTGTAATACCGGCGGTGACCACACCGGTATATAAGTGCTGTGTAATGATTTACTGGGCAGTTCCGCCCTGACCTTCGAATAGTAAAGTCCTGTTAAAGTTTACTCTTGTGGTCTGTGTATTAATTCTCAATATAACACACAGACTTAACAGTGGCGACGAGTTCGATCTTACCCTGCGGCAGAGATACATCCAAGGCAGTTTAACGGGCGTCGAGAAGAGGCATCCGCCCTCGTCATTCTGCTGAGAGAAGACTCGAGTCTGCAGAGCAAAGGAAGAATTCTGACACGAAGCCTTCCATCAGCAACAGGCAGTGATCGTCCCTTCTATCACGGTGGTGGGTGAGCCGATCAGCGACGAGAAGCAAGTCGGCCACGTTGACTGTGAGTAGGGGAGAAAATAAAAAAAAAACGGAGGATATAAGGGCGGAGAACTCGACCACGGCCGGGGAAAGGAGCCGGACAGAAGTCGGGGCCAGAGGCGCTGAGACTGGGGCAGCGTAGGGCACGGAAGCCGCGGTGAAGGCAAACGCAGCCGGTGTGAGAGACCGGGCTACAAGCGGGAACGCAGCCGGTGTGAGAGACCGGGCTACAAGCGGGAACGCAGCCGGTGTGAGAGACCGGGCTGGGAGACGCAACAGCGTCGAGAGACAGCTCGACCGCGACCGGTGAAAAAGGCCGGGCAGCTACCGAGGCCACGAGACGCAGCGACCGGGATCGTAAGGCGCGGGAGAAAATAAAAAAAAAAACCGCGGAGAACTCAGCCGCAGCCGGGGGGGAAAGGACCGGACTACAAGTGGGGCTGGGAGGCACGCTTGAAAACCGCTGAGGGAGAGACAGAGCCCGAGCGAGCGAGCGAGACCGAGCGAGCGGGAGAGAGAAGAGACCGAGCGAGCGAGGGAGACCGAGCGAGCGAGGGAGAACGAGACCGAGCGAGCGAGGGAGACTGTGCGAGCGAGGGAGACCGAGCGAGTGAGGGAGAACGGGACCGAGCGAGGGAGACCGAGCGAGATTTCTGCCCAGCGGCTTACAGCAGCTTTCCGCAAAGGACCAAGAGCTGGAACTGTCCGCTGCCAACTGGTTGTCCCCAGCGCCCGGTTGCCCCTGTCGGGAAAGGGAACAAGGAACTCAATCAGCTGTTCTCGCGCTTTCAGAACAAACTGAAGCCGGCGCGCAGGCTGCGAACCCCGAAAGCCAGCGGTCGTCGCCCGAGGGCAAAGCTTTACCCCTCCCGCCAGAGGAAGAAATGCGGGAAGCCGCCATTTAGGTGGTGAAGAAGACAAGCGCGGGAAACCGCCATTCTCGGAGGCGGGGAAGAAGATAAGCGCGGGAAACCGCCATTTTTGAAAAAAAAAAAGTTAAAGAAAAATTTCGTTGTTGTTTCTCAAAAAGATTGCGGAGATGCCTAAGCGTGGTAACATCAATGATTTTGATCCCGATGTGGAAGATTGGGCCACGTATGTAGAACGCATAGAGATATATTGTAAGGCAAATAAAATATCAAATGATGATAAAGCACTAACCTTACTAAACTCAATGGGTGCGAAGACATACGGGCTATTGAAGCATCTTCTATCACCAGCTAAACCGGCGGATCAGACTTTCGCTAATATTGTTGCTGTCCTGAAGGATCATTTGAACCCCACACCGCTGATGTTAGCGGAACGATTTAAATTTTATGCGAGAACGCAACTGAAAGAGGAAAGCAACGCGGAGTACTTGCTTGAACTGCGTAGGCTAGCGAAATACTGTCAGTTTGGGGAAAATCTGACAGAGGCACTGAGAGACAAGTTCGTGTGTGGGTTGTCAAAGGAAGGAACACAAAAGCGACTGCTCGAAGAGAATGATCTTACACTTGATAAGGCTGTCTCTATTGCAGCATCGCACGAAGCCACAGCGAGAGGCACGGCGGAAATGCAGCTGAAGGCAGCGGTACTCGGCGTAGATCAAATGGCTTTGGGTACAACGAAATGTTATCATTGTGGAAAGACAACACACGATCAGAACCAATGCTGGTTTAAAAACCAGGAATGTAGAAAATGTGGCAAGCTTGGTCACATAGCTAACGTATGCCGGTCAGGTAAGACCAGCAACAAAAAGTCACCGCAGGAAAAGTGCAGAAAGGTACATAAGGTGGCTGAGAAGAGTTCGGATGAACAGAATTCGGATTCAGACTCCAACAGCCAGGAACTGGGTAGTCTGAGAATTCACAATGTGAGTAAGGAAGCTGACCTACAAACTATCTGTGCTGGGAGTGCTTTGTGCATTGAGTGCTGTTGGAGTTTTGCTAAGTGGGAGAAAAATCATTTAAGTGTATTTTGTGAATTTTAGTGTGTAAGAAGTCAATTATTTGAAGTAAGTTTAATTTTTTAAGGGTTTTTTAAACTCTTGGGCAGTTTAAACAGGAAGTAGAATCCGGGTATAAAAGGGGAGGGGCTAGTGCAGTGCACGGAGTGCTTTGTGCATTGAGTGCTGTTGGAGTTTTGCTAAGTGGGAGAGTTCGGATAAGTGGGAGGTGAGGGTGTGTTTTTTGCTCTGTTTTTTTCCCCACTCCCAGGCTTAGACAGCACTGCAGAGGCAGAGCAGCGAGACGAGTCAACCAAACAGGCTCCACAGACAGTATTCAAGGAGGAGGTTGGTGATCAGCTGGTTGGTTGGTTTTCTTCCTTCTCTTCTCTTTTATACCTTTAAGTTGGTAAGTCCTATTGAATAGTGGTGTGATATTATCATATATATCCGGGCAGGGTCTTCATAACTAATAATAAGAAATTTAATTAATTATATAGAATGGAGCAGGTGATGTGTTACTGTTGCGAGATGTGGGAGCCGGTGAACCCCATTGAGGCTCATGGTGATTACATCTGTGACAAGTGTTTGCTGCTAGAGGAACTCAAGTTCCATGTTATGGAGCTTGAGACCGAGCTTCAGACACTGCGACACATCAGGGAGGGGGAGAAGTTCCTGGACTCTATGTTTCAGGAGATGGTCACACCTATGAAGTTAATTACTGCAGATGTAGTCCGTGGTCAGGGACAGGACGGTGTGACTACGAGTGAGGAAGGTACAGGGATCCAGGATGTAGTGTTGAAGGAGACGCAGCCCTTGTTCTTGTCCAGCAGGATCGAGGTTCTTACTTCCTGTGAGGGCGGGAGCGGGGACTGCAGGGAGGATGAGCAACCTGGCCACAGCACCGTGGTACGGGGGCCATTCAAGTGGAGGGAGTAAAAAGAAATGTTGTAGTGGTAGGGGATAGTATCATTAGGGGGATAGATAGGGTTCTCTGCAGTCAAGAGCGGGAGTCCCGAAGGATGTGTTGCCTGCCTGGTGCCAGAGTTAAGGACATCTCTTCTGGGCTGGAAAGAAACTTGGAGTGGGAGGGGGAGGATCCAGTTGTCGTGGTCCATCTTGGTACAAACGCCGTAGATAGGACAAGGAAGACGGTTCTGTTAAAGGAGTATGAGCAGCTAGGGGTCAAATTAAAAAACAGAACCTCAAGGGTAATAATCTCTGGGTTATTACCTGAGCCACGAGCGAATTTGGCTAGGATAAATAAAATTAAAGAGTTAAATGCGTGGCTCAAAGACTGGTGTGGGAGAAATGGGTTTTGCTTCTTGGGACACTGGCACCAGTACTGGGACAGGAGGGAGCTGTTCTGTTGGGATGGACTCCACTTGGCCAGTGCTGGGACTAGAGTCCTGGCGAATCATATAACTAGGGCTGTAGAGAGGGCTTTAAACTAATTAGTGGGGGGGAGGTTTCTAGAGAGCAAATAATAGAAATGACAACAGAGAAGGTCATAGACTTAGGTAGCTGTGGGGGAATTAAAAAACAGAATGTGTCAGGAAGGGACAGAAGGTATGGAGTAAAAGGTAAAGTACTAAAAAGGGAAAAAACAGGAACTAAGTGTTACAAAACATATTTGAAAGTTCTTTATCTGAATGCACGTAGCATTCATAACAAAATGAATGAGTTAACGGCACAAATAATGACATATGGGTATGATCTTGTGGCCATTACAGAAACATGGCTGCAGGGTGACCATGACTGGGAATTAAACATACCAGGTTATTTAACAATCAGGAAGGACAGGCAGGAAGGGAGAGGAGGTGGGGTGGCTATGTTAATAAAGGAAGGAATCACTATAATACAGAGAAATGATATTGGGTCAAAGGAGCAGGATAGTGAAACAGTTTGGGTGGAGATAAGGAATAATAAGGGGGAAAAAACACTAGTGGGTGTAGTCTATAGGCCTCCGAACAGTTGCAACTCTGTTGGACGGAGTATTAATCAGGAAATAGTTGAGGCTTGTAATAAGGGAACAGCTATAATTATGGGGGATTTTAATTATCATATTAACTGGACAAATCAAATTGGGCAGAGCAGCCTTGAGGATGAGTTCATTGAGTGTATTACGGATGGGTTTCTTGAGCAGTATGTAACTGAACCGACCAGGGGGCAAGCAACCTTAGATTTGGTCCTGTGTAATGAGACAAGATTAATTAAAAATGTCCTAGTAAAGGATCCCCTTGGAATGAGTGACCATAACATGGTTGAGTTCCATATTCAATTAGAGGGTGAGAAGGTTGGATCTCAAACAAGCGTGCTAAGCTTGAATAAAGGAGACTATGAAGGTATGAGAGCGGAATTAATTAGAGTGGACTGGGAAAATAGATTAAAGGGTAAGACGGTACATGACCAGCGGTGTACATTTAAGGAGTTATTTTACAACTTCCAAAAAATATATATTCCACTGAGGAAAAAAGGGTGTAAAAGAAAAGATAGCCATCCGTGGCTAAGTAAAGTAATTAAGGATAGTATCCGACTAAAAACAAGGGCATATAAGGTAGCCAAATCTAGTGGGAGGATGGAAGATTGGGAAGTCTTTAAAAGACAGCAAAAAATAACTAAAAGATTGATTAAGAAAGGGAAGATAGATTATGAAAGTAAATTAGCAAAAAGTATAAAAACAGACAGTAAAAGTTTCTATAGTTATATAAAAAGAAAAAGGATGGCTAAAGTAAATGTTGGTCCCTTAGAGGATGAGACCGGGAAATTAATGGTGGGAAACATGGAGATGGCAAAAACACTGAACAATTATTTTGTATCAGTCTTTACAGTAGAGGACACTAAGAATATCCCAACACTGGACAAACAGGGGGCTCTAGGGGGGGAGGAACTAAATACGATTAAAATCACTAAGGAAGTGGTACTTGGTAAAATAATGGGACTCAAGGCGGATAAATCCCCTGGACCTGATGGCTTGCATCCTAGGGTCTTGAGGGAAGTAGCGGTAGGGATTGTGGATGCATTGGTAATAATTTTCCAAAACTCACTGGACTCAGCAAAGGTCCCGGCAGATTGGAAAACTGCTAATGTAACACCCTTATTTAAAAAGGGTAGTAGGCAGAAGGCTGGAAACTATAGACCTGTTAGCCTAACATCTGTGGTTGGTAAAATGTTAGAGTCCATTATTAAGGAGACAGTAACGGGACATTTGGATAAACATAATTTAATAGGACAAACTCAGCATGGTTTCATGAAGGGGAAGTCATGTTTGACAAATTTGCTTGAGTTTTTTGAGGAAGTAACATACAGGGTGGATAAAGGGGAACCAGTGGACGTAGTGTATTTAGACTTCCAAAAGGCATTTGACAAGGTGCCACACAACAGATTATTGCTCAAGATAAAAAATCACGGGATTGGGGGTAATATTCTGGCGTGGGTGGAGGATTGGCTCTCTAACAGAAAGCAGAGAGTTGGGATAAATGGTTCGTTCTCAGATTGGCAACCAGTAACTAGTGGTGTTCCGCAGGGGTCAGTGCTGGGTCCCCAACACTTTACAATCTATATTAACGATTTGGAGGAGGGGACCGAGTGTAACATATCAAAGTTTGCAGATGATACAAAGATGGGACGGAAAGTAGTGAGTGAGGAGGACATAAAAAACCTGCAAAGGGACATAGACAGGCTAAGTAAGTGGGCAGAGATTTGGCAGATGGAATACAATACTGGAAAGTGTGAGGTTATGCACTTTGGCAGGAAAAATCATAGAGCAAGTTATTATCTTAATGGCAAGAAACTGGAAAGTACTGTAGTACAAAGGGATCTGGGGGTCCTGGTGCACGAAACTCAAAAAGTTAGTATGCAGGTGCAAGTGATTAAGAAGGCCAATGGAATGTTGGCTTTTATTGCTAGGGGGATGGAATATAAAAACAGGGAGGTATTGCTGCAGTTGTACAAGGTATTGGTGAGACCGCACCTGGAATACTGCATACAGTTTTGGTGTCCATACTTAAGAAAAGACATACTTGCTCTCGAGTCAGTACAAAGAAGGTTCACTCGGTTAATCCCGGGGATGAGGGGGTGGTCATATGAGGAGAGGCTGAGTAGATTGGGACTCTACTCATTGGAGTTCAGAAGAATGAGAGGCGATCTTATTGAAACATATAAGATTGTGAAGGGGCTTGATCGGGTGGATGCGGTGAGGATGTTCCCAATGATGGGTGAAACTAGAACTAGGGGGCATAATCTTAAAATAAGGGGCTGCTCATTCAAAACTGAGATGAGGAGAAACGTCTTCACTCAGAGGGTGGTAGGTTTGTGGAATTTGCTGCCCCAGAAAGCTGTGGAAGCTACATCATTAAATAAATTTAAAACAGAAATAGATAGTTTCCTAGAAGTAAAGGGAATTAAGGGTTACGGGGAGCGGGCAGGAAATTGGACATGAGTCTAGGTTCGGAATGGTCATGGCCCTGTGGGTAGTGGAGTGGGCCCAGGGGCCGTGTAGCCTTGTTCTGCTCCTACTGTGTTCTAATTCTGTGTTAGATTTCAGGAGATGGTTTTATTCCTGTTCCTGGCTGGGGTGGAGATCGCCTTTACAGAAGGTAAGTACTGTAGAAAATATAGGGACAGAGTGATCTCCTGGAAGAATTTCGATCGCCTAGATGGGTCGGAGAGGAATTTCCCAGATTTTTTTCTCCCAAATTGGCCATTGGGTCTTTATCTGGTTTTTCGCCTCTCCCGGGAGATCACATGGGTTCGGGTGGATGCAGAGTGATAGAAGATTTGAGGTTAGGATCAGATTATTGAATGGTGGAGCAGGCTCGAGGGGCCGATTGGCCTACTCCTGCTCCTATTTCTTATGTTCTTATGTTCTTATTATCTGGGTCACGCTCAAGATAGCCGGAGTCCAAGTGAAAATGGAATTGGACACAGGATCAGCCCTAACAGTCATAAACCGAAGGGACTACAAGCGGCTATTCTCACATATACCCTTGACAGATACCAAGATTGTATTGCAGACATACACGGGGCAAAGAGTATACCCCATCGGAAAGATAAAAGTCAAGGTGAGACACAAGGGCAAAGAACACCAAGGAATGGACTTATATGTACTACCTGAGGGAGGTCCGCCACTTCTGGGACGGGAGTGGATCAGGAAAATAAATATGGACTGGCACTCCCTAAAAGCAATAAAGAGTGAGAACTCGGTGAAGACAATCAGCTCAGACTCTGGAACTGATGATGGTAAGACCAGCCCATGTGCAAAAGACAAGTCTAAAATGGACTTGCAGACTAATGATGGAAAAATGAAGGAGTGCATAAATGCTTATGCTTCAGAGGAGAACAAAGTATCAGAACAGAATTCCACTGAACAACAACAACATAGTTTGACAAAGAATTCTGAGTCTGTCCAGTCTACAGACATGCACATTTCTGAGGAACACCGGGCTCGAACTCAACTCCATTTCAAACTACAACAGCAATTAGAACAAATGATTCGCCGTTTTGAGCAAGAGATGAATGCAACGAAAAAGTTCTTTGACACAGAGTGGGAGAATCTGGAAAGACAGCAGAAGCAGCTGATGGAGAAAATGGAGCAGGAACACACAAACCGTCTGCGCGAGGAGGCCAAACGAATCAAAGCTGATTCGGTTTCTGAAGGTGCGTGCTCTAATCTGGTGGAGCAAGATGTTCAGCAACTGAAGGCGCTTGTTAGCAGGTTGCAGGCAGAAAAGGCTGATTTGGTTGCCATGAATTCCGAGCTCCTACTGAAGTTGGGTGCAGCATCACCGGACGATTCATTTGTTGAAATTCGAATGGTGGAGGCTGCGGATGATGGCGAATTAAAAGCAGCAAAGGAGCCCCAGTGCAAGGTTACAAACAGCCCTGCAGCCTATACGTCAAAAACACATGACGATGATACTGGGAAACGTCTGATGTCAGAAGAGTTAACGGTCAGCCAACTTCTTCATATGCTGAGGGACAAGACTCTGAAATGGGAAAAACTTGAACACGAGCTTCAATCTTCAAAGGAAAGGGGTTCGGAGCTCTCAAAAATGATTGAAATAGCTGAGGTTGCAACACAGACTGAGAAGATTGCAGCAGAGCAGCCCTTGGATGCCAAGAGTACGCTGACTCACGTCAATGTAGAACAACAGAATGCTGAAACAGCTGCTCCAGTAGAGGGATTGAATAGTCCGATCAATCAATCTCCGAATGAAGTTGAAGTATTGAAATCACAAATGATGTCATTAGTAAAAGACTTGCAGGAAGCCCAGAAAAAGCTGGATGAAGTTGAACACATGAAGAAGTCTCTTCAGGAGAGATGTCTGGATTTGGAACAAAAGCTGGCTAACGTCCAGCTGGGCATGGAGGAAATAGAAGACCCTCTCGCTGGCCTAGCTCAGGACGACACCGAATATTACCACGACCTGTTCTGCCCAGCTTGTGGGGAAATCTTCCAAAGTGCAAAAACCATGAAGAATCACGAAAAGTCTAAGAAACACCGGGAGATGGTGGCGCTAATACGGCAACAGGAGGAAGAGGAGGAGGAACTGTGCATGCAGCTGGGAGTGGAGCCCAGAGAGTCTCCAAGAAGCAGAAAAGGAAAAGACGAAGCAGAAGATGATGACCCATCTGAACCATTATCACCTCTACCAGGTCACGCACGTGGTCCCTCCGAACTGAGTCAAATCAGTTTGGAAGTAGAAAAACTTCCCAAGGTACTCGAGCTTTTAGAAGTCAGCAATGCTGGTTCTGAAGTTACGGAAGTTCAAGCTGGTTCTGAAGCTACGGAAGTTCAAGCTGTTAAGTCCAGTGAAGGACTATTAGATGAGTCACCCCAGCAACAAGAACCTACTACACCATCGAAAACTACTACACCACCGAAGCGTTATCCGGACCGAATCAGGAAGTGCAGGAGGCGCCACCGCAGAGACTGAATCTGTGAACTGTTTTCCGCAGAGACTGAATCTGTGAATTGTTTTCCGCAGAGACTGAATCTGTGAACTGTTTACATGAAGTTGTGTATCTATGTTATGATGTTATGTTTAATGGGGAATATATATATTGTAAGCTAAAAAGGGAGGATTGTAGTGTATGTAACCGTTCCACCTTTAAGAGAACTATTGTATGTAACCGTTCCACCTTTAAGAGAACTATTTTAAGAGTTGCACTACTTTATCTTGGCTGCTGTATACTGTAATACCGGCGGTGACCACACCGGTATATAAGTGCTGTGTAATGATTTATTGGGCAGTTCCGCCCTGACCTTCGAATAGTAAAGTCCTGTTAAAGTTTACTCTTGTGGTCTGTGTATTAATTCTCAATATAACACACAGACTTAACAGGAAACTCTTTGGTATTCAGCACCGATGTGTTGCCGGTTGATCAAAAATTCCGGGTGACGGAGAGGGTTATCTACCGAGGCTATTTTTAACAAAGAAAAATAAAAAAATCAAGAAATGTGCAGTATACAGTAATTGGGTACTCACCTACAGAATGTTGTGTTAAATGGATGGTGGAAGATGCTTGATTAAGTACAGTACTACCAGTTGAGGGTAATGCAATGCAATGACTACCAGCAGCGTGGGAGACACACAGTACCCCTGTAAAATGGCGGATCAGAAGAGACTACCGGCAGCGCGGGAGAGTCAGACTCCTGTTACAGGGGTATTGAGGTTTTCCGACTTCCGACAGCGCCAAGAAGCCAAGTAGTGGCAGTTTGGAGAACTACCCCCACTGACTAACTCGGCCACCGCGGGAGACTTGGACTCGGCAACATTGCCGGATATTGAGGTGTTGTTTTCAGAGTGAGAATTTTGCCGGTTAATAGAGAATTCCGAATATTTAGGTGCCGTTTAAACAAGAGTTTCCTGTACCTTGTTTGAACTTTATCCAGCGAGTTTCGTTGAGTTTGTGGAAGAAGATAGCAGCACAACAGAGGATGGAAATCGATGTTAACTGAGGAAGTGCAGAGGACAGTATTGCAGAAGGAGCTCTGAGACACTTTCTGAATTACTTGTGAGCAGAATAATTCCTTATAACCATGATGTCTAAACTTTTGCAGCTTGGGACTGGATACATGTCAAAGCCATTGAGTGAGCCATGATTGTGCAGAAATGTGAGTCCCATAAACAAAAAGCCAAATATTCTTCGGTCAACTACTAATTGGAAAGCCTAATTGGTAAAGGTCCACAGCATAAAACTGTCAGCAAAAATTGGCATCTTCAGTCAGGATGGTTGTCGTGAGAAAATCACACTACTGCAGTAGGGGACACTCTTTTGAGTTTGCTTAAAGGTTTTTATTGGGGTAGAGTAGAGGATGTTTTACTCTACATCTATCTTTTCTACATGCTACTGCAACTAAAAATGAAAAAGTTCTCCAGCACTTTTATCCCTCATCTACTTATGTACTGAAAACACAAAAAATGTAAAACAGAGATTTCCAGGGAGAGATGGCAGTTCTAAGAGGCACGGAATTGTAGAGAAAGTTAACATTTTCACTGTTTATTATTTTTGAGTGCACATTGGTCATTTCTTGTAATGCTACTCTAGAATTCTTAGTTTTAGTGTCGGGTGTCGGGTTCAACGATGACAGACCCAACATCTGGCAAACTAGCGTGGCGGCGGGTTGACACTGGGTTCCCTACCCGCTGTCAAAAAAAAAATTTCCCACCCGACCTGCCACCAAATGCATCCACTGACCCCCTGAAAAATTCCCCCCTAAGTGTTTTACCACAGGGAAAGAGAGAAAATTGCCAGGTTTGTCACTCCAAGTTGCTCACCTAATCTCTGCTTGCCAATTACAAAATGGCATTGCAGACACTCTAGAGCATATCATCTGCCTACCTTTCTTCATACAGGAAATGTCACTGCAATTTGGGGACCTAAAGAGGGAGCAAAAAAAACAAATAACTTGGTATTCCTGCATGTCAACCTTTTGGACCGTCATGATAAACGTCATACTAGTTGTTCAAGTCATGTGGCACTAATCAAAACGTCATTCAAAATATTAACGTTAGATTCATAGAAATTTACGGCACAGGAGGCCATTCGGCCCATCGTGTCTGTGCCAGCCTAAAAAGAGCTATCCAGCCTAATCCCACTTTCCAGCTCTTGGTCCTTACTCTTGTAGGTTACGGCACTTCAAGTGCGTATCCAAATACTTTTTAAATGCAATGAGGGTTACTGCCTCCACCACCCTTTCAGGCAGTGAGTTCCAGGCACCCACCACCCTCTGGGTGAAAAAAGTTCTCAACTCCCCTCTAATCCTTCTACCAATTGCTTTAAATCTATGCCCCCTGGTTATTGACTTCTCTGCTATGGAAAATAGGTCCTTCCTATCCACTCTATCTAGGCCCCTCATCATTTGATACACCTCAATTAAGTCTCCCCTCAGCCTCCTCTGTTCCAAAGAAAACAACCCCAGCCTATCCAATCTTTACTCATAGCTAAAATTCTCCAGTCCTGGCAACATCCTCATAAATCTCCTCTGTATCCTCTGTAGTGGAATGACATCTTTCCTGTAATGTGGTGACCAGAACTATACGCAGTACTCTAGCTGTGGCCTAACTAGTGTTTTAGATAGTTCAAGCATAACCTCCCTGCGCTTATATTCTATGCCTCGGCTAATAAAGGAAGGTATCCCGTATGCCTTCTTAACCACCTTATCTATCTGTCCTGCTACCTTCAGGGATCTGTGGACATGCACTCCAAGATCCCTCTGTTGTTCTACACTTTTCAGTATCTTACCATTTATTGTGTATTCCCTTGCCTTGTTAGTCCTCCCCAAATACATTACCTCACTCTCCCCCGGATTGAATTCCATTTGCTACTTTTTTGCCCACTTGACCAGTCCACTGATATCTTCCTGCAGTCTACAGCTTTCTTCCTCACTAACAACCAAACGGCCAATTTTTGTATCATTTGCAAACTTCTTAATCATGCCCCCTATGTTTAAGTCTGAATCATTGATATATACCACAAAAAGCAAGGGACTGAGTACTGAGCCCTGTGGAACAGCCTTTCAGGCACAAAACACCTGTTGACCATTACCCTTTGCTTCCTGCCACTGAACCAATTTTGGATCCAACTTGCCACTTTCCCTTGGGCTTTTACTTTTCTGACCAGTCTGCCATGTGGGGCCTTGTCAAAAGCCTTGCTAAAATCTATATAGACTACATCAAATGCACTACCTTCATCAACCCTCCTTGTTACCTCCTCAAAAAATTCAATCAAGTTAGTCAGACACGACCTTCCCTTAACAAATCCATGCTGACTGTCCTTGATTAATCCGTGCCTTTCTAAATGAAGATTAATACTGTCCCTCAGAATTTTTTCCAATAATTATCCCACCACTGAGGTTAGGCTGACTGACCTGTAATTATTCGGTCTATTCTTTTCTCCCTTTTAAACAATAGTACAACGTTAGCAGTCCTCTAGCATAATGGTCAGAGCCTTTGTTATTTCCTTCCTTGCTTCTCTTAACAGCCTGGGATACATTTCATCCGGGCCTGGCGATTTATCTACTTTCAAAGATGCTAAACCCCTTAATATTTCCTCTCTCAGTGTGTTTATCTCATCTAATATTTTACACTCCTCCTCCTCAACTACAATGAAAATACTGTTTTTATATAGCGCCTTTCACGACTACGGGACATCTCAAAGCGCTCTACAGCCAATGAAGTACTTTTTGAAGTGGAGTCACTGTTGTAATGTGGGAAACGCGGCAGCCAATTGTCACACAGCAAGCTCCCACAAACAGCAATGTGATAATGATCAGATAATCTGTTTTTGTTATGTTGGTTGAAGGAGATAAATATTGGGCAGGGCACCAGGGATAACTCCCCTGCTCTTCTTTGAAATAGTGCCATGAGATCTTTAATGTCCACCTGAGAGAGCAGACAGGGCCTCGGTTTAACATCTCATCCGAAAGACGGCACCTCCAGCAGTGCAGCACTCCCTCAGCACTGCACTGGAATTTCAGCCGAGCTTTATGTGCTGAAGTCCCTGGAGTGGGACTTGAACCCACAACCTTCTGACTCAGAGGTGAATGTGCTACCCACTGAGCCACAGCTGACACTACAGTCATCGTCCCTCTCTTTTGTGAAGACAGACGCAAAGTATTCATTAACAACCATACCCACATCTTCTGCCACACCACACAGGTTACCTTTTTAGTCTCGAATAGGCCCTACTCTTTCTTTAGTTATCCTTTTGCTCTTTATGTATTTATAAAACATCTTTGGATTTTCCTTGATTTTACTTGCCAATATTTTTTCATGCCCTCTCTTTGCTTTCCTATTTTCCTTATTAATTTCACCCCTGCACTTTTTATACTCCTCTAGGCTTTCTGCAGTATTTAGCTCTCGGTATCTGACCTAAGCTTCCCTTTTTTGCTTTATCCTACCCTGCATGCCCCTTGACAACCAGGGGGTTCTAGATTTGGGAGTCCCACCCTTTTTCTTTGTGGGAACATATTTGCTCTGAACCCTCACTATCTCCTCATTGAATGCCTCCCACTGCTCTGACACTGACTGACCTTCAAGTAGCTCTTTCTAGTCCACTTTTGCTGAATCACATCTCAGCTTAGTAAAGTTGGCCTTTCCCCAATTGAGAACTTTTACTCCTGGTCTATCTTTGTCTTTTTCCATAACTTCACTAAACCTAACTGAATTATGATCACTACCACCAAAATGCTCTCCCAGTGATACCCCTTCCACCTGCCCAGCTTCATTCCTTAAAGCTAAATCCAGAACCACCCCCTCTTTTGTTGGGTTTGCTACGTATTGGCTAAAGAGTTCCCCTGAATGCATATTAAGAATTCAGTGCCCTCTATGCCTTTTACACTGATTCTATCCCAGTTAATATTAGCGTAGTTAAAATCCCCTACTATTTCTGCCCTATTGTTTTTGCACTTTTCAGAAATTTGCCTACATATTTGCTCTTCTATCTCCCTCCGACTGTTTGGGGGTCTACAGTACACTCCCAGCAGTGTGATTGCCCCTTTTTTGTTCTTCAGTTCAATCCATATGGCCTCATTTGATGATCCTTCTAACATATCATCCTTCCTCACAGCTGTAAATGTTTCTTTAACCAATATTGCAGCACCCCTCCTTTTTTATCCCCTATCTCGTCTGAAAACCCTGTAACCAGGAATGTTGAGCTGCCATTCCTGCCCTTCTTTCAGCCATGTTTCAGTAATAGCTATGATATCATACTTCCACGTGTCTACCTATGCCCTCAGCTCATCTGCCTTATTCACTAGACACTTTGCATTGAAGTATATACCATTAAGCACTGCCAAACTCCTTTGTTTGTTTCCTCTGTCTTCCAAACTCATTTACTAATTTTTTGCCTTCCATTTCCAGCTTTGCTTCTCTCCCTTCTGAATCTATGCTCAGGTACCCATCCCCCGCCAAGCTTGCAAACGCCTCACGAAGATATTGGTTCCGGCCCTGTTGAGGTACAACCCATTTGGCTTGTACAGGTCCCAGCTCCCCCAGAACTGGTCCCAATGCCTCAGGAACCTAAAACCCTCCCTCCTGTACCATCTTTCCAACCATGCATTCATCTGCTCTACCCTCCTATTTCTGTACTTGCTAGATTGCCCTCTCTCAGCCCTGCATTCTGATCCTAGTGCTCAAAACCAGTTACAAATGCCATGGCTAGACATACTGCCAGGTATATCAGCCAAGCAATTTTTCAGTTTCGAGATCTAACGTCACATGCTGGCTTTTTACTGACCAGGGCAGACTTCCTTCCTCCTTCCAAAGGACTTATACAAATTTGGTAAAATAGTGGAAGCTCATGCTTTTATCATAAGGGATGGGATACGAATACATTAAACATTCATCTGCTAATATCATCAGCAGTAATTTCTAGGTTTACATGTTCCATTTGAACATGATACAATCAAGTCATACCATCCAGTTGACTACTTGTTATACTTTCCGTGGTTAGGTGGCATTGCATATCAATAATGGTATTCTGTTTTGTTTGTTTCACTACAAACTTTTCTTGACATTTCAGGACACAAACATATTTAGGTGGTACATGCTAATTATTCCATTTCTTTTTCTCCCCATTCGTCAGTGCTTGAAGTATGTGGTGCACTGTTAAGGGGCTGGAGGGAATAGTAATGCTCTGCCTGAGGCACCGCCACAGGCATTCTCTTCATTTTCAGATGCCACATCCAGCTTTGACTACCATATAATAGTTCACTGTGAGTGGAGTACAACCACTGCATACTGGTGTTGCATAATTTATTGGGAAGACTACGTTCATAAACCTTTGTGCATTGACAAGCCTTGATATACTGGCGAAAGCTCAGGGAAAGGCAGTAAGGGTGATTCAGAATATAAGGCCACAGTTTAAGAAAATGAACTCAGAACTGAATTTGTTTTCAATACATAATGGATAATTGGGAGCAACAGCTTTCAAGTTTTAAAATAACAAAAGATATAGGCAATGTAGATGTAAGCAGATTGTTTAACTTAGACTGTCGTTGCAGTACTACAGCAAGTGTACAAAACTAGCAAGTTTAAAAATAGACTAGAGACCACAACAACTTGTTCTCTACAGTAGTGCATATGTAAAAACATATCTTAGCAAAAGCACTTAGATCAATTAAATTCTTTAAAGAACTGGATAAATATGCTTCAGAATGAGATTGAAAGTTAAGTGGTCAAGTACTATGCAGAATGCAATAGCTCATGCGCTACTAGGATATGCTGAGTATTTATGGAGTGAAACTGGTCAGAGTTGTAAGTGTAGGATGTTCTGCTTTCCCGGCTGGCCTCCCACCTTGCACCTTCCATAAACTTAAGCTCATCCAAAACTCTGCTGCCTATATCCTAACGTGCACCAAGTTCCATTCATCCTTCAGCCCTGTGTTCGCTGACCTACAGTGGCTCCCGGTCCGGCAATGCCTCGATTTTAAAATGTTCATTCTTGTTTTCAAATCACTTCATATCTCTGTAACCTTGTTCAGCCCTACAACACTCTGAGATCTCTGCGCTCCTCCAATTCTGGCTCATGTGGATCCCAATTTTTATCGCTCCATCATTGGCAACCGTGTCTTCAGCTGTCCAGTCCCTGAGCTCTGGAATTCTCTCCTTGAACCTCTCTGCCTCTCTACCTCTCTTTCCTCCTTTAAGATGCTCCTTAAAACCTACCACTGTGAGGGTGCCGGTCAGTTCCTTCAGTAACCCCTAGATGGCACCTTCACTGGTTGGTTTCCCTTTGTTAATTGTTACTTGTTTCTCCTGTTTATTACTTAACTGCCTTTCATCTGGTTTATTGGTTTCACCTGTTTTTGCTTGTGGTTTCTTCCCTCTGGGCGCAGTCTCGACTAGGTGCTCAGTCTCGACAAGCCTGTTGCCTATGTGGTAGCTTGCCTTGACAAGCCGGTTGCCTTAGTGGTTGCTTGTCTTGAGCTCCTATGTCTATAACTGTTTATCTGTGTTATGTTTCTGCTTGTATTTAAGTCTGTGGTTCTTCCCTTTGTTCTCGGTCTTGACAAGGTGCTGACAAGTTGTTCAGTCTTGATAAGGTGCTCAGTTTGGACAAGCGTGTTGCCCTGTGGTAGCTTGTCTTGAGCTCTGTATTGACAAGCCGGTTGCCTATGTGGTAGCTTGTCTCGAGCTCAGTCTGGACAAGTCAGTTGCCTCATGGAAGCTTGTCTTGAGTCCCTATCTTGACTAGCCGTTTGGTAGCTTGTCTTGAGCTCTTATGTGTTTTACGGTTTTCCCTGTGTGAATCTAGTAAAGTACCTTAAAGGCTGCATACCTGCTTCTCGCCTCGTCTGTCTGCACTTGGGTCCAGAACCTACCTTGCCCGGACAGCACAGCCCCATATCTACACGGCCCCGTGACTCCAACCCTGACAACCACTTTGACCAAGCTTTTGTTCATCTGTCCTAATATCTCCTTATGTGGCTTAGTGTCAAATTTTGTTTGATAATCGGTCCTGTGAAGCGCCATGGACATTTTATTATGTTAAAGGCGCTATATAAATGCAAGTTGTTGTGGTTGTGGTAAGGTTGAATGAATATTTCCGAATTTTACTTGACTGTCTTTGGGTGGGGGGGAGGTCAATGAAAAAAAATCAAGGTGTTTTAGCACTGTGTTTTAGTGTCTGTGGAAATGAATGGGTTCTACAAAGTTTGTAATAGGGCAAGTTGTAGAGGGAGCATGTTTAATGGACCATATGGCCATTTCTTATTCCATACTTCTCGATTTTATTTAATGAGGAAATAATCTAATTTTTTTGTTAACTCAAGTTTCCATGATGTTAGTACCATTCATTTTCTTATCTTTTTCTTGTCCATACTGAAATATGCTACTGAATAAAATATCACTTTTGTTGCTGGAAATCTAAAACACAAACCTAAAAGAGTGGAAATACACAGCAGGTCATTCAGGATCTGTCTTTTTTTCTTTTCTGTTTACAAATGCTGACTGACCTGCTTTGTATTTCCAGCATTTTCTGTTTTTATTTCTACTAAGGTATGTGCATTTTGCAATAAATTTTAATTTTTACTGCAATAGTCTAGTATTTTGAGTGACATTAACCAACAAGACCGCTACATGGTCTATCTCTTCTATGTGAACTAATAATGATTGTTCTTTCAGTCAGAATAATGTGATGTCCAAATGTTGCTTGTGTTCAGGATAAAACCACAATGAAGCAAGACTAATTTAGGTCACATTCTAAGGAGCAGATTGTTGAGATTCCTTTATACAGTAGTATCTGCAATTTAAAACAAATGAGTATCCTCTTAGTGCATTCCTCTCGTCAGATCGTTTCCAATAAAGATATTATAAAGTCCAACCATTCATTGTGTGGGATTTTACGGTTTATGCCCAGCATAACAAATGATAAATCATTCCAGAAACAGGTAATTGTTTTTTTTCTGTCAGCTCACAAAAGTATTTTAACAGTTTTACAGTTCTTTTCAGTTAAAAAATAACTACAGTTACAGCTGTGACATATTAGTAATTTTACAATTAGTTAATTAGGTTTGTAAGCATAGTCTTTGTCTACAAAGCAAAATATGTACAAAATTAGATTGTTTCTGTGAAAATGATATTCAACATTGTGAAGCAAACTGTTGTAGTATATTGATATTATTAGTGGTGAAAGTCAAATGTTAGAATTGCAATAAACTAATGATATTATTGCAGGGAATATAGTAACGTAGAGGAAAATGGATGTCTTTGCAAAGCAGTTCAGGGTTCAGTGATGTTGTAAATCACAAGAGTGAGCCTTGAACAATTTATGAGCATCATCTAAGCTCTTAAATTAATTACAGCCCAAAATTCACAGACACCAGTTGTCATTTATACTAAACATAATAAAGGATTTAAAAAAAAACTAATCTGGGATTAAAGTTACACAGCCTCTGACATCCCTACAGCGTCTCACCCAAATAGCCATTGTTCATGTGTGAGCCTAGGTATAAATGTCAGAAAGCTATTGTACCAGACCTGGTCTGGCCTGTATGCAACTCCAGTCTCACATCAATGTGCTCAACACTTAACTGCCCTCTGAAATGGCCTGGTAAGCCTCTCAGTTGTATCAAACCACTAGAAAGAAAAGCAAGAATCAAACCGGACAGGCCATTCAACTACGATCTAGGCATTGGATCAGAACACGACCATGGCACACCTGGCCCAGTCGACCCTGCAAAGTCCTCCTCACTAACAGCTCGGCACTCGTGCCAAATTTGGGAGAGCTGTTCCACAGACTAGTCAAGCAATAGCCTGACATAGTCATATTTACGGAATCATGCCTCTTTTGTAAAGGTGCTCTTTTCTGGAGGTGGGCCTTGGGTGGTGGGGAAGGAAACAGGGCATTTTGGAAAAAAAAATATTCCCACAGTTATTTTCATGTGGTGGAGAAGGGAAGCAGTCGTTACTGTAGTCTTTTCGCAGCTGGAGTTAAGGTAAATTGGGCTGGTATTTTCTAGGGGCAGGGATTCAGCGATAGGCTTCCATGTGACTACCTGAAAATGGGCAGTAATCTGAAGGAAAATTCAGGCCTCAGTGTCTAGGCTCACATGAAGATTGCCACTTGGGTGAGATAATGATACACAGGTCATTAATGGTAGCCATTTAAAAAGCAGAAGGACCTTTATTTAATCTAAAGGCATACAATACAAAAGGAAGGAGGTCATAGAGTCATAGCAGCACAGAAGGAGGCCATTCGGCCCATCGAGTCCGTGCCGGCTCTCTGTGGAGCGATCCAGTCAGTCCCATTCCCCCACTCTATCCCCGTAGCCCTGCAAGTTTATTTCCCTCAAGTGCCTATCCAGTCTCCCCTTTAAAACATTGAGGGCAGGGTTTTCATTGTGCCGTGGAGTCGGCATTGGAGGCGTGCAGGGGGTTAAAATCCCGAAATCGGGGGTCCCGACACCATCCCGCCCCCAACCCGCCTCCATGCCAGTTTCAAAGGAGGCAGGTACCCGCCCCGCACTGGGACCCGCCTACCCGAGGCGGGAAGGGATTATTGCCAATTAACTGCCTGCTAACAGGTAGTTAACAGGCAGTTTTTAGCCCAATCCCTATTTTGAAGGTTGAAGTGTGGGATTCCCGACGGCTCCAAACCACGCCAAGTTAGAGGAGTCGGGTTGAAGGACTTGGAGGGATCGAGATGTCAGTGTTCAGGTGAGTGATGTGTGCATGAGTGCAAAGGTAAGTGTGTTTGGTGTGTCTAAAGTGATTAAAGAAGTGTAAATTACCTTTTCAGCCTTCCTTCCTTTAGGACCCGGGAGTCTGTCATCTCACCGGCACAGAAAGCAGAATGGCTGCGAACTGTCAAAAGTGACAGCCTGCAGCTTTCTGTGCAGGAGAGATTTCTAACTGAGTCTGTGGAGAAGGACTCAGGTTAGAAGTAAGACTGTCAGTGTTTGACAGCTTCAAACAGCTGTGAAATGCTGATATTTCATCTGTCAAAATCTCTTGACAGATGAAATTTCAGTCTGTGACGTCACCTGTTGCCGGGTGGCTCTTAATTGACCTGCTGAGCCCGCTGGGTGGGCTCAACAAGGTCAATCAAGTTAAAATCGCATGGATTGGCCACATCTTGATGGAGGCGGGACTACAACCCCGAAAGTTGTAGTCCCACCTCCAACCCGACTCCTGAGTTAAATTCCTGCTCTGAGTGTCTGCGCTTCCACCACTTCCGTCGGCAGTGAGTTCCAAGTCCTCACCACTCGCTGCGTAAAAAAGTTTTTCCTCACGTCCCCCCTGTATCTCTTGCCCAAAACCTTAAATCTGTGTCCCCTAGTGCTTGTACCATCAACTAGTGGGAACAGTCTTTCCCCATCTAGACTATCCAAACCTGTCATAATCTTGTACTCCTCGATCAAATCACCCCTCAACCTCCTTTGTTCCAATGAAAATAAATCCAGCTTATCCAACCTGTCCTTGTAGCTAAGATCCCCCATCCCTGGAACCATTCTGGTAAATCTCCTCTGCACCCTCTGAAGGGCCTTCACATCCTTCCAAAAGTGTGGTGACCAGAACTGGATGCAATACTCCAGTTGTGGCCTAACCAGTACTTTATAAAGGTTCAGCATAACTTCTCTACTTTTGTACTCAATAACTCTATTTATGAAACCCAAGATCCCATATGCTTTGCTAACCACTCTCTCAATATGTCCTGCCACCTTCAGGGACCTATGCACATTAACTCCCAGGTCCCTCTGTCCCTGCACACTATTTAAAACTCTCCCTGTTCCTTCTGCCAAAATGCATCACCTCATACTTCTCTGTATTAAATTCCATCTGCCACTTGTCTGCCCATTCTGCTAGCCTTTCTATGTCCTACTACAGTCGATTGGTATCGTCCTCACTGTTTGTCACACCCCCAAGTTTGGTGTCATCAGCAAATTTAGAAATTCTACTCTGTATTCCAATATCCAGGTCATTTATATATATAATATCACAAAAAGCAGTGGCCCCAGCACTGACCCTTGGGGAACACCACTGTCTGCCATACTCCAGTCTGAAAAACAGCCATTTACCACAACTCGCTGTTTTCTATCCTTAAGCCAATTCCTTATCCAAGCTGCCACTCCCACCTATTCCATGAGCCTCAATTTTGTTAACCAGCCTTCTAGGTGGTATTTTGTCAAACGTCTTCCTAAAATCCATGTAGACAACATCCATTGCATTCCCTTCATCAAACCCCCTTGTTACTTCATCAAAAAATTCAATTAGATTAGTCAAACACAATCTGCCTTTTACAAATCCGTGTTGACTCTCCTTAATTAGCTTAAACCTCTCCAAGTGCCTGTTAATTTTTTCCTTGATTATTGTTACAAAACCTTTACCCACCACTGATGTTAAACTGACCGGCCTGTAGTTACTAGGTTTGTCCTTATACCCTTTCTTAAACAGTGGTGTCACATTTGCCACTTTCCAATCCTCAGGCACCACCTCTGCATCTAGGAAAGATTGGAAAATTATGGCAAGCCCTTCCGCTATCTCCTCCCCCAATTCCCTTAGCAACCTGGGATGCAAGCCATCTGGACCAGGCGACTTATCCACTCTAAGCATACCCAGCCTTTCTAGAACATCCTGTCTATCAATTTTCACCCCTACCATTGCTTCTACCTTTTCCACTTCTACCGATATTTTGTCAGCATCCACCTCCTTAGTAAACACCAATACAAAGTACTCATTGAGTATTCTAGCCTTGCCCTGCACCTCTAAGCATATATCACCTTCTTTATTCCTAATAGGCCCCACCCTTCCTCTTACTACCGGTAGAAGATTTTTGGGTTCCCTTTTATGTTAACTGCCATTCTACTCTCATATTTTCTCTTTGCCAATCTTATTTTCATCATCACTTCCTCCCTCAACTTATTTGATATGGTTCTCCCTTGAAGAATTCATCTGACATGCATCATACACCCTCTTTTTTTGTTTAATCATCTTCTCTATCTCCCTTGTCATCCAAGGAGCCCTTGCTTTGTCTCCCTTACCTTCCCTCTTGTTGGAATGTACCTAGTCTGTACTTGGAACATCTCCTCCTTAAAGATCACCCATTGTTCCATTACAGCTTTTCCTGTCAGTCTTTGGTTCCATTTTACCCTGGCTAGATCCTTTCGCATCCCATTGAGGTTAGCCCTATTCCAGTTTAGAAGTTCCACTCTAGGTTGTTCCTTGCTCCTCTCCATTGCTAATCTAAATCTTATGATATAATGATCACTCGTACCCAAGTGTTCTCCCACAGTCACTTGGTCGACCTGGCCCACGTCATTCTCCAGCATCAGATCCAGCAATGCCGCCTTTCTAGTTGAAAGGTCAAGGAAATTTTCCTGAACACATTTCAGAAATTCCTCCCCCTACTTTCCGTTTACCCTAGCATTATCCCAATCAATACTTGGGTAATTAGCATTTGTAATAAGGTGGATGAATTAGCTGCGCAAATAGATGTAAATGGATATGGTATAATTGGGATTACGGAGACATGGCTCCAGGATGACCAAGTCTGGGAATTCAACATCCAGGGGTATTCAATATTCAGGAAGGACAGGAAAAAAGGAAAAGGAGGTGGGGTAGCATTGCTGGCTAAAGAGGAGATTAACACAATAGTAAGGAAGGATATTAGCTCTGATGATGCGGAATCTGTATGGGTAGAGCTGAGAAATACCAAGGGGCAGAAAACGTTAGTGGGAGTTGTATACAGACCCCCAAAGAGTAATGCTGAGTTTGGGGATGGCATTAAATGGGAAATTAGAGACCCATGAAATAAGGGCACAGCAGTTATCATGGGTGACTTTAATCTACATATAGATTGGGCTAACCAAATTAGTAACAATACTGTGGAGGAAGAATTCCTAGAGTTTATACAGGATGGTTTCCTGGACCAATATGTCGAGGAACCAACTAGATATCAGGCCATCTTAGACTGGGTATTATGTAATGAGAAAGGATTAATTAGCAATGTTGTTGTGCGAGGCCCCTTGGGGAGGAGCGATCATAATATGATAGAATTCGTCATTAAAATGGAGAGTGAAGTAGTTGACTCAGAGACTAGGGTCCTGAATTAAAATAAAGGAAACTACGATGGTATTAGGCATGAGCTGGCTAGGATGGATTGGGGAACGTTACTTAAAGGGTTTAAGTTTAACCATGGCTAACAAGGGAAATTAGGGATAGCATAAGATCCAAGGAGAGGACATATAATTTGGCCAGAAAAAGCAGCAAACCTGAGGATTGGGACCAGTTTAGGATTCAGCAAAGGAGGACAAAGGGATTAATTAAGAGGGGGAAAATAGATTATGAGAGTAAGCTTGCAGGGAACATAAAAACTGACTGTAAAATCTTGTATAGATATGTGAAGAGAAAAAGATTGGTGAAGACAAGCGTAGGTCCCTTGCAGTCAGAATCAGGGGAATTTATAATGGGGAACAAAGACATGGCAGACCAATTAAATACATAACAGGAAACTCTCTTTTAACCGGCACCTAAATGTCCGGAAATCTCTCTTAACCGGCAAAATTCAGGAGTAGGTTCAGGTAAGTTTTACTATATATTCGTGGCCGTGTAACCGGGGTTCCTGGATCTGTGGCCATGTAACCAGCGTTCCTGCACCTGTGGCCATGCAACAGGGACTCCTGGATCTGTGGCCATGTAACCGGGACTCCTGTACAAGTGCCGTGTAACCGGGGCTCCTGCACCTGTGGCCGTGTACGGGGCTCTCGTACCTTGGTAAGTATACCTCTCTGTAATCCGGAATTTTTGATCAACCGGCACCACGCCGGTCCCGTTGGTGCCGAATAAAAAAGAGTTTCCTGCACTTTGGTTCTGTCTTCACAAAGGAGGACACAAACAACCGCCCAGAGATGTCGGTGAACATAGGGTCTAATGAGAGGGAGGAATTGAATGAAATCAATATTTGTAGGGAAATGGTGTTAGGGAAATTGACGGGATTGAAGGCTGATAAATCCCCAGGGCCTGATAATCTACATCCTAGGGTACTTAAGGAAGTGGCCCTAGAAATAGCAGATGCATTGCTGGTCATCTTCCAAAATTCTATAGACTCTGGAACAGTTCCCATGGATTGGAGGATAGCTAATGTAACCCCACTATTTAAAAAAGGTGGTAGAGAGAAAACGGGGAATTATAGACTGGTAAGTCTGACATCGGTAGTGGGGAAAATGCTAGAGTCCATTATAAAAGATGTAATAGAAGAGTACTTGGAAAATGGTGACAGGATCGGACAAAGTCAACATGGAGTTACAAAAGGTAAATCGTGCTTGACTAATCTACTGGAATTTTTTGAGGATGTAACTGGTAGAATAGATAAGGGAGAACCAGAGGATGTGGTGTATTTGGACTTTCAGAAGGCTTTCGATAAGGTCCCGCATAAGAGATTACCGTGCAAAGTTAAAGCACACGGGATTGGGGGTAAGGTACTGTCTTGGATAGAGAACTGGTTGGCAGACAGGAAGCAAAGAGTTGGAATAAACGGGTCTTTTTCCGGGTGGCAGGCAGTGACTAGTGGGATACCGCAGGGATCGGTGCTAGGACCCCAGCTATTCACTATATATATAAATGATCTAGACGAGGGAACTAGATGCAATATCTCCAAGTTTGCAGATGACACAAAGCTGGGTGGGCGTGTGTGCTGTGAGGAGGATGCAGAGAAACTCCAGTATGATATAGACAGGGCAGATGCATGACAAATGCAGTATAATATGGATAAATGCGAGGTTATCCACTTCGGTGGCAAATACAGGAAGACAGATTATTATCTGAATGGCAATAGATTGGGAAAAGGGGAAGTGCAACGAGACCTGGGTGTCCTTGTGCTCCAGTCGCTGAAGGTAAGCATGCAGGTGCAGCAGGTGGTTAAGAAGGCAAATGGTATGTTGGCCTTCATAGCGAGAGGATTCGAGTACAGGAGCAAGGATGTCTTGCTGCAGTTGTACAGGGCCTTGGTGAGACCACACCTTGAGTATTGTGTGCAGTTTTGGTCACCTTATCTGAGGAAGGATGTTCTTGCCATGGAGAGAGTGCAGCGAAGATTCACCAGACTGATACCTGGGATGGCAGGAATGACGTATGAGGAGAGATTGGGTCGATTAGGCTTATATTCGCTAGACATTGGAAGAATGAGAGGGGATCTCATTGAAACTTATAAAATTCTAACAGGACTAGACAGACTAGATGCAGGAAGGATGTTCCCGATGGCGGGGAGTCCAGAACCAGGGATCACAGTCTAAGGATAAGGGGTAAGCCATTTAGGACTGAGATGAGGAGGAATTTCTTCACCCAGAGAGTGGTGAACCTGTGGAATTCTCTGCCACAGAAGCAGTTGAGGCTAATTCATTAAATATATTCAAGAAGGAGTTAGATATATTTCTTAAGGCTAAAGGGATCAAGGGATATGGGGAGAAAGCAGGGACAGGGTACTGAATTTGGATGATCAGCCATGATCTCATTAAATGGCGGAGCAGGCTCATGAGATGGGGAAGTGATAATGTAGTTAGAGAAGGATGGGTGGAGGTGCAAGCTAAGTTGATGTGAGTAAGGATGTGCAGGAGTAGGGTATGGAAGGCAGAGTGATGGGGATGCGATAAGTGGCACAGCAGGATGAGGTTGAGTGTGGCTTTGCAGTAATGTTTTGTGATCTACTAAGATCATTGAAAGGTTGGTGCCACTGATGCCAGGGACCCCTGATGACATCCCTGCTCGTGTCCTCCTGTGTAATGTGCAACCAGACTGCACTGATCTCCTGGGGAGGTCTCTTCCACCCATGGGAAGGGAAGAGAATCTCCCTGCGTGAGCCTGGGTGCAGACATGCACCTCTGTGCAATGCTTGTCAGTGTTTGCAGCACCTCAATGCTGTAGAACACCGACAGCAGAACTGTCAAAATCAATGTGGCCATGGTCCCTTTAAGGAAACCAGCTGATGGTGCGTCATCAAATGACATCATCAGACCCACTTCCTATTAATTGTCCGGGAACCCCGCAGGGCGGGCTTAATAAGGCCAATCTACGGAAAATCTTTTTCGAGAGAGTGGCTGCAGACGGGTGTGGGAAGGAAACTGCCAACCAGCTCTCCCGCCACAATCCCACCTCCGCAGGGAAAATCTAGCCCAGATTCTTTCCACTGGTCGGTAAGATGGTAACAAGAGGGCACAAATTTAATATAATTACAAAAAATTAAAAGATTAGAAAAAAAATCTTCTACACAGAGGGTGGTTAGGATGTGGAATTCTCTCCAACAAACTGTTGTTGAGGTCCATCAATGCTTTTAAAAGGGAATTAGTTTCTTGAAAAAGTCAAATATTAAAGGGCATTGGAAGCAAGCAGAAGAGTGGAATTAGACAAACTGACTTGTGGAGAAAACACTGGCACAGGCTTGATGGGCCAAATGGCTGTAATACTATGGGGTCGATTTTAACTCAGGTGCGGGCAATTGTCGGGTTCCCTGAATTTCGTGATTCCCACATGAATCTAAATGGATGTGTGAGATTGATGCAATTTTAACTCAATTGGCCAATTGATTTCCAACATGTGGGAAGCCGTTGCAAATGGGATTTTCATGACTGCAAATCCCCTTCGATGATGTCATCATTGCTGCTGCATTTAAGGTCCACAGCAAGCCTTGCTTCCTCTGCAGGCTTCCAAGCTTTCCCCTTATGATGGCACAGGAGCCTGCAGGAACAATGGCCAGCGGGAGGGCAAGAGCTGCACCTAAAGTTGATGAGGCATCACTGCAGGCATTGTTGGATGGGGCTAGGGCCCACAGGGAGGTCCTGTTCCCTTCTTCAGGGAGGGAGAGGCCTCCCAGTCAGACCAAGGCTGTGTGGCTACAGGTGGTTGGGGAAGTCAACTCCTTGGGGCTCACGCGGCGCACCTGGATGCAGTGCAGGAAAAGATTCCATGACCTTCATCGCACTGGAAAAGTAAGTATGAAGTTTCCATCACCCTCAATTTGATCCCCATTGCCTTTCCTCACCAGCACTCAGCTTTAGCAATCTCTTCCTCCACATCCCACTTGACAGGGAGGAAGCGGCCTCCCACTCAGACCAAGGCAGTGTAGATGCAGGTGGCTGAGGAGGTCAACTCCTTGGGACTCACCCGCAGAACCTGGATACATTGCAGGAAAAGATTTCATGACCTTCAGCGCACTGGAAAAGTGAGTATGAATTTCCCATCACCCATTGCCTTTCCTCACCAGCACTCAGCTTTAGCAATCTCTTCCTCCACATCCCACTTGACACTGACATCCATGCACCCTTAGCCATTCCCTCTCTCTCTATGCTCACATTCACCTAACTATTTGACCATGCAGCCCTCACACTCCCTCTCACTCTGATGCTTTGAACAAAACTGACAACACACAGGGAGGGCCCTTGGTCTTGCAACCTCACTCCATCTTTGTCTCCTTCTAAGTGTCTATGCTATGCAATCTCTACACTCACTCCTTCATTCTCACTCAACCTCCACTTGTGTCCCACATTGCAGGAGAAGAGAGCTCACAACAGGAGAGAGCAAGCCAGGACAGGAGGAGGGCCACCCTCATTAGCCCAGCTCACCCCCGGGGAGGAAGCCGTCCTGGAGATTGTCGGGGCTGATACAGATGCGGAAGTTGGGGAAGGACAGACAGGTGCATCCCCGCAAGCTGGTGACAGAATAGTTTTCCATCTCTCTCATTGACATTGCATGAGTCACTGATAATGATTCTGAAGCTACATCATATGGACTTATGATCATCTGCAAAATGCAATGTGCATGTAGCCTTGGCATCACATCTCTAACTTTTTCCTTGACTCCCCCACAGGACCATCGAGAGCCCCCGTCCCCAGTGTGCAGGAGGAAGAGCCTGAGATTCCAGACTCCTCAGAGGAATCTGCAACCTCTGAGTGCGCAGCGTGAGCAGAAATAAGCCCACCCAGCACCAGCACAGACACTCACACCTCGGGGGGAGCTTCGGGACATAGAGTAGTGTTGTCACCTGGTGTACCACAGCTCACAAGTGAGCATCAGCAGATTGTGGAGACAGGGACAGCAGTGGAGAGTCCTCGTCGGAGGGCGCAGGACTCTGCCAGCTCGGCTCAGCTGCATGTTGACCCTCTGCCTCTGGGTCCATCCATTGAATCAGAGGTGATGGAACTCCACGCACAGATGCAGGAGTCTCTGGCAGGTTTTGTGTCCAGGGTCGCTGCGAGTGTGGAGCGAATGGAGGAGTCCATAGCGAACATGGGCAGAGCCTTTGTGGAGTCAGTGGCGCATGAACGCATGAACACGGAAAGGATGGCTACCTACGTGGAAATGATTGCTGCCTCCGTGGTAAGGCTGGCTATGGTAGAGGAGAAGAGGACTACGGCCATGGAGGAGGTTAGTTACCAGGGTATGGAAAACATGGTGAGTGTTCAGAATGGAATTACATCTCTTGAGGAGCGATGGGCATCTATTGAACAGAGAAACCAGACCTTCATGGAAGTCCTTCTGAGTAGGACTGCCATTGCAGATACGGGTCCCCATGGCCTCCCTGATGTGCAGCAAGGTGCTCTCAAGCCACTTGCAGGCACTGAGGGGGACCTGACCCATGTGAGGGAGGTTGGTGGCAGACCTCAAGGAAGTGGGGGCTCCTCTCCAAGCGCTCACACTTCCATGCCACTGCAGAGCCCTCGGTCAGAGCCCCGCTGGAGTCCACACCCAACGGAGATAGAGGTCTCAACCCCTGCACAGCCGCAGGAGCAGCAGACTGCTGACGAGCCCTCACAGGCTCACCACCCCAGCGGACGCCCGCCAAAGGTGTCAAGACAGGAGCAGCAGGAAAGTGAGCAAGGGACCTCCACATCTGCTGAAGCCACAGGGGAACCACTACGTAGGAGCATGCGTAAGAGGAAAATAAAGCGCAAGTAGTCACAAGGGTAGTCACTTGGTGAAATGTTGTGTATATTGTAGAAATGCCATCAGTTGGTTCTTGTGCATAAAAATTCTGTTGGCAACTGTTGCAGTTCTGGCGTGTGTCATTTCGCGAATGGGGCTTTCACATTGAGGGCTTAGGATTACTTGCAGTTGTCAGGATGCTGGTCAAATAGCTAGGAATCCGCAGGGTTTGGCCATTGTCGATGTTCAGGTAAGAAGCTGCGAGGCAAAAGAGTTTGATTTACTAGGTTAAGCACGGTGGCATAGTGGTTAGCACTGTTGCCTCACAGCGCCAGGGACCCGGGTTCGAATCCGGCCTCGGGTGACTGTCTGTGTGGAGTTTGCACATTCTCCCCGTGTTTGTGTGGGTTTCCTCCGGGTGCTCCAGTTTCCTCCCACAGTCCAAAGATGTGCAGGTTAGGTTGATTGGCTATGATAAAATTGACCCTTAGTGCTAGGGGGATTAAATACGTGGGGTTACAGGGATAGGGTGGGATATGTGTTGGTGTAGGGATTACGGGGATCGGGTGGGATATGTGTCGGTGCAGGCTCGATGGGCCGAAATGGCCTCTATCTGCACTGTGGGGTTTCTGTGAATCTGTGAAAGCAAATCTGGCCAGGATGAGTGCGTTCCTTGCATCCCAGGCAGCAATGTTCTTGCGTAATGCTGCCGCTGGTTGATGGGCCTCTGCAGGATGCTCGTTTTCGCCCTCCTCCTCCTCCTCATCATCATTATCATCATCTGAGGAGGGTATGTGAGGAGCCACTTGGTCCTCAGGAATCTGCAAGCCACGACGCTGTGCCATGTTGTGAAGTGCACAGCAAACCACGACGATTCTGTAGACCCTGGCTGCTGAGTACTGTAGGGCTCCACCTGATCTATCCAGGCATCTGAAGCGCATCTTCAGCAAGCCGATGGTTTGCTCGATTATGGATCTGGTGCCAATGTGGCTGGAGTTGTAGCGCTCCTCAGCTTCGTTGGCTGGCCTCCTCAACGGCGTCATTAGCCAAGTCTTCAGGGGATAGCCCTTGTCTCCCAGTAACCATCCGTGAAGTTGGTCTTGTGGCCTGAATAGTGGAGGCACACTAGACTGGCGCAGTATGAAGGAGTCATGGCAACTGCCAGGGTACTTGGCACAAACATGCAAGATCTCCTTCTTGTGGTCACACACCAGCTGAACGTTAAGGGAGTGGAAGCCCTTGCGGTTGACAAAGATACCTGGATTGCGATGGGGTGCCCTTAGGGGCACATGTGTGCAGTCAATGACGCCCTGCACCCTTGGAACGTCTGCCAGATGAGCTAATCCAACAGCTCGTACCGTCACATTTGCGCGATCCCTGGTGAAATGGATGTGATTGTGCGCGAGGGCAAAGAGGGCATCGGTTACCTGCATGATGCA
Source organism: Somniosus microcephalus (assembly GCF_052327205.1). NCBI lineage: Eukaryota > Metazoa > Chordata > Chondrichthyes > Squaliformes > Somniosidae > Somniosus > Somniosus microcephalus. The sequence continues at coordinate 193,376,936 of NC_140991.1, read as the reverse complement.
AGTGTGCGTGGCTGACTGGGAGATGCCGCTGATGTCTGCTGATGATCCCTGGAATGAGCCTGAGGCAAAAAAGTTGAGTGCGGTGGTGACTTTGATGGCCACTGGTAAGGAGTGTCCACCTGGTCCTCTGGGCAGCAGGTCTTGCTGTATCATTGCGCAGATGTCAGTCACTACCTGTCGCGAAAGTCAGAGCCACCTTTGGCTCTGCTGCTCAGTCATGTTGAGGTAGCTGACCCTGTGTCTGTAGACCCTGTTTGGGGGGTATCTCCTGCACCGACGGGCTTCCGTGCACTGGCCCCTTCTGGCCTGTGCTGCCTCAGGTGGGTGAGCAGCAGCCTGTCACTCCTGCTGCTGCTGTTGCTGGTGCTGCTGTTGTTCCTGGTTCTGCTGCTGCCACGCCTGGTGCTCGAACTCCTCTGATGCCAAGAAGGGAAGGAGAAAAATGGCTCCCATGCTTCTGGCATATGCCTCCGCTGAGGAAGCGCTGAGTGAGGGTGGCGAGAGGGGTTTCCCAGGAGTTCACACTGGAGATGTGTGTGAGGCTCCAACCTTCCACAGGTGTGGTTAAGCCTGGTAAAAGTTGCCCCAGGCCTGAAACAACAAAGTCCTTCCACCTGCAAATGATGGCTGATCAAATCTCCTCTTTAATGGTTGACCTGCAGCTGATAGTCAGCAATCCAATAGTGCTCCCCACCAGGCGTGTTTTACGTGGGAAAAGGGTTAAAAATGCAAGGGCCTGTTAAAATGGCATTATAAAGGCCAATTATTGCTGATTAAGGCCCTTGCCTTAAAGACCAGTCCCGCCTGTTGGAGGCAAGACTGATTCGGGACCATCAGACACGCCTGGGTTAAAATGGCTTGGGGTCAGGAACCAAGCGGGGGGGATCCTGCCCGCCAGTTTTAGCGATTTTAACCCCCCGCACGCCTCAAAGCCCGCCTCACGGCTCAGTTAAAATTGACCCCTATGATTCTGTGGACAGATGCTGGCTGCTGTGGATCTGTACCTCTGCATGAGTTAGCCCATCTGGGAAGAAAAGTAAACAAAACTGTCAAGAAAAAAAAAATCCAATATAATATTGGTTACAAAAAGAAGTAAAATCCTGGAATCCTACAGGTTAATGTTTTGGGTTGAAACTCTTCTTTAGGGTTTGTGATGTAATGATATAAACATCAATTTAAACGATTAATTTTGAATCTTAAAACTGGATGGTTTAGAAATCCCTAACAAAATGCAAGTATATTGGTACTGGTCTTGTAATAGAACAACAAATAAAAATGCTTTAGCAGATTTACTTATAATCCTAACCAGGTATAGATCCAATTAACATTTCAATTGTTAATCAACATCAAAAATGTTGAACATTTTATAGCGTGCATAAAATTCCATTTTCATGGTCACAGCTTAAGCAAAATTGCTTTTTCACTGCATATTCAAATTTATCTTTCTATCAGATAATTCCATGAAAAAGAACTGTTGACATTTATACAGTATAATAATTGAAATGCAAGTGGAATAGAGTCATTTATTAGCACTGTATATTCTGTCCTGCAATTGCTAGTAAAAAGCTAGCAAGTCCAGCCTTTCCTTACGGTGCCCCTTATAATCAATAAGCACATTATTAGTTACTACTGTATACCACGTGTAACAATAATTCAAGTCCAGTAAAAGTGGAAACTAAAATAAACTAAAAAATCTTTGTTCAAAAATTCAATTTGAAGCCAAACTTTAAAAGAATATAAAAGAGGTAATTGCTAACAGACAATGGAGCATAGGAGCAGGAGTAGGTCATTCAGCCCCTCGAGCCTGTTCCGTCATTCAATTAGATCATGGCTGCTCTGCAGCTTAACTCCATCTACCCGCCTTGGTTCCATATCCCTTAATACCCTTGGCTAGCAAAAATCTATCAATCTCAGTTTTGAAAGTTTCAATTTCAACAGCTTTTTGGGAGAGAGAGTTCTAGATTTCCACCACCCTTTGTGTGAAGAAGTTCTTTCTGACATCATCCCTGAACTACCTACCTCTAATTTTAATGTTATGCCTCCTTGTTCTGGACTCTCCCAGCAGAGGAAATAGTTTCTCTCTGCAACTTTCTGCTCCCATCTACACTAGTTACTGTGCCACCTAACTTAGTGTCGTCAGCAACTTGGAAATATGGCTCTCTATGCCTTCATCTAAGTCATTTATAAATATAGTGAAAAGCTGAGGCCCCAGTATAGATCCCTGGGGGACACCACTAGTCACATCCTGCCAATTGGAATACATACCCATTATCCCTACCTTCTGTCTCCTACCTCCTAACCAATTCCCTACCCATGTCAAAAGGTTGTCTCCAATTCCATGTGCTTCCATTTTTCCTAATAGTTGCTTATGTAGAACCTTATTGCACACCTTCTGGAGGCCCATATAAATATCATCCAAAGGCATTCCCTTATTTACCACGTTAGTGACCTCCTCAAAAAATTCAACTAGGCTAGTTAGACCCTTCTTAAATAGTGGAGTGTTGTGAATCAGCAATCAAGTGTTTTAAATGCTCTGCAGACATTTTTATGACAAGATCAATTCTATTTCCACAGAGTTAAGAAAAATGCCTCCTGTCACTACACAAAGGAAGAGTTCATTGAAACAACTTAAGAGCCTATAATGACTAACCACCATTGCTGCCAATATAAAATGTGGCACTTAGAGTAAAACCGTAAGCTAGTGAATCCTGTACAAAAATCACTAAAGGCTGGTGCAGAGGTACAAAAAGTAATGCAAAGAGAGAAACTATTTATCTCAAGGGGATTGGAATACAAAGTGAGGAAGTTATGTTTCAGTTGTACAGAGCCTTGGTCAGACCCCACCTGGAGTAATGTGTTCAGTTTTGGGCATTGAACCTCAGGAAGGATATATTGGCCTTGAAAGGGGTACAGCGCAGATTCACCAGAATTATACCAGGGCTTAAAGGGTTATGTTATGAGGACAGGTTGCATAAACTTGGTTTGTATTCCTTTGTTTAAAAAGTTGAGGGATGATCTAATTGAGGTGTTTGAAATTATAAAGAGATTCAATAGGGTAGGTATAGACAAACTATTTCCTTTGGTGGGGAAATCTAGAACAAGGGGGCATAATCTTAAAGTTTAGCTAGGCCATTTAAGATTGAAATCAGGAAGCAATTTTTCACACAAAGGGCAGTGGAAATCTGGAACACATTCCCCATGAAGTTTCTGGGTCAATTGACATTTTCAAGACTGAGAGCAATAGATTCTTGTTAGCTAGGGGTATCAAGGGATCTGGAGAAAAGGCGGGTAAATGAAGTTGAAGTATAGATCAGCCATGATCTAATAGAATGGCGGAATGGGCTTCAGGGGCTGAATGGTCTACTCCTGCTCCCTCTTTTGCTTACAAATTAGCAGAGAATAGTTAGTTGCATTTTGCCCAATTCTCCGCTCCATTCTTCTTTAAAACCATGGATATCTATACAGTGGCATACCTGCCTGTATAAAACCCTAACCCGGTGGCGGGTCGCAGGCTTGCTGCTGGTTCCATACAGGCCTCCGACATGACTTTCCCCTGATTGGGCTTGTTAAGTCCGCCCAGCAAGTTTCCCGGCCAAGTGAAGGAAGCGGGTCTGATTACGGCATTTGATGACGCGTCATCAGATGCTGCAAACACTGACAAGCTCTGCACAGAGGTAAACGACTGCATCCAGGCTCTCCCATGACTCCCTCCATATGCTTATGGAGGGAGTCACAGCACACAGGGAGGTTCTCTTCCCTTCCAATGGGTGGCAGAGACGTCCCCAGGAGATCAACGCAGCCTGGTTACACATTGCACAGGGGGGCACAAGCAGGGATGTCATCAGGAGGACCTGGCTGCAGTGGCGCAAACCTTTCAATGATCTCAGTAGATCACAAAACGTTACTGCAAAGCCACACTCAACCTCATCCTGCTGTGCCACTTATCGCATCCCCATCACTCTGCCTTCCATACCCTACTCTTGCACATCCTTACTCACACCAACTTACCTTGCACCTCCACCCATCCTTCTCTATCTACATTATCACTTCCCCATCTCACGAGCCACCCCTCACACTCACCCTCATCCTACTGCAAGCATACCAGCTAACAACATACAAGGGTAGGCACTTGTTAGGTTTAGCCAATGTTCATGTGAAGTTTCTGGTAATGTGTTGTCATACAGTGAAATCTATATTTTCAACACTTCACCTTATTGGACAGATTTGTGTGCACCTTTGGAAGAGGCTTAGTGAGTTGCAGTGATGGTGAGACATAACAGTACCCCCCGCATTGCTGATGAGTGTGAAAGGAATGGCTTGGACATTGTAGGGATGCTTTATGTTGTTGGTGTGGGGTGGTGCCAACCTGGCGCATCATGTGGCAGCCAGGATTAACAGCGTCAAGTGAAGTAAATCTGGCCCTGTTGAGGTGTCCCGGGCAGCAATGTGGTCGGGTACTGAAGCCCTCTGTCCTGTGCAGCATCAGGTGATTGCGGAGAAGATTTGTGCGGTTGTTGGTGCTGCTGGTGTGCCTGGTGATGCTGGTGTTGTGGCTAATTTTGAGGACCAAGGTGAGAGAGTATAAACTGTAACCATGCTGATGGAATAGATGGCAGGTGAAGTTGAGATGACGAAAGCAATCTGTCAATGGTGAGAGAGGTTGTTCCAGTGAGGTGACACTGGATAGAGAGTTTTCTCCAAACACTTGCAACCTGCATAAAGCTCAATCTGTCTTCCAAATGCAGTAAGCAACAGCTTCTGAGCTTGGAAAGTGAACAGCTATGAGGTGGGAGCTTTTGTAGCACATTTCAAGCTGTCAAGTAATGAGATGATTCCATGGCCATTTAACTCCCGCCCAGCTTAAAAGATGTGATCCCCAAGCAGTGTGGATCCTGTGGATGAGCTGTTAAATTCTAAAGGTGAGCTCAACATTGTTGTTAATCAGCTGTTAACAAGGTCATAATGACCTGAATTGCCTCCCCCTGTCACTGCATGTCGGGTCTGCTCAGCGCTGATAGACCCGACATTTAGTAAAGGCGTGTGGCGGTTGGTTGTAAGCGAGGTCCCGACCCGCTGTAAAAAAAACATTTTCCCACCCGTCCCACCACCGATCCTGCCCGCTGACCCCCACAGAAAATTCCCCCTTTGTGTTCATGCAGCCTAGTCACTCCAGCACAACACAAATGACCATTGTTGGTAAATACAATAGCCTATGGACTGTTACCAAAATGAGGCCTCAACTAAATACTTGGTCAGTTTTTTTTATATTAAGTTTATAAGTTTATATGAAGAAAATCTCTTGAGTTGGTGATAAGAATTAGCTTACTGAACTTAAAATTTAACTTACAAAATTAATGTGCACAGCTGTTTTATCCTACTGATAAATCTCTGCTTTTGTTTTTGTTTTTTGTATTTACCTGGTGAGGAGCACTTATCAATAGATAATCTTTTGAGCAGATTAGTTTCAGTTGACTTTGGCGAGGTCAATATTGCAGAAGAATATTTCTAGAACTGTGAAATATCTCCACTCAGCACATTTTCTTATTGTCAAACAGAGCTCAAACATTTAATGATTTTCAAAATATAGTCCAAACATATCTCTAAAATAGCAGAATTTTTTCCATAGATCTGGTTAATAGCAATATATAGTACATTTAAATATAATTTAAACTTGAGGTAAAAACTGATTGAAAGTCTTCTTTTGACGTTAATAAAAAAATTCTACTTATAGCTTGCACTAATTACAACTGTTGGACATATCCCAGTTAGAATGGGTGAAGTATGGATTGCGCCTGGAACTCAGGAAAATTCAGAACCCACTACTTGCACATAGGCAATGACCAACTGTCAAGAAAATGAAAGAGTGACTACAAACGACCAGTGCCCTACAAGGCCCACCATCATATTTGAAAGGGTCTTGATGCCTTCTTACCCAGCCAAGTCTCGAGGGGTATCATTACATTATACTGATCCCCTCAAAAAGAGCAATTTTGCCAATGTGTGCACAACATACTTTAGTGTATCAATGTATACTTCTAAGTACCACGTGACAACCTGTACAGTGTCTTCATAAAATATATGTAGGTAATTTTTCACATTATGGTTGCATTAAAAAAAAACATTAGGTTAATAGTCAGGATTGCGTGCTTTCTAATACAGTTAGAGAGCTAATAACAGAATCATTATTTCATATAATAAATATGCAGAGGATTTTCTGGTAACTTAGATTAACTGTTAAAATCATGGAACATGTTAGATTATATATAAATCATGATTTGCCACAGCTACTTAAATTTGTGAACTACGGTTATGTACAGGTTATTGGAGAAAACCATTTGTAGCTGTAGAATCATGCTGTAAAATTCTGTGACTAACAATACTGAATTCTATGGGGGCTAAATTGGGCCATGTAGCGCCTGTTTTTTTAGGCACTACACGACTACATAAGGATTGAAAATGGGGTCCGAGATGTGCGCACACACTTCCGACGGGATGTACACAGGACGGCATCCTGGTAAAGGGGTTTGCTCGCGTGCACCTAATGCCCACTGGCAACACGTTGAGCAGTGAGATGATGATGCAAATCAGTGTGCAACTCTGATTGGACATCAGAGCTGCCATTTTCGAACTCCATACTCCAGCCAACGCCATGTTTTAACCTCGCACAGCAAGAACATGATGCTAAACGGAATGAAGGACCCCCCACCAGCACTATTTAAAGGGATCATGAATTACATACAGGTTAGTTGCTGGATTATTTTTTCAGGCTGCTGGTGCATGTTTTTGGAGCTTTCCTATATTACATAGTTACACAGTACTTACAGCACAGAAACAGGCCATTCGGCCCAACAGGTCCATGCTGGTGTTTATGCTCCACATGAACCTTCTCCCACCCTTCTTCATCTAACCCCATCAATGTATCCTTCCATTCCTTTCTCCCTCATGTGTTTATCTAGCTTCCCCTTAAATGTTAGTCGCCTCAACTACTCCTTGTGGTAGTGAGTTCCACATTCTAACACCCTCTTGGTAAAGGTGTTTCTCCTGAATTCCCTATTGTATTTATTAGTGACTACCTTATGTTTATGGCCCCTAGTTCCGGTCTCCCCCGCAAGTGGAAACATCTTCTCTACGTCTACATTCAAACCCTTTCATAATCTTAAAGGCTGCTATCAGGTCACCCCTCAGTCTTCCCTTTCTTAGAGAAAAGAGCCCCAGCCTGTTCAATCTTTCCTGATAGGTATAACCTCTCAGTTCTGGTGTCATTCTTGTAAATCTTTTTTGCACCTTCTCCAGTGCCTCTGTATCATTTTTATAATATGGAGACCAGAACAGTTCACATTACTCCAAGTGCGATCTATCTAAGGATAGAATCATAGAATCAAAGTTCTATACAAGTTTAACATAACTTCTCTGCTTTTCAATTCTACCCCTCTAGAAATGAACCTCAGAGCTTCGTTTGCTTTTTATGGTCTTATTAACCAGTACATGGCCTCCTTATTCTTCTTTCCAAAATGTACCACCTTACATTTATCTATATTGAAGTTAATTTGCCAATTACACGCCCATTCTGTAAGTTTATTAATGTCTTCCTGTATTTTGTCACAGTCTTTCTCTGCATTAACAACTCCACCAATTTGGTGCCATCTGCAAATTTTGAAATTGTACTTCCGATTCCCGAGTCCAAATTGTTTATATAAATAGTGAACAACAGTGGTACCAGCACCGATCCTTGTGGAACACCGATTCCCACCTTTTCCCAGTCTGAGTTCCTACTTTTAACTCCTACTCTCTGTTTTCTATTTTGTAGCCAGCTTGCGATCCATTCTGTTACTTGTGCCCTGACTCCATGTTCTGATCTTACATGTTCTACTATACCGTATTTTATCGAAGGGCTTTGCGGAATCCAAATATATTGGCCCGGATTTTCCGTTCCCCATGATGGAGTACACACAGCGTACGCCGTCGTAAGTCTTATAAAAGGCCCCGCAAGTTCCGTATTTTGGCATGTGCTGTGCATGTGTGAAAACCCGGAACTAGTGATCTCCAACCCAACCCAAAAATCACTTTTGCTGGTGCATGTAATGTATATACCTTTAAGGGGGGAACTATCTTTTACAGCTCATGTATACTGCAGTACCGGCAGTGACCACACCTGTATATAGTACTGAGTAGTAATCTGTACAGATCAGTTCCAGTGTGAACCACGTTGAGTAAACACCTGTTGTACTGTTCTCCTGCAGTCTGTGTCTTATTATACACAGACACAACATTGGCGACAAGGCAAGTTCGAACCTACCTGCAACTCTGCATCACCTCCCGGGGATTCGTTCCTGGAGATCAGTGGATTGGAGGTCAAGGCCAGAGACTCGGGCGTCGACCACGGGCAACCGCCCAGTCATCCAGCAGAGACTCGAGAATTGCGGGGGAGGCTGTCGAGAGCCAGGCTTGGCTTTCCAGTTGAGGTGGTCCAGCGAAACGGGCTGGCAACAGGTAGTGCGCAGACCCTTCCCGAACAGCGGCAGGCTAGAGCCCGACCGAGCGGCACAGCAAAGGGCCGAGCAGCGTCGATGGGGGAGAGAAAGAGAGGGCAGAGCGCACAGGGCGCAGCCGGTGTTCAGGGGCCGAGCAGCGTCGAAGAGAGGGACAGAGAGACGCGCAGAAACCCGCGAGGCGCCGCCATTGCCACGAGGACCGCCGAGAGCGGCGTTGGCAGCAGCGCAGGAGAAGCGCGCGAAACCTACAGGGCGCCGCCATTGCCACGAGAACCGCCGGGAGCGGCGTTGGCAGCAGCGGGGGAGGAAGGAAAGCGCGGGAGATGCCATTTTAAGCCATTGAGAGATGCCATTTTAAACCACACCCAAAATAATCATCATAATAATCATAATAATAATCAACTTTATTGTCATTGTTAGTGCACAAGTGCAGTACAACGAAATGTAGGCTTGCGGCTCCCGAGAGTGTACATTTAGATTAAGACATTTAAACATTCAACATTCATTTGGCTTGTAATACATTAACATAAACATAATAAAGTGCATTGGTAGATGTGCAGGCTTTAGAGTTTATTTGTGGAGTTCAGTAGGATGACAGCCCTGGGAAAGAAGCTGTTCCTAAATCTGGTCGTTCGGGTGCGAATGCATCTGTAGCGTCTCCCAGATGGCAGGAGGGCGAACAGACTGTGGCTGGGGTGGGTAGGGTCTTTGATGATGGTCCGTGACCTCCGTAAACAGCGTTTCTGGTATATGTGCTTTATGGTCGGTAGCCGGGTGCCGGTAATGCGTTGGGCAGTTTTGACTACCCGCTGCAGGGCTTTCCGGTCATAGTAGCTACAGCTGCCATACCATACTGTGATACAGTTCGTCAGGATGCTCTCTATTGTGCAGCGGTAAAAGTTAGAGAGGATCAGGGGTGACAGGTTACATCCCTTCAGCCTCCTTAGGAAATATAGGCGCTGCTGGGCCTTCTTCACCAGAGAGGAGGTATTGAGGGACCAGGAGAGGTCTTCCGTGATGTGGACTCCGAGGAACTTAAAGCTGTCCACCCTTTCCACCACAGCCCCATGGATGTGGATGGGGGTGTGACTTCCGCCTTTAGACTTCCTGAAGTCCACAATGATTTCTTTGGTTTTCTTGATGTTGAGGGCCAGGTTGTTATGGCCGCACCACTTCACGAGATGCTGGACCTCCTCCCTGTAGGCTGACTCATCGTTGTTGGTGATCTGGCCTACCACCATGGTATCATCCGCAAACTTGATGATGGTGTTGGAACCATGAACAGCCACACAGTCGTGGGTCAAGAGGGAGTAGAGGAGGGGGCTCAGCACACATCCTTGTGGGGCCCCCGTGTTCAGGGTCAGGGGGGGGAGGTGTGGTTACCTAATTTGACAGACTGGGGTCTGTTTGTTAGGAAGTCCAGGGTCCAGTTGCAGAGGGAAGTGTTCAGGCCAAAATGCCGAAGAGTGGCAGTATCACCGCATTTGACAATGAAGTCGAAGATTGGACTACATATGTCGAACGAATAGAGTTATACTGCAAGGCAAATGAGGTGTCAGATGAAAAGAAAGCGTCAGTATTGTTAAATTTAATGGGTGCAAAGACGTATGGTTTATTACGAAATCTAGTAACCCCAACGAAGCCAATGGAAAAGAGTTTTGAAGACATAGTAACGATACTACAGGAACATTTAAACCCCACACCGCTGCTGATAGCAGAAAGATTCAAGTTTCACAAACGGAACCAGCATAAGGATGAAAGCAATGCTGATTATTTAACAGAACTGCGCAAACTATCGAAACACTGCCAGTTTGGAGCGGGACTGGCAGATACCTTAAGGGACAAGTTTGTGTGTGGGCTTCAAAGTGAAGGAACCCAGAAACAGCTTTTATCTGAAAAGGACCTTACGCTGGAAAAGGCTTTCAGCATTGCGGTATCATATGAAGCAGCAGCACGGGGCGCTGCAGAGATACAACAGAGACCGCAAGAATATGGCACAAACGAAATGTCATATAGAACAGAGAAGTGCTATCGCTGCGGCAGAACAACACACGACCAGAATGATTGTTAGTTCAAAGACAAAGTGTGCAGACAGTGTGGAAAAGTAGGACACATAGCGCGAGTCTGCAGGTCAGGAAAGAAAACCAGCAATAAGAAACCTACCAAAGAAAAGTACAAGAACGTACATAAGATGACGGAGAATAGTTCAGACGAACAAAAGAATGATAACGACTCCGAAAGCAGGGAACTGAGTTGTCTGAAACTACATAATGTGATCACAATGGAGGATCACCGAACCATTTGGGCCACTCTCAAGATAGCAGGAGTCCAGGTAAAGATGGAATTGGACACAGGATCAGCCCTAACAGTCATAAACCGATGGGACTACCAGCGGCTATTCTCACACATACCCTTGAGAGACGCAAAAATTATTTTGAAGACGTACACAGGGCAAAAAGTCTACCCCAAAGGAAAAATAAGGGTGACCGTTATATATAACGGTAAGGAAACACCAAAACTAGACCTGTATGTATAGCAAGACGGAGGACCACCATTACTGGGACGTGAATGGATCCGGAAAATACAACTGGATTGGCATTCCATACAGGCACTGACTGTGGCTGACAAAAAGGATGACGACGTCACACCTGGGTGACTGTCAAAGATCCTAACTGACGCGAAAGAAGTGTTCCAGCAAGGACTCGGAACACTAAAAGGCATGACAGCAACAATTAAAATTGAAGAAAACGCAAGCCCAAAATTTTTTAAGGCCAGACCGGTACCTTATGCGATCCGCCCAGCCGTCGAAGCAGAGCTGGAGAGTCTGGAACGTTCAGGTGTACTGTCCAAGGTAGACTGGAGCGAGTGGGCTACACCCATCGTCCCTGTGATTGAAAAAGTCGTTGAGCAGCACGCCTGGGGAACCAAGGAAGGTTCGCATCTGTGGGGACTTTAAGGTAACAGTGAACCCGGTCCTTCACACCGTACAATATCCACTTCCGCGGATTGAAGATATTTTCGCCTCGCTATCTGGAGGGAAACGCTTCACTAAGATTGATCTGGCCCAGGCGTATCTGCAAATGGAGGTAGAAGAAGCATCAAAAAAATACCTCACAATCAACACCCATAAAGGTCTCTACCAATACAAGCGGCTGGTATTCGGAGTAGAATCAGCTCCGGCTATTTGGCAGAGGGCAATGGAACAAGTCCTGCAAGGGATCCCAGGGACCCAGTGTTATTTGGACGACATCCTGGTCACGGGTGAAAATGACAGTGATCACCTTGCCAACCTGGAGCAGGTGCTCACTAGATTGCAGGAATATGGGCTCCGAGCTAACCGCCCCAAATGCGAGTTTTTTAGAAAACAGATCTCGTATTGTGGCCACGTTATCGATAAAGAGGGGTTACATAAGTCCCCAGAGAAGATTAAGGCAGTAGTCAAGGCTCCAGCACCGGAAAATGTGTCACAACTGAGGTCGTTCCTCGGGCTGGTAAACTACTACCATAAGTTCTTGCCAAATTTGTCTACAATACTACACCCACTGAACACCCTACTGCAAACTGGGGTGCCATGGAAGTGGAGTGACGAATGTAAACGAGCTTTCCAGAAGAGCAAAACACTAATCACATTGAAAGAGGTATTGGCCCATTACAACCCAGCATTACCAATTCAGTTGGCATATGATGCGTCACCCTACGGCATTGGAGCGGTGCTGTCGCACAAATTCTCGGACGGCTCAGAGAGGCCAATAACCTTTGCGTCATGATCACTAACCTCAGCCGAGTGTTACTACCCCCAGATTGACAGGGAGGCCCTCAGCCTAGTGTGGGGAGTGAAAAAGTTCAATCACTATCTGCACGGGCAGAAATTCACCTTGCTGACTGATCACCAGTCTCTTGTCTCCACTTTTAATCCGAAGAAGGGCGTTCCGGTGATGACTGTGCAACGACTACAAAGATGTTCACTTTTTCTAGGGGTGCACCACTATGAGATTGAATATAAGGGCACGAAACAGCATGGAAATGCTGATGGGCTATCATGCCTGCCACTGCCTACTGCGGAGGAAGCACCAGCAGCGGATCCGGTCGAAATATTCGATTCGACTATAGTTGAATACCTACTGGTAACTAACGCTTATATCGAAAAGGAAACCCGAAATGACCCGACACTGTCTCGGGTATATGATTTGACGGCGAAGGGATGGCCAGCACATGGCGACTCACTGTTGCCAGCATTCTCGACAAGGAGAGAACAGCTGTCAGTGTGCCGGGGGACCTTGATGTGTGGATCCCGAGTGGTAATTCCACCCAAGTTAAGGGATAGAGTGCTCAATGAGCTTCATGAGGGTCATCTGGGAGGGGTAAAAATGAAAAGCCTAGCCAGGGCTTATGTGTGGTGGCCGGGAATCGATAAACAAATCGAGGACCTGACCAAGAGCTGCTCAGGATGCCAGAAAGTCCAAAATGCACCACCACAGGCCCCTCTACACCCATGGGAGTGGCCCTCATCTCCATGGCAACGGGTGCATATTGATTTTGCTGGTCCATTCATGGACTCAATGTTTTTAATAGCCGTGGATGCGCACTCGAAATGGCCTGAGGTCATCAAAATGTCCTCCACCACCACGGAGAAAACTATTGCAGTCCTACGGACCATTTTTGCCAGGAATGGCTTGCCAGGACAGATTTGCTCCGACAACAGACCACAGTTTGTGTTCGAAGAGTTCCGGAGGTTCTTGAAAAAGAATGGGGTAAGGCATTACACATCCGCCCCGTATCATCCAGCCACAAATGGATTGGCTGAGAGGTTCGTACAAACCTTTAAGAAGGCAATAAAGGCTATGTACAATGACAACATTCCGCTGCAGCACAAGGTGGACAATTTCCTGTTCGCCTACCGGAATGCGACACATGCAGTCACCAACCAGGCCCCAGCCATGATGTTCTTTAACCGAAGGTTAAGATCTCGCCTGGATTTGCTCAGACCAAACGTACGAAGAGATGTTGAGAGTAAGCAATTCCAGCACATCCATGAGAAGCCAACAAGGAGCTTCAATGTAGGGCAACCAGTCTTGGCCCGCGACTACCGAACAGAAAAATGGCAGCCAGGAACGATATGCACACGGCAGGGCCCACTAATGTACACAGTGTACGTTGGGGAGAGCATCGTGAGACGCCATGCTGACCAGATCCTAGAGTCACAGGAACAAGTCAACCCCATGCCTCGCCCATACGTACCTGGTGATGAACCCGACGTACAGGTCGCATCTACCCCAGAAACAGTAGCATCGGAAGCTGATGAACCAACCGACGACAGGGGGCCAGGATCGCCTCCGCACCAAGAGCAAGACACTTGGGAAAGGCGCTATCCAGAAAGGATCAGGAAGCCTCCCCAAAGACTGAATATATAAATAGACTATTTTGAGCTAATGTTGCATGTTAAAAGTGTTAATTGTAATTAGTTTGATATGTAATTGTTAAATGAGTGTTATGGTACTGTTAATCTAAAAGGGGAGGAATTGTAATGTATATACCTTTAAGGGGGGAACTATCTTTTACAGCTCATGTATACTGCAGTACTGGCAGTGACCACACCTGTATATAGTACTGAGTAGTAATCTGTACAGATCAGTTCCAGTGTGAGCCACGTTGAGTAAACACCTGTTGTACCGTTCTCCTGCAGTCTGTGTCTTATTATACACAGACACAACAGTGCAGAGTTGGGCTATTTGCGCAACTACTGCCCAGCAAATGCCCACGAAACCCTTATGCCTGGTAAAAGTTGGTGTGGGGCCTGCTTTCATCAGCATAAGGGTAAATATAAATGTTAAATTAAAAAATAAAAATATCATACACAAACATTTAAGATTAGTTTATGTAAATTTTGGCCTGGATTAAAATGTTTAAATTTTTTTTTTTTTAATTCAATTTTTATTGTAAGTGCTTCATTAAAGAGACTTTAAATTTGAAAATGGCAACATTTATTTTTATTCCAGTTGTGTAAGCTATTTAATTATTTGGGGATTGGGTTAATGTTTATGGGATTCCGTTCGCAAATGGAATCCCCATAAGCTTATGAGAAATCCTTTGCACCAGGTAGGCAACACACCCTTCTGGACTCTTGGTCGCGACCGCAGAGTACAAATCTATCCCTCTAATTATCGAATCCCTGATCACTACAACCTTTCTATTCTGCTCTTCCCACCCTTGGACTGCCTCCTGCTCCTCACAGTTAGCAAGTAGATTGTACCTGTTCGATAGAACTAGTCCCTGTGGGACCTCCTTTTCTATCTCCCCTTGGTTCCTCTTACCTTGCTGACTAACAGTCACACTCTCCCCTTCCTGCATTTGTACTTTCCTCCAAGGTGTGACTGTACTCTGGAGAAAATTTTCCAAAAATTCCTCCCCCTCCCTTATGTGGCAGAATGTCTCTAACTCACACTCCAGCTCAAAGACTCTGAGCCAGAGTGTCACAAGCCAGAGACATTTACTGCAGATGTGACAATCCGGGACAGTCTTGTTCTCCACAAACTCCCACATATTGCAGTCCTGACACATTGCCTGTGCTGCCATCTCTAATCTTTATTTATTAATTAGCAGTAATTTATATCTAGAACGAATAGAATCACTAATACTTGGCTAAAGTTTGAATACTCTACAGGGAGTGGCCTGGCTGGTGTTGAATTGTTTTTTGGCCATTTAAAATCTTGTACTAAAGCAAGTTGCTTCCAGACATAGGTGGCCTGGTAGGGCTTCCTTTGGGAATTGAACATGACTGGGAGAATGAAGAAAGTTACACAGAGCAGGACAAGCTGCTAGGGGAGGAAAGGAGGAGGAGAAGGGCTCTCAGCAGGAGACCATATCCGCCAAAAGTCTTCAGGGAGCAATTGTCTTACCGCAACTTCAGCGAGGACCAATGCATGAGAACGATTTGCTTCATAAAAGAGGTGGTGACTGAAATCTGCCAACTGCTGAAGCCACAACTGTAGCCTCAAATCAGAGCCAGGACACCGTTGCCTGTGGCTATCAAGGTGACCTTGGCTCTTAACTTTTATGAGTCTGGTTCCTTCCAGGCTGCTGCTTGAGATATAAGCAACATCTCACAGTTTTCAGTGCACTGCTGTATAAGGGAGATCACTGAGACTCTCTATACACAGAAACATTTTCACCTCATTCCCTCTTACCAGAGACAAGCAGGCGGAGTGAACACGAGGTTTTACACGGATTTCAGGCTTCCCATGGTGCAGCGTGACATTGACTGCACATTGCCTTGTGTGCGCCTCATGTGAACTCTGCCATTTTCATGAACCGAAAGGGATTTCACTCCCTCAATATGCAGCTGGTGTGCGACTACAGGCAGCGCGTCATGCAGATGAATGCCCGTTATCCTGGCAGTACTCACGATTCATTCATTCTGTGGCAGTTCTCCCTTCCACCTGTATTTTAGCCACCATGGCAAGTCAAAGGCTGGCTACTGGGTGACAAGGGCTATCCCCCCGTGACATGGCTCATGACTCCGGTCCGGAACCCACACACACGTGCACAGCACGCCTATAATAAGAGCCATGCTGCCACAAGGAATATTATAGAGCACACCATCGGTGTCCTCGAGCAACGCTTCCGTTGCCTGGACTGCTCTGGAGGAGCCCTGCAGTACTCAGCTGAGTGGGTATCAAGATTTGTGGTAGTATGCTGCATGCTGTACAACCTGCAATTATAAGGGACTAGCCCTTGCCACTACCTATTGGGTGAGAAGCTGAGGAGCAGAAGCATGAGAAAGAGAAGGAGGAGGAAGAGGAGGAAGTGCAACAGGAAGTGGAGGAACAAGGAGAGGAAGGAAGGCTAAAACTCCCTTTCTGCCCGTGCTCTACGTGATCAGATTATTCTCGCCTGATACCAGTAACCTCAACCACACCTCCCCATTCACCAACAGTCCCACACTTCTTACCTTTCCTCTATTATTGTCAACACAAATATAACAACCACCAGAAAATGCACATTCCAATCCAATTTTATAAATTCACTCATTACATAATGCATACACAATTAAACTAATCACCCTTGTGCATCCCCTTAGTGCCTGTCTTCCGTGCGCCTCTGCCTCTCCGAGTGCTCCTAAGAGGTGCTTCCGCAGTAGCTGCAGCATGGCTGGTGGGAGGCTGCTGACCTTGAATTAAGGATGGCCTTCGAGGACGACCTCGAGCAGTTCAGGGCCCAGCTTCAGACTGCACCATCTTGGTCTGGGCTGCAGCAGTCTGGGCTGGCTGGCTGGCTGACAGTCAGCAGCAAGGGCACTGGCAGAATGGCAAGAGTGGGAGCAGGAATGTTCTCAACCCGAGAGAGTACAGCAGGTTCATGCTCCATGGAGCCACGACCACTTTCCCAGGGCGGCGCCTCAGCAATCCGACTGATCTGTTGCAGAACAGTTTGATGGATTGCTGTGATGCCGTGGAAGTCCCTTTGAACAGTGGCATCGTATCTGAAGCCACAATGGCAGCAGTCTGAGCTTCCACTGCAGCTCTCAGACTTTTGATGGAGGCTGTTTGTGCTGCAATAAAAGCTGTGATATCGGCCATCAGACGCTGCATCATGGTGGGTTCCACAGGTATGCTGATGGAGGTGGCCACCTGTTCCACGTTGGAAAGGATGGGCTCCAAGCTCTGTGCCAAGTTGGTGCTGGACTCTTCCATGCTCCTTGACATTGAGTGCAGACTTCTGGCGGCCCAGGTGTCTGGCTCAGCCCATTGCTAAGTGCACCAAGCATTTGGGTGTGTAGCCTGGCCCATGAAAGTCCTCATCTGACTCCTCTGGAGCAGAACTAGTGCGCGACCTCGCCCTTCGGCGAGCTGGCACTTGTGCTATCCTTCCCCGCCCTGGCTGCTACGCACTTGTTCCTGGCGTCTCACTACTTGCAGATCCCTCCTTTATCCTAGCCTCTAAAGTATGTGCAGTGTCAGTCACTGAGCTGGTGGCTGCGAGTGTAAGATCAAGTGATAGTGTCTCTTCATCTTCACTGTCCTCTTCCTCTTCATCTTCTAACTGGGAAGGTTCCAGTTCTTAGGTATCTGAAATGAAATGGGACAAGCGTTGGGTTGTGGTGAGGGTAGAGGAGATAGTAAGAAGTGCATGCTTACACCATTTGCAGCTTGTGAGTTAGAGAAGAAGAAGAAGAGAAGAGATTGCAGGATGAGGGAGAAGTGGGGAGAGAGAAGGAGGATTAGGCATGCAGATACCCTCATCATCGATCCCTCCAGCATGTGCCAGTGACCACAGCCTCAGTGATGCCCTTCCCATGTTGGCCAGCACGGTATCCTCCATGGGGGTTAAAACATGCTGGCGTGCCCGTCTTCCTCCAGCTCTTTGCTGCGGCCTGCAATTATGCGCTTCCTTCTCCTGCAAGAAAGAAGGAAGTGTGTCACTGTTTGGGTGATGTGGCTGTCATGGTTGAATAGCTGCCTGCGAGTGCGAGCTGCGAGTGTGAGGCTTTCAACAGTGCTAAGTGTGTGAGGGTGAGGTAAAACATATGAATTGAAGGGTTGAGTACTTATTGATAGAGATTGTTGGTAGATGGGTGTTTAGTGAACTGAGCAGTGGATGAGGCCAGTGGTGCAGTTGGTAGGTTATGTCATTTGATTGAACTCACTCACCTTGACAACTCATGTCAGATTATTAAACTTCTTCGTGCACTGCATCCATGTTCTTGGAGCTACACTCCTAGCAGTGACCTCCGCCACTGCTTCTTCCCACTACCTCCTGAGCTTATGTCTGGAGGGCCTCCTGCCTCCTGTCTCCCTACGGATGAGGAATGTCTCTCCTTCGCTCCACCAAGACCTCCAGTGCAGTGTCTGAAAACCTTGGTGCACGCTCGCTCATATGTTTAGTCATTCCTCAAAGTATCACAGTGTAGGAGTCGCTGGGAATAAACAGACTGCGAGACTTTCATAGCAGCAAAGAAAAACGCGTGTGTTTTATTAACTCTCCGCATGGACTGAGGGACTCGGCCTCGTCGCAGGGCTATATGACGTCATCACACAATCGACGACTCTTAAAGGGACCCTGCCCTGATAACCCAACCAGGTTCCGTACATAACGTGGAGCGATAACAACATTGGCTATACATAGTGAATTGTGTTACTGTCCCTATGTGGTCTCCGCCACAACAGCACATATTCACTTTTCAAAGTACTCCCACTACTTTTTGCCGCCATTATGCACTGTCCCTTTTAAGAGGTGCAGGCTGCCTTTAAGTAGCGCTAGCCACCCGCGATGTCGAGCCCCTGCTGATGTGTGCAGCCGTTCATTTAAAACAGCCATTTAATGTGCTGCCTGCATCGCAATGAACTGGCGTGGGTTAATCGCAGACTGGGATCCCCACGCCCGTTTTCAGGGGTGGGGGGTGTAGTGTATGTACTTTGAAGAAGGAACTATATTCTGCAGCCCCTGTATACTGCAGTACCAGTAGTGACCACCCCGGTATATAAGCCTGTGCAGTAACTTTGTATAGTACTTCCAGTTTTGTCTCCATTCAGTAAACACCTGTTATAACCAACTCCTGCAGTCTGTGTCTCAATTACACACGGACGTTACACTGGCGACGAACAGATCCGAACTTACCTACAGTTCTACACCACCTCACGGGGATCCATCCCTGAAGCGAAGTTGTTAGAGGTCGAGGCCAGAAGGAAGAAATCCAAAAAGAAAAAAAAAACAAACAGAAGAAACGGGCGTCGACCGTGGGCAACCGCCCTCTGATTCATCGAATTCGAAGATTTGCAGGAGAGGCTGTCGAGAGCTGGACTTGGTTATCCAGTCTATGGTGTTCCAGCTAATCGGGCTGGTGGCAGGTAGTACACTGATCCTTCCTGGGCTGCGGCGGGCTAGAGCTCGATCGGGTGGCTTTTCAACGGGGCCGAGCAGCGTTGTCGCGAAGAGGAGAGAGAGAGAAAGGGTGGAGCACACAGGGCGCGGCCGGTGCTACGAAGCCGGGCAGCGTACAGACCCGAGAAGAGGGAGGAAAGTGTCCCATAGGGTCTGCTCTGACGACAGGAACAGTAATTAAAATAAAAGAAATTAGAAGCGCAGAAAGCCGCGAGGAGATGCAGTTTGCCACGGGGACCGCGGAGAGCGGCGTTGGCAGCAGCGCGGGGGGGAAGTGCGCGAAGACCATAGGGCGTCGCCATCAAGGCATAAAAACGACAGCAACAGCGCTAGCAGCAGCGGAAAAGACAGAACGCGCGGGAGGCGCCATCTTAATCCAGCGGGGAAGAAGGCAAAGCGCGGGAGGCGCCATTTTGTTCAATCGGGGAAGAAGGCAAAGCACGGGAGGCGCCATCTTAGATCTCCAAGATGCCGAAGACTGGCAATATCACTGCCTTCGATAATGCAATAGAAGACTGGACCACGTATGTGGAAAGAGTCGAAGTATATTGCAAGGCAAATGAAGTAGCCGATGAGAAAAAGGCATCGGTGCTACTAAACGTAACGGGCGCAAGAACGTACGGCCTATTGCGGAACCTGATCACTCCAGTCAAACCGATGGCGAAGAGTTTTAACGAAATTGTTGATATCCTACAGGAACACCTAAATCCTACACCGCTGCTGATAGCAGAAAGATTTAAATTCCACAAGAGAAATCAGCATAAAGATGAGAGCAATGCTGATTACCTTACGGAACTATGCAAGCTATCAAAGCACTGCCAGTTCGGAGCAGGACTAGCAGATACCCTACGGGACAAATTTGTCTGTGGACTCCTGAGTGAAGGAACCCAGAAGAGGTTACTCTCAGAGAAAGAGCTGACGCTAGATAAGGCTTTCAGCGTGGCAGTATCGTACGAAGCAGCAGCAAGGGGAGCTGCGGAAATACAGCAAAAGCCACAGGAATACGGCACCCATGAAATTACACTGGGATTTGAAAAATGTTATCGTTGCGGCAGAACAACCCATGACCAGAAGGACTGCTGGTCCAAGGACAAAACATGTAGGCAATGCGGAAAGATGGGACCCATTGCACGAGTTTGCAGGTCCGGGAAGAAGACTAACGACAACAAAAAGACTACTAAGGAAAAGTACAGGAAAGTACAAAAGATGACGGACAGTAGTTCCGAAGACCAGAAGAGCGATAGTGAATCCGGGAACAAGGGACTAAGCTGTCTCAAACTACACAACGTAATCACAAAAGAGGATCACCGAACCATTTGGGTCACCCTCACGATAGCAGGGTCCCAAGTCAAAATGGAATTGGATACAGGATCAGCCCTGACCGTCATGAATCAACGAGACTACGAGCGACTATTCTCATACATACCCTTGAAGGACACATCCATTGTCTTGAAGACATATACGGGGCAGAAAGTATACCCCAGAGGGAAAATAAGGGTGCCTGTCGAATACAACGGCAAGGAAATACAGAAATTGTATCTGTACATACTGCAAGATGGTGGACCACCGTTATTGGGACGTGAATGGATCAGAAAGATAAGTTTAGACTGGCACTCCATTCAGGCACTGACGGTGGCTGGTAAAAAGGATGACGACGTCACACCTGGTCGATTGTCAAAAATCTTGGCTAACGCTAAAGAGGTATTTCAACAAGAAGTGGGAACTCTTAAAGGCGTAACCGCCTCGATAAAAATAGAAGAGAATGCAATTCCCAAGTTTTTCAAAGCAAGACTGGTACTGTATGCAATTCGCCCAGCCGTCGAGGCAGAGCTGGAGAATCTGGAGAATGCAGGCGTGCTAACTAAGGTAGACTGGAGCGAGTGGGCGACACCCATCGTTCCTGTCATGAAGAAAATGTTAAACAATAAGTCTGAGGAGCCAAGGAAGGTTTGCATCTGTGGGGACTTCAAGGTGACTGTGAACCCAGTCCTTCACACAGTACAGTATCCTCTTCTGAGGATAGAAGATATTTTCGCCTCACTATCTGGAGGGAAACGTTTTACAAAAATTGACCTAGCGCAAGCATATTTGCAGATGGAGGTTGAAGAATCCTCTAGGAAATATGTCACGATAAACACTCACAAAGGTCTTTACCAGTATAATCGACTGGTATTCGGAGTTGCATCAGCTCCGGCGATATGGCAAAGAGCGATGGAACAAGTCCTGCAAGGGATTCCGGGGACTCAGTGTTACTTGGACGATATCCTAGTGACAGGTGAAAATGACAGTGAACACCTTGCCAACCTAGAGCAGGTGCTCACTAGACTAAGAGAACATGGGCTACGAACCAATCGCCCCAAGTGCGAGTTTTTTAAGAAGGAAATATCGTACTGTGGCCACGTGATTGATGAAGAGGGGTTACATAAGTCCCCTGACAAAATTGAAGCGGTAGTTAAGGCTCCAGCGCCTGAAAATGTGTCGCAACTGAGGTCATTCCTTGGATTGGTGAATTACTACCATAAGTTTTTGCCGAATTTGTCCACAATTCTGCACCCACTGAACACCCTGCTACAAACTGGAGTAGCATGGAATTGGAGCGATGAATGTAAGCAGGCCTTTCAGAAGTGTAAAGGCCTGATCACTTCAAGAGAAGTATTGGCTCACTACAACCCATCACTACCGATTAGACTGGCGTGTGATGCGTCTCCCTACGGCGTTGGAGCAGTACTGTCACATAAATCCCTTGATGGTTCAGAGAGGCCGATAGCTTTTGCGTCACGCTCTTTAACTTCAGCCGAGCGTAACTACGCCCAGATTGACAGAGAGGCCCTCAGCCTGGTGTGGGGGGTGAAGAAGTTCAATCATTACCTGCACGGACAGAAATTTACTCTACTAACTGATCATCAACCTCTTGTCTTCATTTTCAACCCTAAGAAGGGCGTCCCGATAATGACAGCACAACGGCTACAGAGGTGGTCCCTTTTCCTAGGGGCACACCAATATGACATCGAGTACAAAGGAACTAAACAGCATGGGAATGCTGATTGATTGTCGCGCCTACCGTTGCCGACGGTGGAAGAAGCACCTGCAGTGGATCCTGTGGAGATATTCCACTCGACCATAGTCGAATGTCTACCTGTGACGAATGCAAACATAGAAAAGGAAACACGAAATGACCCGACACTCTCCAGGGTCTATGATTTAACGGTGAAGGGATGGCCAGCACATGGCGAACCACTGTTGCCAGCATTCTCGCCGAGAAGAGAACAGCTGTCAGTGTGCTGAGGAACCTTGATGTGTGGATCCAGAGTAGTAATTCCACCCAAATTGAAGGATAGAGTGCTCAATGAGCTTCATGAGGGTCATCTGGGAGGGGTAAAAATGAAGAACTTAGCCAGAGCGTTTGTGTGGTGGCCGGGAATCGATAGAGAAATCGAAGAGATGACCAAGAGCTGTACAGGATGCCAGAAGGTCCAAAACGCCCCACCACAAGCCCATCTACATCCATGGGAGTGGCCCTCATCTCCATGGCAAAGGGTACACATTGATTTTGCTGGTCCATTTATGGACTCGATGTTTTTAATTGCGGTGGATGCACATTCAAAGTGGCCAGAGGTACTAAAAATGTCCTCAACCACCACAGAAAAAACCAGCACAGTCTTACGAACCATATTCGCCAGAAATGGGCTGCCTGAACAGATTTGCTCCGACAATGGACCACAGTTTGTGTCTGAAGAGTTCCGGAGGTTCTTAAAGAACAATGGTGTTAAGCATTACACATCTGCCCCATATCATCCAGCCACCAATGGATTGGCTGAGAGGTTCGTTCAAACATTCAAGAAGGCTATCAAGGCAATGTGTAATGAAGACATACCCCTACAACACAAGGTGGATAACTTCTTGTTTGCCTGCCGGAATGCGACACATGCGTTTACCAACCAAACTCCAGCCATGATGTTCTTCAATCGAAGACTAAGATGCCGCTTGGATTTGGTTAAGCCAAACATCAGAAGAGATGTGGAGAACAGGCAGTTTCAGAATATGAATGAAAGGCCAACCAGGAGTTTTAAGATAGGTCAACCAGTTTTGGCCCGGGACTACCGCACAGAGAAATGGCAGCCAGGAACGATCTGCACACGGCAAGGACCTCTAATGTATACTGTGGACGTTGGAGAGAGCATTGTAAGACGCCATGCTGACCAGATTCTAGAGTCGCTGGAAAACGTAAAATCCACACCACGATCCGATACACCTGGTGATGAAACCGAAGTACCAATTGCATCTACCTCAGAATCGGTGATATTGGAAGCAGACGAACCAAACAACGACGTTGATCCCGAATCAACTTTGCCAGAAGAACCTGATACCCCAAAGAGGCGTTATCCGGACAGAATCAGGAAGCCGCCTCAAAGACTGAATTTATAATTGCTTAACTTCAGCTAATGTATATAGCAACTGTAATTGTAAATATGTTGTTTAATTATCAATCGAATGTTATGTACTGTTTAGCTAAAAGGGGAGGAATTGTAGTGTATGTACTTTGAAGAAGGAACTATATTCTGCAGCACCTGTATACTGCAGTACCAGTAGTGACCACCCCGGTATATAAGCCTGTGCAGTAGTTCCAGTTTTGTCTCCATTCAGTAAACACCTGTTATAACCAACTCCTGCAGTCCGTGTCTCAATTACACACGGACGTTACAGGGGGTTATCCAATTTAATCCCCACAAGGGTCATTGTTTGGCAGTCTCATCAATTGCCATTTGCAGCATTAACTTGTTAGATACTTCCACTGACCATTGAGCCCACCTTTAATCAGCCCTGGAATCAAGGCTCCTGTTTATATACTTCTTGTGCCATCAAATGGTAAAAAAAACTCTTAGTGACCCTATTAACCTCTGTCATAATTAGCAGAGTAGCAAATGTATAAATTTGGGGAACTATCTGAGCCACTTTTAACTGCTAATGTAGAAATAGTGAGCAGAATACTGGTACACTGGAGAGAAGTATAATACTTCATACCAGAGGAAGGGACTGCACTAGTGTTAAAAGACTTGCATTTATATAGCGCCTTTCACGACCACCGGACGTCTCAAAGCGCTTTACAGCCATTGGAGTACTTTTGAAATGGGGTCACTGTTGTAATGTGGGAAACGATTGGCCAATTGTGTTAAATTTGCATCAATCTCACAGACCCATTTACAAACGTGTCGGAATCACTAAATTCAGGGAACCCGCCAATTCCCCGCACCTGAACTAAAATCGACCCCTTCGTGTTTCCCACACGAATCTAAATGGATTTGGGAGATTGATGGCATTTTAACTCAATTGGCCAATTGATTTCCAATGTGTGGGAAGCCTTTGCAAATTGGTTTTTCATGACTGCAAGTCCCCTCCGATGATGTCATCATTGCTGCTGCATTTAAGGTCCACAGCAAGCCTTGCTTCCTCTGCAGGCTTCCAAGCTTTCCCCTTATGATGGCACAGGAGCCTGCAGGAACAGTGGCCAGCGGGAGGGCAAGAGCTGCGCCTAAATTTGATGAGGCATCACTGCAGGCTTTGTTAGATGGGGCTAGGGCCCACAGGGAGGTCCTGTTCCCTTCTTCAGGAAGGGAGAGGCCTCCCAGTCAGACCAAGGCTGTGTGGCTACAGGTGGCTGGGGAAGTCAACTCCTTGGGGCTCAGACGGCGCACCTGGATGCAGTGCAGGAAAAGATTCCATGACCTTCATCGCACTGGAAAAGTAAGTATGAAGTTTCCATCACCTCCAATCTGATCCCCATTGCCTTTCCTCACCAGCATTCAGCTTTAGCAATCTCTTCCTCCACATCCCACTTCACACTCACATCCATGCACCCTTAGCCATTCCCTCTCTCTATGCTCACATTCACCTAACTATTTGACCATGCAGCCCTCACACTCCCTCTCACTCTGATGCTTTGAACACAACTGACAACACACAGGGAGGGCCCTTGGTCTTGCAACCTCACTCCATCTTTGTCTCCTTCTAAGTATCTATGCTATGCAATCTCTACACTCACTCCTTCATTCTCACTCAACCTCCACTTGTCACCCTCATTGCAGGAGAAGAGAACTCACAACAGGAGAGAGCAAGCCAGGACAGGAGGAGGGCCACCCTCATTAGCCCAGCTCACCCCCTGGGAGGAAGCCGTCCTGGAGATTGTCGGGGTTGATACAGATGCGGAAGTTGGGGAAGGACAGACAGGTGCATCCCCGCAAGCTGGTGACAGAATAGTTTTCTATCTCTCTCATTGACATTGCATGAGTCGCTGATAATGATTCTGAAGCTACATCATATGGACTTATGATGATCTACAAAATGCAATGTGCATGTAACCTTGGCATCACATCTCTAACTTTTTCCTTGACTCCCCCACAGGACCATCGAGAGCCCCCGTCCCCACTGTGCAGGAGGAAGAGCCTGAGATTCCAGACTCCTCAGAGGAATCTGTAACCTCTGAGTGCGCAGCGTGAGCAGAAATAAGCGCACCCAGCACCAGCGCAGACACTCACACCTCGGGGGGGAACTTCGGGATATACAGTAGTGTTGTCACCTGGTGTATAACAGCTCACAAGTGAGCATCAGCAGATTGTGGAGACAGGGACAGCAGTGGCGAGTCCTCGTCGGAGGGCGCAGGGCTCTGCCAGCTCGGCTCAGCTGCATGTCGACCCTCTGCCTCTGGGTCCATCCATAAGATCAGAGGTGATGGAACTCCATGCACACATGCAGGAGTCTCTGGCAGGTTTTGTCTCCAGGGTCGCTGCGAGTGTGGAGCGAATGGAGGAATCTATAGCGAACATGAGCAGAGCCTTTGTGGAGTCAGTGGCGCATGAACGTATGAACATGAAAAGGATGGCTACCTACGTGGAAATGACTGCTGCCTCCATGGTAAGGCTGGCTACGGTAGAGGAGAGGAGGACTACGGCCATGGAGGAGTTTAGTCGCCAGGGTATGGAAAACATGGTGAGTGTTCAGAATAGAATGACATCTCTTGAAGAGCAATGGGCATCTATTGAACAGAGAAACCAGACCTTCATGGAAGTCCTTCTGAGTAGGACTGCCATTGCAGATACGGATCCCCATGGCCCCCCTGATGTACAGCAAGGTGCTCTCAAGCCACTTGCAGGTGCGGAGGGGGAGCTGACCCATGAGAGGGAGGTTGGTGACAGGCCTCAAGGAAGTGGGGGTTCCTCTCCAAGCGCTCACACTTCCATGCCACTGCAGAGCCCTCAGTCAGAGCCCCGCCGGAGTCCACTCCCAAGTGAGATAGACGTCTCAACCCCTGCACAGCCGCAGGAGCAGCAGACTGCTGACGAGCCCTCACAGGGTCGCCACCCCAGAGGACGCTCGCCAAAGGTGTCGAGACAGGAGCAGCAGGAAAGTGAGCAAGGGGCCTCCACATCTGCTGAAGCCACGGGGAACCACTACGTAGGAGCACACGTAAGAGGAAAATAAAGCACAAGTAGTCATAAGGGTAGTCACTTGGGTGAAATGTGTATATTGTGTAAATGCCATCAGTTGTGTGTTTTTCATAAAAATTCTGCTGGCAACTTCTGCAGTTGTGGCGTGTGTCATTTCGCGAATGGGGCTGGAGGTCTTCTAATGCCAAGAGGGGAAGGAAAAAAAGGCCTCCCATGCTTCTGGTAGGTGCCTCAGTTGAGGAAGCGCTGAGTGAGGGTGGCGAGAGGGGTCTCGCCGGAGGTCACACTGGAGAAGTGTGTGATGTTCCAACCTTCCACAGGTGTGGTTAGGCCTGGTAAAAGTTGCCCCAGACCTTAGACATCAAAGTCCTGCCACCTGCAAATGATGACTGATCAAATATCCTCTTTAATGTTGGACCTGCAGCTGATAGTCAGCAAGCCAATAGTGTTCACGCCAGGTTTCACAGGCGTGATCCCCACCAGGCGCGTTTTACGTGGGAAAAGGGTTAAACAGGCAAGGGCCTGTTAAAATGGGATTATAAAGGCCAATCAGTGCTGTTTAAGGGCCCTAAGGACCAGTCCCGCCTCTTGCAGGCGGGATTGATTCGGGTCAATCAGGCACACCTAGGTTAAAATGGCGTGGAGGCGGGAACCAGGCAGGGGGGGGTCACGACCCCTAGGTTTTGCGATTTTAACCCCCCCGCACGCCTAAAAGCCCACCTCACGGCCCAATGAAAATCAAGGCCAAAATTCGGGGAACACGCCAATAACCCGCAGCTGAGTTAAAATCGAGGCCTATATCATGTGTGAACGGGACTTGGTGCGAGTTAGGATATAGGCAGCATCCTCTCTCTGTAACTTGATCAGTTTGGATGAGCTCAAGTTTATGGAGGGTGGAAGATGGGAGGCCAGCTAGAAGAGTGTTGGAATAGTCAAGTTTAGAGGTAAAAAAGGCATGGATTCATCACAGACAAAATGCCCCAATTTTAACGGCAGGTATGGTGTGGGCAGAAGGTTAAAATGGCGGCTGGGTGGATCCCGCTGAGTTCCCGCATCAAAAGCTGGCGGCAAGCAGAATCGGGCCAAAAGAGGCCTGGGTATGTATTCATTAATTAAATTTTGGCCCAACAAGGAAACCTTGCATTTCCAATGCCCCAAACTCCTCCCCCAGCTGTAATCAGTCTGGCCCCCTCTCCTTCCTGACTGTTTCCATGGGTCCCCAGTCGCATTTGGCTCCCAGCTTCGAGTGGAAGACTGTTCACCTTTTAAATGAGGAGAAGGAGTTAAAATGACTCGGGCTTCATGCTAAACTCTCCGTGGAGGTTTCCCATCCTCCCAGATGCGCGCCTGCCCCAATCGCCCCCAGAGTTAAAATTGGAGCTAATGTTTCATTTATGTCACACTTTTTCTGTAAGTCTCTCTTTTGCATACCTCCAGTATCTCAGCATGACTCACACACACCTGTGCCTTGACTGATGTACTCAATAGCTAGCTGTTGCTTTTTCTTAAGGTCCAGTGTTACATATTTTGGGTCTGCTTATTTTCCAGGTTCACTCCCATAAGGGACTCCACATCTCTTAGGTTCAAGAGATTGTCCATACCGCTAATATCTAGTTGTGGTATCTTGAGGTGGCCATAGATGGAGACAGACACCGGTTAACTCCGTAACATGGTTTAATCAACCCTTGCACATAAAAGCTTCTGCCATGAGGCAGCAAAAACAAAGAGTACAACAGTACAGATCAGACTTAACTCAGGAGAGCAATTGCCACAGCACCACCTGGTGGATCAGGTTACTCATAACCTCCCAGGTTACTACACTCCTCCCCCCTTAAGATTGCCGTATGCAATTCTTAAACAATAACCCTTACTAGGTACTACGTTTTAATTAACCAGTATGCTCTAACCATGGTTAACCCCTGACTAATTTAACAGGTTTGTATAAGTCTTTCTGGTTGCTTGCGAATCCTTTGTGAACGTCTTAATTCCACTTGTGGTGGATTCTCAGATTCATTCGCACTTGAGATTGGAGTAGTCTCTGATGTTGGTTTTACTCTGTCCCGCTGTGGCCTGGCAGTACCAGTGTCCACTGGCACCTTATAAGCCGTGCTGGGTCCTGGAACAGCCTCCTCTACTGCCCTTTGTTCCATCTGAGGCAGTTCCCCCTGCTGCCGGCTGAAAAGCTGATCCACATGCCGACAAACCCCTCGACCATCCCCTAGTAACATGGAGTACGACACAGGTCCTGTAATGTCCTGGATTAGTCCTGGTATCCATTTAGGTCCATAACCGAAGTTCCAGGTGTACACAGAGTCCCCTATGGCGAAATGGCGAGCTTTAGTATGTTTGTCATGGTACGCTTTTTGGTTTGTTTGTTTTGTTTCAACCTTGCTTTTGAGATCTGGGTGTATCAGGTCTAACGTGCACCGCAACTTTCTCTCCATCATCAACTCAGCCGGAGAAAGCCCCGTGGTAGCTTGGGGTGTTATACGATAACTAAACAAGGCTCTATTGAGCTTGGTCTCCAGGGTGTCACCTGAGCTCTTCCTCATGAGCTCCTTAAAAGTCTGCACGGCTCGCTCGGCTAACCCATTTGAGGCTGGGTGATATGGAGCCGAGGTGACATGTGTGATTCCATTCCTTACCATGAATTCTTTGCTCCCTTCACTAACAAAACACTGTGCATTGTCGGATACAATCATTTCTGGAATACCATGCGTGCTGAAGCTGTTCCTGAGACAATTCAGTGTGGCATCAGTCGTTGCAGAGCTCACTGGATAAACGTCGATCCACTTTGAGTGAGCGTCAACCAGCACCAAAAACATTTTGCCCATAAAAGGTCCCGCATAGTCTATGTGAATTCTCCTCCAGGGTTTGCTGGGCCACTCCCAGGGATGGAGTGGTGCCCCGGCAGGTGCTTTCCTCTGTTCCTGACATATAGTGCATGACTTTACCTTTTACTCAATTTCAGCATCCAAGTTAGGCCACCACAGGTAGCTCCTAGCCAGTCCTTTCATTCTAGTCATCCCTGGGTGCGATTGATGCAACTGTTCCATCAAAGTAGAGCGTCCCCGCTCTGGGACTATGATGCGTGCTCCCCATAGCACACATCCATCTTAGACACTGAGCTCGTGCTGTCTCTGTCTGTACGGCGCGAACTCCGGTCCCTCACGGTGATCTGGCCAGCCTTTCAACACATGCTCACGGACCCTTGACAGAACGGGGTCCTTGGCTGTCCAGCCCTGGATTTGCGCTGAAGTCATCAGGGGACTGATCTCCTGATCCAGCATCAGGACGTGCTCCTCAGGGGAAGTACTGCGAGGAGATTTTGAGAGGGGCAGGCGGCTGAGAGCATCCGTGTTCCCGTTTTCCTTGCCGGCTCTGTACGTGATCACATAGTCATAGGCTCTTAGTATTACTGCCCATCTCATTATTCTCTGTGATGCCATTTGAGGCACCGCTTTCATCTCATTCAGTAAGCTAATAAGAGGCTTGTGGTCAGTACTGATTACAAACTTCCTCCCATATATGTACTTATGGAATTTCTTTACTCCAAATATTATGGCCAACCCCTCTTTATCAAGCTGTGAATAGTTCTTTTCTGCAGCTGTGAGCGTGCATGAAACAAACCCGATGGGCCTTTCTGCTCCATCTGGCATGCGGTGGGCCAACACTGCCCCCATTCCATAGGGTGATGCGTCACAGGACATTATCAGCTCCTTCTTCTCGTCGTAATGCACCAACACCCTGCTGGACTGAAGTAGCTCCTTTGACTGCTGAAACGCTTTCGCTTGCTCTGGCCCCCAACGCCATGGCTCCTCCTTTCTCAGCAGTTTGTGCAGGGGTGCCAGCAGCATCGATAAGTTTGGAAGAAACCGGTTATAATAATTCAGGAGCCCTAGATAGGCTTTCAGTTCAGTCACTGTGGTGGGTGCAGGTGCATCCTGCACTGCCCGCACTTTCCCTGGTAATGGATGGAGGCCTGTGGCATCCACCCGATGTCCCAGGAATGTAACTTCCTTCTCCATGAAACTACACTTACTCTGTTTCAGGCATAGCCCCGCCTCTTCCAGCCGCTGTAGCACTTTGTCCAGTGTTTTTAAGTGATCCTGATCGTCACTTCCTGTTAGCAGAATATCATCTAAGTACACGGCCACCTTTGGAATGCCCTGCAGAATGCCCTCCATAGTCCGTTGGAATATTGCTGGGCTAGAACTGACACCAAATGGTAACCTGGCATACGTGAACAGCCCCTTGTGTGTGTTCACTGTGACAAACTTTTTTGATTCTTCATCTAGCAATATCTGCTGATACGCATGACTCATGTCCAGTTTGCTGAATCTTTCTCCCCCAGCGAGCGATGTTAACATGTCCTCCATTCTCGGAATGGGGTACTGTTCCAGTGATGATACTCTGTTCACTGTTAACTTATAGTCACCACACACACTTACGTTACCGTCGGGCTTCAATACCGGGACTATTGGTGCTGCCCAGTCTGAAAATTTCACTGGTTCTATTACTTTGTCCCTTAGCAGGTGATCTAGTTCCGCCTCAACCTTGGTTTTCATTGCAAAAGGTACCGACCTTGGTTTAAAGAAACGAGGCGTGGCATCACTGGCTACATGAATCTTGGCTGTGGCTCCCCTTAAGGTGCCCAGTTCGTCCTTGAACACTAACTCATGCTTCATCAGCACTTCTTGCAGTGCCTCTGTACTGTCCTCCATTTTATTCATTGCCTGCCAGTACACACTCAACTCACTGATCCACCCTCGCCCTAACAGGTTTGGCCCTGACCCTGCTACCACTACCACCGTAAGCTCTTTGGTGACTCTTTTGTGTTACACTTGTACTTCGGCCGCCTCCAAAATGTCCACCTTCTGTCCTGTGTAGGTTTTGAGACTAATGGGGCATGTACCTAGCTCTGGTACTTTTGCTTCCCCCCATAGCTTGGCGTACTCAGTCTGCGACATTATGGTTACACTACATCCGGTGTCAATCTCAAACTTTACTTGACCTCCGTTCACTATCAAATACTGAGTGAGAGGGGGTACGTTGGGCCTTGAAGTGTCTATACTGTATACAGTGAAAACCTCCTCACTAGACTCACTAGACTCTTCCTCCTTTTGTATGTAATTTGCCCGCTTTGTGTACTTCTCCCTCCCCCCTTTTGCATGCTTTGCCCCTTTAGCACGGCTTCTCTCACTCACTGCCCTTTTACAGACTTTTTTTAAGTGCCCTATTTTTCCACAATTGTGGCACTTTGCCTTTGCAAACCTGCAGTCCTTTGCATAATGGCTCGGTAGCAATCCCCAACCCCGACTGGTGGACTTTTCGCGCCAGCTTCCATCTTGAAAACAGCTCCTCCCACTGGTTTACTCCATTTCTCCTTGCTCATACTGTTTAAGTCCTTAATGTCATTGTTAGCCGTCTCCATGGCTTGTGCTTTTTTAAGTGCCGTCTCAAACGTTAATCCTTCTTCTGACAGCAACCTTTGCTGTATACTGTAGTCGTTAACGCCGCATACTAGTCTGTCCCTTAACATGACTGTGAGCGCATTTCCAAAATTACAGTCCTGTGCGAGCTTCCGAAGCTCCTCCACATACTCGGTAACGCTTTCTTCCGGCCTCCTAATCCTCGAATTGAATTTCCATCTTTGTACTATTTCACTAGGTTTCGGATTGAAATGATTCTTTAGTAGACTCACCAACTCGTCAAAAGATTTTTCTCCTGGCCGCTCCGGGCTCAGCAGATTCCTCATCCGTGTATAGGTTTGCGCTCCCACACAACTCAGTAAAATGGCCCTTTTCTTTTCAGCACTGTCCACCTCGTTTGCCATAAAGAAATGGCTCAGTATTTCAATATACTCCTCCCAAGACTGCGACTTGCTGTCAAAAGGTGCCACGGAGCCTACCGTTCCTGCCATCCTTGGAGTCCCGTCACTTCAGCCAAAAAATGAAACTCCGTTTCGACTCCCACGGCCTAGCCTCGTGCTTTTCCGACTAGTTTGCTAACCAACCCGAGCACCTCTTCCGAATACTCCCTAACTATGACTGATCCACCAAAACTTTTCCGTCCTTTATTCTCGTCGCCATATGTGGTATCTTGAGGTGGCCATAGATGGAGACAGACACCGGTTAACTCCGTAACATGGTTTAATCAACCCTTGCACATAAAAGCTTCTGCCATGAGGCAGCAAAAACAAAGAGACAACAGTACAGATCAGACTTAACTCAGGAGAGCAATTGCCACAGCACCACCTGGTGGATCAGGTTACTCATAACCTCCCAGGTTACTACACTAGTTATACGATAATGTAACCTAGGGAATTGTAGCAATGGAACCCCTTATAATATGAAGTGGTTATCATGATCTTTGCATGTGCGCTCACGTGCACTTCTCAATTCTTCTGTAAAGTGAAATGATTAACATTTTGGTGAGATGAGGCCAGATACAAATCACCACACTGCTTTAATTTATAGTCAATAGCAAACTATTATGCCCCACTAATCCTTTCAGCAAGCTGACAAAACACTCATTTTTCTTGGATAGTTTTTCTCTTTCTCGCTGTAACTTGATCAGCTACCTAAGCTTACGCTGACTTGATTCTTAAAGGAGACTTGCCTGCTCCCTGCCTTTGTTAGCCGTGACCCTGCCCATGTGTTTCACTCTTCTTTTGTTCCATGTGTCCACAGGAAGTTGGGGAGAGGCTTGATCTTTGACCCATTCCCTGTCCAATGGCTGGTCACTAAAGCTTCCAATTAAACTGGCTATCCCTGGGTATTTGTTCAATTTATGCCTTTTAAGCCTGTTTAAAACCTCCATCTTGTTGATGTCAAAGTCCTTAATTCAGCTTTGGATTACTTTTGTCTTAGCAAGGCAGGTTGCTATAGTCTTCTTTGGTAAATAATTCAAGAAAGTATTCATTTAGTATATTAACTATTCTCTGCTTGCCCTGAGTTTTAACCCAATTAGCATCCTTTAAGGTTCTTCTCCTTGCTTAACTGTCCTCTTGCTGTTAAACTACTGAAAGGATTTCTTGGTGTGTTTAAATCCACAGGTATGCTCATTTCCAGTTTCCCCCTTGACCCTCTGATCACAGTTTTGACATGTGCCTGATGTTTCCTGTAAGCTAGCCATTTGACCTCCTGCCTCTTCTCCATGCAAGTCTTGTGACGCACACTTTGATTTATTTCACTTCTGATGGACTTGTTGAACCATTTAGGTTATGCTTGCATTTGCTATGTATTTGTCCTGCATTTTTCTCAGTATGCCTTTGAAGGCATTCATCTACAATCACTGCACTTCAAAAATGTAATTCATTGTATAAACTGCTGAGATATTTTGTTATGAAATATGTTATGTAAACACAAGTATTTAATTATTATATTGTGAAGGGAGTTCAATAGATCCAACCAGACAATATTTGTATATTCTAGCTTACTCAGTAGGTGTAATTAAGCAGAATAATTAGATAGTCCTTTATTTTTTCTGGCTCTAAATAGATTTTCAAACTTATATTCTGTTTTTGGTACAGTTTTCAGAAGTCTGCTTGTTCACAAAGCTAGTCTTGGGCGCTGAACAGTAAATGCAGTTTTTGGCTCCAAATTGCATCAGAAATTGTTGGAAATGATGACTTGGTACTACAAAAGTGAATTTTCTGTTGTTCTTATTAACAAGTGAATGATGTTCAATTACCTGAAAGTCTATACTATAAAAGATGGAACTAATGATTAGTACAAACAGAGTTAAGTGCTTCATGTAGGAGAAAGCTTAGATTTTTTAAAAATTATAAAATAAATAACTATTCATACAAAATAATAAGATTCCTGCTACATGTATCACTTGGGCATTATGTGTACTAATCATTAGTTCTATCTTTTATAGTATTGACTTTCAGGTAATTGAACATCATTCACTCATGAAAAACTTAAGAACACCAGAAAATTACTTAAACACAAAGGGCTGGATTTTAACTCGGGTGCGGGCTGGTGTCGTGTTACCCGAATTTCGTGTTTCCCACACGAATCTAAATGGATGTGGGGGATTGATGCAATTTTAACTTAAGTGGCCAATTGATTTCCAACGTGTGGGAAGCCTTTGCAAATGGGTTTTTCATGACTGAAAGTCCCCTCTGATGACGTCATCATTGCTGCTGCATTTAAGGTCCACAGCACGCCTTGCTTCTTCTGCAGACTGCCAAGCTTCTTGATTGTGTGTGAGGGAGCTGCAGCAAAAATGAAAAGCGGGGGAGCTGCAGCAAAAATGACAAGCGGGAGGGCAAGGTCAGCTCCTCGCTTTGACGAGGCGGCACTGCAGGCATTGGTCGATGGGGCTAGGGCCAACAGGGACGTCCTGTTCCCTTCATCAGGGAGGAAGCGGCCTCCCACTCAGACCAAGGCAGTGTAGATGCAGGTGGCTGAGGAGGTCAACTCCTTGGGAGTCACCCGCAGAACCTGGATACAGTGCAGGAAAAGATTTCATGACCTTCAGCGCACTGGAAAAGTGAGTATGAATTTCCCATCACCCATTGCCTTTCCTCACCAGCACTCAGCTTTAGCAATCTCTTCCTCCACATCCCACTTGACACTGACATCCATGCACCCTTACCCATTCCCTCTCTCTCTATGCTCACATTCACATAACTATTCCACCATGCAGCCCTCACACTCCCTCTCACTCTGATGCTTTGAACACAACTGATAACACACAGGGAGGGCCCTTGGTCTTGCAACCTCACTCCATCTTTGTCTCCTTCTAAGTATCTATGCTATGCAATCTCTACACTCACTCCTTCATTCTCACTCAACCTCCACTTGTCTCCCTCATTGCAGGAAAAGAGAGCTCACAACAAAAGAGAGCGAGCCAGGACAGGAGGTGGGACAGCCTCATTAGCCCACCTGACCCCTTGGGAGGAGGCCGTCCTGGAAATTATGGGCATTGAGGATGATTCGCGCATGGGGGATGGACAGATGGGTGCAACACAGCAAGCTGGTGACAGAAAAGTTCCCCATCTCTCTCTTTGACATTGCATGAGTCGCTGATAATGATTGTGAAGCTGTAAGAGATGCACTTATGAGCATCTGCAAAAAGCTATGTGCATGTAGTCTTTGCATCACATCTCTGACTCTTTCCTTTACTCCCCCACAGGACCATCACAAGCATCTGTCCCCCCTAACCAGGAAGAAGCGGCTGAGCAGCCAGACTCCTCAGAGGAAGCTGCAACCTCTGAGGGCGCAGCATCACCAGAATTCAGCGCACCCAGCACCAGCGCAGACACTCACACCTCGGTGGGACTTTCGGGACATAGAGTAGTGTTGTCACCTGGTGTATCACAGCTCACAAGTGAGCATTAGCAGATTGTGGAGACAGGGGCAGCAGTGGAGAGTCATAGTCGGAGGGCGCAGGACTCTGCCAGCTCGGATCAGCAGCATGTCGACCCTCTGCCTCTGGGTCCATCCATAAGATCAGCGCTGTGAGTGTGAAGCGAATGGAGGAGTCCATAGCGAACATGAGCAGAGCCTTTGTGGAGTCATTGGCATGAATGCATCACCACGGAAAGGATGGCTACCTCTGTGGAAACGATTGCTACCTCCGTGGTAAGGCTGGCTACCATACAGGAGAGGATGACTACGGTAGAGGAGAGGAGGGCTACGGCCATGGAGGAGCTTAGTCGCCAGGGTATGGAAAACATGGTCATTGTTCAGAATAGAATGACATCTCTTGAGGAGCGATGGGCATCTATTGAACAGAGAAACCAGACCTTCATGGAAGTCCTTCTGAGTAGGACTGACATTGCAGATATGGGTCCACATGGCCCCCCTGATGTGCAGCAAGGTGCTCTCCAGCCACTTGCAGGCGCTGAGGGGGACCTGACCCATGAGCGGGAGGTTGGTGGCACACCTCAAGGAAGTGGGGGCTCCTCGCCAAGCGCTCACACTTCCATGCCACTGCAGAGTCCTCGGTCAGAGCCCCAGCGGAGTCCACACCCAAGTGAGATAGACGTCTCAACCCCTGCACAACCACAGGAGCAGCAGTCTGTTGACAAGCCCTCACAGGCTCGCAACCCCAGAGGATGCCCGCCAAAGGTGTCAAGACAGGAGCAGCAGGAAAGTGAGCAAGGGGCCTCCACATCTGCTGAAGCCACAGGGGAAGCACTACGTAGGAGCATGCGTAAGAGGAAGATAAAGTACAAGTAGTCACAAGGGTAGTCACTTGGGTGGAATTTTGTGTTTAGTGTAAAAATGCCATCACGTTGTAATTGTACATGAAAATTCTGATGGCAAATGTTGCAGCTGTGGCGTCTGTCATTTCGCTATTGGGAGTTCCACTTTGAGGCCTTAGGAATACTTGCAACTGTCAGTATCGTGGTCAGAGTGCTAGGAATCCTCTGGTTCTTGGCTATTGTCAATGCTCTGGTAAGAAGCTGCGAGGCAAAAGTGTTTGATTGACTAGGCTAAGCAAATCTGGCCAGGATGAGTGCGTTCCTTGCATCCTGGGCAGCAATGTTCTCGTGTAATGCTGCTGCTGGTTGATGGGCCTCTGCAGGATGTTTGTTTTCGCCCTCCTCCTTCTCCTCCTCCTCCTCCTCTGAGGAGGATATGTGAGGAGCCACTTGGTCCTCAGGAATCTGCAATCCACGACGCTGTGCCATGTTGTGAAGTGCATAGCAAACCACGACGATTCTGGAGACCCTGGCTGCTGAGTACTGCAGGGCTCCACCTGATCTATCCAGGCATCTGAAGCGCATCTTCAGCAAACCGATGGTTTGCTCGATTATAGCTCTGGTGGACATGTGGCTGTCATTGTAGCTCTCCTCAGCTTTGTTGGTCTCCTCAATGGTGTCATCAGCCATGTCCTCAGGGGATAGCCCTTGTCTCCAAGTAGCCATCCGTTAACTTGGTCTGGTGGACTGAATAGCGGAGGCACACTAGACTGGTGCAGTATGAAGGAGTCATGGCAACTGCCAGGGTACATGGCACAAACATGCAAAATTTCCTTCTTGTGGTCACACACCAGCTGAACGTTAAGGGAGTGGAAGCCCTTGCGGTTGACAAAAATACCTGGATTGCGATGTGTGCAGTCAACGATGCCCTGCACCCTTGGAAAGCCTGCCAGATGAGCTAATCCAACCACTCGCGGCGTGACACTTGCTCGATCCTTGGTGAAATGGATGTGATTGTGCGCAAGGGCATCGGTTACCTGCGTGATGCAAGTGTGTGCGGCCACCTGGGAGATGCCGCTGATGTCTGCTGCTGATCCCTGGAATGAGCCTGAGGCAAAAAAGGTGAGTGCGGTGGTGACTTTGATGGCCACTGGTAAGGAGTGTCCACCTGGTCCTCTGGGCAGCAGGTCTTGCTGTAGCATTGTGCAGATGTCAGTCACTACCTCTCGCGAAAGTCGGAGCCACCTTTGGCACTGTTGCTCAGACATGTTGAGATAGGTGACCCTGCGTCTGTAGACCCTGTTTGGGGGGTATCTCCTGCGCCAACAGGCTTCCAGGCGCTGGCCCCTTCTGGCCTGTGCAGACTCAGGTGGGTGAGCAGCAGCCTGCCGCTCCTGCTGCTGCTGCTGTTGCTGGTGCTGCTGTTGTTCCTGGTTCTGCTGGTGCCATGGCTGGTGCTCGAGCTCCTCTAATGCCCAGAAGGGAAGGAAATAAATGGCTCTTATGCTTCTGGTATATGCCTCCGTTGAGGAAGCGCTGAGTGAAGGTGGCGAGAGGGGTTTCCCAGGAGGCCACACTGGAAATGGGTGTGAGGCTCCAACCTTCCACCGGTGTGGTTAAGCCTTCTAAAAGTTCCCCCAGACCTGAGACCACTAAGTCCTGCCACCTGCAAATGATGGCTGATCAAATCTCCTCTTTAATGGTTGACCTGCAGTTGATAGTCAGCAATCCAATGGTGCTCCCGACAGGTTTCACATTCGTGTTTCCCACCAGGCGTGTTTTACATGGGAAAAGGATTAAATTTGCAAGGGCCTTTTAAAATAGGATTATAGAGGCCATTTAGTGGTGATTAAGGGCCTTAAAGACCAGTCCCGCCTGTTGGATGCGGGATGGAGTCGGGACCATCAGACACGCCTGAGTTAAAATTGCACAGAGTCAGGAACCAGGCAGGGGGGCGGGGGGTCCCGCCCGCCAGTTTTTGCAATTTTAACCCCCCGCACACCTCCAAGCCCGACTCCACAGCTCAATGAAAATCGAGCCCCTATTGTGTAACTGATCACTGTTCAGTATTTGGAAAATGGAATTGCACAAAATTATTGATTATTATAAGAAATCAATGGGATAAAAATTCGACGGGTTCTACAACAGGCAAGGACTGCATTCCGCCAGATTACCGCCTAGATTGTGAAGGCAAGAATTACCTCCGTCATCTCTGTTTTTGTACATTAGATAAAAGAAACACAATGGGACCAATTTTCATGGCCTCTGTAGGATGGGAATAGGATGAGAGTGCTCCAAAAGTCATGGCCCTCTTGATCCGTCCATCACCATTTTATTTGGGGCCTTCACAAGGGCATCCATCCGTTTCAAATTGGGGTCCTATGATGGGCATAGGACCCCAACACAATTTTACGGTACCAATGGGCGGAGCATGCGCCTTTCCGTGTCTCCTCCCCAAGCCATTGGGAGCCTGATTTAAATTTAACTGTTGCCAGATGGGTTTCCCAAGGCTTGGGAAACCATGCAGTGAAATGGAGGCGGGAGCTGCCGGCTCCAGAAGGCAAGTGCCTTTTTTATGGCACTCCTTGTGGGCCAGGAGGAGCAGGAGTGCTCCCCTTGGCCCCTCAAGGAAGCCTTCAGCCTGCCCTTTGCCGATCGTGGCCTCTCTCTAGTCCCTGCCACTATCACCTTCTTCTATAGCAGCTTACTGAAGAGAGAAATGTGTTCTGAATTTAGGCAAGTTAAAAGGATTACTTTGGTTTCTCATTCCAATCTCGTCTGCAACTTATTTTTCATTGGCCAATTCAATTACAAATTGCTTGCAGCTTTTATAGTAATTCCAGATTTAGAATCATTTTGTTCTTGGGCTTGTTGCTTTAGTTTGCAGATATACTTCTCTCAAGGTTACATTTCTTGGTCTTCCACAGGATGGTGTTCCACCTTACTTGAGTGATCCTTCTGGAAACTTACCAGCTAATGTTATCTGGCTCGAGTCGACAGCAAGCTTTGGAAATAACATAGCCAGACCTAGTACTGAGGCCATCAGCAAAAAGAGAAAATGAACCAAGAATCATAGAATGTTACAGCACAGAAACAGGCTATGTGGCCCACCAAGTTTATACCAACCGTACACAAGTTTGTAGCTTGTAAGAAAGCTGGGTTTCAGTATCAGGGAGTCCTCAAGGAGGAGATCCAGAGGGTTCAGACCAAATATGTGCTCTTAAAGAAAAAAGGTGGGACTAACAAATCTAGAGCCCCCTGGATGTCTAGGGACATACAGGGTAGGATAAAGAAAAAAAGGGAGGTTTTTGACAGATAGCGAGGGCTAAATACTCCAGAATCTTTAGAGGAGTACAGCAAGTGCAGGGGTGCAATTAAAAAGGATATTAGGAAAGCAAAGAGAGAGCGTGAAAAATTCTTGGCAAGTAAGATCAAGGAAAACCCAAAGATGTTTTATAAATATATTAAGAGGATAACTAAAGAAAGGGTAGGGCTTATTAGAGATCATGAGGGTAATCTGTGTGTGGAGGCGGGAGACATCGGTAGGGTTCTTAATGAATACTTTGCGTCTGTTTTCACAAAGGAGAGGGGCAAAGCAGACATTGCTATCAGGGAGGAGGAGTGTGAAATATTAGATGAAATAAACAGTGAGAGAGGAAGTATTAAGGGGTTTAGCAGCTTTAAAAGTGGATAAATCCCCAGGCCCAGATGAAATGTATCCCAGGCTGTTAAGCGAAGCAAAAGAGGAAATAGCAGAGGCCCTGACCATCATTTTCCAATCCTCTCTGGCTTCAGGTGTGGTGCCGGAGGACTGGAGGACTGCTAATGTGGTGCCCTTGTTTAAAAAGGAAGAAAAGGATAGACCGAGTAATTACAGGCCAGTCAGCCTAACCTCAGTGGTGGGAAAATTATTGGAAAGAATTCTGAAGGACAGGATAAATCTTCATTTAGAAACACACGGATTAATCAAAGATAGTCAGCACGGATTTGTTAAGGGAAGGTCATGTCTGACAAACTTGATTGAATTTTTTGAGGAGGTAACAAGGAAGGTTGATGAGGGTAGTGCATTTGATGTAGTGCATATGGACTTTAGCAAGGCTTTTGATAAGGTTCCACATGGCAGACTGGTCACGAAGCTAAAAGCCCATGGGATCCAGGGCAAAGTGTCAAGTTGGATTCAAAACTGATTCGGAGGCAGGAAGCAAAGGGTAATGGTTGATGGGTGTTTTTGTGACTGGAAGGCTGTTTCCAGTGGGGTTCCGCAGGGCTCAGTACTAGGTCCCTTGCTTTTTGTGGTATATATCAATGATCTAGACTTGAATATAGGGGGTATGATTAAGAAGTTTGCAGATGATAATAAAATTGGCAGTGTGGTTGATACTGAAGAAGGAAGCTGTAGACTGCAGAAAGATATCAATAAATTGGTCAGGTGGGCAGAACAGTGGCAAATGGAATTCAATCCGGAGAAGTGTGAGGTAATGCATTTGGGGAGGGCTAACAAGGAAAGGGAATACACATTAAATGGTAGGACACTGAGTAGTGTAGAGGAACAAAGGGACCTGGGAGTGCATGTCCACAGATCCCTGAAGGTAGCAGGCCAGGTAGATAAGGTGGTTAAGAAGGCATATGGAATGCTTGCCTTTATTAGCCGTGGCATAGAATACAAGAGCGGGGGGGTTATGCTTCAACTGTATAAAACACTAGTTAGGCCTCAGCTAGAGTACTGCAAGCAGTTCTGGTCACCACATTACAGGAAATATGTGATTGCACTAGAGAGTGTACAGAGGAGATTTACAAGGATGTTGCCGGGTGTAGAGAATATTAGCTATGAGGAAAGACTGGATAGGCTGGGTTTATTTTCCTTGGAACAGAGGAGACTGAGGGGAGACCTTATTGAGGTGTATAAAATTATGAGGGGCCTAGATAAAGTGGATAGAAAGGACCTATTTCCCTTAGCAGAGGGGTCAAAAACCAGGGGGTACAGATTTAAAGTACAGGAAACTCTCTTTTAACTGGCACCTAAATATCCGGAAATCTCTCTTAACCGGCAAAATTCAGGAGTAGGTTCAGGTAAGTTTAACTATATATTACTGGCCGTGTAACCGGGGTTCCTGGATCTATGGCCGTGTAACCGGGGTTCCTGCACCTGTGGCCGTGCAACAGGGACTCCTGGATCTGTGGCCATGTAACCGGGACTCCTGTACAAGTGCTGTGTAACCAGGGCTCCTGCACCTGTGGACGTGTATGGGGCTCTCGTACCTTGGTAAGTATACCTCTCTGTAATCCGGACTTTTTGATCAACCGGCACCACGCCGGTCCCGTCGGTGCCGGATAAAAAAGAGTTTCCTATAATTGGTGGAAGGTTTAGAGAGGATTTGAGGGGAAATTTCTTCACCCAGAGGGTTGTGGGGGTCTGGAACTCACTGCCTGAAAGGGTGGTAGAGGCAGAAACCCTAACCACATTTAAAAAGTACTTGGATGTGCACTTGGGATCCTCTAACCTGCAGGGCTACGGACCAAGAGCTGGGAAGTGGGATTAGGCTGGATAGCTCTTTGTTGGCCAGCGCTGACACGATGGGCCGAAATGGCCTCTTTCCGTGCTGTAACTTTCTATGATTCTATGTATCAAGAAAGCTGGGTTTCAGTATCCTGACAAATATATTTAGACGGTTACTACTCCTATCCTTTAGAGTCAAATTTAGAGAAAAAAATGAAACATATTAATGCAAGCACATAGCCTACTCATTCCAATACAGAAAGACTTAACTAAAGTTAAAAACGTGGAGATGAGATAGATACCTTGGAGACAAGAACAACATCTTCTGAAACGTTCACACATCTTAAGGACACACCCACTCCCAATACACCAATCAACCTAGAACTACAGTATTCCTCTGTGACAACCCCTTCCTCCACACACAATGCATATATGTACGTGAATATAAACTAGACCAAGTATTATTTAGTTATTCTTAACTTACAAGAAAGTGTTTCATCTCTACATTAAAAAAAAATTAGATAACAATTG
This sequence comes from Somniosus microcephalus, assembly GCF_052327205.1. Classification (NCBI taxonomy): domain Eukaryota; kingdom Metazoa; phylum Chordata; class Chondrichthyes; order Squaliformes; family Somniosidae; genus Somniosus; species Somniosus microcephalus. Next base: position 193,333,934 of record NC_140991.1, on the reverse strand, counting down.
CACAGAGTCAGGTGATATATTTAAACAACTTGTGGACTTGACCAGACATAATACACTTGTAACTTCATCACTCATGTTATGCAAGTAAGCTCGACTCATTGTTTAAATGTGGTATCACACAGGGACCCATGTGGTTCCCTTTCATGTACTACATCTTCTTTAGCTACATGCGCTGAGCAAACAATGCTAAATATGCTTTTGAGACACAGAAAATTTAGTATGGATACATGGATAAAGTATTATAGAGTATGTTGCCTCAAAAATGTGTGCAGTAAAAGCCTTGTAACTTCATGTCATCAACAACATAATTCACATAGAATCACAAATGTACTTTTCATATTGATAATTTATTGAGCTTCTGCAAAAGAGAATATGTAGAAAATTTTGGAACAATTAAGAATTTTCAGTTATAGATTTTCTACCTAGTTGCTATGTGGTTTGTCATGGTGCATTCTGTGTGTTGTAGTTCCACAGTAGCAGTGTCAAGACTACAACTCTCGATGCATCTCCCTCTCTCTCTCTCTCTCTCTCTCTCACACACATACACACACACACACATAATTTGTCAACATTAGCTGGATATCTGCAGCCTCCAAATGAAATTTCCAAAACTGGTAGAATTCAAGTCCCAGACGTTGGAGAGAGAAAGGCAGGCCTGTATAGGTAATATTCTTTCAGGCGTTTACAAAATAAAATGGCTAATGATTTGTTTTCAATAATGAATTGTGCATTATTTAACGTATATACTAGTTTTCACCATATATAATGACCTTAGTCAAAAAGTAAAATATCATCTGATATTTAACAATCCAGGTTAACAATTGAGCATTTAAAAAAAAAAAAAAAAAAAAATTGTTTTACATATGCAATAAAGAGTGACACTTTGAAGTATGATGTCTGACGTGTGATATGTCTGGGGTGTGAAAGACAGACATTAAATCAAATACTTGTGGTAACAATGAAACATTTTTGTCTATACTTAATAACTTATTGGATTCGGACCTGCCAGATGGTACACATAGGGTTACAATTAGGAATGGTTAGCTGGCTGATTCCCCAAACTGTACAGAATACACATGAAAGTTTGATAGAACATGGGCTATTTCACATGCAATAATATGCATCTGTAGGTTGTTGCCAAAGGAAAAAGATGGTTTAATATGTAAATATCTGTTAAACGCAGAGCCCCAGCAATGTTCTGTCCAGCAGTATCCAAAACTAGCTGTGCCTCTAGCCAAGCTGTTCCAGTACAGCTACAATACTGGCATCTACCCGACAATGTGAAAAATTACCCAGGTATGTCCTGTCCACAAAAAGGACAAATCCAATCCGGCCAATTACCGCCCCATCAGTCTACTATCAATCATCAGCAAAGTGATGGAAGGTGTCGTTGACAGTACTATCAAGTGGCACTTACTCACCAATAACCTGCTCGCTGATGTTCAGCTTGGGTTCCGCCAAGACCACTCAGCTCCAGACCTCGTTACAACTATTGCCCAAACATGGACAAAAGAGCTGAATTCCAGAGGTGAGGTGAGAGTGACTGCCCTTGACAACAAGGCAACCGAGTGTGGCACTAAGGGGCCCTAGTAAAATTAAAGACAATGGGAATCGGGGGAAAACTCTCCACTGGCTGGAGTCATACCTAGATGGTTGTGGTTGTTGGAGGCCAATCATCTCATCCCCAGGACATCGCTGCAGGAGTTCCTCAGGCTAGTATCCGAGGCAAAACCACCATCAGCTGCTTCATCAATGACTGTGCCTCCATCATAAGGTCAGAAGTGGGGATGTTCGCTGATGATTGCACAGTGTTCAGTTCCATTTGCAATTTCTCAGATAATGAAGCAGTCCATGCCCACATGCAACAAGACAACATTCAGGCTTGGGCTGATAAGTGGCAAGTAACATTCGCACCACACAAGTGCCAGGCAATGACCATCTCCAACAAGAGAATGTCTAATCACCTCCCCTTGACATTCAATGGCATTACCATCATCAAATCCCCCGCCATCAACATCCTGGGGGGTCACCGTTGACCAGAAACTTAACTGTACCAGCTCTTATGTTCATTAATAAATAGACATTCTTATTATGAACACAGCTAGCTTTTGCTAGACACTTTTATTGAGCACATGTGGACTAGGTACAGTATCTGTAGAGGCTTCCACCTTGACTGCTGCCTTGTGGGTAGCCTAGTGCCTCATGGGCAATGCAGTCCCAATATATATACAGCTGGGTAGTGTAGACTCATATACAGCTCTACACAGCTCTACGGCTCCACCTAGTGTCCACTATAGAATGACATGTTATTGATCATTACATCCCCCTTTCTTTGAGGTTTAACAAAATCAATATCAATCAACTTTCAAGAAAACAATAAAGATAATATCAGTAACACTTTTGTTAGTGCTCTATAAACAAACATTTTCAAAACAGTCAACACATTTTCAAAGCTTTACATTGTACTCAAAGATTAAGTCTATCAGGCTCTTTTACTTCACGTGTGGATCTTCTCAACACGGGTAAGTCTGATGTGTCTTCATGAGATTGTTCTGGCGGTGAATGACAAGATGCAGTTGCGGCATTGTCATCAATCTGGTCCTGAACAGTCTCTTGTGTTTTTAGGAGGGAACGGCGGTTCCTCCTGAGAATCTGTCCTTCCTCAGTTCTAACAGTGTATGACCTTGGTCCTACTTCCTCAAGAACTGTAGCTTTCCTGTTCCATGTATCTGGATCCTCAATCCTGACAACATCATCCTTTGTCAATGGTTTTAGAGTTTTGGATGACTTGTCATAGTATGATTTCTGTTTCGGCTTTAACAGTTGAAGTCTCTGTCTCAGTTCATTCTTGAGCCGGTCACGCAGGGGTGCTGGAACTCTTCGTGGAGCATGTACCACTGGCTGAGCATCCTGCTTAACAACATCTGCTGCGGTTATATCTTTGGACTTTTTCTCCTTGTGTTTTTCCTCTTTGTGCTTTTCTTCCTTTGGCTTCTCTTTGACCTTAAAGTCTTTTTCTTTCTTCTTGGAGAAACTAGGCTTTTTGAAGACAAGGATACCCTTTGGCCTTTTCATCCTTGATGGGCTCTCTGCTTCATCACCTGAGTCATTTGGTCTGCTTATGGCACAGTTTATACGGTAGACTCTCTTGACCAGTTCTAAGTCTTCACAAGCTTTGTCACCTAGTAGAGAATCAAGTCTTTCAGTCACAACAGAAAACATGAGATGATGCACTTTGTCTTTGACTGTCACTTTAAGTCTGCATACACCTAAGCTATCTATTTTCTGTCCATTATAGTCCTTCCATAATACTTTTTCTGTATTTTGGGCTTTTCTTTCATATTGTTAATGTCATTCATACTGATTAAGTTTGCTTTTGCCCCAGTGTCTAGTTTCAAGGTAACTAATGCTCCATTTATCTGCAGTGGGATCATCCATTTGTCCACTTTTACTGCATTGACTTTATGTTCAGCATTGTCCATTTCTGAGGGCTGCACATTTTCTGTATCCTTTTTGATATCGTCACATGACACCATTCCTACAAAAAATGTCTCACTTAAATCAGTGTCCTCAATCACATTAACTTGTTGCCTTTTCTTTGTTTTTACTTTTGAAAAGCATTGTTTGGCAAAGTGATTCTTTCCATTACACTTTGTGCACATTTTTCCAAACGCTGGGCATTGTTTTAACTGGTGTTTGTAACCACAGCGTTTACAATTAAAAATTTCATCTTCCGATTGCTTTTCATTTCTGTTCTGCCCACGTTTCTTCCCCTTGTAGGACACAGCACCGACAGCAGCATTATCACTCATTACAATTGCATCATTATTGATTTCACTGAAAGTCTTCGCGTGCTTTCGAGCTAGCTCGCTGGCTTGGCATATTTTCACCGCATTTTCCAAATTTAGTTCGGTTTCTCTCAAAAGACGTTCCCTGACTTTTTTTATCATGAATACCAAACACAATCTGGTCACGAATCATGGATGCTTTGAGCTCAGAGAAATTACATGTCTGTGCTTTCAGTTTCAGATCAGTTATAAAGCTATCAAAAGTCTCATTTTGTTGCTGTGTCCGAGAACGGAAGATGTATCTTTCATAGGTCTCATTCTTTTTGGGAGAGCAATGTGCATCAATTTTTTTTAGCACATCTTCTAATTTTTCTCTGTTCTCCTCTGGATTAAATACAAATGTATTAAATACCTCTATCGCCTGTGGGCCTGCAACCGTAAGCAGCAACGCTATCTTCCTTGCATCTGGCTTCGTACCGAATCCGATGGCTGCAATGTAGAGTTCGAATTGCTGTTTAAAAGTCTGCCAATTGTAGTCGATTTTTTCTGTGAGTTTCAAACGCTCTGGTGGCTTCAAATTCTCCATGTCGCTTTTCACAATTTTCAGCAGATCTTCATCATCCTGGTACCATCTTATGTTCATTAATAAATAGACATTCTTATTATGAACACAGCTAGCTTTTGCTAGACAATTTTATTGGGCACATGTGGACTACGTACAGTATCTGTAGAGGCTTCCATCTTGACTGCTGCCTTGTGGGTAGCCTAGTGCCTCATGGGCAATGCAGTCCCAATATATATACAGCTGGGTAGTGTAGTCTCATATACAGCTCTACACAGCTCTACGGCTCCACCTAGTGTCCACTATAGAATGACATGTTATTGATCATTACACCAGCCACATAAATACTATGGCTACAAGAGCAGGTCAGAGGCTGGGTTTTCTGTGGCAAGTGATTCACCTCCTGACTCCCCAAAGCCTTTCCACCATCTACAAGGCACAAAGTCAAGAACACCACCACCTCCACGTGCCTGGATGAGTGCAGCTCCAACAACACTCAAGCAACTCGACACTACCAGGACAAAGCAGCCCGCTTGATTGGCACCCCATCCACCACCTTAAACATTCACTCCCTCCACCACCGGCATACCGTGGCTGCAGTGTGTACCATCTGCAAGATTCACTGCAGCTACTCGCCAAGGCTTCTTCGACAACACCTCCCAAACCTGTGACCTCTACCTGGAAGGACAAGTGCAGCAGGGGCATGGAAACACCACCACCTCAAAGCTCCCCTCCAAGTCACACACTATCCTGACTTGGAAATATATCGCCATTCTTTTATCGTCGCTGAGTCAAAATCCTGGAACTCCCTCCCTAACAGCACTTCACCACACGGACTGCAGCAATTCAAGAAGGCGACTCACCACCACCTTCTCAAGAGCAATTAGGGATGGGCAATAAATGCTGGCTTTGCCAGCGATGCCCACATCCCGTGAATGAAGAAAAAAAATCCCTGACAGTTACCTGGATAACTCCCCGTGTTTGCGTGGGTTTTCTCCGGGTGCTCCGGTTTCCTCCCACAGTCAAAGATGTGCGGGTTAGGTTGATTGGCTATGATAAAAAATTGACCCTTAGTGTTAGGGGGATTAAATACGTGGGGTTACGGGGATAGGGTGGGATATGTGTTGGTGTAGGGGTTACGGGGATCGGGTGGGATATGTGTCGGTGCAGGCTCGATGAGCCGAAATGGCCTCTATCTGCACTGTGGGGTTTCTGTGATTCTGTGAAGTGTTAATCTCCTGCTCATTTTTAATGTGGAAGCAAGTCATCCTCGGTTCCGAGGGACTGCCTAAGAAGAAGAAGTAATCTCCTGCAATCAAAATGTTTGAAACTGATCAATGAATGGGTCAACCTATTTAATTGAATTACAAGCATCCTGTGGGGCTTGTAGTTCATGTTTATTTGGTAGCTGTATTTGTGTGGATAAATGCCATTTTGAATCCTGCCTACCCATCTAGTGTGGTTAAGAGAAGTAGTTTTTAATACCTTTTGTCCTTGGATTAAGAAATGTGTACTATATCCTAGGTACAGTAGTACTGCATAAAGGCTGTAGTCAGTCAGCAGAATTAAGTAGCCAGTCAGCAATTCTGCAGTACTGTACAGGCATGCAAGAGGTACAGGTGCAGGGAAAGCATATTTGTTGATTTTTGACATTTTAAGGTTAGTAAAGTTACTGTAAATATACTGAATACTGTTAATCCAGCCTCAGCCTTTCTATTGTGGTTTCCTGCACTTGATTTAAAAGCTATGACTTCTTCCAGAGGCAAGGCAGCTCCTCGTTTTAATGATGAATCCCTCCAAGTTCTTGTGGATGGGAGGGAGGTTCCTAGAGAGCAAATAATACAAATGACAACAGAGAAGGTCATAGACTTAGGTAGCAGTGGGGAAATTAAAAACCAGAGCATGTCAGGAAGGGGCAGAAGATATGGAGTAAAAGGTAAAGTAATAAAAAGGGCAAAAGCAGGAACTAAGTGTCACAAAACATCTTTGAAAGTTCTCTATCTGAATGCACGTAGCATTCGTAACAAAATAGATGAGTTAATGGCACAAATAACTACATATGGGTATGATCTTGTGGCCATTACAGAAACATGGCTGCAGGGTGACAATGCCTGGGAATTAAACATACCAGGTTATTTAACGATCAGGAAGGACAGGCAGGAAGGAAGGGGAGGTGGGGTGGCTCTGTTAATAAAGGAAGGAATCACTGTAATACAGAGAAATGATATTGGGTCAAAAGATCAGGACAATGAAACAGTTTGGGTGGAGGTAAGGAATAATAAGGGGAAAAAAACACTAGTGGGTGCAGTCTATAGGCCTCCAAACTGTGGCAACTCTGTTGGACGGAGTATCAATCAGGAAATAGTTGAGGCTTGTAATAAGGGAACATCTATAATTATGGGGGATTTTAACTATCATATTAATTGGACAAATCAAATTGGGCAGGGCTGCCTTGAGGATGAGTTCATTGAGTGTATTAGGGATGGGTTTCTTGAGCAGTATGTAACTGAACCGACCAGGGGGCAGGCAACCTTAGATCTGGTCCTGTGTAACGAGACAGGATTAATTAAAAATGTCCTAGTAAAGGATCCCCTTGGAATGAGTGACCATAACATGGTTGAATTCCATATTCAATTAGAGGGTGAGAAGGTTGGATCTCAAACAAGCGTGCTAAGCTTGAATAAAGGAGACTATGAAGGTATGAGAGCGGAATTGAGTAGAGTGGATTGGGAAAATAGATTAAAGGGTAAGACGATACATGATCAGTGGTGTACATTTAAAGAGTTATTTTACAACTTCCAAAAAATATATATTCCACTGAGAAGAAAGGGGTGTAAAAGAAAAGACAGCCATCCGTGGCTAAGTAAAGAAATTAAGGATAGTATTCGACTAAAAACAAGGGCATATAAGGTAGCCAAATCTAGTGGGAGGATAGAGGATTGGGAAAACTTTAAAAGACAGCAAAAAATAACAACAAGATTGATTAAGAAAGGGAAGATAGATTATGAAAGTAAATTAGCAAAAAATATAAAAACAGATAGTAAGAGTTTTTATAGTTATATAAAAAGAAAAAGGGTGGCTAAAGTAAATGTTGGTCCCTTAGAGGATGAGACCGGGAAATTAATGGTGGGAAATATGGAGATGGCAAAAACACTGAATGAATATTTTACATCAGTCTTTACAGTAGAAGACACTAAGAATATCCCAACACTGGACAAACAGGGGGCTAAAGGGGGGGAGGAGCTAAACACGATCAAAATCACTAAGGAAGTGGTACTCGGTAAAATAATGGGACTGAAGGCGGATAAATCACCTGGACCTGATGGCTTACATCCTAGGGTCTTGAGGGAAGTGGCGGTAGGGATTGTGGATGCATTGGTAATAATTTTCCAAAACTCCCTGGACTCGGCAATGGTCCTGGCAGACTGGAAAACTGCTAATGTAACACCCTTATTTAAAAAGGGCAGTAGACAGAAGGCTGGAAACTATAGATAGCCTAACATCTGTGGTAGGTAAAATTTTGGAGTCCATTATTAAGGAGACAGTAACAGGACATTTGGATAATCATAATTTATTAAGACAAAGTCAGCATGGTTTTATGAAGGGGAAGTCATGTTTGACAAATTTGCTGGAGTTCTTTGAGGAAGTAACATATAGGGTGGATAAAGGGGAACCAGTGGACGTAGTGTATTTAGACTTCCAAAAGGCATTTGACAAGGTGCCACACAAAAGATTATTGCTTAAGATAAAAAATCACGGGATTGGGGGTAATATTCTGGCATGGATAGAGGATTGGCTATCTAACAGAAGGCAGAGAGTTGGGATAAATGGTTCATTCTCAGACTGGCAATCAGTAACTAGTGGTGTTCCGCAGGGGTCAGTGCTGGGTCCCCAACTCTTTACAATCTATATTAACGATTTGGAGGAGGGGACCGAGTGTAACATATCAAAGTTTGCAGATGATACTAAGATGGGGGGGGGAAAGTAGTGAGTGAGGAGGACATAAAAAACCTTCAAGGGGACATAGACAGGCTAAGTAAGTGGGCAGAGATTTGGCAGATGGAATACAATACTGGAAAGTGTGAGGTTATGCACTTTGGCAGGAAAAATCGTAGAGCAAGTTATTATCTTAATGGCAAGAAACTGGAAAGTACTGAAGTACAAAGGGATCTGGGGGTCCTGGTGCATGAAACTCAAAAGGTTAGTATGCAGGTGCAGCAAGTGATTAAGAAGGCCAATGGAATGTTGGCTTTCATTGCTAGGGGGATAGAATATAAAAATAGGGAGGTATTGCTTCAGTTGTACAAGGTATTGGTGAGACCGCACCTGGAATACTGCGTACAGTTTTGGTGTCCATACTTAAGAAAGGACATACTTGCTCTCGAGTCAGTACAAAGAAGGTTCACTCGGTTAATCCCGGGGATGAGGGGATGGACATATGAGGAGAGGTTGAGTAGATTGGGACTCTACTCATTGGAGTTCAGAAGAATGAGAGGCGATCTTATTGAAACATATAAGATTGTGAAGGGGTTGGATCGGGTGGATGCAGGGAAGATGTTCCCGATGATGGGTGAAACTAGAACTAGGGGGCATAGTCTTAGAATAAGGGGCTGCTCTTTCAAAACTGAGATGAGGAGGAACTACTTCACTCAGAGGGTGGTAGGTCCATGGAATATGCTGCCCCAAAAAGCTGTAGAAGCTACATCATTACATAAATTTAAAACAGAAATAGACAGTTTCCTAGAAGTAAAGGGAATTAAGGGTTACGGGGAGCGGGCAGGAATTTGGACATGAGTCTAGGTTCGGATCGGTCATGGCCCTGTGGGTAGCGGAGCGGGCCCAGGGGCCATGTAGCCTGATCCTGCTCCTATTTCGTGTGTCTAATTCTGTTAGATTCAGGAGATGGTTCTGTGATAGTGGATTGGCGGTTAGGATCAGATCAGCCATGATCTTATTGAATGGCGGAGCAGGCTCGAGGGGCCGATTGGCCTACTCCTGCTCCTATTTCTTATGTTCTTATGTTCTTAACGCTAGGAGCAGCTTTGGCAGCAAGGGGAACAAGGAAAAGCGCGGGAGGCGCCATTTTATTCCATTGGGGAAGAAGGAAAAGCGCGGGAGGCGCCATTTTAATCCATTGGGGAAGAAGGAAAAGCGCGGGAGGCGCCATTTTAAACCACCCAAGATGCCGAAGAGTGGCAGTATCACTGCTTTCAACAACGAAATAGAAGACTGGACCATGTATGTGGAAAGAATTGAAGTGTACTGCGAGGCAAATGAGGTGGCCAATGGAAAGAAGGCGTCGGTATTATTAAATTTGATGGGCGCGAGAACGTACGGCCTATTGCGGAATTTAATTACCCCAGCTAAACCAATGGAGAAAAGCTTTGAAGAGATTGTCAATGGGGCAGTAATTCCTCCCCAAACGCGTGAGTACGGAAGATCAGGAGAGTGATAATGACTCCGGGAGCAGGAGACTAAGTTGTCTAAAGTTACACAACGTGATCGCAAAGGAGGATCACCGAACCATTTGGGTCACCCTCATGATAGCAGGGTCCCAAGTAAAGATGGAATTGGACACAGGATCAGCCCTAACTGTCATGAATCGACGAGACTATGAGCGGCTATTCTCACACATACCCTTGAAGGACACGTCCATTGTATTGAAGACATACACGGGGCAAAAAGTCTACCCCAGAGGAAAAATAAGGGTGCCCGTTAAATACAACGGCAAGGAAGCACAGAAACTGTATCTATATATACTACCAGATGGAGGACCACCATTATTGGGACGTGAATGGATCTGAAAAATACAATTGGATTGGCATTCCATTCATGCGCTAACTGTGGCTGACAAAAAGGATGACGACGTCACACCTGGCTGATGGTCAAAAATTCTAACTGACGCGGAAGAGGTGTTCCAACAAGGACTTGGGACTCTAAAAGGAGTAATGGCAATGATAAAAATTGAAGATAACGCAAACCCCAAATTTTTTAAGGCCAGACCGGTACCGTACGCGATCCGCCCAGCCGTTGAAGCAGAGCTGGAGAGTCTGGAGCATTCGGGTGTGCTGTCCAAGGTGGACTGGAGTGAGTGGGCCACACCCATCATTCCTGTAATGAAGAAATCATTGAGCAGCATGCCTGGGGAGCCGAAGAAGGTTCGCATCTGTGGGGACTTTAAGGTAACTGTGAACCCAGTCCTGCACACAGTACAATATCCACTTTCACGGATAGAAGATATTTTCGCCTCACTATCTGGAGGGAAACGCTTTACGAAGATTGATCTGGCCCAAGGGTATCTACAAATGGAGGTGGAAGAAGCATCTAGAAAATACCTCACGATAAACACTCACAAAGGTCTTTACCAGTACAACCGACTGGTATTCGGGGTAGCATCAGCCCCGGCTATTTGGCAGAAGGCGATGGAACAAGTCCTGCAAGGGATCCCAGGGACCCAGTGTTATTTGGACGACATCCTGGTTACGGGCAAAAATGACAGTGAACACCTTGCCAACCTGGAGCAGGTGCTCACTAGATTACAAGAATATGGGCTATGAGCCAACCGCCCCAAATGCGAGTTTTTCAGGAGACAAATCTCGTATTGTGGCCACATGATTGATGAGGAGGGGTTACATAAGTCCCCAGACAAGATTGAGGCAGTAGTCAAGGCTCCAGCACCGGAAAATGTGTCGCAACTGAGGTCGTTCCTCGGGTTGGTGAACTACTACCATAAGTTCTTGCCGAATTTATCTACAATTCTGCATCCACTGAACGCTCTGCTGCAAACTGGAGTAGCATGGAAATGGAGTGATGGGTGTAAGCGTACCTTTCAGAAATGTAAATGCCTAATCACTTCAAAAGAAGTATTGGCCCACTACAATCCAACACTACCGATTCGGTTGGCATGTGATGCGTCTCCCTACGGCATTGGAGCGGTGCTGTCACACAAATTCCTTGACGGCTCAGAGAGGCCAATAGCCTTTGCGTCGCGCTCGTTAACCTCAGCCGAGCGTAACTACGCCCAGATTGACAGGGAGGCCCTCAGCCTGGTGTGGGGGGTGAAGAAGTTCAATCACTATCTGCATGGGCAGAAATTCACCCTACTGACTGATCATCAGCCTCTGGTCTCCATTTTTAACCCAAAGAAGGGCGTTCCGGTGATGACGGCGCAACGGCTGCAAAGATGGTCACTTTTTCTAGGGGCACATCAATACGACATAGAGTACAAGGGTACGAAACAGCATGGAAACGCTGATGGGCTGTCGCGCCTACCGTTGCCTATGGTGGAGGAAGCACCTGCAGTGGACCCTGTTGAGATATTCCATTCGCCCATAGTCGAAAGTCTACCTGTTACAAACTCAAGTATAGAGAAGGAAACCCGAAATGACCCGACACTCTCTCGGGTCTATGATTTGACGGTGAAGGGATGGCCGGCACATGGCGACTCACTGTTGCCAGCATTCTCGCCAAGGAGAGAACAGCTGTCAGTGTGCCGGGGGACCTTGATGTGTGGATCCCGAGTGGTAATTCCACCCAAGCTGAGAGATAGAGTGCTCAATGAGCTTCATGAGGGTCATCTGGGAGGGGTAAAAATGAAGAGCCTAGCCAGGGCGTTTGTGTGGTGGCTGGGAATCGATAAAGAAATCGAGGATATGACCAAGAGATGCACCGGATGCCAGAAAGTCCAAAACGCTCCACCACAGGCCCCGCTACACCCATGGGAGTGGCCCTCGTCTCCATGGCAACGGGTGCACATTGATTTTGCTGCTCCATTTATGGACTCAATGTTTTTAATCGCCGTGGATGCACATTCAAAATGGCCAGAGGTCATCAAAATGTCCTCCACCACCACGGAGAAAACTATTGCAGTCCTACGGACCATCTTCGCCAGGAATGGCTTGCCAGAACAGATTTGCTCCGACAATGGACCACAGTTTGTGTCCGAGGATTTCCGGAGGTTTTTGAGGAATAATGGGGTAAAACATTACACATCTGTCCCATATCATCCAGCCACAAATGGATTGGCTGAGAGGTTTGTTCAGACATTTAAAAAAGCAATAAAGGCGATGTATAACGACGACATACCACTACAACACAAGGTGGATAATTTCTTGTTTGCTTACCGGAATGCGACACATGCAGTCACCAACCAAGCTCCAGCCATAATGTTCTTTAACCGAAGGTTAAGATGTTGCCTGGATTTGCTCAAACCAAACATAAGACGAGATGTTGAGGATAAGCAATTCCAGCACATCAATGAGAAGCCAACCAGGAGCTTCAAGATAGGGCAACCAGTCTTGGCCCGCGACTACCGAACAGAAAAATGGCAGCCAGGAACGATATGCACACAGCAGGGACCACTAATGTACACAGTGGACGTTGGAGAGAGCATCGTGAGACGCCATGCTGACCAGATTCTAGAGTCACAGGAACAAGTCAAACCTATACCACGAGCATGCGCACCTGGTGATGAACCCGAAGTACAGATTGCATCTACCTCAGAATCAGTGGTATTGGAAGCTGACGAACCAACCAATGACAATGAGCCAGAATCGACTCCGCTGCAAGAACAGGATACTCGAGAAAGGCGCTATCCAGCCAGGATCAGGAAGCCTCCTCAAAGACTGAATTTATAAATGATTACTTCAGTTGCTGTATATAGTACAGAGGAAATTGTAATTGTAATTAGTTATTATTTAATTGTTAAAATGAATGTTATGTACTGTTTATCTAAAAGGGGAGGAATTGTTGTGTATGTACCTTTAAGAGTGAACTGCTTTTATACTGTAGTACCGGCAGTGACCACACCTGTATATAAAGCCGTAGCAGGCTTCTGTACTTTCAGTTCCAGCATACCCTCTGTTCAGTAAACACCTGTTATTATCGTTCTCCTGCAGTCCGTGTGTTATTGATACGCGGACACTACAGTGAGGACCTGGAAGTGGGCAATGGAGAGATGGGCACACTAGAGGAAGCTGGTGACACAATAGAGTTTCATCCCTCTCAGAAAGCAATGGAATATGATGTTCATAGAGAATCGCATTGCATCATCTGCTCAAAAGGATGTGTCTGCTACATCAATATCAGATGTCTAATTCAAGCCTTTACTCTCCCAGAGGACCATCGAGCGCCCCCCTCCCCACAATCCAGGATGAAGACCCGGACAACTCCTCAGAGGAACCTGAAGCCTCTGAGGGAGCAGTGTCACCAGGACTCAAGGGCACCCAGCACCAGCACAGTAACGCACACCTTGGTGGGGCCATTGTGAGTTACAGTAGTGTTGCTGCCTGGTCTATCACAGTGCACATGTGAGCATCAGCAGATGGTGGAGACAGCGACAGCAGTGGAGAGTCCTCGGCAGAGGTCGCACGATTCTCCTAGCTCTGCTGAGCTGCATGCAGACGCTGTGCTTCTGGGGCCATCCAGAAAAAGAGCAGTTCGGGAAATACAGGGACAAGTGCAGTTGTCTCTGGAAGGGTTTTCCTCCAGGATTAGTGCGAGTGTGGAGATAATGGAGGAGTCCATCTCTAACATCAGCACTGCCGTGGTGGAGGCAATGGCGCATGACCGCACCACCATGGATAGGATGGCAAACCCGTGGAAAGGATGGCTACCTCAGTGGAAAGAATGACTACGGCCATGGCGGAAAGAAGTCGCCAGTGTCAGGAAAACATGGTGACTGCTCAGAATAGAATGACATCTCTGGAGGAGCGATGGGCAGCTACTGAGCAGAGAGACCAGAGCTTCATGGATGTCCTTTTGAGGAGGACTGCCAGTGCAGATATGGGTCCTCATGGTCCCCCTGAAGTGCAGTAAGGTGCTTTCCTGCCACTTGCCAGCACGGAGGTGCGGCTGACCCATGAGAGGGATGTTGTTGGCAGGACAGAAGGAAGTGTGGCTCCTCTCAAAGCGCTCACACGTCCATGCCATTGCGGAGCCCTTGGTCAGAGACCCACTTTGCAGTGACAACTAAGATGGCCGTTTCAGCCCCTGCACAGCCGCAGGCAGAGCAGGCTGTTGAAGAGTCCTTGCAGGCTCCCAAGCCCAGAGGATGCCTTCCAAAGGCATCTAAGCAGGCACAGCATCCTAGTCAGCAAGGTGCCTCTACATCTGCTGAAGCCACAGGGGAAGCACCACATAGAAGCACGCGTAAGAGAAAGATTAAGCACCTATAGTCACAAGGGGAGTCACTTGGGTGATGTTTCTTTTTTTCTGACTCTTGCTGGTATATTATCTCTTTGTCATGTGTTAAAGATAAATTATGTTACACAGTTGATTGTATGGCCTATGTGTTATGGGAAATGGCAAAAGCGCATTGAGGGCTCAGGACGACTTGCTTTTGTAATGCTGATGGTAAAAGTGATAGGAAATAACAGGGTACAGCAAAGATGAAGTATGACTTTGGAAAAGTGTCGCCTGCAATTAGAGCCATATGGTGGCCACCTGTGGTTGAAGAGTAAGCTTATGCTAGTGTGACATGGCAGTGTACATACCCTGGTTGACAGGCAGCAGTGAACTGGAGGGATGCTGCATTGGTCATAACGGGGCATGCAAGGCGCCCCTCATCCTCCTCCTACTCCTCTTCCCAGGAAGATCTGTGCTGAGCCACGCGGCTGCTGCTCCCCCGATTATGAGGACCAGGATGAGACGGCATAAATGTTTCCCATCCCCTTGCTATAGATTTAATTTGAGGCAACAATCTTGCAAGCGAACTGTCGAAGTGGCCTGAAATTATTCCATTCATGACACACTGCAGATGGGTGTCAGCTTGAACAGTCAGAAGTTCAGATGTGCAAAATTTTATCCCATACCTACTGTAATGTATGTAATGTATATATACCTTAAGGGAGAGAACTACTTTTACAGCTCCTGTATACTGTAGTACCGGCAGTGACCACACCTGTATATAAACCCTGAGTAGTGATCTGTACAGTTAGTTCTAGAGTAACCCTCATTTAGTAAACACCTGTTGAATCGTTCCCTGCAGTCTGTTGTCTGATTATTGAAGGACACAACATTAAGATACACGGACATAACATTGGCGCCGCCGCAGATTCGAACCTACCTGCAACTCTGCATCACCTCCCAGGGATTCGCTCCTGGAGAACAGAGGAAGAAGGTCGAGTCCAGAAGTACGGGCAACCGCCCAGTCATCCAGCGGAGATTTGAGCATCGCAGAGGAGGCTGTCGAGAGCCAGGCTTGGCTTTCCAGTCACGGTGGTCCAGCGAAATGGGCTGGCAACAGGTACTGCGCAGACCCATCCCGGACAGCGGCGGGCTAGAGCCCGACCGAGCGGCACAGAAAAAGGCCGAGCAGTGTCGACGGGGGAGAGAGAGAAGGCAGAGCGCACAGGGCGCAGCCGGTGTTCAGGACCGAGCGGCGTCAATGGGGGAGAGAGACGAGAGAGAGCAGAGCGCAGCCGGTGTTCAAGGGCCGAGCAGCGTCAACGGGGGAGAGAGGCGCGCAGAAAAACGCGAGGCGCTGCCATTGCCACGAGGACCACAGAGAGCGGCGTTGGCAGCAGCGCAGGAGCAGCGCACGAAACCCACAGGGCGTCGCCATTTGCCACGAGCACCGCCGAGAACGGCGTTGGCAGCAGCGCGGGAGACGCCATTTTAAGCCGCAGCAGGGAAGAAAGGAAAGCGCGGGAGACGCCATTTTAATCCAGTCTAACCGCACCCAAAAATGCCGAAGAGTGGCAGTATCACAGCGTTCGACAATGAAGTCGAAGATTGGACGACATATGTCGAACACATAGAAGTATACTGCAAGGCAAATGAAGTGCCAGATGACAAGAAAGCGCTGGTATTGTTGAATTCAATGGGTGCAAAAACGTATGGCTTACTACGAAACCTAGTAACCCCAGAGAAGCCAGTAGAAAAGGATTTTGAAAACATAGTGTCAATCCTACAGGACCACTTAAACCCCACACCGCTGCTGATAGCAGAAAGATTTAAGTTTCACAAAAGGAACCAGCATAAAGATGAAAGTAATGCTGAGTATTTAACAGAATTGCGCAAGCTATCGAAACACTGCCAGTTTGGAACGGGACTAGCAGATACTTTAAGGGACAAGTTTGTGTGTGGGCTTCAAAGTGAAGGAACCCAGAAACGGCTTCTATCAGAAAAGGATCTTACGCTGGACAAGGCTTTCAGCATTGCAGTATCACACGAAGCAGCAGCACGGGGCGCTGCAGAGATACAATGGAGACCGCAAGAATATGGCACAAATGAAATGTCATACGGAACAGTGAAGTGCTATCGCTGCGGCAGAACAACACACGACCATAATGATTGCTGGTTCAAGGACAAAGTGTGCAGACAGTGTGGAAAAGTAGGACACATAGCAAGAGTCTGCAGGTCGGGAAAGAAAACCAGCAGCAAGAAATCTCCACAGGAGAAGTACAAGATGGTACATAAGGTGACGGAGAGTAGTTCAGACGAACAGAAGAGTGATACAGACTCCGGAAGCAAGGAGCTGGGTTGCCTGAAACTACATAATGTGATCAAAACGGAGGATCACCAAACTATCTGGGTCACGCTCAAGATAGCAGGAGTCCAAGTGAAAATGGAATTGGACACAGGATCAGCCCTAACAGTCATAAACCGAAGGGACTACAAGCGGCTATTCTCACATATACCCTTGAGAGCTACAAAGATTGTCTTGAAGACGTACACGGGGCAAAAAGTCTATCCCAAAAGAAAAATAAGGGTGAACGTTATATATAACGGCAAGGAAACACCAAAAATGGACCTATATGTATTGCCAGATGGAGGACCACCACTACTAGGATGTGAATGGATCCGGAAGATACAGCTAGATTGGCATTCCATACAAGCACTGACTGTAGATGCCAAAAAGCATGATGATGTCACACCTGGACGACTGCCAAAAATGCTAACTGACGCACAAGAAGTATTCCAGCAGGGACTCGGAACACTAAAAGGCATAACAGCGACGATCAAAATAGAGGAAATTGCAAGCCCAAAGTTTTTTAAGGTCAGACCGGTACCTTATGCGATCCGCCCAGCCGTCGAAGCAGAGCTGGAAGGTTTGGAACGTTCAGGAGTACTGTCCAAAGTGGACTGGAGCGAGTGGGCTACACCCATCGTTCCTGTAATGAAGAGGTCGTTGAGTAATACGCATGGGGAACCAAAGAAGGTTCGCATCTGTGGGGACTTTAAGGTGACAGTGAACCCAGTCCTTCACACTGTACAATATCCGCTTCCGTGGATTGAAGATATTTTTGCCTCGCTATCTGGAGGGAAACGCTTCACTAAGATTGATCTGGCTCAGGCGTACCTGCAAATGGAGGTAGAAGAAGCCTCGAAACAGTACCTCACGATCAACACTCATAAAGGTCTCTACCAATACAACCGGCTGGTGTTCGGGGTAGCATCAGCTCCGGCTATTTGGCAAAGGGCAATGGAACAAGTCCTGCAAGGGATTCCAGGGACCCAGTGTTATTTGGACGACATCCTGGTCACGGGCGAAAATGACAGTGATCACCTCGCCAACCTGGAGCAGGTGCTCACTAGATTGAAGGAATATGGGCTCCGAGCTAACCGCCCCAAATGCGAGTTTTTTAAAAAACAGATCTCGTATTGTGGCCACGTTATCGATAAAGAGGGGTTACATAAGTCCCCAGAAAAGATTGAGGCAGTAATCAAGGCTCCAGCACCGGAAAACGTGCCACAACTGAGGTCGTTCCTTGGGCTGGTAAACTACTACCATAAGTTCTTGCCAAATTTGTCTACAATACTACACCCACTGAACACCCTACTGCAAACTGGAGTGCCATGGAAGTGGTGTGACGAATGTAAATGAGCTTTCCAGAAGAGGAAAACACTAATCACATCGAAAGAGGTATTGGCCCATTTCAACCCAGCACTACCAATTCGGTTGGCGTGTGATGCGTCACCCCATGGCATTGGAGTGGTGCTGTCGCACAAATTCTCGGACGGCTCAGAGAGGCCAATAGCCTTTGCGTCACGATCACTAACCTCAGCCGAGCGTAACTACGCCCAGATTGACAAGGATGCCCTCAGCCTAGTGTGGGGAGTGAAAAAGTTCAATCACTATCTGCACAGGCAGAAGTTCACCTTGCTGACTGACCACCAACCACTTGTCTCCATCTTTAATCCAAGAAGGGCGTTCCGGTGATGACTGCGCAACGGCTACAAAGATGGTCCCTTTTTCTAGGGGCGCACCAATATGAAGTCGAGTATAAGGGCACGAAACAGCATGGAAACGCTGATGGGCTATCACGCCTGCCACTGCCTACTGCGGAGGAAGCACCAGCAGTGGATCCTATCGAAATATTTCATTCGACTATAATTGAATGCTTGCCAGTAACTAACGCTGGTATAGAGAAGGAGACCCGAAATGACCCGACACTGTCTCGGGTATATGATTTGACGGTGAAGGGATGGCCAGCACATGGCGACTCACTGTTGCCAGCATTCTCATCCAGAAGAGAACAGCTGTCAGTATGGCAGGGGACCTTGATGTGTGGATCCCGAGTGGTAATTCCACCCAAGTTAAGGGAGAGAGTGCTCAATGAGCTTCACGAAGGTCATCTGGGAGGGGTGAAAATGAAAAGCCTTGCTAGGGCTTATGTGTGGTGGCCGGGGATCGATCAGCAAATCGAGGACCTGACAAAGAGCTGCTCAGGATGCCAGAAGGTCCAAATTGCACTACCACATGCTCCTCTACACCCATGGGAGTGGCCCTCATCTCCATGGCAACGGGTGCATATTGATTTTGCTGGTCCATTCATGGACTCAATGTTTTTAATAGCCGTGGATGCGCATTCGAAATGGCCTGAGGTGATCAAAATGTCCTCCACCACCACGGAGAAAACTATTGCAGTCCTACGGACCATTTTTGCCAGGAACGGCTTGCCAGAGCAGCTTTGCTCTGATAACGGACCACAGTTTGTGTCCGAAGAGTTTTGAAGATTTATGAAGAGGAATGGGGTAAGGCATTATACATCCGCCCCGTATCATCCAGCCACAAATGGATTGGCTGAGAGGTTCGTACAAACCTTTAAAAAAGCAGTAAAGGCCATGTGCGATGACGACATTCCACTGCAGCATAAGGTGGACAACTTCCTGTTAGCCTACAGAATTGCGACACATGCAGTCACCAACCAGGCCCCGGCCATGATGTTCTTTAACCGAAGGTTGAGATTTCGTCTGGATTTGCTCAGACCAAATGTACGAAGAGATATTGAGAGTAAGCAATTCCAGCACATCAATGAGAAGCCGACAAGGAGCTTCAATGTAGGGCAACCAGTCTTGGCCCGCGACTACCGAACAGAGAAATGGCAACCAGGAACGATATGCACACGGCAGGGGCCACTAATGTACACAGTGGATGTTGGGGAGAACATTGTGAGACGCCATGCTGACCAGATCCTAGAGTCACAGGAACGAGTCAACCCCATGTCTCGGCCATACGTACCTGGTGAGGAACCCGACATACAGGTCGCATCTACCCCAGAAACAATAACATTGGAAGCTGATGAATCAACTGACGACAGGGTGCTAGAATCGCCTCCGCACCAAGAGCAAGACACTCGGGAAAGGCGTTATCCAGAAAGAATCAGGAAGCCTCCCCAGAGACTGAATATATGAATGCACTATTTTCATATAACATTGTATATTAAAAATGTTAATTGTTAAATGAGTGTTATGGTACTGTTAATCTAAAAGGGGAGGAGTTGTAATGCATGTACCTTTAAGGGGAGAACTACTTTTTACAGCTCCTGTATACTGTAGTACCGGCAGTGACCACACCTGTATATAAACCCTGAGTAGTGATCTGTATAGTTAGTTCTAGAGTAACCCTCATTCAGTAAACACCTGTTGAATCGTTCCCTGCAGTCTGTTGTCTGATTACTGAAGAACACAACATTAAGATACACGGACATAACACCTACAACAGCAAAGTTGTTGCATTTGAATGTCAGCCATGTTTCGGGGCGCTTTTAAAACGCTCCACCAATGCATACAAATCATGTCCTCCAGCAACTCGTCTCCTTGAACCTGGCCTGTTTCTGCCAAGTCGGGAAACAGGAGCCAGGAGCAGGAAAATGGGAAACCACTATGAAAATAGCATTAGCAAGACAGTTAACTACCTGTCCCACTAGTTTGGGAGCGGCTAAACAGACACTCACGAAAATCGGGTGAGGGCGGGATGGAGGAGGGTTGGGTGTCTGAAGCCATTTTTCCTGATTTTCCCAACAGACCCGCCTCAAAAGCCACCTCCTCAGGACTATTAAAATCGAGCCCGTAGTGCCTAGGGATCAAACAGAGAACCCTATTCTCTTTATTCTGACTACTGGTTTTGTAACGTGCCCTCAAGTGATGTTCCTTGAATTTGGAAGGCAGCAGAATAAACACGTCATTAGTGGGTGACTTAGGCTTTACCTATCAAACAAATGTATTAAACAATAAAAGGATAAGTGAACAGTAGCAGTGACACAATGTAGATTTTATAGTAGTATCTTCTTGACTATGTAGAAAATAACAGAGTTCAGAACTGCTGTGCTAAATTATGATGTATATAATATAACTTCTTTTATTCTGTCTGGCTTGACAATAGGCTCGATTTTACCAGCGGAGGCAGGTTTGCGTCAGGTTCGCTGGTCGGTAGGTTCCGGTCCTGCTGCCGGTTTCAGCCACACTGAGAGATAAGGATTTTCATTTAACTGGGCTTATTAAGCCCGCCGTGCACGTTACCCGGCCCAATCAGTGGGTTCGTGTCTGCTGCTCGCCTCTGCTGACGTCTTCAATTCAGCTGCATTTAAGGGGCCCATGCAGCGTTTGGGTTTTATTAACTTTCTGCTGCTCCTCAGTGGTATTGTTTGTGAGAACCAAGGCTTCTCCCCGTTTTGATGATGACTCCCTCCATGCTCTTGTGGAGGGAGTAACAGGGTGCAAGGAGGTTCTGTTCCCCTCCAATGGACGGAGGAAGCCTCCTCAGTAAACCAAGGCAGCCTGGCTGCAAATTGCTGAGGAGGTTAGCGCCAGGTCTTCATGTGCACGCACCTGGGTTCAGTGCAAGAAAAGGTTCAATGATCTGCTACACTCAACAAAAGTGAGTATAACATCACACTTACCTTCAATCTGCTCCCCATCTCATTTTCCATTTTGCCTATCTCTTCTAAAAGTTAAGTATCCTGGAATATTTAGTTCCCAACCTTGGCCACTTTGCAACCACGTCTCCGTTATGACTATTAGATCAAACCTGTTCATTTCTATCTGCGCTATTAATTCATCTATTTTGTTGTGAATATTTCATTTCTTACTCTCTCTGTCCCTTCCTGAACCACTCCGCTTATTTTTACCCAAAGCTCTACTCTGCTCTCGAGCCTTGACATTTCTCTTGCTGCTTTTAAATTTACTCATGCCTGAATCCTCCCACCCGCGCCCCCCCCTTCATTAGTTTAAAGCCCTGTCTACTGCCCCAGTTATTCGCTTCGCCAGGATACTGGTGCCAGTGCCCCATGAACTGAAACCCCTTCCTCCCACACCATTCTTTGAGCCACGCATTTAAACCTCTAATCTGTTTGTTCCTATGCCAATTTGCGCGTGGCTCAGGTAACAATCCAGAGATTATTACCTTTTGAGGTTCTGCTTTTCAATTTGGATCCGAGCTCCTCAAACTCCATCTGCAGAACCTCATTCCTAGTTCTACCTATGTCGTTGGTTCCTACGTGGACCACGACAACTGGATCCTCCTCCTCCCACTCCAAGTTCTTTTCCAGCCGCGAGGAGATGTCTTTAACCCTGGCACCGGGCAGCTAACACAACCTTCGGAACTCTTGGTCGCGGCTGCAGAGAACAGTATCTATCCCCCTGACTATACTGTTCCCTACCACAACTACATTCCCTTTCACTCCCCCCACTTGAATGGCTTCCTGCACCATGGTGCCATGGTCAGCTTGCTCATCCATCCTGCAGGCTTTTCCCTCATCCACACAGGCAGCAAGAACCTCATACCTGTTGGACAAGGGCAAATGCTGAGGCTCCTCCAGCACTGCACCTGGGTCCCGTTACCTGCCTGAGTTGCAGTCACACTCTCCTGTCCCTGACCACTAACCAGACCTGAACCACTACCTAACCTAAGGGATGTGACTGCCTCCTGGATCAAAGTGTCCAGGTAACTCTCCCTATCCCTGATGCCTCACAATGAAACATAGAAACATAGAAGATAGGAGCAGGAGTAGGCCATTCGGCCCTTCGAGCCCGCTCCGCCATTCAATGAGATCATGGCTGATCATCCATATTCAATACCCTGTCCCTGCCTTCTCCCCATATCCCTTTAGCCTTAAGAAATATATCCAACTCTTTCTTGAATATATTTAATGAACTGGCCTCCACCGCCCTCTGTGGCAGAGAATTCCACAGGTTCACCACTCTCTGGGTGAAGAAATTCCTCCTCATTTCAGTCTTAAATGGCTTACCCCTTATCCTTAGACTATGACCCCTGGTTCTGGACTCCCCAGCCATCAGAAACATCCTTCCTGCATCTAGTCTGTCCAGGCCTGACAGAATTTTATAGGTTTCGATGCGATCACCTCTCAATCTTCTAAACTCCAGTGAGTATAAGCCCAATCGACACAATCTCTCCTCGTACGTCATTCCTGCCATCCCAGGTATCAGCCTGGTGAATCTTCGCTGCACTCCTTCCATGGCAAGAACGTCCTTCCTCAGGTAAGGCGACCAAAACTGCACACAATACTCAAGGTGCGGTCTCACCAAGGCCCTGTATAACTGTAGCAAGACATCCTTGTTCCTGTACTCGAACCCTCTTGCTACGAAGGCCAACATACCATTTGCCTTCTTAACCGCCTGCTGCACCTGCATGCTTACCTTCAGCGACTGGTGCACAAGAACACCCAGGTCTCTTTGCGCTTCCCCTTCTCCCAATCTATTGCCATTCAAATAATAATCTGCCTTCCTGATTTTGCCACCAAAGTGGATAACCTCACATTTATCCACATTATAGTGCATTTGCCATGTTTCTGCCCAATCACCCAACCTGTCCAAATCGTGCTGGAGTTTCACGACATCCTCCTCACAGCTTACCCTCCCACCCAGCTTTGTGTCGTCTGCAAATTTGGAGATATTACATCCAATTCCCTCGTCCAGATCATTAATATATATTGTGAACAGCTGGGGTCCTAGGACCGATCCTTGCGGTACCCAACTAGTCACTGCCTGCCACTCGGAAAACGACCCGTTTATTCCAACTCTTTGCTTTCTGTCCGCCAACCAGTTCTCTATCCAAGTCAATACCTTGCCCCCAATCCCATGTGCCTTAATTTTGCATGCTAATCTCTTATGTGGGACCTTATCGAAAGCCTTCTGAAAGTCCAAATACACCACATCCACTGGTTCTCCCTTATCTATTTTACCAGTTACATCCTCAAAAAATTCCAGTAGATTAGTCAAGCATGATTTACCTTTTGTAAATCCATGTTGAGTTTGTCCGATCCTGTCACTGCTTTCCAAGTGCTCTGCTATTACATCTTTTATAATAGACTCTAGCATTTTCCCCACTACCGATGTCAGGCTTACCGGTCTATAATTCCCCGCTTTTTCTGTACCACCTTTTTTGAATAGTGGTGTAACATTAGCTACCCTCCAATCCATGGGTACTGTTCCAGAGTCTATCGAGTTCTGGAAGATGACCAGCAATGCATCTACTATTTCTAGGGCCACTTCCTTAAGTACCCTGGGATGTAGATTATCAGGCCCTGGGGATTTATCAGCCTTCAGACTCATCAATTTTCCTAACACCATTTCCCTAGAAATACTGATTTCTTTCAGTTCCACCCTTTCATCAGACCCTATGTTCCCCGGCATCTCTGGAAGGTTATTTGTGTCCTCCTTTGTGAAGACAGAACCAAAGTATGAATTTAGTTGGTCTGCCATTTCTTTGTTTCCCATTATAAATTCCCCTGATTCTGACTGCAAGGGACCTACGCTTGACTTCACCAATCTTTTTCTCTTCACATATCTATGAAAGCTTTTACAGTCAGTTTTTATGTTCCCTGATAACTTACTCTCATATTCTATTTTCCCTTTCTTAATTAATCCCTTTGTCCTCCTTTGTTGAATCCTAAACTGCTCCCAATCCTCAGGATTGTTGCTTTTTCTGGCCAATTTATATGTCCTCTCCTTGGATCTTATGCTATCCCTAATTTCCCTTGTTAGCCACGGTTGAGTCACCTTTTTTGTTTTATTTTTATGCCAAACTGGGATGAACAAATTCTGCAGCTCATCCATTCGGTCTTTGAATGTTTGCCATTGCCTATCCACTGTCAACCCTTTGAGTGCCATTCCCCAATCAATCCTACCCAACTCGCTCCTCAGACCATCGTAGTTTCCTTTATTTGAATTGAGGACCCTAGTCTCTGAGTCAACTACTTCATTCTCCATCTTAATTAAGAATTCTATCATATTATGATCGCTCTGACCCAAGGGGCCTCGTAAAACAAGATTGCTAATTAATCCTTTCTCGTTACATAATACCCAGTCTAAGATGGCCTGATCTCTGGTTGGTTCCTCGACATATTGGTCCAGGAAACCATCCCGTAAACACTCCAGGAATTCCTCCTCCACTGTATTGTTACTAATTTGGTTGGCCCAATCTATATGTAGACTAGCTGAAGTGCCCGGCGGTGCCGAGGCTTTTTCGAGGGCATGTTGTTGTTGGAAGAGAGAGAGAGCGACTGGGGGGGGGAGGGCGGGGGGGAGAAGGGAGGGCGGGGGGGGAAGGGAAGGGGGGGAGGGGGGAAGGGAAGGGGGAGAGGGGGGGAAGGGAAGGGAGGGCAGGGAAGGGAAGGGGGAAGGGAAGGGGGAGAGGGGGGAAGGGAAGGGGGGAGGGGGGGAAAGGGGGGGCGGGGGGGAGGGAGGGGAGGGCGCGGGGGGGAGCCACCCCCCCGAGGGTCACGGCGCCCCCCGAGGTTCGCGGCCCACCCCGAGGGTCACGGCCCCCCCGAGGGTCGCGGCCCCCCCCGAGGGTCGCGCCCCCCGAGGGTCGCGGCCCCCCGTGGGTCGCGCCCCCCCCGAGGGTCGCGGCCCCCCCCGAGGGTCGCGCCCCCCCCCGAGGTGAAGACCACCGATTGCGGCTGTGCGAGACGGCCGGTTGCCAGGGTGACGCTTGACGGCCCCCCCGAGGGTCGCGCCCCCCCCGAGAGTCACGGCCCCCCCCACCGTGAGGTGAAGACCGCCGATTGCGGCTGTGCGAGACGGCCGGGGGGCCGGTTGCCAGGGTGACGCTTGACGCTCAGCAAGCCCCACCCCCCGGCCAAGCCAGAGAGAGACGCCGCGTCTCAGCTCCTGCTGCGCGCGCACTCTAGCGGCACTGCGCTGAGTCTCGGCCCTCCAGCCTTCGAGTGGGGCCGGGAGGTGCCTAGCTCGGGCGTGGGTGCGAAGGAGAAGCCGAGGCTTCGAGGCCTACCTGGAAAAACGGGGAAAGGTAGGAAAATTAATGAGATTAGATAAGTTAATTCGTTTCTAAATCATTTTTTTAAAAAACAATATGTGTTTTAAAAGCAACGTTTTTTTTAAAGACGCAGAAAGCGGGAAAAAGAAAGGAAAAGTTTGGAATCAAGATGGCGGCGACTCACCTCGGTTCAGAACGATAAGGCCCGCCAACACACGCACCGATTGGCCCGGCCGCACGCGGAAGCAAGCCGCCGTACGATTGGTCGAGCTCGAGGTCACTCTGTCGCTAATGAGCGGATAATGAGATGCTAATGAGCGGAATGTTAAGGTTTTTCGGATACCGCGGGCGCGATTTTAGCCCGGCTGAAACGTAAATACGCTTAAAACCGTCTCGGAAGTGTAAGCTTTCTTTGGAGGTAACGCGCGCGTAGGTACACCCTGTAACTTTCGAGCGCATACCCGACAGACGCACACGCGATGACAGACAGACAGAATGACAGACAGAAGTACCGATTTATATATATAGATTAAAGTCACCCATGATGACTGCTGTGCCCTTATTGCACGCTTCTTTAATTTCCCTTTTAATGCCATCCCCAACTTCCGCCTTGCTGTTGGGAGGTCTATATACCACTCCCACTAATGTTTTTTTCCCCTTAGTATTTCTCAATTCTACCCATACAGATCCCACATCATCAGAGCTAATATCCTTCATTACAATCCTTCTTTAACCGGTACTGGATCTAATTCTAGGGAATGTGGCCGGCCAAGTGGAAGAAGTGCTAGTAGGTGAGCACTTTGGTGACAGTGACCATAATATGGTGAGATTTAAGGTGGTCATGGAAAAGGACAGGGACGGGCCGGAAATAAAGGTTCTAAATTGGGGGAAGGCCGATTTTAATAGGATAAGGCAGGATCTGGCCAAAATGGACTGGGATCAGCTACTTGTAGGAAAATCCGCATCGGAGCAATGGGAGGCTTTCAGAAGGGAGATTGAGATCATACAATGGCAACATGTTCCCGTAAAGGTCAAGGGTGGTTCCAAAAACCACAGGGAACCTTGGATGTCAGGGGATATACGAGAATGGATTAGGAAAAAAAGGAGGGCTTTTGGCAGATACAAAAGGCTAAAGATGGAGGAAGCCCTAGAGGAGTACAAAAAGTGCAGGGGGATACTTAAAAAAGAAATTAGGAGATCAAGGAGGGGCCATGAAATAACACTGGAGAGCAAAATAAAGGAAAATCCTAAGATGTTTTATAAGTATATTAAGGGTAAGAGGATAACTAGGGAAAAAATAGGGCCCATTAGGGACAAAAGTGGCAATCTGTGTGTGGAGCCGGAAGATGTAGGAGGGGTTCTAAATGAATTTTTTGCATCTGTTTTCACTATGGAGAGGGACGATGTAGACATAGAAATAGGGCGGGGGGACTGTGATATGCTCGAACACATTAACATCGAGAGGGAGGAGGTATTGGCGGTTTTAGCAGGCCTAAAAATGGATAAATCCCCAGGCCCGGACGAAATGTATCCCAGGCTGCTGTGTGAGGCAAAGGAAGAGATTGCGGGGGCTCTAACACACATATTCAGAACCTCTCTGGCCACAGGGGATGTGCCAGAGGACTGGAGAACCGCTAATGTAGTTCCATTATTCAAGAAGGGGAGTAGGGAAAAACCGGGGAACTATAGGCCAGTGAGCCTAACATCAGTGGTGGGAAAATTATTGGAAAAAATTCTGAGGGACAAAATCAGTCTCCACTTGGAGAGGCAAGGATTAATCAGGGATAGTCAACATGGCTTTGTCAAGGGAAGATCATGTCTGACAAATTTGATTGAATTTTTTGAGGGGGTGACTAGGTGTGTGGATGAGGGCAATGCAGTGGATGTGGTATACATGGATTTCAGTAAGGCCTTCGATAAAGTCCCGCACAGGAGACTGGTCAAGAAGGTAAGAGCCCATAGAATCCAGAGTGCCTTGGCACGTTGGATAAAAAACTGGCTTAGTGGCAGAAGGCAGAGGGTGATGGTCGAAGGTTGTTTTTGTGACTGGAAGCCTGCGGCCAGTGGGGTACCACAGGGATCGGTGCTGGGTCCCTTGCTGTTTGTGGTCTATATTAATGACTTGGATATGAATGTAAAAGGTATGATGAGTAAGTTCGCGGATGATACAAAAATTGGTAGGGTGGTAAATAGCGAGGAGGGTAGTCTCAGTCTGCAGGACGATATCGATGGGTTGGTCAGATGGGCGGAACAGTGGCAAATGGAATTTAACCCGGAAAAGTGCGAGGTGATGCACTTTGGGGGGACTAACAAGGCAAGGGAATACACAATGAATGGTAAGACCCTAGGCAAGACGGAGGGTCAGAGGGATCTGGGTGTGCAAGTACACAGATCCCTGAAGGCGGCGGAACAGGTGGCTAAGGTGGTAAAAAAGGCATATGGGATACTTGCCTTCATTAGCCGAGGCATAGAATATAAGAGTAAGGAGGTTATGATGGAGCTGTATAAAACACTGGTTAGGCCACAGCTGGAATACTGTGTGCAGTTCTGGTCGCCACACTACAGGAAGGATGTGATAGCTTTGGAGAGGGTGCAGAGGAGATTCACCAGGATGCTACCAGGGCTGGAACGCTTCAGCTATGAAGAGAGACTGGGCAGATTGGGTTTGTTTTCCTTGGAGGAGAGGAGGCTGAGGGGGGACATGATTGAGGTGTACAAAATTATGAGGGGCATAGATAGGATTGATACTAAGGAGCTTTTTCCCTTAGTAGAAGGGTCAATAACTAGGGGGCATAGATTCAAGGTAAAGGGCGGGAGGTTTAGAGGGGATTTGAGAAAGAACTTTTTCACCCAGAGGGTGGTTGGAGTCTGGAACTCACTGCCCGAAAGGGTTGTGGAGGCTGGAACCCTCACAACATTCAAGAAGCATTTGGATGAGCACTTGAAATGCCATAGCATACAAGGCTACGGACCAAATGCTGGAATATGGGATTAGATTAGACAGGGCGTGATGGCCGGCGCGGACACGATGGGCCGAAGGGCCTCTATCCGTGCTGTATAACTCTATGACTCTATGACCTCCCTTTCCTTTTTGCCTATCTTTCCTGAATATCGAATACCCCTGGATGTTGAGTTCCCAGTCTTGGCCATCCTTGAGCCACGTTTCCGTAATCCCAACCAAATCATATTCATTTACCTCTATTTGCGCAGCCAATTCGTCCACCTTATTACAAATGCTCCTCGCATTAAGACACAAAGCCTTCAGGCTTGTTTTTTTAACGCTCTTAGACCTATTAGAATTATTATTTACTGTGGCCACATTTGATTTAAACCGTTGATTTCTCTGACTGCCACTTTTGTTTTTCTCCTTCCTATCTTTTGCTTTTATCCCTGTTTCCCTTTCCTCTGTCTCCCTGCTCAGGTTCCAACCCCCTGCCATTTTAGTTTAAACCCCCCCGAACAGTGCTAGCAAACCTCCCCGCAAGGATATTTGTCCCGTTCTGGTTCAGGTGCAACCCGTCTGACTTGTACAAGTCCCACCATCCCCAGAAGCAGGCCCAGTGATCCAGGAAACTAAAGCCCTCCCTCCAGCACCAACTCTTTAGCCACGCATTCATCTGCTCTATCCTCTTATTCCTAAACTCACTAGCACGTGGCACCGGGAGTAATCCAGAGATTACAACCTTTGAGGTCCTGCTCTTTAATCTGCTACCTAGCTTCCTAAATTCTTGCTGCAGGACCTCATCCCTCTTCCTACCCATGTCATTGGTCCCAATGTGAACCACGACCTCTGACTGTTCACCCTCCCCCTTCAGAATGCCCTGCATCCGTTCAGTGACATCCTTGACCCTGGCACCAGGGAGGCAACAAACCATCCTGGAGTCACGTCTACGGCCACAGAAACGCCTATCTGTTCCCCTTACGATGGAATCCCCTACCACTATTGCTCTCCCACTCTTTTTCCTCCCTTCCTGAGCAACAGAAGCACCCCTGGTGCCAGGAAGTTGGCTGCTGCTGCCTTCCTCTGGTAAGTCATCCCCCTCAACAGTATCCAAATCGGTATACCTATTTGAGAGGGGGATGGCCACAGGGGTCCCCTGCACTACCTGCCTGCCTCTACTGCTCTGCCTGATGGTCACCCATTTCCCTTCTGCCTGTGCAGCCCTTACCTGCGGTGTGACCAACTCACTAAACGTGTTATCCACGACCCTCTCAGCATCGTGAATGCTCCAAAGCCCATCCATCTGCAGCTCCAGCGCCGCAATGCGGTCTGCTAGTAGCTGCAGCTGGATGCATTTCTGGCACACATGGTCGTCAGGGACACCGGCAGTGTCCCTGAATTCCCACATAGAGCAAGAGGAGCATAACATGGGGCTGGGCTGTCCTGACATGACTTACCCTTCAATTAATTTAAATTAAATTAATACCACCAATTTAATGATATACTCAAGGGCGCTTGCCTGCCAGCAGTCCCCGCTACATCACAGAGACCCTAGAAACTATAAACCACAGAATTTAAGTTTTGTAAAGAAGGAGAAAGAGTAAATACTTACCAACCAATCACTTACCCGCTTTCTGGTGACGTCACACTTGGATTACTTTTTACTTCTCTCCTTCCCTCGGACTTCGGAGATTGGTGATTGGTACGCCTTACCTGGTCTCGGAGCTGTTTTTGAACTCGCCGGCGCTCAGCCTCGTTCCCTCGCAGGTCCGCCCGCCTGCCTCTGCTGCTCTGAGGCCTTACCTGGTCTCGGAGCTGATTTTGAACTCGCCGCCGCTCAGCCTCATTCCCTCGCAGGTCCGCCCGCCTGCCTCCGCTGCTCTGTCTGCAGCTCAGACTCCAGCTCAAAAACTCAGCTGAAGTTCCGCAAGATGCAGACACTTACTGCAAACGTGGTTGTCCAGGATCACAATGCTCGCCACAAACTCCCACATGCTGCAGTTGCGGCACACCACCTGCACTGCCATCCCTATATGACCTTGTTTTATTTAATAAATTTAGTTAAATTTGTAATTAGGTAACTTAGTTTACAGTGTAGTTTCTTGACCTAGATTAAGTTAAGGGTACTGAAATTAAATATCTACCTGTAACACAAAGCACTACAAGTAGTGTAGGCAAAAAGCAGCTACTCCTTCCCCCTCTTCATCGAACCCCCACTCTTTCCAAATTCCCAAATAAAACACTCTGTTTTAGTCCACTCCGTTTAATCCTGCTCTGTGCAGAGCAACCAGCCAAACTGTAAAAAAAGGATAAAGTAGGAAAATTCAGCTGTAGAATGCATAATTTTGAGCAATAATACATGGAGAATGCAAAATGAAAAAGCCTGAATTACCACAGATGCCCTAAAAATTATTGTGAATGGCATGAGAGGCCAGAGAATTGTCCTCTTCAGCGCAACCAACTAATAAGCAAAGTTGTACAGTATGCGTAGGTGAATAATGACCTAGAATTTGCATCCACCAGTGGCCTGCAGAGGGAGTTACATGCAGGTTTGCTGTGCCAGCTCATTTGCATTCCCATTGCTGAAGTCATTGGCATAATACCCATGTAAAATGGGTGTAAGCAGCTGAACTACATGGAAATTCCTGTGCAAACTTTAAGACAGTTCAGCCTGCACTCTTCAGAAACAGACTGGGAACACTCACTTCCTTTTCTAATAACTTCACTGCATGTTTTTTCAATATTTTTATTATATTTTTACAGAATAATGACTACTCAAGCGTTATCTGTGCAACAGGACAGGGACCCATCCAGGTGAAGAACACAAAGCTTTACAGATGCGGAAGTCCAAACACTCCTTGAGGAGACTGACGGGAGTAGGCCTGGTAGGAGGGGGCTCTGCTACTGAGTGCCAACTCCCTCACCCAGGACTGAAGACCATTGCTGCAAAATTTCAAATGACTTCACCGGGGCTGACAAGATAACACACTGCCCACTCTCCCTTCTTTTTTGCTCATCCTAGGCACCAGCACATTATTTACCCTCTAAAAACACCACTTGCACAACTAACCCTTCACAGTGTACTCTGGTTAACGGCAGCTCTAACTCAGTATCCTGCACTATGACTACACAGCTCATGTAACACCAATTATTTGCATGCAAAACCTGATCTTCCTTAAATAGTACCTGACTCCTTAGTTCAATCCTGTGCTGCTCCTCCTCCATGCTAATGCTATACAGTGGTATTTAAAAAAAATGTGTTTATGGGATGTGGCGTCGCTGGCAAGGCCAGCATTTATTGCCCATCCCTAATTGCCCTTGAGAAGGTATACCCATAGGAAAAACCATACATGCTCCTGAAATGCCTTGACTGTAGGGGCGGGGGGTGGGAGTTGGGAGGGGGTTAAGAGTTGGAGGTGGGTTTGGAAATCTTCTGGTGAGTTAATCTTCTGGGGCACAGTCAGAAGCTAGTGTAGGTAGAGGTAAATTCAAAAGAACAGGTTCAAAGAGCCTGTCCAAGTTGCAGAAATCAGTGTTTAAATTCTCCTGACTGTTCAAGATGACAAATTTCTCATTTCTGCAATGAGCAGATGATCCTGGCAGCAGCTGTGCCATATATGTTGTGTATGTACCTTTAAGGGAATAACTGGTCTCAGACTGCAGTACCGGCAGTGACCACCCCTGTCTAAAAGGCCCTAGCAGGCTTCTGTAGTTTCAGTTTCCAGGTTGTCTCCATTCAGTAAAGACTTGTTATAATCAACTCCTGCAGTCCGTGTCTCAATTATACACGGACATAATACTGGCGACGAGTAAGAAACGAAATTACCTGCAACTCGGCAGCACCTCAGACGACGTTATTGAAGGTCGAAGCCAGAAGAAATTAAAAAAAAAAAAAAATAATCCAAAGAAACTCGAGAAACGGGCGTCGACCGTGGGCAACCGCCCTCCAAATCATCGAATTGAAAAGTGCAGGAGAGACTGTCGAGAGCCAGGCTTTGTTCTCCAGTCTATGGTTTCCCAGCTAATCGGGCTGGTGGCAGGTAGTGCACTGATCCTTCCTGGACTGCGGCGGGCTAGAGCTCGATCGGGTGGCTCTGCAACGGGGCCGGGCAGCGAGTCGGGAAGCAAAGAGAGAGAGAGAGAGTGTGGAGCACACAGGGAGCGGCCGGTGCTTCGAAGCCGGGCAGCGTTCGGGCCTAAGAAGAGGGAGGGAAGTGTCCCAGAGGGTCCGCTCCACGACGGGAACGGTTCTTCAATTAACGGAGCAAATATTGAAGCGCGATAGAAAAATAAAAATACCGCGGAGAGCGGCGTTGGCAGCAGCGATCGGGGAGGCGTGAAGACCATAGGGCGTCGCCATTACAGGAGAGTAAAATAAATATAATCGCCAGCAACAGCATTGGCAGCAGCGGCAGCGGTGGGAAAGTGTGGGAGGCACCATCTTAACTCGGCGGGGAAGAAGGAAAAGCGTGGGAGGCGCCATTTTGATCCATCGGGGACGAAGGCAAAGCGCGGGAGGCGCCATCTTAGATTTTCAAGATGCCAAAGACTGGCGATATCACTGCCTTCGATAATGCAATAGAAGACTGGACCACGTATGTGGAAAGAGTCGAGGTATATTGCGAGGCAAACGAAATAGCCGATGAGAAAAAGGCATCGGTATTGCTAAATTTAATGGGCGCAAGAACGTACGGCCTATTGCGGGACCTGATTACTCCAGCCAAACCGAAGGCGAAGAGTTTTAACGAAATTGTTGCTATCCTACAGGAACACCTAAATCCTACACCGCTGCTGATAGCAGAAAGATTTAAATTCCACAGGAGAAATCAGCATAAAAATGAGAGCAATGCTGATTACCTTACGGAACTACGCAAGCTATCAAAGCACTGCCAGTTCGGAGCAGGACTGGCAGATACCTTACGGGACAAATTTGTCTGTGGACTCCTGAGTGAAGGAACCCAGAAGAGGTTACTCTCAGAGAAAGAGCTGATGCTAGATAAGGCTTTCAGCGTGGCAGTATCGTACGAAGCAGCAGCAAGGGGAGCTGTGGAAATACAACAAAAGCCACAGGAATACGGCACGCACGAAATGACACGGGGATTTGCAAAATGTTATCGCTGCGGCAGAACAAACCATGACCAGAAGGACTGCTGGTCCAAGGACAAAATATGCAGGCAATGCGGAAAGATGGGACACATTGCACGAGTTTGCAGGTCTGGGAAGAAGACCAACGACAACAAAAAGGCTGCTAAGGAACCGTACAGGAAAGTACAAAAGATGACGGACAGTAGTTCCGAAGACCAGATGAGCGATAGTGAGTCCGGGAACAAGAGACTAAGCTGTCTCAAACTTCACAACGTACTCGCAAAAGAGGATCACCGAACCATTTGGGTCACCCTCACGACAGCAGGGTCCCAAGTCAAAATGGAATTGGATACAGGATCAGCTCTAACCGTCATGAATCGATGAGACTACGAGCGGCTATTCTCACACATACCCTTGAGAGAGACATCCATTGTCTTGAGGACGTATACGGGGCAAAAAGTATACCCCAGAGGAAAAATAAGGGTGCCTGTCGAATACAACGGCAAGAAAATACGGAAATTGTATCTCTACATTCTGCAAGATGGTGGACCACCGTTATTGGGACGTGAATGGATCAGAAAGATAAGTTTAGACTGGCACTCCATTCAGGCACTGACGGTGGCTGGTAAAAAGGATGACGATGTCACTCCTGGAGGATTGTCAACAATCTTAGCTGACGCCAAAGAGGTATTTCAACAAGAACTGGGCACTCTTAAAGGCGTAACCGCCTCGATAAAAATAGAGGAGAATGCAATTCCCAAGTTTTTCAAAGCAAGACCGGTACCATATGCAATTCGCCCAGCCGTCGAGGCAGAGCTAGAGAATCTGGAGAATGCAGGCGTGTTATCTAAGGTAGATTGGAGCGAGTGGGCGACACCCATCGTTCCTGTCATGAAGAAAACGTTAAACAATAAGTCTGAGGAGCCAAGGAAGGTTCGCATCTGTGGGGACTTCAAGGTGACGGTGAACCCAGTCCTTCACACAGTACAATATCCTCTTCCAAGGATAGAAGATATCTTCGCCTCACTATCTGGAGGGAAGCGTTTTACAAAAATTGACCTAGCACAAGCATATTTGCAGATGGAGGTTGAAGAATCCTCTAGGAAGTATCTCACGATAAACACCCACAAAGGTCTTTACCAGTATAATCGACTAGTATTCGGAGTAGCATCAGCTCCGGCGATATGGCAAAGAGCGATGGAACAAGTCCTGCAAGGGAATCCGGGGACTCAGTGTTACTTGGACGACATCCTAGTGACAGATGAAGATGACAGTGAACACCTTGCCAACCTAGAGCAGGTGCTCACTAGACTACGTGAACATGGGCTATGAGCCAATCGCCCCAAGTGCGAGTTTTTTAAGAAACAGATATCGTATTGTGGCCACGTGATTGATGAAGAGGGGTTGCATAAGTCCCCTGACAAAATTGAAGCGGTAGTTAAGGCTCCAGCGCCTGAAAATGTGTCGCAACTGAGGTCATTCCTCGGATTGGTGAATTACTACCATAAGTTTTTGCCGAATTTGTCCACAATTCTGCATCCACTGAACACCCTACTACGAACGGGAGTAGCATGGAAATGGAGCGATGAATGTAAGCGGGTCTTTCAGAAGGGTAAGGACCTAATCACTGCAAGAGAAGTATTGGCTCACTACAACCCGTCACTACCGATAAGACTGGCGTGTGATGCGTCTCCCTACGGCATTGGGGCGGTACTGTCACATAAATTCCTTGATGGTTCAGAGAGGCCGATAGCTTTTGCGTCACGCTCGTTAACTTCAGCCGAGCGTAACTACGCCCAGATTGACAGAGAGGCCCTCAGCCTGGTGTGGGGGATGAAGAAGTTCAATCACTACCTGCACGGTCAGAAATTTACTCTACTAACTGATTATCAACCTCTCGTCTCCATTTTCAACCCTCAGAAGGGCGTACCAATAATGACGGCACAACGGCTACAGAGGTGGTCCCTGTTCCTAGGGGCACACCAATATGACAGTGAGTACAAAGGAACTAAACAGCATGGGAATGCAAATGGATTGTCGCGCCTACCGTTGCCGACGGTGGAAGAGGAACTGGCAGTGGATCCAGTGGAGTTATTCCATTCGACTATAGTCAAATGTCTCCCTGTGACGAATGCAAACATAGAAAAGGAAACACGGAATGACCTGACACTATCACGGGTCTATGATTTAACGGTGAAGGGATGGCCAGCACATGGCGAACCACTGCTGCCAGCATTCTCGCCGAGAAGAGAACAGCTGTCAGTGTGCAGAGGAACCTTGATGTGTGGATCCAGAGTAGTAATTCCACCCAAATTGAAGGATAGAGTGCTCAATGAGCTTCATGAGGGTCATCTGGGAGCGGGAAAAATGAAGAACTTAGCCAGAGCGTTTGTGTGCTGGCCGGGAATCGATAGAGAAATCGAAGAGATGACCAAGAGCTGTACTGGATGCCAGAAGGTCCAAAACGCCCCACCACAAGCCCCTCTACATCCATGGGAGTGGCCCTCATCTCCATGGCAAAGGGTGCACATTGATTTTGCTGGTTCCTTTATGGACTCGATGTTTTTAATTGCGATGGATGCACATTCAAAGTGGCCAGAGGTAATAAAAATGTCCTCAACCACCACAGAAAAAACTATCACAGTCTTACGAACCATATTCGCCAGGAATGGGCTGCCTGAACAGATTTGCTCTGACAATGGACCACAGTTTGTGTCTGAAGAGTTCCGGAGGTTCTTAAAGAACAATGGTGTTAAGCATTACACATCCGCCCCATATCATCCAGCCACTAATGGATTGGCTGAGAGGTTTGTTCAAACATTCAAGAAGGCTATCAAGGCAATGTGTAATGAAGATATACCCCTACAACACAAGGTGGATAACTTCTTGTTTGCCTACCGGAATGCGACACATGCGGTTACCAACCAAACTCCAGCCATGATGTTCTTCAATCGAAGACTATGATGCCGCTTGGATTTGGTTAAGCCAAACGTCAGAAGAGATGTGGAGAACAGGCAGTTTCAGAATATGAATGAAAGGCCGACCAGGAGTTTTAAGATAGGTCAACCAGTTTTGGCCCGGGACTACCGCACAGAGAAATGGCAGCCAGGAACGATCTGTACACGGCAAGGACCTCTAATGTATACCGTGGACGTTGGAGAGAGCATTGTAAGACGCCATGCTGACCAGATTCTAGAGTCACTGGGAAACGTCAACTCCACACCACGATCTGATACATCTGGCGATGAAACCGAAGTACCAATTGCATCTACCGCAGAATCGGTGATATTGGAAGCAGACGAACCAAACAACGACATTGATCCCGACTCAACCTTGCCAGAAGAACCTGATATCCCAAAGAGGCGTTATCCAGACAGAATCAGGAAGCCTCCTCAAAGACTGAACTTATAATTGCTTAACTTCAACCAATGTATCTAGCAACCGTAATTATAATTGTAATTAGTTATTATTTAGTTGTTAAATGAATGTTATGTACTGTTTATCTAAAAGGGGAGGAATTGTTGTGTATGTACCATTAAGGGAATAACTGGTCTCAGACTACAGTACCGGCAGTGACCACCCCTGTCTAAAAGGCCCTAGCAGGCTTCTGTAGTTTCAGTTTCCAGGTTGTCTCCAATCAGTAAAGACTTGTTATAATCAACTCCTGCAGTTCGTGTCTCAATTTTACATGGACATAATAATATAAATCTCAGAATGCAAGAGCAGCATAAACCCAGAAAACTTGCAGCTGCAATGCCACTGGCTTTCACATTGACATATGCAAATGAGGCCAGTGGGGACTTGGTAGGTGGATCATGGCAAGCCTCAGAAAGTGCGAGAACTCAGGGGAAACATTTTAAAGGGACAACAGGTGGAAACAACTTCCACCCAATTTCTCTCACTCAGAAATTTTCCACGTCATTTATACACCGCTGTTACGCTGAAAACAGTGAGGAAATTCACCTCCAATCTCTCCATCTGCCATATATGTAATAACGTGTGCAAAAATGTGGGTGAATTTCAGCGAGGGTTCTCCCAATTGTCAGCCATAACTTCAGCAGAATGGCCAGAGAAACCCTGGAAAAATGTTTCTTAGAAAGCCACCAACATACTCATTCCAATAGACTATCAATCGGTAGAAGCACACTGGAAAGATCGTGGCATACTAGTTCAAATGTTACAAGGGGACATCAAATTAAACAGTGTATACCATTCATTATCACATAAATAATAAAAACAAGTCAGAAATTAGTGTTCAGTAAAGAATACACTGTCAAGGAATAATAGAAAAAGTATGTAAAATGAAAAATGAAAAGGTTTGTGACTTCATGGAATTATTCCAGATAGTTGCTGTGCATGACGGAAAGAAGTCCTCGATGAGAGCCTAGAACACCTGCTTCCTGCGGTGGCTGCTTTATTTCTAGTGGCTCTTGGGCATTATTATTATCCTCTTCTTCCTGTGCCTGCTGCTATTCATTCACAATCTCGTATGTTGTCCAGCATGGAACACAGCGCCACTATAATACCAACTCTCTCTGCAACATACTATACAGTATTCCCAGTGTGGTCCACTGTGTGCTCAATGATTCTTGCCTTTGGACTGTGCCTTGTTGTACACTGCTTACTAAAGGGTATGGGAGCTCTGCATGTAATGTCTGAAGCCATGTTTCAAACAGATAATCCGTATGTCCAAGAAACCAACCATTCAATCCATTTCACCTCGGAAGAGTTTGGGAATTCAAGATTCTTATAAAATGTGTGTATAATGGGCACTCACTAGAAAATGAATAATTATTTGGCTGTGATAACATACCAGTTTAGATGTTTATGAGCAGTATTTTTCTTTTTCTGTTGATAAACACTATCGAATTCCAAATGGTCACATGGGTATCTGCACTCTGGGAATGTCTGACGTTTCATAGGCCTGTGTTTGCCCCTGAGCTGCTGCTGCGTGATGGTGCTGAATTTAACATACGCATGTGCATATCAAAACAGAGCATCTGTGAACTCTGTAATGAAGTGATGAACCACAAAATGGTTGATCATTGCGAAGTATCCTGCTGCTAACTGGAAGGACCCTCTCCCATTAAGGTTCAGTGCCACTGCCACTTCCACTGCTACTGGCAGAGCATTACTGATATTGCTCCCTGTTGAGAACCTGTTCTTGTCAGCAGACATACATTTGTACCACTAGACAGCCTGATATCAGTCACATAACATGAACAACCTGGCTTCATTAATGTACATATTTCATACCTTACGAGAATCTAAAGACTGATTTTGAAAGCAGTTTCACAGAAATACCTTGGCTGTGAAATTCGGGGGTGTAGCGCCAGCCATTAAGGCCGGTTCTGTTGAAAAAATGGTGGCCACCTCATTTCCGCCCTCTTCCAACGCGGAACACGGCGGCCACCATTTTGGAGAGGTCAGCAGTGCTGCTGTTGTCTGCGCTCGCCTCTCACATATAAATATGCCGATCGTGACGTCAATCGGCGTGTAACACTTGAATTGACGCATGACTGCGATTTTGGACATCGCCGCTCTCCATACAACCCTCTCCTAACCATGCACAGAAGAACGGGTGTGCAGCAGTCCTACAGAGATGCTGGGGTCGATTTCCCTGGAGCCGTCAGGCGGGGTTTCAGGCGTGTGGAGGGGGGGGGAAAATCCCGAATTCGGGGGTCCCTTTAAGAAGTGCTGACAGCGGAGTTGATTTTCATTAAGCTGTCGGGAAGGAGGCGGGACTACAACTTTCGGGTTTTAATCCCGCCTACATCGACGTCCGGCCAATCCACGCAATTTTCCCTTGATTGACCTTGTTGAGCCCGCCCAGCGGGCTCAGCAGGCCAATTAAGGGCCACCCGGCAACAGGTGATGTCACAGACTGAAAGTTTCAAAGGAGGCGGGTACCCGCCCCGCACTGGAACCCGCCGACCTGAGGCGGGAAGGGATTAGTTCCAATTAACTGCCTGTTAACAGGTAGTTAACAGGCAGTTTTTAGCCAAATCCCTATTTTGAGGGGTGTCGTGTGGGATTCCCGACGGCTCCAAACCACGCCAGGTTAGAGCAGGCGGGCCGTCGGGTTGAAGGACTTGGAGGGGTCGCGATGTCAGTGTTCAGGTGAGTGATGGGTGCATGAGTGCAAAGGTAAGTGTGTTTGGTGTGTCTAAAGTGTGTAAAGAAGTTTAAATTACCTGTACTTACCTTAACAGCCTTTTTTCCTCTCGGTTTCGGGAGTCCATCACTCAGCCTGCACTGAAAGCAAAATGGCTGCGAGCTGTCAAAAGTAACAGCCTTCAGCTTTCATTGCCAGTGAGAACTCTAACTGAGTCTGTGTAGAAGGACTCAGGTTAGAAGTCAGACTGTCAGTGTTTGACAGCTTGAAACAGCTGTGAAACACCGATATTTCATCTGTCAAGACCTCTTGACAGATGAAATTTCAGTCTGTGACGTCACCTGTTGCCGGGTGGCCCTTAAATGGCCTGCTGAGCCCGCTGGGCAGGCTCAACAAGGTCAATCAAGGGAAAATTGCGTGGATTGGCCGGATATCGATGTAGGCGGGATTAAAACCTGAAAGTTGTAGTCCCGCCTCCTTCCCGACAGCTTAATGAAAATCGACTCCGCTGTCAGCACTTCTTAAAGGCACATACACATCTTTCAGGTCAGTTTCGATTTCAGCTTTTGGAATTTTTTTTACATTTTATTGGAGTAGTGGCTTGGTACAATACATTAAAAAAGTTGTTAAAGTGTGCAGGGAGTGTATGGAGTGCTGCTGGATGCTTGCAAGGCTTTGGATGTTAAAGGAGACCTCAGAGAACACCACTTGCCCCCTTGGGCTGCAACATCACATAG
Source organism: Somniosus microcephalus (assembly GCF_052327205.1). Classification (NCBI taxonomy): domain Eukaryota; kingdom Metazoa; phylum Chordata; class Chondrichthyes; order Squaliformes; family Somniosidae; genus Somniosus; species Somniosus microcephalus. The sequence goes on along the minus strand of NC_140991.1, from coordinate 193,293,243 downwards.
AGATGATGCAGAGGCAATAAAGGGGATAAGCTGCTCACAGAGGGAAAAGGAAGAAGCAGAAGAGGAGGAAGTAGAAGAGGAAGAAGCAGAAGAGGAGGAAGTAGAAGAGGAAGAAGCAGAAGAGAAGGAAGCAGAAGGAAGGAGGCAACCCAGACAGCCCCTTTCTGGCTGGGATATCCAGGATTGAATCATCCGCCTGCGGTACCAGTGAACACAACCCCAATTCCCCTTTCAGCATTTGTCCCACACCTTAACTTACCTCTGTTACTGACCATTACAGCGTCCTCTTGGCCACAATGTTGAAATAAAAGCCACCACAAAGCAAACTTTCCAATCCAACTTAATCCATATATGCATCCAATATTACATCAAAAAAATCAATTAATCACACTTGTGCATTCCCTTAGTATCTGTCTTGCGTGTGCATTTGCCTATTCTAGTAATGTTACGCAGTGCTATCCCAGTGGCTGCAGCATGGCTGGTGTAAGGCTGCTGACTTTCAGTGGGGGACACTGCAGATGGCCTTGCAGGATGACCTCAGGGAGCTGGTGGCTGTGAGTGTGAAATCGAATGACGGTGTTTCTTCTTCTTCTTCACTCTCCTCCCCCTCTTCTTAGTCAACCACTGGCTGGGAAGGATAGGTTTCTTGGGTGTCTGAAATGAGGAAGGCATAAGGGTAGGGTTATGGCGAGGGGAAGGCGGGAAAGCAAGAGGTGCATGCCTACACCATGTGCAGCTTGTACATCAGAAGAGATTATGGGATGAGGGGGAAGTGGGATATGAGAAGGAGGATAACATATGAGGATACCAGCATCTTGTATTCTTTCAGCCCCACCACTGGCCAAGGGCTCAGCCGTGCCCCTCCCAAGAATGGTCAGCACCGTCTCCCCCAAGGGATGAGGTGAAGCTAGGAATGTGAGGTGTGCCTGGTGTTTGGTACAGATTGTTGGTAGGTGAGTGATTGGGCCGGGGTGGGGCTGCATTGAACTAGTGGTACAGTTGATAGGAGACAGCTTTTGAAGATGCATTCACTGAGTTTGACCACTTGCCTGAGGTCATGAAACTTCATGAAACTTGGCACTGGAGCCAAATCCTGGGGCTGACACTGCTGGCAGTGAAGTGTGCTTTGCAAAGGATAATGGTCGACAGGTGTTTTTGTGACTGGAAGGCTGTTTCCAGTGGGGTTCCACAGGGCTCAGTATTAAGTCCCTTGCTTTTTGTGGTATATATCAATGATTTAGACTTCAGTGTAGGGGGCATGAATGGGAAGTAAGCTGATGATACAAAAATTGGCCGTGTGGTTGATAGTGAGGAAGAAAGCTATGGGCTGCAGGAAGATATCAATGGACTGGTCAGGTGGGCAGAAAAGTGGCAAATGGAATTCAATCTGGAGAAGTGTGAGGTAATGCATTTGGGAAGGGCTAACAAGACAAGGGAATACACAATAAATGGTGGGATACTGAGAAATGTAGAGGAACAGAGGGACCTTGGAGTCCACATGTCCACAGATCCCTGACTGTAGCAGGACAGGGAGATAAGGTGGTTAAGAAGGCATATGGGATACTTTCATTTATTAGCCGAGGCATAGAATATAAGAGCAGAGAGGTTATGCTAGAACTGTCTAAAACACTAGTTAGGCCATAGCTAGAGTACTGCGTACAGTTCTGGTCACCACATTACAGGAAAGATGTGATTGTACTTGAGAGGGTACAGAGGAAATCTACCAGGATGTTGCCAGGACTGCAGAATTTTAGCTATAAGGAAAGATTGGATAAGCTGGGGTTGTTTTCTTTGGAACAGAGGAGGCTGAGGGGAGACTAAATTTAGGTGTATAAAATAATGGGGGGCCTAGAGAATGGATAGGAAGGACCTATTTCCCTTAGCAGAGAGGTCAATAACCAGGGGGCATAGCTTTAAAGTAATTGGTAGAAGGATTAGAGGGGAGTTGAGGAGAACTTTTTTCACCCACAGGGTGGTGGGGGTCTGGAAATCACTGCATGAAAGGGTGGTAGAGGCAGAAACCCTCATCACATTTAAAAAGTATGTGGATATGCACTTGTAGTGCCGTAAACTGCAAAGTTACGGACCAAGAGCTGGAAAGTGGGAATAGGCTAGATAGCTCTTTTTCAATGGTGCAGATACGATGGGCCAAATGGCCTCCTTCTGTGCCGTAAATTTCTATGATTCTATGACCGCCTCGGCGATCTGGTCCCACATCCTTCTTTCTGGAGGGCTTCCTGGCCCCCTGTGGTTAGAAGACCTCTCTTCCAGTATTGACCCCCCTGTAAAAAGCTGGAGTGCTGTGTCCGAGACCCTGGGTGCCCTTTCCCTGGCCTGTTGAGCCACTTGTGTTAGTGCAGAAGCACTTTTACCATTTTCTACGTGCAGAAGGCAGTTCAGCTTTAAGTGCTGCAAACTACCTGATATACCTATCAATTCGTCCAATAAAAAGCGACGAGTTAGGAACGTAACTAAAGGTTTTTATTGACTAAATAACAGAGCCCACCCTCGTGGGTGATCGGGTCCAACAAGGAGGAATACCAGCCAGTCGACTACCTTTATACCTGGGCAGGTAGGTGGAGCCATGGGCGGAGTCGGAGGTGGTCAGCCCAGGTATAACAGCGCGACAAGAGGCGACCTCGTATCGTGATACAACAGTGATAACGGTGATAACAATACAACAGTGATAACTATAGTGTAACGATAAAAGTGGTTTACCACATTCACCCCTTGTTTAGATTTGAGTCCGGCGGGGTGAAGTGTACTACCAGTTCTGGTATGTCAGTCTGTCCGGAGGCCTCGTAAGCCTCTCCGATCGTCGCAGCGGCGGTGCTGCATTATCCGGTGTTAGTGCTGGTGTCTGCGTGGTCGGCGAAGGCTCGTGGGGTTCCGGCATGCCGTCTACCTGGGCTGGAATTGGGGGGGTGGTGGGGGGGGGTAAAGGTGGTGTCTCCGGAGTGCCCGAGGGTGCGAGGTCTCGTAAGGAGACAGTGTCCTCCCGCCCGTCTGGGTAAGCCACGTAGGCGTACTGGGGGTTGGCGTGCAGGAGGTTCACCCTTTCGACCAGGGGGTCTGTTTTATGGGCCCTCACGTGCTTTCGCAGCAAGACGGGCCCCGGAGAGGTCAGCCAGGTTGGTAGAGTGGTTCCCGTAGTCGACTTCCTGGGGAAAACAAACATTCGTTCATGGGGGGTGGCGTTAACGGCAGTGCAAAGTAGTGACCGGATGGAGTGCAGCGCTGTCGGGAGGACTTCCTGCCAGCGGGAGGTTGGGAGGCCCTTAGACTTTAAGGCTAAGAGGACGGCCTTCCATACCGTCGCGTTCTCTCTTTCCACCTGGCCGTTCCCTTGGGGGTTGTAGCTGGTGGTCCTACTTGCTGCAATACCTCTCGCTAGTAGGAACTGACGGAGTTCCTCGCTCATGAAAGAGGAGCCCCGGTCACTATGTATATAGTTTGGGAACCCGAACAAGGCGAAGAGGTCGTTCAGGCATTTAATGACCGTGGTACTGGTCATGTCTGGGCAGGGGAAGGCAAAGGGGAAACGGGAGTACTCATCAACAATGTTGAGGAAGTACACATTACGGTCAGAGGACGGGAGGGGCCCCTTAAAGTCGATGCTCAGGCGCTCGAAGGGGCGGGTGGCCTTGATCAGGCTTGCTCTGTCCGGCCTAAAGAAGTGCGGTTTGCACTCGGCGCAGGTCTGGCAGTTCCTGGTTATGGTCCTGACCTCCTCGATGGAGTAGGACAGGTTGCGGGCCTTAATGAAGTGGTAAAGTCTGGTGACCCCGGGGTGGCAGAGGTCGTTGTGGAGGGTCTGAAGTCTATCACTTTGCGCGCTGGCGCATGTAATTCGTGACAGAGCATCGGGGGGTTCGTTCAGCTTACCTGGCCGGTACAAGATATCATAATCGTAGGTGGAGAGCTCGATTCTCCACCTCAAGATCTTGTCATTCTTGATTTTGCCCCTCAGCTTGTTATTAAACATAAAAGCGACCGAACGTTGGTCGGTAAGGAGGGTAAATCGTTTGCCTGCCAGGTAGTGCCTCCAGCGTCGTACCGCCTCCACAATCGCCTGGGCCTCCTTCTCGACCGACGAGTGTCGGATCTCAGGGCCCTGTAGGGTCCTTGAGAAGAAGGCCACCGGTCTCCCCTCCTGGTTAAGGGTGGCGGCTAGGGCGAAGTCGGATGCATCGCTCTCGACTTGGAAGGGGATGGACTCATCCACTGCGTGCATAGTGGCCTTGGCAATGTCTCCCTTAATGAGGGAGAAGGCTGCGCACGCTTCCTCCGTAAGGGGGAAGGATGTGGACTTCATGAGGGGTCTGGCTTTGTCCGCATAATTGGGCACCCATTGGGCATAGTAGGCGAAGAGCCCCAGGGTTCTCTTAAGTGCCTTAGGGCAGTGGGGGAGGGGTAGCTCCATGAGGGGGCGCATTCTTTCGGGGTCGGGGCCGATGAGTCCGTTCTCTACTACACAGCCAAGGATGGCAAGGCGCGAGGTGTTAAACACACATTTCTCCTTATTGTAGGTGAGGTTCAGCCGTTGGGCTGTACGGAGGAATTTCTCCAGATTCACGTCGTGGTCCTGCCGGTCGCGGCCGCAGATGGTGACGTTATCTAGGTAGGGGAATGTGGCCTGCAGTCCGTTCTGGTCAACCATCCGGTCCATCTCCCTTTGGAAGACCGAGACCCCGTTGGTGACACCGAAGGGGACCCTAAGGAAGTGGTATAGGCGCCCATTCGCCTCGAAGGCGGTGTACTGGCGGTCCTCGGGGTGGATAGGGAGTTGGTGGTAGGCCGACTTAAGGTCGATGGTCGAGAATACGCGGTATTGTGCAATCTGATTGACCATGTCAGATATGCGGGGAAGGGGGTATGCGTCCAGCTGGGTGTATCTGTTTATGGTCTGGCTGTAGTCGATGACCAGGCGATTTTTATCGCCGGTCTTAACGACCACGACCTGGGCACGCCAGGGGCTGTTGCTCCCCTCGATGATGCCCTCCTTCAGGAGACGCTGCACCTCAGAGCTAATGAAAGCTCTGTCCCCAGCGCTGTACCGCCTGCTCTTGGTAGCGATGGGTTTGCAGTCGGGGGTGAGGTTAGCGAACAGGGAAGGTGGTGGCACCTTGAGGGTGGATAGGCTGCAGGTGTTACGCGGTGGGCGGTTTAACCTTCGCTGGTTGTCGACTGTGAGTGGGGGGAGGGGTCCACCGTATGCTAGGGTTACACTTTGGAGGTGGGATTGGAAGTCCAGCCCTAGTAGGACGGCAGCGCAGAGCTGGGGGAGGACGAGGAGTTTAAAGTTTTTATACTCTGTACCCTTAACCGACAAGGTCACAGCACAGTAGCCGCTAATGTCCGTGGCGTGGGACCTCGATGCCATCGAGATTCGGTTGCGCGTTGGCAGGACAGGGAGGGAGTAGTGGCTCACCGTGTCTGGGTGGATGAAGCTCTCCGTGCTTCCGCTGTCGAACAGGCAGGTCGTGGCGTGGCCGTTTACTTTGATGTCCATCATCGACTTGGACAGGTGGTGTGGGCGGGCTTGATCCAGAGTGACGGAGGCTAGCGTGTAGGTAAGCGAGTCGTTGTCGTCTGCGGGCGAGGCGGTCGTCGGGTCCGGGGGCCCGGTGGCAGTCGGGCGTGGTGGGTAAAATGGCGTCTCCCACGAGGTAGGACAAAATGGCGGAGAAGATGGCTGCCCCCATAACTCACATGAGGCACTATTGGGGTCGGTTGCCTTGATCAAAGATGGCCGCCCCCATGACTCACGTGTGGGGATACTGGCCTCAGTTGCCGTGAAAGAAGATGGCCGCCCCCACAGTTCGCATGAGGCACTGCTGGCCTCTGAAGATCCGCTCCTGCAGGCCTTAGAGAAGTGGCCTTTCTTCCTGCAGGTTGTGCAGGTAGAGTTCCTGGCTGGGCAGCGCGACCTCGGGTGCTTCTCCTGGCCGCAAAAGAAGCAGCCGGCGGCCCGATCGCGGGTGCCCGATGTCGGAGCCGGTACCGGGGGTGGCGGGCCCGGTCGGGTCCGGGACGCCGACGCTGAGGTAGGTCCCGGGGGCGGCGCTGCGAAGGGTATTGCGGTAGGGGTCGGGCCCGAGTCCCAGGGTCGCGAGCAGTACCTGGAAAACGCCTCCTGGTCCTGATGGGCCACCTCCAGGGAGAGAGCGAGGGCTTCAGCTTTGTCCAGGTCGAGGTCTTTAGCTTCAAGCAGTCTTTGCCGTGAGTAGTCGGACCGTAGGCCTTTCACAAAGGCATCGCGGATATTATCTTCCGTATTTTCAACAGCCGTCACCGCTTTAAAGTCACAGTTCCTGCCGAGTGCTCTTAGCGCCCGTAAAAATTCAGCTACAGACTCTCCTGGCTGTTGCGGGCGGGATCTTAGGAGGTGCCTGGTGTACCACACTACCTAGTTTGGAATTATTTTTTTTTGGAAAAGGCAGTTCACCTTTAAGGGCGCGAGATTGCTTTCAAAACTGTCAGCCTTGCTTTAAGAAAATGCAGCGTTGCTACAGCAACACGACCTTGGACCTCCTACTGAGCGCACAGCCTGTCAGCAGCGTAATAGTTACTTAAATTAGCAGGCAGCACCAATATTAACATGTTGCCTGTGCTTTCTAAAAGGGCGCGAGCAAGGCTCGCCCTGCGGTGCCCCTGCCCGTTTTCAGGTCTCATCGAATTTCCCAGTTATTGGTGTAGAGAACTTGTTCATCATTCTTCCTCCTCCTAACTCAGAATTAATCTTAAGGTTGATTTTCTGATTGGAGTGCAGTGATATTGCACCCATAAGTGCATGAATACATCTCAGGTCAGAAGCTCCTGGAGCAGACCTCATGAGATTTTATGAGGTCTGCTCACATAAATTATTGAGCCTGGACGGGACCATGGCCGGAATTTTTCAGGGTGGTAGCGGGCGCGATCGGTGGCGGGTCGGGTGGAAAAGCTGTTATTTTTTGACAGCGGGTTCCATCTCGCTCCCATGCGCCTTTCTCCCAGGCTCGACTGTCATCGCGGAGCCGACCCGACCAGCAGCGACAGAGATGATTATCAGGTAGTTTACAGGCACTTAAGAGCCTTTTTCCCACTTACTTTTTAAATTTCCCTGCATAGCCACGGGATTCATGCAGCTTGGGAACCACGGGATTCATGCAGCTTGGGAACAACGGGATTCACGCAGCTCGGGAACCACGTCTGTCAACCTGAGGCGGGAGTTCAGTGGCCATTACTCCAGCTGATTACTTGACAGCATCAAATATTCAGTGCACGCTCCCACCTGACAGATGATCACTTTCCTCAGGCATAAGCTGTTGCTCAGTCCATTTCCAGCAGAGATTCTGCAGGCTGCAAGTGTTTCCAGCAAAGTCTCCATCCAGTGTCACCTCATTGGAAGAACTCTCTCACCATTGACAGAATGCTTCTGTCATCTGTACTTCACCTGCCACCTATTCCATCAACATGGGTGCCATTTATACTGTCTCACCTTGGTCCTCAGAATCAGACCACGATGAGCAGCAGCAACAGCACCAGCACCAGCACCACCAACAATACCACCAACAACACCAACCTTCTCCGTAATCACCTGATGCGACACAGGGCATCAGCACCTGAGCACATTGCTGCCCGGGAGGCCAGGGATGGCTTCATCATGGCCAGATTTAGTTAACTTTACGCTGTACACCCATATGGCTGCCACATGATACGCCAGGTTGGCACCACCCCACACCAACACCATAAAGCATCCCTACAATGTCCAAGCCATTCCTTTCACACACATCACCACTGCAGGGGGTAACGTTATGTCTCACCATTCACTGCAACTCACTAAGCCACTTCCAAAGGTGCACACAAATCTGTCCAAGAACGTAAAGTGTTGAAAATAAAGATTTTTATGTTTGACACCACATTAACAGAAACTTTACATATACATTGCATAAAACACCCAAGTGCCTACTCTTGTATGTTGCTAGTTGGTATAATTGCACTAGGATGAGGGTGAGTGTGAGGGGTGGCTAGTGAGATGGGGATGTGATAATGTAGATAAATAGGGATGGGTGGACGTGCAAGGTATGTTGGTGTGAGTAAGGATGTGCAGGAGTAGGGTAGGGAAGGCAGAGTGACGGGGATGTAATGAGAGGCACAGCAGGATGCAGTTGAGTGTGGCTTTGTACTAACGTTTCCTGATCTAATGAGATCATTGAAACGTTTGTGGTACTGCACCCAGGTCCTCCTGAACACATCCCTGCTTGTGCCCTCCTCTGCAATCTGCAACCAGGCTGTCTTGGTCTCCTGGGGAGGCCTCTTCTGCTCATCGGATGGGAAGAGGACCTCCCTGCGTGCTCTGGCTCCCTCCATAAGCATATGGAGGGAGTCATCGGCGAATCTGGGTGCAACCCTCTGCCTCTGTGCAGTCATTGTCAGTGTTTTCAGCACTCCAATGCTGTAGTGCATTGACAGCACTTTGTTAGTTAGATAAAACATCAAATGTAATGTGGGTATGGTCCCTTTCAGGATCCCGGCTGAAAACGCGTCATGAATGATGTCACCAGACCCGCTCCATCTCAGTGGGCCAGGTAACGCGCTGGGCATGCTTAATAGGCCCCATTAAGATAAGTTCATTTTCAACAGCGGAATGGAGCCAGCAGCGGGGTCGTGACCCACCACGGTCACCGGCCGCACAGGACCCACCCAGGTAGGCAAAATTCCGGCCCATGTGCGTGCAGACTGCGAGAGAAGGCTATCTGGCTCAACAGCAGACTTAAAGAGCAGCCACTGAACCTTAAAGGGACACTGTTAAATTTTGGTGATTTAAAAGTTTGTAGTGGGAATTCGATTAGATTCCAGTAGAATGCAAGATATAGTTGAGGATGGAGCAAAAGCCTGAGGAGGACGTTGTCCACAAACATGATGCAGAGATGTTTGTTCTGGGGTAATGCCAAAGTTTCAGGCATATGCAAATTAATGGGACAATTGATTTAAACCTTATATGTGGTCCCATGGTATATACCTAAGCAGCCAACAAAGAAAAGAGTGTATCAATCCTGGCCTTTGCTGCAGTATCTCATTCCAGTGTCAACTTGGTTCAGTTGGTAGCATTCTCACCACTACATCAGAAAACTGTGAGCTTAAGTCCTTCCTCAGGACTTGAACGCATTATCTAGGCTAACATTCCAGTGCAGTACTGAGTGGCTGCTACATCGCTGGCAATGCCATCCTTTGGATGATTTGTTAAACAGAGATTCTGTCCATCTATTCACAGGATCATTTGAAGAAGAGAAGGGAGTTTTGTTGGTGTCTTTACCAACATTCCTGTCTCAACCAACACCACAAGCAGATTCAACTCAATGCTGTGCCAAATTGGCTGCTGTGTTTGTGACATAACAAAAGTCACTGTGCTTCAAAGTAGTTCACTGTGTAGGACGTGTATTCAGATGTTTCCAAGAGACATGTTTTAACATTCGTATCATTGAATAATTCTTGATATCCTTCAAAAACACAGCCATCTCTGCCAATCAGTTTCCTGAGGCAATGGAAAATACAGTACTCTGCATTAACAAAATCCTATTTCACCAAGATCTTTAATATACTGTATGTTAAAATATGCAAAGTATATTTGATTTTTGATGGTTTTGAAATGTAAAGTAGTAAAGGTACAAAGGAGACCCTGTGGGTTTTACTAGATTTCTTCTCAAAATGATGGTAGAATATGCTCTATTTATACTGCAGATAGATTGAGATACAAGCATGTCACACTGTTTAAAACTTCAAAGTCTGTTGAAAGTATATGGTATTAAAGCAAAATACAAAAATGTCATAAAATTCCTGTGGATTATATCTTGCACCTTGACAGTGCTTATCTATTTTTGTGAGATTACCGTTCTAAAAGTACACTGATTCCCCACAAGTTTCAGAACGGATAATGCCATATCATTCTTCTGCCAATCTCTTAGTTCCTTTAGATAAATACAGGAGGGATATTCCAGGTGCTGGTAATATTTTGGCCCATTTTTCACCAGACTGGAAATTGGATTTTGTATATTAATCTGGGTTTAGCCAGGAATCAACCATCCTAAATGTATTAAAACATTTTCTGCACAGTGCTTACATTTCCTAATTTAGTAATTACAAATGTCCAGCTTGGCTGACCCCTCAGCAATATAAACAGGAAATACTGTCTGCTGTTACAAGTATTTGTAACGGGAAAAATATCTGTACATGAACATTGGGCCGGATATTTCGATCCATACGGGTGGGTACGCGTTGTGCACCCACCCATAGGGACATCGGAAATGCCGGTTTCAGGCATGCACAGCGCATGTGCTGAAAACCGGCATTTCCAATCTGTCAATTCTCTTGACAGATTCTCCGGCTGCCCTGGAGAAGGGTCTCTGCGGATGGATAGTTCCGCTTTTTGGAGACCCTCCGCCCACAGAAAACCCTTACAATTCTTACGCCTGGTAAAAGCAGGCATAAAAGCTGCTTTTACAAGGATAAGAGTAGAAAAAAGTTTTAAAAAAATGTTTTCACTGATTTATCATTTAAAAATACTTCAAAAAAAGGTAAGTTTATTTTTAGCCCCATAAAAAACTATAATTATTTTTTCAAAAAATTAAATTTTTGTTTAAAATAGTTAATTTATTGTAATTTCAAGTCATTTAAAAAATGTGATTTTTAAATTTATTTATTTAAAGTTTTACTTCCTGTCAAGTGTATGAAGGGAGATTCCCTTCTGTGATTGGCTCCCCATGGCCCACGTGATCCCAGGGACGCTGCGAACTACCTGCGCCTCTGGGATATGTGGGCCCTGCGCACTGGCAGTTTGGTGAGGCCCAGGAGCGGAAGCGTGTGCGTCCCGGGAGCCCTCAGGTAAGGGCGCAGATTTTTCCAAATCGCAGGGAGGCCTGCGATCAGAAAATACGGGCCATTATATGGTAAATCAAGCAATTCCCAATTGAAGGGAACACAAGTTAGAAATAAGGCTACAACACTAGTGTTAATTCTCCAATTGGTGCTCCCTTAGAGGAAGGTTCCATGCTGGGAGTGTGGGAGCACTAATATACTCTTCCATTTAACATCTCATTTCAGAATTCTTCTTCTTGCTCTGTTTTACATATTCTGCAGCTTCTGAGCCTCGTCTGAGTAGCTTTAAATTATTCCTAAAATCATATAAAATAATTCTCAACATAACACACATCTACTTATAACAATGCATATTGCAAGAGCACCTTTGTAAAATATGTTTTTGGAAACCTAGTTATATAATTTCTTTTATATAATGCAAACGACATACTATATATAAGTATGTAAGTAAGGCATGGCACACATAAAAAGAAAGTCACATGGGACAGATGATTCCAGAAATTCTTTAATAGTAATGTCTCAGGTTGCACTGACATGTTGCAGCTAAAGTCCAATTTTTATATGAAATGTAAAGAAAAAACATTAGGATCAGAACTCAAAACACAGGACATGATATAGGAAACTTTAATGGTAACTGACAAACTTCTGAATATCAAGCCAATTCAAATCTAAATGAGGTTGTATTTACCATATAACTTTTAACCTTAAAGACAAAATTGGCAACAGGTTCGACTTGTGTGCAGTACTTTTTTTTAAATGCTAAAGTATCAGAATACAAATCAATGCAGTATCAATGTAAAAAACATAAATTGTAAATTTAACTGTGTAAATATTAACTTTCAGGCAGATAAATAATAACATTGTGAAAGTGAAATTGTAACCATGCTATTTATATTTTGTTTATTTACAGATATTAGGTATTATGATCTGGGGAACATTGGCAAGAATCCTCAGTGAAGGTACTCCTCAAAGGGCTACCTCCAGGATGGAGTACTACACCAGTCATAGTGCCAATGAATCATACCCTTATGCACCTCTCAAGGTGACTCTTTGGCAGTCTGAATGCCAACATTATGATGCAATGTGGTGGAGGCTTGATGAGTGTTACATCAAAAAGTGAAATGACATGGTGCAACAAATGGGCCTCATAACACTGCAGAACATTTTGCAATGTCCTGCATTCAACAGTGTTCACAAACAAATGTAACCTCAAACACATGGAGCGAAGTTCTCCCACCTGCATGTGCTGAGATTGTAGTGGAGATGATGGGGAACCTTGGCTGAAGTGTCTCTCTTATCTGTATTATTACCTTGGTGAATACCTCCATTCGAGAGATTGCCTTCTGTTGCCAAATTAAACAATCTATGAAGTCTTCTCCACATAGGTTTCATCTATTCAGTATCCATGCCTTCCTTAGTAACATTAGATTCTTGGTGCTGGACATATACCTCCTTATTCTCAGAGATCATGATGACCTATTGGCTTTATGACCCTGATGTAGAAGAATCTGTAGAGATATAAAAACAAGTTCGGCTTAAACTGACTGCAAGTTATGAATATTAAAGAGAATTCTTGAAGATAATCTATGTAAAAGCAACTGATAATGAAACAAAAACATTTACATGCACTTTGAAATAAATGTGTAAAATTATAATGCATATTATAAATTTGAAATGATAACAGCTGAGACTGTAATTGAACATTAGTTTGATAAAACAATGCAACACTCACCAGAATCAATGAAGTAAGAGATGTTAGATCAGTGTTCTACAAGATGGAATACCTGGACCACTCTGTTTTGCCCACGTTTTCTCCTTTGGCATATCAGTGCGTGGGATTTTTTTTTGGCTAGTGATATTGCAAATCAGTGATATGCTTTTATTTTTAATGGTCTTTGGCAGTTAAAGCAATTTTGGAAATTCTATCAACTTTCTTTTATAGTAATGTTCAAACCATATTGGTGGTCCTCTTGGTACGTACTTTATTTTTTATGCCTAAAAGTATAATGCCCTATTTTAGGACTGTCAGCACTTTGGACAGGTTTATGGCAGTAATTATATGCAGTTATCACTTAGATAATCACTCACTTTTAGAAAACAAGGTTTTACCTACTGCCAGAGATAAGTTAAATCGTCCTATTGAGCTTCTGTTGAAATTTTTCAATTTTACTGCTTTAATGAATGGAAGTGAACCACTTAAGCTATGTAAATAGAGTGACATTACTTCAGTGGTGATTAAGAGCAGGAAAAGGCAGGTCACATCAGAGGCAGAAGACTGGGTTTCTCAGAGATAGAAATGTTTGTATGAATTATATTCAAGGCACATAACTGAAGGGTGCATATCGGAACAAAAACTAATTTACTACCTATAAAAGAGAGTTGCTAAGTTTTATTCCAAACCATCCCGACTCAAAAGTATTGCAGGAAAATGGTCTGATGACCTCAACAATGTAGGAATAAGGCAAAACTTAACACAATATAAAATGAACATCAACTGCACAGAAATAGTTTAATCTCCAGGGAAAGGAGGATAGTATCTCCTTATAATGTTTGCTGTCTGTTTTAGTAATTAGTAAACAACATCACTGCATTATGTCTTTCGAGTCTGTAAAGCAGAAGGGTACTGAGGAGTACAAAAGTATCAAGGTTGTAGACCGCGATTTTACGAACCTTGGCAGGTCCATGGTGGGCGACGTCAGTGGGGGGTCACGATCCTGCTGCTGTCCCCATCCAGGCCTCTGAAATGAATTTCCCTAGATTGGGCTTGTTTAGCCCGCCCAGCGCGTTTCCTGACCAATTAGAGAAAGCGGGTTTGGTGACATCATTTGATGACGCGTCATCAGCCGGTTTCCTTAAAAGGACCATGGCCAACTTTATTTTGACATTTGTGCTGTCAGTGTTCAACAGCACTGAGGTGCTGCAAACACTGACAAGCACTGCACAGAGGTGCAGGGCTGCAACCAGGCTCTCCCATGAGGAGGGAGTCACAGCATGCAGGGAGGTCCTCTTCCCTTCCCATGGGCGGAAGAGACCTCCCCAGGAGATCAACACTGCCTGGTTCCACATTGCAGAGGAGGGCACAAGCAGGGATGTGTTCAGGAGGACCTGGGTGCAGTGTCACAAACGTTTCAATGATCTCTGTAGATCACGAAATGTTACTGCAAAGCCACACTCAACCTCATCCTGCTGTGCCACTCATCACATCCACATCACTTTGCCTTCCCTACCCTGCTCCTGCACATCCTTACTCACACCAACTTACCTTGCACCTTCACCCATCCCTCTCTATCTACATTACCACATCTCCATCTCACTAGCCACCTCTCACACTGACCCTCATCTTTATTTCCAACACATTGCGTTCTTGAATAGATTTGTGTGCACCTTTGGAAGTGGCTTAGTGAGTTGCAGTGAGACATAACGGTACCCCCTGCAATGTGTGATGAGTTTGAAAGGAATGGCTGGGGCATTGTAGGGATGCTTTATGGTGTTGGTGTGGGGTGGTGCCAACCTGGCGTATCATGTGGCAGCCAGGGTGTACAGCGTCAAGTGAAGTAAATCTGGCCATGGTGAGGCCATCCCTGGCCTCCCGGGCAGCAATGTGGTCGGGTGCTGATGTCATCTGTCCTGTGCAGCATCAGGTGATTGCGGAGAAGGTTGGTGGTGTTGTTGTTGGTGCTGCTGGTGTGCCTGGTGCTGCTGGTGTTGGGGCTGATGGTGTTGGGATTCTGAGGACCAAGGTGAGAGAGTACAAAGGGCACCCATGTTGATGGAATAGATGGCAGGTGAAATAGAGATGACAGAAATGATCTGTCAATGGTGAGAGAGGTAATGAGGTCAGACTGGATGGAGACTTGTGTAAAGACTTGCAGCATGGTGAATCTGTTGTGGAAATGCAGTGAGGAAGAGTTTGTGGCTGAGGGGAGATATCTCTGCAAGGTGGGAGCTTTTACTGTACATCTGAAGCTGTCAACTCATCAGCTGAAAAAATGGCCAGTGATCTCCCACCTCAGCTTCACAGACGTGGTCCACAACCAGCGTGGACGAGCTGTCAAATGCAGAAGGTGAGCTGAAATTCATTGTTAAGTAGCTCTAAACAAGCCACTAATTACCAGAATTGGGCCCCCTGCTGTGAACCTGCCACTGCGTGTTGGGTCTGCTCAGCGCTGACAGACCCGACATCGGGGAAAGGCGTGTGGCGGTGGGTTCATAGTGGGGTCCCGACTCGCTGGGGTACAAAAACACTTTCCCACCCGACCCGCCACCGATTGCGCCTGCTGACCCCCCGCAAAATCCAGCCCATATTCTGTATATGAAAATTTTCAAAGCATTAGTAGGAATCATTAAAAGTGATATTTACCGATATAATTTTCCATTAAGTTCCCTTTTTTGGTTGGTATAGTGGTAAAAATTGATTGTCTCCCAAATTTACAAATAAAAGTCCAAATTCTCAATTTATTTTTTAGTGCCAAAAATCAGGTCCAGAGATACGCATGGATCATATTCGTGACATCAACATATCCATTTTATGTTGTATATGCTATGCATAATGCACGACAGATACAGCATGCAATGTGTTTTCTAACATCACAAATGTCATGTGTGCACATTTCTGGACCGGTGTTTTGATGCTGAAAAAAACACTGGAGAAGTGTATTAAAAAAAATATTGATCATCTTAGCCCAAGTTGTTTCAACTTTCCTCAAAACATTTTCTTCAAATAGCCTCTCAACTCAACATGGCTTCCTTCAACAAAGAAAGTTAGATGACAATGGATACATGACCTTGATCATGGTAAGTTTCTGAATATTTATCTCCAGTCGAGGTTATTCCACATCCTCCCCAGGTAATTCTACACACCCGCTTTCACTTTCCTATTTAAAAACTGAGGTGAAATACTTATTAAACAGCTCCACTATCCCTTCACCCTAAAATACAACATGAAAGCCTTTGCTGTTTCCTTTTATGTTGACTAAGGTTAATTATATTTTTTATATATATATTTAAAATAACATTTATCTGGTTATTTGACTAAACAATTTATTATCACTGTCCATATCTTCTTTCTGCTTTCAGAGTGACAATGACATACTATGTGACTATGCCCATGGTAAACTATCACTCCTCATCCTTCTCGACCTGTCTGCATCCTTTGACATGGTTGACCACATCACCCTCCTCCAACGCCTCTCCTCCATTGTCCAGTTGGGTGAGACTGTCCTCGCCTGGTTCCATTCCCATCTATCCAGTCGTAGCCAGAGAATCACCTGCAATGGCTTCTCTTCCCACCCCTGCAGCATTACCTCTGGAGTCCCCCAAGGATCTATCTGTGGATCCCTTCTATTTCTCATCTACATGCTTCCCCTTGGCGATATCATCTGAAAACACGTCAGATTCCACATGGAAACTGACGCCACCCAGCTGAACCTCACCACCATCTCTCTCGACTGCTCCACTGCCTCTGATTTGTCCAGCTGCTTGTCCGACAGTTTATTATTGGGAAGACGGACATTGTCTTTGGTCCCCACCTCAAACTCCGTTCCCTAGCCACTGACTCCATCGCTCTTCCTGGCCACTATCTGAGGCCGAACCAGACCATTTGAAACCTTGGCGTCCTATTTGAAACTGAGCTGAGCTTCAGACCTCATATCCTCTCCATCACCATGAACAACCTACTTCCGTCTCGGTAACATTGCACATCTCCACCCTGTCTCAGCTCATCTGCTGCTGAAACTCTCATTCATGCCTTTGTTACCTCTAGACTTGACGATTCCAATGCTCTCGTGGCCGGCTTCCCACCTTCTGTAAACTTTGAGCTCATCCAAAGCTTTGCCGCCCATATGCTAACTCACACCAAGACCAGTTCACCCATCAGCCCTGTGCTCGCTGACCTACATTGGCTTCCAGTCTGGCAACGCCTCAATTTTAAAATTCTCATCCTTATCTTCAAATCTCTCCATGGTCTCGCCTCTCCCAATCTCTGTAACCTCCGACATCCCTCTGAGATTTCAGCGCTCCTCCAATTCTGGCTTCTTGTGCATCCCAGATTTTAATCGCTCCACCATTGGCGGCCGTGCCTTCAGCTGCCAAGGCCCTAAGCTCTTAAATTCCCTCCCTAAACCTCTCTGCCTCTCTACCTCTCTCTCCTCTTTTAAGACGCTCCTTAAAACCTACCTCTTGACCAGTCACCTGTCCTAATATCTCCACATGTGGCTCGGTGCAGTAGTAAGCTTTGCTTTTGTACCCATGGAACAAAGCAGAAATACAGTGCAATGCAATTAAATTCAGTGGATACATCGCACAAGCTGCAATGTTAATGGCCCAGAAATTTGAGTCGGGGGCTTCCCGCGGGTGTAAGCCCCCGACCTGCACTTACCTTGCGCGCCGGCCGTTGTGCTGTGGGCCCCAGTGGAATTCCGATCCTGGGCCTGCTCCAGCTGCCGGCGCGCAGTGCTTGCGTATCCCAGGGGTGCAGTTAGTTTGATGCATCCCCTGGGATCACGTGGGCCATGGGGAGCCAATCGGAGCAGGGAATGCTCCATTCATAAGTTTGACAGGAAGAGCTGTCAAAACTTATAAATACTATGGGCCCCAAAACATCACTAAATCTTCAAAAAAAATAAAATCACATTTTTTAAATAAACTATAAATTACATGAAATAACTATTTTAAACAATAATTTAAATTTTTGAAAAAAATAATTTTATTTTCTAATGGGGCTAAAAATAAACTTACCTTGCTTTAAAGTATTTAAAAATAATAAACCTGTGGAAAAAATGTTTTAATTTTAATTAATTCACCACTTACCTTGTAAAAAGCAGGCCTTACGCCTGCTTTTTATATGTGTAACTTCTGGAGACTTAGCCTCCCGGGAAAACCTGCAAAAAAAACGTAAGTTCGATGTGCACGCGCAGCCTCTCCCGCGCACGCGTTCGCCCTCTTAACCCCTGCTTTCAGGGGAACGGAAGTGCCGGTTTCCCGCGCATGCGCAGTGCATGCAGGTAACTGGCACTTCCATTGGGCTTATGGGTGAGTACCCCATGCGTACTCACCCGTGGAGACCCGAATTTCTGGGCCAAATTAAAAATCATTAGTAATCATAAGTAATAAAAAATAAATAAAAATCCATTTCCTGATGCCCATTTGTCAAGCACGTTGAGACATGTCTTTATGTTAAAGATACTATATAAATCCAAGTTGTAGTAATATTGCTTCAAGTTCAACACCATCAGTAATTTTCTGTAAAACAATTACAGTATTTCTATTACAAAAGGCAAGAGAATGGTAAATGCAGTTAGTACTGCTGGAAGGAATACAACCTTGTTCAACTATGACGTATAGCACTTACAGTTTTGAAATATCTGAAATGGCAAAATTACTTGCGTTAATGGTTTGACTACTACTACTTGACTAAACTGGTATTAGTAATCTATTAGCAATAATTATTTACTGCAAAGAAAATCATGCTGGAAAAAACAATGCAATGTCAAAATCAATAAAACATCAAAATTGCTATTTTCTGTTTAGCAGTAAATGTTTTTCAAAATTGCCAACAATCTTAAAGTTGAGCCCACTGTTTGTTATTTCCTAAATAGTTTTGCAACCACTTGCAAAGCCAGCATGCAGATTTTAGGTTCCTGCCATATGTCTGCAATGCATGCTGTTTCTTTCTGTTTGCTGCTAGAGTGGAGTGAACAAAAAAGTAATTTGAATAGATAAATGGTTCTTCCTTCTGGGAGCTGACATCTTATTTCCCACCAAAATAAATTTTGTGTCATCATGGTGGATGATTTGGTAGAGAAAGTAAAAATCAGTCATCCTTCCACCCACAGCCTAGAGAATAATCCTTCTATTTTTACGTCAGGACAATGCTTTGAAAACACAAGGGGCTAGAAATTTGTTATAGCCAAGAGATGGGCAGTGTTTAAGACTAAAAATGGTTAAGTAGTGCCAGTTGAAAATTGTCTAGGCTGCACGCAAAATTCGTCTTCACTCCTCATTAAAATGATTGCAGTCATGATTCTCATCTAAAAACCCAAGCTCATTGGCGTTACACTGAAAAGATGGACCAATATCGGGGGCAGTCTAAATGCAAGTAATGATTGACACAGGCTTTTTTCACTGCTTAAAGGGGAAGGTTCATTGATGCTGCAGTACCTCATTCTCAGCACTGTTGGGTGTGCAGCTGCCTCAACAACCATAAGAAGTAGAACAAAGAGAAGGAGCACTTATTTACAAATCCTGATGGCAGATCGCCGCCCATGGAGAGAGCCTGCAGATTTTCCGATGAAGCTTTGGAGGCATTAGTTTTAGTGGTGGAAAAAAGGCGGGTGGTCCTGTACCTGCCAACTGGTAGGAGGCCCTCACCACAAGTCTGCTGGACTATGTGGAGGGAGGTGGCACACCATGTCACGGGCAGCACTGTGGTCCCTAGGACCCACACACAGTGCAGGTAGAAGTTTAACGAACTCACACGGGTGGTCAGGGTGAGTGAAGACTTCAACAAATGCTACATACCACCATCTGTACCACAATCTTCACACACTGATCAATGCACCACACCCCCAGCACTCACCCACCAACAATCTCTATTTAGTAACACTCACACCCACATCTCACACCTTGCACACAATGACAGCTATTCTACTATGGCAGGCACAAGGGTCATTAGTTATTAGAATGCATGTGATATGTGTGACATGTTTATAGGTAAATTTATTAAGAGTGTTTGGAATATTTTATGGTCTCATTTCACCTTTGTGCCCAGGAGGATGTGATATGGCATGAGACAAGGATTGTATGATGGGGATGTGGTGAGCTACGGGGATTTGGGGGTTTCGTTCATGTGAATCGGAGTTTGATGAGCTGGTCTGGAAGGCCGATTGTCTTGCTGCCTCCGCTCCCTACGCCGTAGATCCTGGACAGCGAGGTCGACTGCCAGTACAACCCCCATAACTTTTAGCAAGTGTTGTAGGTTGGAGCTTTTCAGAAATAATTATGGAGATTTGCACTTGCCAGAACACTCCCTGATACCAAAGAACCTTGAAACGAATAAAGAAAACTCTTCCAGTAGCAGGGAGTAGCACACAGCCACTCAAACTTCAAAAACCTGTCAGGTCCGAATAACTAGTGATGATACCTTCAAAAGCGTCACTGGAACCGGCTTCCTGCTGCTGCACGCCACCTCAAGCTGTCGTCGTTTTCTCCAGTAAGTTAATTGGCTGTAACGAAGTTGGGAGATTTGGCATCAAGTGAGCGTTGCACACTCACTGACATCACGATCTCAGTGATGGCAAGGTCCCTGGCGATCGCGTTCACCTACAACACCAATATGGCGTGCGGCGCTAGAACCGGCATTAGGTGGTATTAAAGCTCTCAACGGCATTTTAGCACCATCTCCTGGCGCAAATCACAAGAATTTCTCCCGATAAAAACCTTATTTCCTCTCAAGTAACAATTACTTCCTCCTGTCACACTATTTCCATTACACTTAAGTCATGATTATACATACCTAATCATTTCACTAACCTTTGATTGATGTGTCCAAGGTAGGGGGCACTATTGCTAACTTACCTCTTGAGACCTTCTAGTGGTGAGTTCAAGGGTGTATCTTCAGAGAGCCACCCACTTTCAACATCCTAAAATTGGGCCTATGGCCTAATGTTGCCTACCCTTGGCCCTACTGCTGCCTTCCCCCATTACAAGAACAACAACTTGCATTTATATAGTGCCTTTAATGTAGAAAAATATCCCTAGCTACTGCACAGAAGCGTAATTAGACAAAAAATTGACATTGAGCCAAAGAAGGAGATATTAAGACAGGTGACTAAAAGCTTGGTCAAAGAGGTAGGTTTTAAGGAGCGTCTTAAAGGAGCAGAGAGATTTGCAGAGGTGGAGAGCTTGAGGGAGAGAATTCCAGTGCATAGGGACTAGAGGGCAGAAGGCACGGCTGCTAACGGAGGGACAAAAAGAGTGGGGAATGCACAAGAGTCCAGAGTTGATGGAACATAGAGTTCTCGGAGGGTTGTAGGGCTGGAGGAAGTTACAAAGATAGGAAGGCGGTGAGGCCATGAAGGGATCTGAACATGAGGATGAGAATTTTAAACTGGAGGTGTTGGAGAACTGGGATCCAATTCGGTCAGCGAACACAGGGATGATGGGTGAGCGGGACATGGTGCAACAGAGTTTATGGAAGGTGGGGGATGGGAGGCTAGGTCGGAGAACATTGGAATATTCGAGTCTGGAGGTGGCAAAGACATAATGATGACTTATGGCATTGAGATTCTATCCCACAATTTGCATTTTAAAAACTTATGCCAAAATCGTTTTGCTTCGTGAGTTGACCAGGTAAAATGACTGAACTTTATGAACTAAATATAAATATGAATATGCTCTATTCATAGATGTGTACCTAGGATCTTAAACTTGGGGAGGGGCATGCCCACATACAAAGAATGCTGCAACATACTGTACCACAATGTGTTTAAATTAGATAGAGGTCTGCCCCTGAATTTTTCCATGTAAATCTCCCACCCCTGTCATTTCCCTCGGGTATAGTCCTATCTGCAATCCTTTTTGGCTGAGGGGTACAGATTTGAGTGTGCTTGGCAACTGGCCTAGCCACACTAAACACAAACTAGTAATTCTTATAAGTAAGCATCTTCAGTAACTAAGCTATAAACAGTTATAAATTGAGAATCTTGTGCACAATATGAACTGCTACAATTTCTTTGGTAATAAACTGACTGTAAAAAGTGCACATCCGTAAACATGCCCTATGATCCTGCAAAAAGGAATACAATAGTGCTGGTGGAATACAAAAGTGGTAGCCATGGCTCAGTGGGTAGCACTCTTGCTTCTGAGTCATAAGGTTGTGGGTTCTAGTCCCACTCCAGAGTCTTGAGCACAAAAATCTAGGCTGACACTCCAGTGGAGTGTTGAGGGAGTGCTGTATTGTTGGAGGTGCCATCTTTCGGATGAGATGTTAAACCAAGGCCCCGTCTGCTTTTTCAGGTGGACGTAAAAGATCCCATGGCACTATTTCGAAGAAGAGCAGAGGAGTTATCCCTGGTGTCCTGGCCAATATTTATCCTTCAATCAACGTAACAGATTATCTGGTAATTATCACATTGCTGTTTGTGGGAGCCTGCTGTGCGCAATTGTTTGCCGCGTTTCCTACATTACAACAGTGACTACATTCCAAAAGTACTCCATTGGCTGTAAAGTGCTTTGGGACATCCTGAGATCGTGAAAGGCGTTATATATTCCTGTACATTATCCTAACTAACAACAGTTCTGAACTGGAGTTCAGAAATCACATTTCATTTTTTTCTTGAAATATAATAACTAAATAATTGTAATCTCATTCTTTATTTTGGTACAGATGTATAATGCTGCTGCTGCATTCAAGGGTTTATTTGAAAAATGTTGCCATACATGCAGAATTATCATATTGTGTTGTGTTATGTAAATGTAATAAAATGCAAATTGTGGGATAGGACCTCAACTGAATGAATCATCATCCATGCCTTTGGCAACTCCAGACTTGACTACTCCAATGCTCTACTCCCATTATCCCTGCAGCAGGCCATTGCATTAGCAGGATAGCCCAACAGCAATGACGTGAACACCCATACAAAAAATATATTGCAATCCTGAAAAGTTTCTTTTAATATTCTTTCTAAAGTGAAAAATTACAGAGACTACCAGTGAAATTTGTCTTGGGTGGTAGTGCAAAATGGGCGATAGTGAATCGGCAACCCATTATATACTCCACCCTTCAAATGACAAAGAATATCGGGCGGATTGTAAAACGGGCTGCCAATTCGTTATTGCCCAAGACGAATTTCATCCCCTACGTATATGCATCTTTCTTGGCATGTAAAATGACAAAAAGTTAAAAGTGCAGTACCAGCCCCAATATTAAACGGTTCAGTTGTAAAATAGACAGTAACTCAATGCACTTTTAAAAAAGCTGAAAGATAGATTAATTAGTCTTTAGCGTGACTAAGTAGTATAGAATCACTACATTTATGCAGTCATTAATTCTTGATGAATTGCTATTTTCTATGAATTACAGGCCATGAAAAATGAATCAGATAAAATTATTTTAATCACTGAATGCTAGAATAACTGCATCAGGGAGAAAGTGATCTAAATAGCTTCTCTAGTCACTGATCTATACCAGCTGTTAGACAGAAAAGGCAATTTTCATTCACTCAATATAATCCTCTCAGATTACCAATGCTTCTGATCCATTGTCCCAGTTTCATGTTTATTTTCAACTGTATCTACCTGCTTGATACATTCTCCTTGTTCTGACAACATGTTTCTGTAGTGTAGTGGTTATCACATTTTTGTGTATTCTATAGGCCGCCAACTAGCGGGAAGGATATAGAGGTGCAAATTTGCAGAGAAATTACAGAGAAGTGCAAGAACTATAGAGTAGTGATAATGGGGGACTTCAACTATCCTAATATAGACTGGGATAGTAATAGTGTAAAGGGCAGAGAGGGGGAAGAATTTCTGAAGTTTGTTCAGGAGAACTTTCTTGATCAGTACGTTTCTGGCCCAATGAAGAAGGAGGCATTGCTGGATCTGGTTCTGCGGAATGAGGTGGATCAAGTAGGGAAACTGTCAGTTAGGGAACATTTAGGGAACAGTGGTCACAGTATCATAAGGTTTAGGTTAGGAAAAGGACAGAAAGCAATCTAGAGTAAAAATACTTAATTGGAGGAAAGCCAATTTCAGTGGGTTGAGGAAGGATCTGGCCGGGGTAAATTGGAAGCAAAGATTGGCAGGCAAAACTGTAATCGAACAATGGGCTGCCATTAAAGAGGAGATGGTTCGGGTACAGTCGAGGTACATTCTCATGAGGGGGAACGGTAGGGCAACCAAAGCCAGAGCTCCCTAGATGACGAAAGAGATAGAGAGTAAGATGTAGCAGAAAAAGGGGGCGTATGACAGATGTCAGGTTGAGAATACAAGTGAGAACCAGGTTGAATATAGAAAGTTCAGAGGGGAAGTTAAAAAGGAAATAAGAGGGGCAACGAGAGAGTATGAGAATAGCTTGGCAGCTAACATAAAAGGGAATCCAAAAGTCTTCTATATGCATATTAATAGTAAACGGGTAGTAAGAGGAGGGGTGGGGCCGATTAGGGACCAAAATGGTGACCTACGCAGAGGGCATGGCTGAGGTACTAAATAAGTACTTTGCATATGCCTTTACCATGGAAGATGCTGCTGTCAAAGTCATAGTGAAAGAGGAGGTAGTTGAGATACTGGATGGGATAAAAATTGATAAAGAAGAGGTACTAGAAAGGCTGGCTGTTGTTAAAGTAATTAAGTCACCAGGACTGGATGGGATGCATCCTAGGATAGTGAGGGAAGTAAAGGTGGAAATTGCGGAGGTACTGGCCATAATCTTCCAATCCTCCTTGGATGCGGGGGTTGCACCAGAGGACTGGAGAATTGCAAATGGTACACCCTTGTTCAAAAAAGGGTATAAGATAAACCCAGCAACTATAGGCCAGTCAGTTTTACCTCGGTAGTAGGGAAGTTTTTAGAAATGATAATCCGGGACTAAATTAACAGTAACTTGGACAAGTGTAGATTAATTAAGGAAAGCCAACACGGATTTGTTAAAGGCAAATTGTGTTTAACTAACTTGACTGAGTTTTTTGATGAGGTGACAGAGAGGGTTGATGAGGGCAATGTGGTTGATGTGGTGTACATGGATTTCCAAAAGGTGTTCGACAAAGTGCCACATAATAGGCTTGACAGCAAAATTGAAGCCCATGGAATAAAAGGGACAGTGGCAGCATGGATACGAAATTGGCTAAGTGACAGGAAACGGAAAGTAGTGGTGAACGATTGTTTATCGGACTGGAGGAAGGTATACAGTGATGTTCCCCAAGGGTCGGTTCTAGGACCACTGCTTTTCTTGATATATATATTAATGACTTAGACTTGAGGGTACAGGGCACAATTTCAAAATTTGCAGATGACACAAAACTTGGAAGTATAGTAAACAGTGAGGAGGATAGTGATAGAATTCAAGAAGCCATAGACAGGCTGTTGGAATAGGCGGACACGTGGCAGATGAAATTTAACGCAGACAAGTGCAAAGTGATAAATTTTGGTAGGAAGAACAAGGAGAGGCAATATAAACTAAAGGGTACAATTCTAAAGCGGGTGCATGAACAGAGAGACCTGGGGGTATATGTGCACAAATCGTTGAAGGTGGCAGGGCAGGTTGAGAAAGCAGTTAGAAAAGCATATGGGATCCTGGGCTTCACAAATAGAGGCATAGAGTAAAAAAGCAAGGGAGTTATGATGAACCTTTATAAAACACTGGTTCGGCCTCAACTGGAGTATTGTGCCCAATTCTGGGCACCGCATTTTAGGAAGGATGTGAAGACCTTAGAGAGGGTGCAGAAAAGATTTACAAGAATGGTTCCAGGGATGAGGGACTTCAGTTGTGTGGATAGACTGGAGAAGCTGGGGTTGTTCTCCTTAGAGCAGAGAAGGTTGAGAGGAGATTTGGTAGAGGTGTTCAAAATCATGAAGGGTCTAGACAGAGTAGATAGAGAGAAACTGTTCCCATTGGCAGAAGGGTTGAGAACCGAGAACACAGATTTAAGGTGATTGGCAGAAGATCCAAAGGCGACATGAGGAAAAACTTTTTTATGCAGTGAGTGGTTAGGATCTAGAATACACTGGCTGAAAGGGTGGTGGAGGCAGATTCAATCGTGGCTTTCAAAGGGGAATTGGATAAGTACCTGAAGGAAAAACATTTGCAGGGCTATGAAGAAAGGGTGAGGGAGTGGAACTAGCTGAAATGCTCTTGCAGAGAGCCGGCATGGGCTCGACGGGCCGAATGGCCTCCTTCTGTGCTGCAACCATTCGATGATTCTAGCAGTAAAGACCACTTTACTAAAATGTACTGGATCCAATAAAGCCATCAACTATAGTACTGTAAATGTTTGTGTTTGCTACATAATTTTCAATTAACACTTCTAGAACGAATGCACCCTTATGTAGGTTTGCAATTTTTCTTTCTCTATTGAAGACGACTAAAGTGCAGGCTACTTTCGATTTTTATAAATTATAACTCACATGCTGCAATGTACTGTTTTATTCAATGTGACTTGTGGGAATTTGAATGCATTACAATAGACTGAATTTGGCCAATATGTCTACTTTAATGGTGCAGAGGCATTAAACTGTTATACACTACTTGGAATCTCATTGTTACTGAAGTAAATTTGTGCACAAATAGACCAGAAAGGGCTGCAGAAGACATGATTCACTGAGGCTCTTTCAGTTTTTCTTGAGGGTGTCATCGCATAATCTACTGGACACAGAGCAACACAATCTGGGAAATGTTGTACTCAGCAGATACACAAGTCCTCAAAAAGACACTGGATCTCAAGAAAACCAGAAAGATGAGGCGACTGATATAAACATGCCATATTACAACTTTGGTCAATGCAACGGAGAAAAGGATTTGCCTATACCTGTACAGCTTTTCAATGGAAATCTTTATGCAGAAGTGAACAGGTCAGATGTTCCCATGACACACAAAGGAATTCAACAAGCATATATTAAGGTTTATTGTGACTGCATGTTATACATGTATTCAGAAACACACATCTGATCAAAGGAATATGATTTTTAAATTTTTGAAGCAAAACAAAACCTCACAGTGCCATTTAGGCTGCAATGTCTTGGAAAAACAACAGGGTGATGGCAATGAGATTTTACAGGACATGCTAGTAGAGCCATTACACTGTCAATAATTTATGCCATCTTAAACAATGCACACATTTTCTTCAGGTGAAGTTGACCTTTAATCTCAGGGAGCAGAGGTTAACTGATGGGAGCATAGCCAGGCTAGAATCCTTACCCCTTTGAACAGGTTGAGCATCATAGGCCAAAAGGGGAGGCGAGAAAAAAATCTTTATACAGGTGGTGGTTAGAATATGGAAATCTGCTAGAAATCATTGTTGAAGCAATGTCAACGGGGGTGAAATTAGTTATCGCCCCATTTGGGGAGCTAACACTTTAAAAGTTGAGAAAATTAGCACCAGGCTCTAATGGAGCACTAAATCAAGAGCTCCACTTCCGTCTTGGAGCGCAATCGGCAGCAGGCAGGGCGGAGACTTCAGCAGCGCTGCACACTGGGCCGTGCAATGCTTCCGCGTTCAAAGGCTCCTTCCCTCCCATAAAGGGGAAGGGCCATTGCTGCAGGCTCTGCAATAGAAAAATTACCTACCTGGACCACCAAGGCAGCCACGATCCAGCCCGGCACTCAAGCAAAGTGCCGGGCTGATCAATCGCGGACAGGAACCCGCGGAAAAAACTTCAACAAGGTAATTTTTTTTTTTACTTACCTCGTCCACCTCACATTTAATCATTGCCCCCGAAGCAACCAGCCGCCCACCCGATGCACGACTCCTGCAGCTGTCGTTATCGACTGGTGCTGCTGCAGGGGGCGGAAGTCAATTTCGGGTCTGGGGCACTGCGCACGCCGATGACGTCACGATCTCTGGGTGAAGGTGATTGGGGCGCAATGCCATAGCGCCACTGCAAAACTCCCGCCGACTATGGCGGGAGTCGATGTCAGCACCGCGCCTGGTCTCAAAGCTATTTGCGCCCCATTAGCGCCCCCCCCCCACCGCCGGGGGGTGCTAATGGGAGGCACAAAGGCACCCAATTTCTCGCCCAATGAATTTTAAAAGCGAATTAGATAGTTGCTTAAAGATGATGATGATTCAGGAGCATGAGGAACGAGCATGAGTAGGATTAGATTAAGTGGCTCATGCGCGAAAAAACACTGACACTGACATGATGCCCTGATAGGATATTACAACACAGAAACAAATCAATGAATTTAGAGCATTGGGATGGCAAAACAGAAAAAGGCATTCAAAGTCAAAGTCTGTTTCATACATTGCACACACAGTAATAGAGCAACACCACTGAACACTTCATGCTCTGTCAGTGCTGCCACAATGGGGATTATGGTCACTCTGTGCTCAAAATATCAAA
This sequence comes from Somniosus microcephalus, assembly GCF_052327205.1. Taxonomy (NCBI): domain Eukaryota; kingdom Metazoa; phylum Chordata; class Chondrichthyes; order Squaliformes; family Somniosidae; genus Somniosus; species Somniosus microcephalus. Next base: position 193,265,334 of record NC_140991.1, on the reverse strand, counting down.
TAATTTCTCTTCCAGAAATGCTGGGAAATTCATAATGTGAAATTCAATCTTCCGGCAAGTTTCTGCAGTACACTGTATCGCCACCACTCAAAGCAGATACCAGTTCAGGGACGCACAGACTGGAGGCTTTTAGTCTTATTGCAGAGGAAGAAACAAAACGTGACACACAGAATATAGCTGTGGAAGGACAAGTGCTGTTAGTCCAAAATCCAAAATGTTGCTAGGCAGAGATTCATCATTGTCTCAGGGAGTGCTAGGTCACTGTGGGTTCAGAGTTCAAAGGGCCCATTTACAAAAGTTTCTTGTCCCCAAGGATAACACAACACAAGATCTGGAAGTGGTGCTGTGGAAGAGTGCATCTCCTAGATATATGCAGTCATTGAGAAATGGCTGTTTGCATTGTAGTCTGCCATGAAGAAAGGGCAACACAGATGACACTGCTGTACAGAACTCAACAGGGGCCACAAAGTAGGAGTATCTCTCAGGAATGTTGCTACGAAGGCTGTAGCATCCAAAATGCAGGAAACGGTCACATACAGCTTCAACTCTTGTTAGGGAACAGATACAGGGAACTATAAGGAAGAAATTCTGAGACTTTGTGAAACAGCATAGTCTATGTTTATATTTCAGTGGTCTCTGTGACTGCATGACCAGAAGCATGCATCAAAAAATGAGGCAATTGGTTCTCATGCCTACGTCATGGCCAGATCATTACATTGCTCAGCAAGACTGACAGCTCCCAAATGAAAACCAGGCCTAAGTATCCAGAATTGCAAATAGCACTGCTGATATAGATGCAGGGCCCTCTCGGTCATGATTTCACATAATGATAAGAAATTGGCTTGTAAATCTCACAGCTGGCCAGAACATCAGGCATTCACTGCCACTGACTCTACAGAAGCCAGATCATTTAAGTTCATGAGTGCCGTTGCTGGTGCAAGAACCGCATCTCTGTAGTCAATGGGATTCTGTCGGGGTAAAAGAGACTAGGCCCCAATATTAACTCGGAGGCACGTGGGAGGTTCCGAAATCACGTGGGAAACCCGGAAGGAATTTCAGGATGTCTGTCTGTGGTATTTTAACGCAGCCACCTCATTATAATTTTACTTCTGGGTTTGGCGTCGAATCTGCGGCAGTGGGCGAGATGAGGACCCACATGAGATCTCAACTCCGGTATTTAAAGGGGCAATCCAAAGATGGAATGTGGAGGAGTTGGGAGTTTTGGAACAGAGACAGCAATCATAGAAGATGGACTGAGGACGCTCAAAGGCTGTGCCCCATTTTAATGACGCCTCCCTTGATGTACTGCTGAGTGCAGTGAGGAGTCAAAGAGAGATACCCTTCCCCAGCAACGGGAGGGAGAAACCTAATGCTGCAACAAAGAAGTGGCCAAAGAGGTCAGCAGCAGGAGCATTGTGCCATGCTCTTGGATTCAGTGCAGGAAGTGCTTTAACGACCTAACCAGGTCAGGAAACAGGAGTACAGTTGCACATTCAACTACATCCTGCTGTACACATTACCCTACCCCATCACTCTGCCTTCTCAAGCCTACTCCATCACATCACTCCTCACACTCACTTACCTTGCAAGCGCACTCATCCTTCTCTTTCTATGCACTTCCTCGCATCCCCATCTATCCATCCACCACTGCCACTCACCCTCATCCTTAAACAATTTCATGCCTCTTCCTGATAGATGCAGTGCATTTGGTGAGGGTGACTTTCAGGTGAACACATGCCACTATAGTCACTCATAGGTCTGTTCTTTCTCCCGTTGCTGGAGAATGGAGAACAGAACATGAGGGAGAGGGACAGAACCGGAGGTGGGCCTCCATAAATCTCAAAGCTAACAGAGAAGGAAACACTGGAGATCAGTGGCGTTTCAGCGTCCCTGGCCATCGGAGATGGGGTCCTCCCAGCTACCTGGTGACACAATTAAATATCATCAACCTACATGTCACACAACACTCAGTTATGTTGACTTGGTAAACTTGCTAGGTAAACTATCCCTCCTTATCCTTCTCGACTTGTCTGCAGCCTTTGACACAGTTGTCCACGCCATTTTCCTCCAATGCCTCTTCACCGTTGTCCAGCTGGGTGGGACTGCACTCGCCTGGTTCCATTTTTATCTGTCTAATCATAGCCATAGAATCACTTGCAATGGCTTCTCTTCCTGCTCCCGCATCGTTACCTCTGGTGTCCCCCAAGGATCTGTCCCTTGCCCCCTCCTATTTCTCATCTACATGCTGTCCCTTGGCACCATCATCTGAAAACTCAGCGTCAGTTTCCACATGTATGCTGACGACACCCAGCTTTACCTCACTACCTCTTCTCTCGACCCCTCCACGGTCTCTAAATTGTCAGATTGCTTGTCTGACATCCAGTACTGGATGAGCAGGAACTTTCTCCAATTAAATATTGGGAAGACCAAAGCCATTGGTTACAGGACTCCTGTTCAGATACTCATACTTTGATGGGACCAATAAGACAGATAGTTGGGTTTTCACTTGGTGACTGACACACATTTCACAAGTGAGCAAGAGCAGGTGGTGGTGGCATGGACAGCAGTGGAGAGTCCGCATTGGAGGGTACAGCCCTCTCCAAGCTCTGCTCAGTTGGATACAGATGCTGTACCCTGGGGGCTGTTGATGAACAGGATAATTATTGAGGAGCAGGAGAGAATGTGCGATGTACTGACAGACCTTCTAAGCACACTGACCACGATAAAAGAGAGAATGGAGGAGTTCACTTCAAGCATGAGTGGGTTTATGTCACAGGGCATTGCGATGATGTCTTCTTGCATGGATACAGTGGCCAACTCCATGGAACATCAAACACAGCTATCATATGAGTCCATGCACGCCTTTACCATGGCCGTGCGCACTCTGGATGCCAACATGTCCGCCGCTTTAAACAGTATGACAGATACCTTGGCCTAGGACTCACAGCGCCGCACTGACCTGCACTAAAGTGCTCTTCACCAGACTGGTAGCAATGAAGTTAGGTTGGCCCATGAAAGGGGATATGGAAGTAGGAACTCTACTCAAAGCAGTTCCACTTCTCACCTGTGCACCCCCCTCCCCTGTCCAAGTCAGTACCCAACATGCTGCCTCCTATCCCGATGGCCGAGTCTGCCTCTGCATAGGTGCTGGTGGAGCAGTCTTTAGCAGGGCCCTCACGGGCTCCAAAACCCAGAGGTTGTCAGCCAAGAACATCTCAGCAGTCAGAGCAGGGATCTGAGCTGCCTGCCTCTACCTCTGCTGAAGTCACAGGGGTTGTACCACGTAGGAGCAGTAAGAAAAGGGAGAGTAAAGACTGATAGTTGCACAAGGGTATGCGCAGGGGTGTATGAGAAACTGTTGTGTTGTGAAGTTTCTGTTCTTTAGTAGAATCACATAAATTTTGTTATTTTGCACCACTTTCCGTCTTGGTTGCTGGGTGGCAAGTCGCCTTTTAGCTTGCTTGATGATGAATGGGAAGACATGAATTTATGGGGGCCAATTGGGGGAATGTGCAAGGTGTCATTGGTTGTGTGCAGGACTGCTTTGTGTCAATAGCATTGGGAGAGACAGGAAGAGTGGCCGTTGCATGTGGTTCTGACATGGACCACTGGTGTTACCTACATGAACCTTGCATTAATAAAGGGCATTCCTGGCATCCTAGGCAGCAATGTGAGCAGCCGGTGCTGCATTGCCCTCATCACCTTCTTCCTCCTCATCTTCCTTCTCCTCTTCCTCAGAATCGTCCGCAAATGATGCACCTTGTTCCTCCTGCACATCCAAACCTTGCTGCTGCACAATGTTGTGCAGAGTGCAGCACATCCCAACCATTCTGGACACTCTAGCTGGTGCGTACTGAAGGGCACCTCCATTTCTGTCTAGGCACCTGAAGCGCATCTTCAGCATGCCGATGGATTGTTGGATTACACATCTGGTGGTCATAAAGCATTCATGGTAGTGCTGTTGGGCTTCATTGGTCAGGTTTCTGAAGGGTGTCATCAGCCAAGTGGGTGTCCTTTGTCTCCTAGCAGTCACCCCTTAAGTGTACTCTCAGGTCCAAAGACGTCAGGGAGCTTGGACAGCCGCAGGATGAAAGTATCATGGCCGCTCCACGGGAATCTTGCGCACACCTGTAGAAATATCTTTTTGTGTTTGCACACCAGCTACACATTGATGGAGTGTTCATGAATACTCCTGGTTGGTCTGGGGGAGCGCAGATTGCCACATGTGTGCAGTCGATAATGCCCTGCACCTGTGGGAAGCCAGCCAGAGACACAAATCGAGCACCCACTCATTTTGACTTGCGTCATCACAGGCGTAATTCATATAATTGCCGGCCTTGGCAAACAACCCATCAGTCACCTGTCTTATGCATTTGTCTGCCGCCAACTGAGAGATCCTGGATATGTCTCCGGCAGAGTCCTGGAAGGATCCGGAGGCACAAAAGTTGAGGGCAGTGGTCATTTTGACAGCCACTGGTAAGACGTGGCCATCAGGTCCAATAGGGAGCAGGTCTTCTTCTAGGAGGCTGCAGATGTCTGCCACCACCTGACGCGATAACCTGAGCCTCCTGAAGCACTGCTGTTCCGATATGTTGAGGAAACTCGACCTCTGCCTGTACACCCTGTGTCGCTTTCACTGGTGAGTTTCAGGAAGCCCGGGAAACCCGTGGATGCGACGTTAAATTTAAAACTGTGAGCGATTAGCATATGTTAATAAGCCACCCGCCTCTCCCGAGGGTGCTCATAAGCAGCCTAGCTTGCTCGAGTTAAAGGCGGAAGTCGGCAGGTTGGAGCCGGCTTCCTGACTAGCTTGCATTTTTACTGGTTTTAACCCCACCTGCTTTCCTCCAGGTTAAAATTCAGCTATCTATTTGTTCTCTACTTGTTATTTGTTGTTTAATAATTGTGTTAAATAGATCAGTGAAGCTGCAAATTCTGTTGCATCTGCACAGAATTTACTTGCATGCAATTTTCAGCTCTCCATTACAATGCTCCCTGCACTCATCCAAAACTGCAATTGCTGCGAATAATTATGCAAATGAGTTGACCTACAAAAATGGAGTCCAATTAGTATATTATCATTCTGGCAGGATTTGCACCAGTTCGTAACCATTTAGAACAGACTTATACCAGTACATAAAGATCTGGGTCAAGATATATAGGCCATAGAATTTCACAATCAACAATTTGATTGTTTTTGGATTACAGCGGTAATGAAGTCATAGCAGTTAATTCTGCAGTGTGAATATCTTAATGCGTATGAAAAGTTGGAGTCTGCAGAGACAGCCATTGCTGGCACCAAAAATGGAAACTGAAGTTCCACATTATTGTTTTTAATTATTGAGAAATGTGATACTTTGACCTTTAAACATTATTGAGAAATATTGATGAAGGGCCATTGCCCATATTGATTTTTGCTCATAGGCAAAAATACCAAGCCCCACCATGCTGTAAAAATCTAATCCCCCTCACAATGAACAGGCAGGTCACTTGCCTTTTAATTTTTCCAGACCAAGTCTGATCTTCTCTCCAGCGTCCTCTTCTAATGGTTAGCCTGGTACACCATCAACTGCGCCCAGCTGCTCTTTCTTCCACCTTTATATGCCCTCTCAGCCACTGCCATCATTGCTGCTCCTACTAGACCCATTGTACTCCCTGCTGTTGAGGCCAACGTGTTTGTCAGTAGAATTATTCTGAAGTTCACAATTTGGAAGCTCTATCAGCCTCGTCAAATTTCATGGGCCCAGGGACTCTATCCTGATTGGTTCAAAAATGCTGCTCTAAATATACCAATAAGGAACCAGCTTTTCTAATCCTCAAGGCCATAGGAATTTAAACAGCTGAGGCACAAGCACACAAATGGAAGAAACAGGCTGTGGGTCAGATTGGACCCACAGCCACGTTTTGCAAACTACCAGAATAGGAGATAGTGTGCTGAGTCTTGAGGGCTAATTCTATGACCTCATATTCTTAATGAGGAAACCGTGTTGAAAGGGAATGCATGCTGGAGATAGGTTTACAACATTGTATCATAGAATTCACCCTTTAATTGCAACACATAGAAGATAGGAGCAGGAGTAGGCCATTCGGCCCCTCGAGCCTGTTCCGCCATTTAATGAGATCATGGTTGATCATCCAAATTCAGTACCCTGTCCCTGCTTTTTCCCCATATCCCTTGATCCCTTTAGCCTTAAGAAATATATCTAACTCCTTCTTGAATATATTTAATGAATTGGCCTCAGCTGCCTTCTGTGGTACAGAATTCCACAGGTTCACCACTCTGGGTGAAGAAATTCCTCCTCATCTCAGTCCTAAATGGCTTACCCCTTATCCTTAGACTGTGACCCCTGGTTCTGGACTCCCCACCATCAGGAACATCCTTCCTGTCTAGTCCTGTTAGAATTTTATAAGTTTCAATGAGATCCCCTCTCATTCTTCTAAATTCTAGCGAATATAAGCCTAATCGACCCAATCTCTCCTCATACGTCATTCCAGGTATCAGTCTGGTGAATCTTCGCTGCATTCCCTCCATGGCAAGAACATCCTTCCTCAGATAAGGCGACCAAAACTGCACACAATACTCAAGGTGTGGTCTCACCAAGGCCCTGTACAACTGCAGCAAGACATCCTTGCTCCTGTACTCAAATCCTCTTGCTATGAAGGCCAACATACCATTTGCCTTCTTAACTGCCTGCTGCACCTGCATGCTTACCTTTAGCGACTGGTGCACAAGGACACCCAGGTCTCGTTGCACTTCCCCTTTTCCCAATCTATTGCCGTTCAGATATTAATCTGCCTTTGTGGTAAAACCACCATTGAACTCCTGTACAAATGAATAACTGTCTTTAAAGCAATGTTACAGCACCTATGTCCGTTTGGAGTGTAAACAAGCTTTCTGTAAAAACCCTGAAACAACGCGATGACGTCATCACGTTGGTGACGTGGTGCCCCGAGCGGCGGGAAACGTGATGACGTCAGAGGTGGGAGGTTCTGAGTTCAGACCTCGTGGAACAAGCTACTGTATAGACCTGTTTGCTGTTGCTCCTGCATGTTTTTGTTTTGTTCACCAGTTTAATTAAATTCGGTTAATTTACTGAACTGACTCGACCTCAGTGATTTAGATAGGAATCCGTTGATTCCTACATTGGTGACCCCGAAGCTTCACGGACGATTTTCGCGGAGGCAAGCTCGAGAACAAGATGGATGTAAATGCAGCGAGTTTGAAGCTCCCTCAATTTTGGGAACAACAGGCAGCCTCCTGGTTCGTTCAAGCGGAGGCTCAGTTCCAACTGCGAAACATAGTGCTGGATCAGACCAGTTACCTTTATGTGGTCTCCGCACTGGACAGCTCGACAGCTTTCCGCATTATCAGCCTGCTGGAGACCCCGCCCGTGGAGAACAAGTACGAAACGCTCAAGGCGCGCCTCATGCAAGTATTCGGTCTCACAAAGGCGGAGCGCGCATGACGCTTGCTCGCACTCCCCGGGTTAGGCGATGCTAAGCCTTCCAAGTTGATGAGCCACATGCTCACCCTCCTCGGGTCTGAGCCGCAGTGTTTTATATTTCGTGAACTGTTCCTGAGCCAGCTCCCTGAGCAGGTACAAGCAGCCCTGGCCAGGTCGACGGCTACGGACGGTGTGGCGCTCGCGGCCGAAGCCGACACCATTTACGCGGTGATGCAACAGTATTGTGCCACCTCGACGCGCCCCGCCTCCAAAAACCTCGCCTCGGCACCTCCACAGACCGGCCTTTGCTACTACCACGCCCGTTTCAGTCAGAAAGCCAGATGCTGCCGACCCCCGTGTAAATTCGTGCCACCGGCACCGAGAAAGCAGCAACACCGATTGCGCGACCGGAAGGGAAGCCCCGAGGTCGGTTTCGCCTCCACAATGACAGTTGGTGATTCTGGGAATATCGGAGTCGCTCCGACAGGATTGTCCGACCTCCTCTGCGATTGACTTTGATGATTAAAGACACTTCTGGGAGGCGCATGTGGTAAAACCACCAATGAACTCCTGTACAAATGAATAACTGTCTTTAAAGCAATGTTACAGCACCTATGTCCGTTTGCTGAGTGTAAACAAGCTTTCTGTAAAAACCCTGAAACAACGCGATGACATCATCACGTTGGTCACGTGGTGCCCCGAGTGGCGGGAAACTTGATGACGTCATGACGTCAGAGCTTCTGAGTTCAGACCTCGTGGAACAAGCTACTGTATAGACCTGTTTGCTGTTGCTCCTGCATGTTTTTGTTTTGTTCACCAGTTTAATTAAGTTCGGTTAATTTACTGAACTGACTTGACCTCAGTGATTTAGATAGGAATCCATTGATTCCTACACCTTCCTGTTTTTGCCACCAAAGTGGATAACCTCGCATTTATCCACAGTATACTGCATTTGCCATGCATCTGCCCAATCACCCAACCTGTCCAAATCATACTGGAGTTTCTCTGCATCCTCCTCACAGCACACACGCCCACCCAGCTTTGTGTTGTCTGCAAACTTGGAGATATTACATCTAGTTCCCTCATCTAGATCATTAATATATATTGTGAATAACTGGGGTCCTAGCACCAATCCCTACGGTACCCCACTAGTCACTGCCTGCCACTCGAAAAACACCCGTTTATTCCAACTCTGCTTCCTGTCTGCCAACCAGTTCTTTATCCAAGTCAGTACCTTACCCCCAATCCCATGTGCTTTAACTTTGCACGCTAATCTCTTATGCAGGACCTTATCGAAAGCCTTCTGAAAGTCCAAATACACCACATCCACTGGTTCTCCCTTATCTATTCTACCAGTTACATCAAAAAATTCCAGTAGATTAGTCAAGCATGATTTACCCTTTGTGAATCCATGTTGACTTTGTCCAATCCTGTCACTGTTTTCCAAGTGCTCTGCTGTTACATCTTTTATAATGGACTCTAGAATTTTCCCCACTACCAATGTCAGGCTTACCGGTCTATAATTCCTCGTTTTCTCTCTACCACCTTTTTTACACAGTGAGGATGCAGGGAGGTGGAAGAGTAATATGACATATTTGAAAATTAGGAGGGTGAAAGGAAGAAAGTTCACAGAAGCATTAACATAGTAGTATTGATAAAATAGAGACACAAGAAAGATTGTGTGCGTGAGAAAGAAATCAGGAGGTCAAAGAAATATTGCAGGCCAGACAGCATCTTTTTTCAGTTGTTGTTGTATTCTGTCCAGGAGTATGAGAGGGACTTGGAACAGCCTCTGCAGACATGACAGTACTAGCTTTCAGGTCTTAGATGGATATCGGCTTTATAGCGAGGTAAGAATTGTTGAAAGGAAAAGAAATGTTTGGGACAAAAGAGGAAGCTGACAACTGGGAGTTCCATTTGAGATCAGAAATAGATAACAATTAAATAGTACAAATTGCAAAAAGCTCACCACAATCACCAAGCGAATTCAAATCCTAATCTAATCTCAGGCTTCAGAGTATAATTCTGTGAAACGGCACTACCAGGGACACATAGAATCATAGAATGGAATCATAGAACGGTTACAGCACAGAAGGAGGCCATTCGGTCTGTCGAGCCTGCGCTGGCTCTCTGCCAAAGCACTTCAGCTAGTCCTACTCCCCCGCCCTTTCCCCATAGCTCTGCAAATTTTTTTCCTTCAGGTATTTATCCAATTCCTTTTTGAAAGCCACAATTGAATCTGCCTCCACCACCCTTTCCAGATCATAACCACTTGTTGCGTAAAAAAGTTTTTTCTCATGTCGCCTTTGTTTTTTTTGCCAATCACCTTAATTCTGTATGCTCTGGTTATCGATACTTCCGCCAATGGGAACAGTTTCTCGCTACCTACTATGCCCTCTCTGCCACTGCCATCATTGCTGCTCCTGCTAGACCCATTGTACACCCTGCTGTTGAGGCCAACGTGTTTGTCAGTATAATTATCCTGGGAAATTGCAGAATCACTGCTATAAACTAGTCAAGCTTTGATTTTGTTGTTCATAATGTCATCAGAATACCTTGATTAATTAAATTGCTATACAATAATTCCCTGGCAGTCGTTAATATCTACATTATACTTGATTCAGAACTGGGTTTGGACAGTTAAGGAAACATTTTATTTTGAAACACAAAACTATTTGACAAATGTTGATTCACATTATCAGGTATACAGGGCCTATCTAAATACCACAACCTTGGATTAAATGGCATGAAACCCCTCCTCTTCAAATATGCAATTCTTTAAACTTAGATGACAGAAAATAAACATCAGAAAATTACAACTATGACTGAAGGGTCCTGGATGTCTGATTTTTTTGGTGAGAAATAATTAGTAGAGATTGGCCTAGAAATTCATTGTAGCCACTTTTGGGGCGTTAAAGTCGGGCGGCCGCTAAAGTTTGCGCCCGCCGCCAAATCGAGGCCACTTCTGCGATATTCATTAGCTTCGCCCTAAGAGTTTGCTCGAGCGCTAAAACTGGTGCTGGACGCCTCTCTTTAGGCGCTAAGCCGGAGGTGCTGAGCAAGAGCGCCCAGGCCAGGCGCAGCGCAGGTGCGGCCATCTCGTGATTGACAGCAGACGCCCTGGCGCCGGCCAGCTCTTAAGGGGGAAGGGTCGACTTTGTCTGCTGCCACGCCCTGGATAGTGGAGCCCTCCAGCTAGGCCTGAATACTGCTGCTGGACCCAAATAGCGCCTGAAGCCATGCAGAGGGTCCGTGAACGAGCGCAGCGCTTCTCAGAGTGTGATCTGAGTGTGCTGGTTGGTGGTGTGGAGAAGAGGCGCCATATTTTGTACCCGGACAATGGCAGGAAGGTGCCGGGCCGCGCCTACTGGAAAGCCTGGAGGCATGTCGCCAGCAAGGTGTCAGCCAACAGCGAGGTCCCCAGGACCGGTGTCCAATGCCGCAAAAAGTTTAATGACCTCACGCGGATTGTCAGGGTGAGTACCCTTTCCAGTGACCTCCTCATCCTTGCATGTGCACCTCACATTATGGGCAAAGGGTCCTGAAAGCCCTAATGGCCAGCCCTCATCCAGCAGCTATGGGACAGGCATGAACATCAATTGCACATTCTGCACTTAACACACTGGCCAAGCTATTCCACCATGGGAGGCAGTGCACACAAGATCAGGGCGACACACTAGCCAGGCTATTCCACCATGGGAGGCAGTGCACACAAGAGCAGGGCGACACACAGGCCAGGCTATTCCACCATGGGAGGCAGTGCACACAAGATCAGGGCGACACACTGGCCAGGCTATTCCACCATGGGAGGCAGTGCACACAAGATCAGGGCGACACACTGGCCAGGCTATTCCACCATGGGAGGCAGTGCACACAAGATCAGGGCGACACACTGCACTTAGAGGCCGTCCTTTCTCTTGCCGGCCAAGCTGGCCAATAACAAGAAGAGCCGCACTGCGACCGGGGGAGGCCGACCCCAGGTCCAGCCGCTCACCGAGCTGCAACATCGCGTGGAGCGCATCATCGGTGCCCGGGTGATTGGCCCCGTTGCATGTGGAGATGCCGACCCTGTTCTGGGCACCAATGGTAAGGACATCAACGTTTGGACCTCTCTCGTCCCACTTGCGCATCAGATCTACATCCTTTGCCACTGTCCGACCAATGCGCTGAATGCCACCACTCATGCATCCCTCGCTGACGCCCTCTCCTCACTCTAAAGCTACTCTTGTGCCTTCCTGCTTTCAGATGGTGAGGAGGAGGTCCCTGAACTTGCCAGTGACAGCCCCTCAGAGGAGGAGGAGGAAGAGGAGCAAGAGGAAGGCGGCCCATCAGGGGAACCCTCAGCCGTGGCAACCCATGCCAATGTAGGGGACACGTCTTCCCTGGAGGGGAGCGTCGCGGAAGTGTCGGAGGGGAGGGGAGCTCATGGGACCTGCGGCCTGCAGAAATGCGGGAGGGGGGTGCCAGCTCGGCGGCCTTCTCCCCAGAGGGGGGAAGGGTCGGAGGGGAGTCCAATTGCTGGGCCCAGCAGCCTCCAGCAACGCAGGAAGAGTCGGCCAGCTCGGCGGCCTTCTCCCCAGAGGGAGAGTCCGGCCTCCAGTCCGGAGATGGTCTTCGCCGAGGAGATGGAACGCCTCGAGGACTTGTCCGCGGACTTGGAGCGCCGGCACACGGAGCTCATGGGGGTAGTGGCACGGTTGCCTGAGGCCATCGAGTCCCTCTCTCGGAGTGTCACCGATGTCGGGGCCTCACAGGCCATCAGTTTGGCGGAATTCGGGGCAGATCAGGCAGCGAGTCGTGCGGCATTCGGGGCAGCTCAGGCTGCGAGTGGGCAGCTGATCAGTGGTGCCGTGCAGTCACTGGGTGCTCTGATGAGGTCACTGAACAGGTCAACACGGGCACTCACTGCTGCCACACTCGCTGTGTCAGCCAGGCATCGCCAGGGCACCCGGCGCGCTGCAGCAGCACAGCGGTCTGTCCCTCGGCAGATTGGTGCGTATGCTGCAGTGCTGGCCCGGGCGAGTGCCAGTGTCTCAGGCGACCAGCGAGCGCCTGCCATCCGCCAGCTTGCCCCCATTCCTCCAGCCGCCACTGCCACTCCCCCAGTGGAGCTGCCAGGAGCTGCTGCAGCGACTGATGCTGGCCAGCCACAGCTGCAGCATTCAACAGCCACCCGCTCGACGGCCAGACCTCGACTAGGCCGACCCCCAAGGGCATCTGCCGTCATGACATGTGCCCCTTTGGAGCCTGCCCCCAGCCTTGCAGCAGCCAATGGCCTTACTTTGAGGAGGAGCAGCAGGGCGGGCAGGGGCCACACAAAGATGGCCAAGGCATCGCCCTAGCGGGCCAAAAAGTCGAATGTGTGGCCAGTTGTGTTTGTTTTTTGAGGCAGAGAATTGGATGTTTGTTTTTTGAAGGCCGAGGATGTGATGTTTGTATTTTACAAAGTCCGAGGATGACGGCCATTTTAGTTGCACTGTTTTGTTAATCCTCTCCAGGTTGTGGGAGCGAGTAATGTGTTTGAGTGTTTTTTGGGGGTTTCGTCTGTTTTTGGTTTTCATGTAGGAAGGGCCCTGAGTTTGTACAATAAAGCATTTTATTTATTAACATTGTCCATGTTTGATCTTTGAAGTGTTTGTTGCCTTAACCGGCTGAGGGCTTGCGGAGCGGCTGCAATCATGCTCTTTCATTGGCACAAGCCATTCCCTGACAGGGGGCCTAGAAGTGACGTTCAATAAGCCGCCGACGGGCGGCCCTTGGACCTTGTGCCTCCCTCCTGGGCTGGTACTCCTCGTCCTCCTCCTCCTCATGCTCCTCCTACTCCTCCTCCTGAGGTGGGGGTCCAACGTGAGGTGGCAGTGCCTGAGTCCTGCGGATAGCCAGGTTGTGCAGCATGCAGCAAACGATGACGAATTGGAAGACTCGGTCCTGCGAATACTGGAGGGCTCCCCTGGAGCGATCGAGACAGCGGAACCATTGCTTGAGGACGCCGATTGTTTGTTCTATGATGTTCCTAGTCGCTTGATGGCTCTCGTTGTATGCCTCTTCAGCAGGGGTCGTGGGCGCGCGGAGCGGGGTCATGGGCCAGGTACACAAAGGATAGCCTTTGTCCCCGATAAGCCATCCTCTTGGGGGAGGCTGTGCCTGGAACATGTCAGCCACAGTTGTCTGTCGCAGGATAAAGGCATCGTGGCTGCTGCCTGGAAAGCGGGCATTGACAGCTAGGATGCGCTGCCTGTGGTCACACACCAGCTGTACGTTGAGGGAATGGTAGCCCTTCCGGTTGCGGTAATCCTCGGCATGCTACAGAGGTGCCCACAAAGCAACATGCGTGCAGTCAATGGCGCCCTGCACCATGGGGAAGCCCGCTATTCTTGCAAATCCCACTGCACGCTGCTGCTGCTTGTCCAGGGTCATGGGGAAGGAGATGAATTGATGTCTCCTTCTGAAAAGGGCTTCGGTCACCTGGCGGATGCAGCAATGCACGGCGAACTGGGAGATGTTAGCGATGTCCCCAGCAGCGGATTGGAAGGAGCCGGTGGCATAGAAGTTGAGAGCCACCGTCACCTTCACTGCCACCGAGAGAGACGTCCTGTGCATCAGCTGTGGCTGCAGATCTCTCTGAAGCAGCTGGCAGATGTCTGCAACCACCTCCCTTCTGAATCGCAGCCTCCTTACACACATCGCGGCAGACATGGTCAGATAGGAGGACTGCTGGCGGTATACCCTGGGTGGGTAAGGCCTCAGTTGGCGACGCCTGTTGCCCCCTCTGCGTCTAGCCAGGGCTGCCACTCTCTCACGGCGTCTGTAAGCCCTTCTGGCATAAGGCTGAAAGTCAGCGTTGGCACCCAATGCAGCCCCCATTATATGCTGGCAAACAATGAGCTCTCAATGAAGGCAAAGATAATTGCTAAGCTCTGGCCTGAGCCAAAAATACCTGTCCTAGTGTTGGTCCAAACCAGTAAGCTCTCCTCCTTGGTCTCTCTCCAAAAAACCGTTGCACAAGAGTGAATGCTGCAAAATGGCTGCCCTTTATAGTGCAGGGTAAGTGCCCTTTAATTAGCGCTCCCCGCGGCCCGCCTCGGCTGTGTACCATTCCACTTCAGAGTCGTTAGGGCCGCCCGGCGCACAATGGGCCGGCGCGAGTGAAGTTCCGGTTCGGGGCGCACAAAGGGCGTTGCACTAGTAAATGACGTCATGATATGCGCGCGCAGCAGGGCGCGCGCTAAGACTTTGCGCCGGCGCTAAATGTGTACTGAAGTTGGGGCGAGGCACAGATCGCGCTGCGCCCGGGCGCTAAGCGCCTAGCGCTCGAGATCTACTCCTCCTAAGGCGCTAACGGCTGGCGCGCCCAACTGAATTTCTAGGCCATTGTTTTCTTGGTTAAAGGGAAAAAAATCATGTGTGTTTTGTGTGCATGAACAAATGAAATCATCTGAACAAGATTTTCATCTGCATTTTGCATTCATGGATAGCCCTTGAAAACTGCACAACAATTATATATTCAGATTCATTTACATATTATGACAGTGGAAGAATAGTCACAATGAGGAGTCTTACATGCGGTATCTAATGGTTAATTGACATGTCGCTGGAGACGTCAAATGATTTCAGTCAGTTTTGCAAGACTGCAGTTAGTATCTAATCCACTTGGCACAAGCACTATGCTCTTACATTTAGGCCGCAATTTTCTCAGCGGTGTCGGGATGGCGGCGGGAGAGCTAGTTTCCAGGTACCAGTCACGATCCTGGCTGCAGCTGCTCTGTCAAAGAGATTTTCCCTTAATTGGCCTGGTTAAGCCCGCCCTGCAGGCTTCCCAGCCAATTAACAGGAAGCGGGTCTGATGATGTCATCGATGACGCGTCATCAGCCGGTTTCCTTAAAGGGACCACAGCCACATTGAGTTTGACAGCTGTTCTGTCAGTGTTTGACAGCACTGAGGTGCTCCAAACACTGCACAAAGGTGGACGCTTGTACCCAGGCTCACCAATGACTCCCTCAATATGCTTATGGAGGGAGTCACAGCACGTAGGGAGGTTTTCTTCCCTTCCAAGGGTGGAAGAGACCTCCCCAGGACACCAACACAGCCTGGTTGCACATTGCACAGGAGAGCAAAAGCAGGGATGTCGTCAGGGGTCCCTGGCTGCAGTGGTGCCAACCTTTCAATGATCTCAGTGGATCACGAAATGTTACTGCAAAGCCACACTCAAACTCACCCTGCAGTGCCATTCAACACATCCCCATCACTCTGCCTTCCATACCCTTCTCCTGCACATCCTTACTCACACCAACTTACCTTGCACCTCCACCCAACTCTCTCTATCTACTTTTCACTTCCCCATCTCACTAGCCACCCCTCACATTCACCCTCATCCTACTGCAAACATTCCAACTAACAACACACAAGGGTAGGCACTTGAGAGGTTTAGCCAATGTCCATGTGACGTTTCTGGTAAAGTGTTGTCATATAGTGAAATCTATTTTTCCAACACTGCCCCTTATTGGACAGATCTGTGCGCACCTTGAGAAGTGTCTTACTGAGTTCCAGTGAATGTTGGGGCATAACTACCACCCCCCACCCCGCTATAGTGATGAGTGGGTATGGAATGGCTTGGACATTAAAGGGAAGCTTCAAGGTGCTGGTGTGGGATGGTGTCAACCTGGCGCATCATGTGGCAGCCAGGGTTAACAGCATCAAGTGAAGTAAATCTGGCCATGGTGATGTCATCGCTGGCCTCCCAGACAGCAATGTTGTCAGGGGCTGATGCCCTGTGTCCTGTGCAGCATCAGGTGATGTCAGAGAATGTTTGTGATGTTGTTGGTGATGTTGGTGTGCCCGGTGATGTTGGTGTTGGGGCTGATCGTGGAAGGATTCAGAGGACCAAGGTCTGATTTTTTCAAGGGCACCGATGTTGCTGCAATAGATGGCAGCTGCAGGTGAGATGACAGAAGCGATCTGTCAATGGTGAGAGAGGTTGTTCCACTGAGGTGGCACTGGACATACAGTTGACTCTAAACATTTGCAAGCTAATGAAATCTCCATATGTATTACAAATGAAGTAACCAAAAGTTTCTGCACACTGAAACTGACCATCTGCAACATGGCACCACTTCTGCAGCTGTCAGCTTATCAGAAACATCAGAGCAGACTCAACTCACACCAGGGTGAGCTGACCTGTTCCCGGAGCAGCAGGTAACCCGTGGGGGAGAACATAAAATTGGAAGGAAGCCTCAAAAAACCCGACACCTGGGAGACTCATGTGGAGGCGGGTTGACAGTGGGTTTCCTGCCCGCCGTCAATCTTTGCTATTTTGACAGCAGACCTGCCTCCAAACCCGCCCTCGGAGCGCCGGCAAAATTCCAGTCTTAGAGTTTACTGTAACATTCATACTGCAAAATTATTGGGACAGAGATATTATTTGCAATAAATATTTTCAATTATTGCATCGATTTGGGCATGTACAAGAAGAACTGTATTGGTGGGAGCAGAAAATCCCATGCAAGTGAAATAAAAAGAGATGCAGCCAATTAAAGGGAAGTGACGTAATAAAACTCACTACGCACTTGGTTTGAGCATAAAGCAAGGCTTTAATCAACTTGTTTCAGAACATGGAGGTCTAGTTGTATCCACTAGTTCCTTGTCTTTACAAAATGTCCCTGGCAAGCTGGGGCCAACGCCCGAGTATTTATACTCCTTGGACGGCGCCACCAGCTGGCCGTCCAGTGTTATTTCATAGGTAGTTTCTTGATGATGAGATTTATGACATTTTTCCTGCCTAAAAGATTTGGAAATCCGACGACTTCCTCTTAACGGATTAGGCGGACCACGAATAGCCGCAGTCTTTTAGATTTTTGTTTATGGCCAGAAGGCATGTCTCCCCAGACAGTGTCTTGGTCACTGGGCTGCTTGATCCATGCCGGTGGATCCACAGGGCCCGTGTTGCTCTGATCAACCCGAGGGAGGCTGGGGAGATCGTGACCCCGGGTGCGGGTCCCCACAGGCGCAGAACTGGCTTCATCCCGTTGGTAAGCCGGAGGTTGACCAGCGTCCTGGCCCGGGGTGGCCATCCCACGGGGAGCGCTCGGCTCCCTGAACGGATCCGGCGGGGCAGCCGGCAGATCCCTCGATGTCCCAGGTAGGGCGTCATCCTCGGGGGAGCGCAGAGAGTCGAGTCGGCCTCATCCCCGCGGGTCCCTCCATCAGTCGGGTCCGTGAACCGGCCGGACAGGGAGCCAGGTCCTGGAGCGAGACAGTGGACTCCCGGCCATCCGGGTATCGCACGTGGGCGTACGTGGGGTTGACATCTGTAAGTTCTACCTCGTCGACTAGAGGATCGGTTTTTGACGATCGGACGAATCTTCGGAGCAGCACAGGGCCAGGAGCTGCCAACCATGATGGTAGAGATGTCCCATGGGTGGAGCGAGGCTGGAAGCTGAAGAATTGCTCATGAGGTGTGACATTGGTAGAAGTAGAAAGGAGAGACCTGATGGAATGCAACGCGTCAGGGAGCATAGTTTCCCACTGCTGGTCTAGTAGATTGTGTGATCTCAACGCAAGATGAACAGCGTTCCAATTGATAGCACTTTATCTCTCGACCTGTCCGTTACCGATGGGATGGTACGGTGTTGTTTTACTTGTGGCGATTCCCCGTTGGGAGAGATAACTTTTGAGTTCGCTTGACATGAAGGAGGGACCCCGATCAGAGTGTATGAAATTGGCCGTACCGCAAAGGGAAAAGACTTGATCAAGGCATTTGATCACTGTGGAAGTAAGCATATTGGGACAGGGGAAAGCAAAGGGAAAGCGTGAATATTCGTCCACCATAGTCAGTAAGTAGGTGTTCCGCGTTGTGGAAGGCAATGGCCCTTTAAAGTCAATGCGGAACAAAACAAACAGCAAAGCAAATGCCACAAAAGTTCCTCAAAATCTAGTTAGCAGCAGGAAAAGAAATCGTGCAGAAATGGCTTTAAAACTGCTGAATTAATTTTCTTGTGCCCTTTTAAATGAACTCCCACACATGTGATTTTCTAGCAATTTTGTTCATGGGCATAAATTTTGTTGAGCATCCTGCACACACCAACATTGAGAAATTGTGTGCAGCGTGTCTGCACCATGACTTTAATAGTTTAAAGAAGATCCTGCTTGTTACATCTTTTTTCCTGCTTCTGGAAATGCATAAAGTGGATTGAGATTGGCTTTGTGAAACTCTGCCCAATTTTCCAATCAGATTTTCCCAATTCATGTTCATTTATCAGATGAAGCCAATTGGAAAATCTACACTGTGTAGAAACAAGATTTTCATTGGCCCATCGAAGGGTATGGACAGTATTAAGATCTGTGAGTTGAAATTGTGCTGTGATATTAGTAACAAAACCATTAATATGTTCATTGTTATTTTAAATGAGTTAACATCTTCATTAAAATAGTGAACAAAAGAATTTCACGTGAACACATTAATAGGTTTGTTACCATTAACCAACAATGTGATTTGAACCCTGTAGTGTTTCAACTATTACAATGTGAAATGAATGAAAATTATTTACACTGGGGTAATGCAATCTAAAGAAAGCCTATTGCTGTATTTGTCATACTGTCTTCTTTTCATGACCAGTTATTGTATCTTCATCATGTCTCCTCTTCCTAATTTATTGCTGCAATCCTTGTCATCTCTCTGCAGCTCATTGCATGCACTCTTTACTTCCTGGCCCATCAATGTATTTTGTCTCTCCTTCCTGTTCTATTATAGTATTCCTTACCTTTTCTCCTTTTTCTGACCCCTCAAATATGCAAAACCGGCTGTTTTCTTGTGTTTAACCTAATGGGGGATGGGCGAGTTGAGAAAAAATTTCCTCCCCGATTTAAAAAATGATATGGTTTCCCTTAATTGTACTGTATATTATATTTGTGCGGAAAAAATGTAGATAGCATTTGTTCTTTAAAATGAACAGTATTTAACTTGTAATGGCAATGAAGCTGAGGATATAGAATGCAAAATATGGTAACAACTCGCTTCGCATAGCCAAGGACCCTGTCAATCTAAAATGGAGGATCCTGTCAGCATAAAATGGTGGTGAAATGTCGACATCGCTGAGTCACTTGCATATTGTAAGAAATGATCATGTTAACTCAAGAAACTGTGAAGGCAGCAGGAAGTAAAATAAAAGAAGCTAAACTGATCTGTGGCTGCTAATATGGCTGGCACCCACGATGTCACACCTTGCTGGTGGAAACAGTGTAGGGCGGAGTGCAGAGGTTATACAGACAATAGGCGATCAGAAAACACATTACCATGATTGCAAACGCATTACCATAATGATTAGGTGATCATGAAACCATTACCAGGATATTTACTTAACTATAAACCATTCAGTGAAATGTGACTTCTTTGTTTCATACTGCCAGGCCAGGAAATCAAATTAAATGTATACGTGTACAGCTCGGGATTGGTGCAGACTGTACGATGTGTTGATGTCTTCTCAAATGCAAGTATAATAATGTGGCACACTGTATGAAAGATTGCTTGCTCTGGTTTAACCTGTCGGACTCTTCTGGAGTCAGGACTGTACTGTATCAGAGTAAGTCTCCCGGGATGACGGAATAAAAACTGTTGAACTCAACCAGTATTCGACTCAGTGTTTGTACTGAACCAGATTGAGGACCAAAAGAATCCGTTTCAACATTTGGTGTCAGAAGTGGGATCTCAACGGACGATCACCAAGAATTCGCGAAATTAAGAGCCGAACTAGTTTTGGACGTGAGAGGAGGAAATGGGCCCCCGGAGTGAGTATGTTTAAATTTACCACCTCGGTTTTCCTCTGATCCGTAAGTCCGATAAAAGTTTTGCCACTCGCTAATTCTTGCGTGGTGTCCCGACGAGATCTGGGTCAATCTGGCGAATACTGTGTAAACTTAGGAAATAAGTATCCAAGTCGGGTAACGCGCCGGCCTCGTATTTCACTTGGTCTGCTCAGGCTCCGATTGGACTAAAAAGTAGATAAGTAGTGATTTTAGAGAAAGAGAAAAAGAATACTTGAAAGAAAGTAAAAAGAGAGAGAGTCGGGGATTCTAGAGCTCGAGCAACTTGTACTCGGGGAGTGCAAGATAAGGGTCGTATAAGTTGAATAATTAGAGTTTAAGAATACCTGTACCAGGCGGTGACAGAGGCTAAATTTACGATTTGAATAATTAGGCTAAGAATACCTGTACCAGACGGTGACAGAGGCTAAAATTACTATTTGATGAATATAGACGACTCACTGTGTTTTTGTTTGGTCTAAGTATTGTAGTTATTGTATTGTGGTGTTTAGTTTTGTGTGCCGGTATCCGTGAAATATACGAGACACTTTTAAAAACGTAACTCGAATCCTGAAAGGGAGCCCTTAGTGTAAGAGAACCATGGGTAATTACCTAGACACAACGAGTGACGAGGGCAGTGCCCTACAAACCTTATGTGACAAATATCCGGATAAAGCCCAACAATTGAGACTACTCTCAGGGGGTTTAAATAAAAAACTAGGCAGCGAACAATGGCCACTAGGGGGTCCCAAAAGTTTAGAAACGGTTAAACAAGCTCAAGGAATTATTTGGAAAAAGAACATGGGAAGCAAGACTAAAAAACTAATTGGACTCTGGCGACAGTACTGCCAAGAAATTAAAGACAGTTCCCTATTAGCCAGCTGGCAAGAAAATGCTGTTAAATTAGGAATAAAGTTAACCGAAGGAGGAAATCCTAAACCCATTGAAATACTTAAGAAAGAATGTGCACATGAGAAAAGGTCCAAATCTGAAAAGGCGCCAGATAAAAAGGATAAAAATGAACTACGTAGTTCAATGGTTGGCCTTAGGTTGAAAGAGGGAGACGGAACAGATGAGGACTTAGACAATTGGATGTACAGAACTCCTAATGCGCCACCTCCTCAGCCACCCCAGTACATCAATATTTACCCCTCCCTTCCAACGTCGGCCTCACTAGCGATGCCTAATACTACCCCTCCAGCAACCCTCTTCGCAACCAGTCCCCCATTCACTCCAGGAATACCCCCAACCACCTTACCCGATAGTGCCACAGGCGTTACTGATCCCATAAGTAATCGGACCCGGTTACAAACGGCAGGACAGACAAACCCTGTGCCAAATTATACTCCTACCCGGAGTGATAAGAAAAAGAAAAAGAAGAGAAACGGGAAAATAAGAAAAGAGTCAGACAGTTAGTTCAACATAAATCCACTCAGGAAAGCGACACTGAGTCATGTAGTGACTTTACCGATTCGGAGGACGATTTATCACCTCCTGAGGATCATGAGTCAGAATCAAAAAATCATTCCGGTAACCCACCCAGGAACCTTCCAGTGAGAAAGATGCCAAACCCAGATCAGGCTACTGCCGCAGCTAACCCCACCATAGATGTATTCTTCCCATGGAAGCCGAATGAATTAATGTCTATCCTAACTAATGCGCCGGATCGCCACAAAGCGCCTCAAAAGTTTGTGGACTTTTTACGAACCACCATTCAAGTGTACAACGCTGAATCCCGAGATTTATGGGCTTTAATCCAACAAGTTCTGACCCCCTCGGAACATACTCGATTCTTAACTCACTTGCGACATGCTAATCTGGCAGCCCTAAATGTGGCCATGGGGAATGACAATGATAGAATAACAGCCATGCTTACGGCTGCTAGTCAAACACTTCAAAAGCCTATTAACATATCCAATGTCCTAGATACCAAGCCAAAGAAAGATGAGGGACCTGAGGAATTTTTGGAGAGATTCTGTGAGGTTTATCAGGGACAGTCGGGGGACACCAATTATCAAGGAGGAGCCAATTCACCCCAATTCTGCGCCATTCTGATGAACTGCCTTCCGGCTGCGGTAGCAACCGCAATTAAAACCAATAATATGAACTGGGCAGAAAATAGCCCAGCTCAAATGACTAGAGCCGTAAAGTATTATTGGAAAGAGAGTAAAGGTTCGGAGAACCAACCCCAGAAGACAGTAAAAACAGAATATGTCGTGAAGGAAGTCCCAATTCAACCACACACGATAGACAGGACAGGTATCAGATGGAACCTCAATACTGTACCCCTGGATGGGTAGACTCTCAGAATTATGGATATTACACTCATCCAAACGGCCCCGATGCTACTGCATACGGCCAACCCTACGCCCCTCCACAACAGAATTACGGAGGTAGAGGAAGGGGTAGAGGACAAGGACGGGGATACCAAGGTCCAAGACAAGGGCAGTGTTATAACTGTGGAGAGGATGGCCACTGGGTCAGAGACTGCCAATCCTTAGCCTCTGGAGACCCACCTAGGAGAGGCAGGGGAAGATGGAGAGGAAACAAAGGAGGACCTAGAGGAGGCAGGGGAGGATATACCAATTTCTCCCAGAACAATCCATTCCCACAGAATTGACTAGCTAATCTAGTGGTCAGCACTTTACATTCGGACCGAGAACCCTTATTAATGTTGCACATCCAGGATCAATGGTATCCCTTTTTAGTAGACACTGGAGCCGCCATGTCCTCTGTCCAATCGGACCTTAAACTTCCCCGATCCAACAAGACCCAGGAATTATCAGGCTTCCAAGGTCAAATGACCAAGTATGCTATGTCAGGACCAGTTCAAGTGACCTACAAAAATCAATCTGCAACCCACCAATTTGTAATAACTACCGGCTTGGACTACAATTTAATGGCCAGAGACTTACTATGTGCATTCCAACTCAAACTTGATTGTGGTGATGAAGGAATAGCAATAGGACATTGGGCAAATAAAAGGCAATGTTATATTTCGACTACACCTCAATGGTGGTCGCTCGACCTCAATGCATCCTCCTATCATGTGACACTGGCATATGATCGAAGTGGAAAGGATAGGACCCTTGAGGAGTATTTTAAAGATCAGGAAGGTACCGAATGGACAATCTACCTCAAGGCTGTAGTAACTGGACCTGAGGGAAAAGCAGAGTTTGTGCAGGTTCCCTTACACTTGTGGAAGCAGCCTTCGACAGTGGCCCCTCATATCACGCGGGAAGTTAACCAGCCTTTCCATGCCAAAGATTTGGGGCCCATGGTAAAACGAGCGATCGATCAGGCAAACACTGAATGTCACCAACCGCAACAGTTACCCGGAGGTCTGATGGTCCAATTTTACCAAAACCCTGAGCCTAGCCTGACAGTGGTGCACCGTCATGTAGGGAAAGACATACTGGAGTATGTGAATCCCCAGGTATGGGCAGAAGACCCAACGCATGTAGGTCTAACCGGCATAAAATCCATTGAGATCCCAGTGAAGGAAAATGTGACCTTGCCGACGGTACGACAATACCCTTTGAAACACCAAGCTCTTCCGAGTATAGACAGACTCATTAAGGGATTGTTGGAGCAGAGGATTTTGGTAACTTGCCAATCCAGTTGTAATACAACCATCCTGGCTGTTCCAAAGCCTGGTAAGCCTGATCAGTTCCGCCTAGTGCAGGATTTATGAGCAATAAATGCGATTGTTCAGCCACTTCATGCGCTAGTACCTAATCCAGCACACATCTTGGCCTCGATACCTGCTGATGCTACAGTTTTTGCGGCAGTCGATCTCCAGCACGCCTTTTTTTCCCTGCCATTGGCCACTACTAGCCAATACCTTTTTGCCTTCACTTACAATGGTCAGCAGTATACGTGGACTCGATTACCCCAGGGCTTTGTGAATTCACCTACCCGGTTTTCGCGGTGCCTTCAACAGCAATTACAGACACTGACATTAAATTGTGGCTCCAATCTGATCCAGTACGTGGATGACCTTCTCATTGCTAGCCCTGATGAGCTAAGTAACAGAGAGGACACTATTCAGTTGTTGAACTATCTCTCAGAATTAGGATATGTGGTATCTCCAGCGAAAGTATTGGTGGCTCAGAAGACAGTTAAATTTCTTGGAGTTATGTTATCAGCCGAAAACCGCAGTTTGGAAACTAGCAGAATACAGCCAATATGCGAGACGCCAACCCCTAAAACGGCCAAACAAGTCAGGCAGTGGCTGGGAATGGTTAATTATTGTCGACAGTGGATACCTAATATTGCAGTATTAACCAAACATCTGACTCCCTACACGGCTAAAGAGGGAGAGTTTGAGCTGGAACTAGAGGCACAGCAGGCATTTGAGGAATTAAAACAGGATCTGGTCCAAGCACCAGCCCTGGGACGACCCCTGTATGATAGGCCATTCCAGTTATATTGCACAGTAATGAACGATTGCTCAACAGCAGTTCTGACTCAGAAGCATGGAGATAAGCATCGACTGGTAGCTTATTATTCATCAAAACTGGATCCGGTAGCCTTAGGACATCCCTATTGCACCCAGATCCTTACAGCCATCTACAACAGTCTACAGTCAGCTGCTAATATGACACTTCAGCAGGACATTACCGTGTATAGCTCTCACTCAGTCACTGCGTTATTGGGGCAATTGCAGACCCAACACCTGACTACCGCCAGGCAAAATAAGTATGAAATATACTTACTGAACAATCCTCGGCTAGCATTTAAACACTGTAGCACTATCAACCCTGCCAGTTTCCTTGCATATCCGCCCTCCGAGAGTGATGAACCAAGCCATGATTGCTTGAACCTCATTAAGGATGATACCTCAGTCCGACCTGATCTGTCTGACACTCTTATTGCAGATCCCGATATTACCATGTATACGGACGGCAGTTCTTCAGTTGATGAGATGGGAAAACGAATTTCTGGTTATGCAATTGTAAATCAGGAAGTTGTCACCTTAGAATCAGCAGCCTTTGAATCCCCTTTTTCTGCCCAGCAAGCCGAACTGTTTGCACTCATACGAGCTTGTACTTTGGGAGAAGGATTAAAAATCAATGTACATACAGACTCTAGATATGCCTTTGGAGTAGTTCACGACTTTGGACAATTGTGGAAAAATAGAGGTTTTCTGACCTCTTCGGGCAGCCCGATCTCTCACCGTCAGTTAGTCTCAGATCTCTTGCAAGCCCTTTTACTCCCTGTGGTAAACCACTGTATTGTATATTGCCACCTCTGGGTGGCGCTGTGTATGGAGGCATGCCTCAGCTGACTCCACCCACCACTGTGTGGGTTTCGTTCAGACTTGTTCAGTCACTCACGAAGAAGCATGGTCTCTTCTTAGCTAATAAAAGCCTTATTCATCTCTTC
Organism: Somniosus microcephalus; assembly: GCF_052327205.1. NCBI lineage: Eukaryota > Metazoa > Chordata > Chondrichthyes > Squaliformes > Somniosidae > Somniosus > Somniosus microcephalus. Next base: position 193,239,705 of record NC_140991.1, on the reverse strand, counting down.
TTTCGACTCATCATCTCTTCTTCGACTCATCACCTTTTATGAAGTAATTGATAAGCGTATCAATTTTATTAGCTAAAAGTTAAATGGCGACACCTGAGGAGCAACAACAGCAACGGATACAGCAGACATTGCTGAGAGCCCTCAGACCACCACGCCTGGACCTCGACCCTCAAGATGTGGGTGCATCAGCCAAGTTTGAACACCGGCTGAGCTGCTTTGAATCCTTCCTCGCAATCTCACAGGTTACAGAGGAGGATCACAAACTGAAAATTTTGACCGCCCAGGTGAGCCATCAAGTATATATGCTAATCCGGGACTCTAATACGTACGTGGCGGCCCTCGAGCTACTAAAAGGGCAATATACGCGCCCAGTGAACACAATTTACGCCCGACACCTCTTGGGATCCCGCAGGCAGCAACCGGGAGAATCGGTAGGGGCATTTGCACGGGCGCTACTGGCACTCTGCAGAGACTGCGATTGTAAAGCGGTAACGGCTGTGGAGCACGCGCAGGGACTCGCCTGTGATGCCTTCGTCAGGGGCCTCCAGTCAGACCACACCCGGCAGAGACTGCTAGAAAGCAAGGAACCCGACCTGAAGACGGCCATTGCCCTTGCGCTCTCGTTAGAGGAGGCCCACCGAAACCTCGAGGCATACCCCCATAACGGCGCCGAGACATGGCAATCGAAACCGTGGGACACGGGACCGCCGCCCCCGGCACCAACCGCTGCAGCGACCCAACCGAGACAGCAGCCTCCGGTAAGAACTGCTTCGATGCCCAGTAACCAGGCCCAAAAATGCTATTTCTGTGGCCAGTTAAAACATCCCAGAGCGCACTGCCCAGCTAAGACAGCTACCTGCTCGGGCTGCGGGAAGAAAGGCCATTACGCTAACGCCTGCAAGGGGAAGCCAGCCAGCAGCGCAGCGTGCGGGCCGTGGGAGCAGCCATCTTATCCGCCATTTTGTGTACCCCCGGCCGCATGGCATCCGCCGCCATTGTATCCAACGCACTCAACCGCCATTTCGTCACCGGAACCGACCACCGTCTCGGCGGATGACTATAGTGACTCACTAAGCCACATACTGGCCTCCGTGACGCTGGATCAAGGCCACCCTCACCATCTATCCAGCTCCATGATGGATATCGCGGTAAACGGCCGCGCCACCAGTTGCCTGATCGACAGCGGGAGCACAGAGAGTTTCGTCCACCCCGACACGGTACGTAGCCACTCCCTCACGATTCTGCCAACGCACCATCGCATTTCTATGGCGTCCAAGTCCCAGTCAATGGACATCAGCGGCTACTGTGTGGTGACCCTGTCAGTAGGGGGCACTGAATATCAAAAATTTAAACTGCTAGTCCTGCCCCGTCTTTGCGCTGCCGTCCTGCTAGGGTTGGATTTTCAGTGCCACCTTAAGAGTGTCACACTAGCATACGGTGGACCCCTCCCCCCACTCACAGTCTGCAACCAACAACTTTTAAATCGCCCGCTGCAAACCACCTGCAGCCTTTCCACATTAAAAGTCCCCCCCCCTCCCCTGTTCGCTAACCTCACCCGCGACTGTAAACCCATCGCTACCAAAAGCAGGCGGTACAGTGCCGGGGACAGAGCTTTTATCAGCTCTGAGGTGGAGCGGCTCTTGAAGGAGGGCATTATCGAAGGTAGCACTAGCCCCTGGCGAGCCCAGGTTGTAGTCGTTAAAACCACTGCAAAACGCCGCATGGTAATCGACTACAGCCAAACCATAAACCGGTACACCCAGCTGGACGCGTACCCCCTCCCTCGCATATCTGATATGGTCAATCAGATTGCGCAATACAAAGTATTCTCCACCATCGACCTTAAGTCAGCGTACCACCAGCTGCCCATCCGCCATGAGGACCGCCAGTATACTGCCTTCGAGGCAAACGGCCGCCTCTACCACTTCCTTAGGGTCCCCTTCGGCGTCACCAACGGGGTTTCGGTCTTCCAAAGGGAGATGGACCGAATGGTTGACCAGAACGCGCTGCGGGCAACCTTCCCCTATTTGGATAACGTCACCATCTGCGGCCACGACCAGCAGGACCACGACGTTAATCTAGCAAATTTCCTCCGTACGGCCCAACGGCTGAACCTAACGTAAAATAAGGAAAAATGTATGTTTCACACCAAGCGCCTGGCCATCCTCGGCTGCGTGGTGGAGAACGGAGTCATCGGGCCCGACCCCGACAGAATGCGCCCCCTAATGGAGCTACCCCTTCCCCACTGCCAAAAAGCACTGAAGAGATGCCTGGGGTTTTTCTCCTACTACGCCCAGTGGGTGCCCCTCTATGCAGACAAAGCCAGGCCCCTCATCAAAGCCACCTCCTTCCCCCTGACACCAGAGGCGTGTGCAGCCTTCACTCTTATCAAGAACGATATCGCGAAGGCCGCAATGCACGCGGTGGATGAGTCCATCCCCTTCCAAGTGGAGAGCGATGCCTCCGACTTCGCCCTAGCCGCGACCCTTAACCAGGCGGGCAGACCCGTGGCCTTTTTCTCAAGGACCCTCCAGGGCCCCGAGACGAGACACTCCTCCGTCGAAAAGGAGGCCCAGGCTATCGTAGAAGCGGTGCGTCACTGGAGGCATTACCTGGCCGGGAAACGATTTACCCTGCTCACTGACCAGCGTTCAGTAGCTTTTATGTTTAATAATAAGCAGAGGGGTAAAATCAAGAACGACAAGATCTTGAGGTGGAGAATCGAACTCTCCACCTACAATTATGATATCTTGTATCGGCCAGGGAAACTCAATGAGCCCCCAGATGCCCTATCACGTGGTACATGCGCCAACGCGCAGAGTGATAGGCTGCAGTCCCTCCACAATGACCTCTGCCACCCGGGGGTCACCAGGTTTTTCCATTTTATCAAATCCCGTAACCTGCCCTACTCCATCGAGGAGGTCAGGACCATGACCAAGAGCTGCCAAATCTGCGCCGAGTGCAAACCGCACTTCTATAGGCCGGACAGAGCAAGCCTGATCAAGGCCACCCGCCCCTTCGAACGCCTGAGCGTCGATTTTAAAGGGCCCCTCCCCTCCGCTGACCGCAATGTGTACTTCCTCAACATAGTTGATGAGTACTCCCGTTTCCCCTTTGCCATCCCTTGCCCAGACATGACCAGTACCACGGTCATCAAGTGTCTGAATGACATCTTCGCTCTGTTCGGGTTCCCCAGCTATATACATAGCGACAGGGGCTCATCGTTCATGAGCGACGAACTTCGGCAGTACCTGCTAACAAGAGGTATCGCCACGAGCAGGACCACCAGTTACAACCCCCGGGGGAACGGCCAGGTGGAAAGGGAGAACGCGACGGTTTGGAAGGCAGTCCTCTTAGCACTAAAATCTAAGGGCCTTCCGACCTCCCGCTGGCAGGAGGTCCTCCCTGCAGCGCTCCACTCCATTCGGTCACTGCTTTGTACTGCCACTAATGCGACCCCTCATGAGAAAATGTTCGTTTTCCCCCGGAAGTCTACATCGGGAACCTCGCTACCGGCATGGTTGACTTCTCCTGGGCCCGTCCTACTGCGGAGGCACGTGAGGACGCATAAAACGGACCCCCTGGTCGAGCGGGTGCACCTCCTACACGCCAACCCCCAGTATGCCTGGGTGACATACCCAGACGGGCGGGAGGACACGGTCTCCATACGAGATCTCGCACCCTCGGGTACCCCTGAATTACCACCGTTATCCCCCTTACCACCGTTATCCCCCTTACCACTGTTATCCCCCACCACCCCTCCCAACCCAACCCTTGCAGACGGCATGCCAAAGCCCCAGGAATCTTCGCCAACCACCCAGACACCAGACCCGACGTCGGATGCTGTAACACCACCGCCTCCACCACGACGATCAGGACGTCAGACAAGGCCTCCTGATAGACTTAACTTGTAGTACCCTTCACCCCGTCGGACTTCACATTAAACAAGGGGTGAATGTGGTAAACCACTGTATTGTATATTGCCACCTCTGGGTGGCGCTGTGTATGGAGGCATGCCTCAGCTGACTCCACCCACCACTGTGTGGGTTTCGTTCAGACTTGTTCAGTCACTCACGAAGAAGCATGGTCTCTTCTTAGCTAATAAAAGCCTTATTCATCTCTTCTTTCGACTCATCATCTCTTCTTCGACTCATCACCTTTTATGAAGTAATTGATAAGCGTATCACTCCCCAAACAGATAGCTGTGATTAAATGCTCTGCCGATACCACTGGCCAAAACCCGGTAGATATAGGAAACCGCCGCACTGATGAGGCGGCCAAAAATGCTTCTAGGAGTCACCAAATGATTGTGCCCCAAATGATGAGGCAGACTAAAAATTCCAAAAAGAATCAGTCTACCTCGGAAAAACTAATGCCAACCATCCAAGAGGTGATTAAGTTGCAGGAGGATGCTCCTGATAGTGATAAGCATTTGTGGAGAGAATTGGGATGTGTATATAACCCTTTATCAAAACTCTGGACTATTCCCGCGGAACAGACTTGCATGTCTGATGAGCTAGCTTTATGGGTTATTGAATGTGTACACTTTGCAACTCATTGTGGTGCCAGGGCAGTGGGTGATTTGCTTCTAAGTACTTGGTGGCATCCAAGGCTTCAAGCAATAGCACAGAACATTAGCGATCGATGCCTGATTTGTCAACAACACAACCCTGGAAAGGGAGTGCCTTGCGAATGGGGAAAAACCCCTTTACCTGAGGGTCCCTTTGAGACCCTGCAAATGGACTACATTGAGTTGGAAAGATGTCAGTGTTACAAATACGTACTTGTCATTGTAGATGTATTTAGTAAATGGATCGAGGCATATCCAACCACAGACAATAAAGCCTCTACTGTTGTTAAGGTATTGCTGAGAGAGATCATACCTCGGTATGGTATTCCAACTCGGTTAAGTTCTGACAACGGTCCTCACTTCACTGCCGAAGTGAACAAGGAACTTTGTACCCAGTTGAACATTCATCAGCAATTGCATTGTGCTTATCGACCACAGGCTGCAGGACTTGTCGAAAGAACCAATCAGACTCTGAAGAACAAACTTGCTAAACTGGTAGCCGAAACCGGCTCCACTTGGTTGAAATTGCTTCCTGTGGCTCTCTTTCAGATCCGCACCACACCAGCGGGTAAAGCACGACTTACACCTGCTGAGATTATCTATGGTAGACCACTCAAGACTCCCTGGAACCAAAATGCTCCTACAACGGTGCATTTTCACCATATGACTGAAGAAATGACGACCTATGTCTTGGCTCTTACTAAGGTTTTGCGCGGGCTGCATTCACAGGTCCGTGCTGCATATGGTGAACTTCCTGACTTATCTGGTTCTCTAAAAATTGAACCAGGTTCGTATGTGATGGTTAAGAACTGGACTCGTAAAAGTCTAGATCCAAGGTGGGAAGGTCCATATCAGGTCTTACTAACAACCCCGACTGCAGCTAAGGTCGAGGGAAGAAGCGCATGGGTGCATTTCCACCACTGTAAATTGATTGGAGAAACCAATCAAAAGGGGGGGAGATAATCAGTAGTAAATCAGTACAGTATATAGTAGATTTTAGAGATAATCAGTAGTAAATCAGTACAGTATATAGTAGATTTTACGAACAATCATTAATTTTATTTTGATTGATCAGCCATTGATAGGAGACTACAGAACTCGTGCTCGGCCTTGATAGAGGTGACTGCAGCTTTTACGAGGTCTGGTGTTGTGTTTGGATTGTTCTGGCCTGCTGAAATCCTACTCTTATTATACTTATTATACGATTTGAATTTTTAATTTTAAGTTTTAATATTTTAAGTTTTAATTTTGATTGTGTGTAAGCCTTTTATTTCACAGATTAACAACCGCTAGGGGACCATCTGCTTAGCATCAAGTTTCGGAGCCGGGAGAAAACAGCATCCCAGGCGGGTCGGAGCCGAGTGCTACAAAGAAGAAAACACCACCACAGGCGGAGCGCCCACTGAAGACTGAAACCATGAAGTTGCTGCTCGCTGTTATTGGACTTTTTGGACTATTGTGCCTGACTCAAGGCGATACGGACAAATCACGGAAGAAACGTGAATTACTTACCAACACCTTTCTGCACATGTCATATGAATACGCCAAAAGCTATAACTTAACAAGCTGTTGGGTTTGCAGTCACATTCCTATCCATAGTAAAAGAGGGATTCCCTTGAGACCCATCCCGTTCAATGCCACAGAGATGGCGAGTGGGTCATGCGCCAGAACGCCAGCGGCGTTTATAAAGATTCATACAACCAGGAGGGCGACAGGGACAAATGGAAGTCGGCAGGTTACGACCTAACCACTTTCCAAGGGTGGTACCAGCCTAATTATAATCGGAACAGCCAGCCTCCAGCCTTAGTCCTTACTAATACTTCAGGAGTTGGTAGGCCGAAGAGGCCAATATGTTTAACGAAGAGTGTGCCCGGAGGTATAGAAGTAGGATGCAGTAAATGTTTCCAAAGTGTTAATGTAACAAAATGTATTCGCACCAGAGGCTGTGGCCAAGGTTTCTTCCAATTAGATCATACCGGAACCCCCAATAGGACAAGTGGGGGACCATGGGAAGGAATGGAAATCAGATGGGGATGGAGGATTCGTGAGGCATTAGACGACAATTTAATCGCATATAATGGGACCTATTTTATATGTGGTCACCAAGCCTATCCATGGTTACCCCGGGATTGGACGGGTTCGTGTTACTTAGGTTATGCAGTACCTTTTATTCACCACTTGAATAAGATTGGGGAACACCACGAATTTAAGAAACACGTGACCAAAAGAGAGCTAGGAGCTTTTAATCGATTTTTCGGCGTAATAAACCCTCCCTATGGAATAATGAGCTTGATGGATGAAACAAGGAATCTGGCAAGGCTACTAGAGATAGTTGCCAATGACACTGAGGAAGCTATAGCAGACATGAGTGCCGAAATGATAGCCATTAGAACAGTAAGCCTCCAGAATCGAATGGCCTTAGATTACCTCCTTGCAGCACAAGGAGGAACCTGTGCCTTGATAGGGAGTGCTGTACTTATATCCCTGATAGCTCGGAAAACATAACCAACATTGTCAAACATATCCGGGATGCAGTAAGTCAGTATAAGAAACCTAAGCCAGGGGATGACTGGTTTGATTGGATCATTGGAGGATGGCTAGGATCAATGGGACAAACTCTGCTACATGGGCTAGTGGTGGTACTTGCCGTAATTATGTGCATTTTTCTAGTTTTCACGCTGATTAAGTGTTGCTGCAATAGATTAGGAGCAACTGTAATTCCAAGTCAATTGGTACAAAGGAAACCATCAGAAGAAGAAATTAAATTTGAGAAGGAATTAATGGAGGAGGAGTATAATAGACTCAATAAGATAGAGTTGGACCAGTAGGATGAGCCCAGAATCACTGGGTACCTTAGATGGTTATCATGGAATGATAAAAGGGGGGAATGAGGATATAGAATGCAAAATATGGTAACAACTCGCTTCGCATAGCCAAGGACCCTGTCAATCTAAAATGGAGGATCCTGTCAGCATAAAATGGTGGTGAAATGTCGACATCGCTGAGTCACTTGCATATTGTAAGAAATGATCATGTTAACTCAAGAAACTGTGAAGGCAGCAGGAAGTAAAATAAAAGAAGCTAAACTGATCTGTGGCTGCTAATATGGCTGGCACCCACGATGTCACACCTTGCTGGTGGAAACAGTGTAGGGCGGAGTGCAGAGGTTATACAGACAATAGGCGATCAGAAAACACATTACCATGATTGCAAACGCATTACCATAATGATTAGGTGATCATGAAACCATTACCAGGATATTTACTTAACTATAAACCATTCAGTGAAATGTGACTTCTTTGTTTCATACTGCCAGGCCAGGAAATCAAATTAAATGTATACGTGTACAGCTCGGGATTGGTGCAGACTGTACGATGTGTTAATGTCTTCTCAAATGCAAGTATAATAACGTGGCACACTGTATGAAAGATTGCTTGCTCTGGTTTAACCTGTCGGACTCTTCTGGAGTCAGGACTGTGCTGTATCAGAGTAAGTCTCCTGGGATGACGGAATAAAAACTGTTGAACTCAACCAGTATTCGACTCAGTGTTTGTACTGAACCAGATTGAGGACCAAAAGAATCCGTTTCAACAAAGCATAGAATCATACAGCACAGGAGGTCATTCAGACCATTGTTCCTGTGCTGGCTCTTTGAAAGAGCTATCAAATTAGTACCACTCTCCAGCTCTTCCCCCATAGCCCTGCAAATTTTTCCTTTTCAAGTACATATCAAATTCCCCTTTGAAAGTTACTACTGAATCTGCCTCCACCACCCTTTCAGGCAGTGCATTCCAGAGCACAATAACTTGCTGCGTAAAAAAAAATGATTCTCATTTCCCCTCTGGTTCTTTTGCCAATTACCTTAAATCTGGTGATCGACCCACCTGCCAGTAGAAACAGTTTCACAGAATCACAGAATCACAGAAACCCCACAGTGCAGATAGAGGCCATTTCGGCCCATCGAGCCTGCACCGACACATATCCCACCCGATCCCCGTAACCCCTACACCAACACATATCCCACCCTATCCCCGTAACCCCACGTATTTAATCCCCCTAACACTAAGCGTCAATTTTATCATAGCCAATCAACCTAACCCGCACATCTTTGGATTAGTTACTCTACTAAAACACCTCATAATTTTGAACACCTCTATTAAATTTCCCCTGAATCTTCTCTGCTCTAAAGGAGAACAATCGCAACTTCTCTAGTCTCTCCGTATAACTGAAGCCCCTCATTTCTGGTAGCATTCTAATAAATCTCCTCTGCACCCTCTCCAAGGCCTTCCTAAAGTGTGGTGCCCAGAATTGGACACAATATTCCAAGTGAGGCACAGCAGTGATTTATAAAGGTTTAGCATAACTTCCTTGCTTTTGTACTCTATGCTTCTATTTATAAAGCCAAAGATTCTGTATGCTTTTTAACAGCCTTATCAACTTGTCCTGCTACCATCAAAGATTTGTGGATGTGAACCCCCAGATCTCCCTGTTCCTGTAACCCCTTAAAAATTGTACCGTTTAGTTTATATTGTCTCTCCTCATTCTTCTTTCCAAAATGTATCACTTCACACTTCTCTGCATTAAATTTCATCTGCCATGTGTCTGCCCATTTCACCAGTCTGTCTATGTCCTCCTGAAGCCTGCTACTATCCTCCTCGCTGTTTACTACATTGTGTCATCTGCAAACTTTGAAGTTACACCTCCTATACTCAAGTCCATGTCATTAATATATATCAAAACAAATTTGAAATAAAAAGGAAGGATATCCTGAAAAACCAATGCAAAGGACCACAGTGAGGCAGGAGAGAAAAAAATGGTAAATTAGATTGGAAGATTACACATTTCTCATCTCTATATTCTTATGTTTAAAGTTTTGCACAATGCAATTAAAAAGCATCTTGGTCTGTGCACATTTCAATTTACATGAAAAGCCAACAGGCTGTTTTGCTTACTGGGAGAAGCCAACTGAGGCTGAGGGTCACTTAACAAGTTTTGGTGAGCTCGAGGGTAGCACACCAATGTTCTCCTTAAGGTGAACGGCCACGCACCAATCGCGAGTTCCTGTGCAGACTGCTCACCAGCTCATGCTACTGGAAGAGATACTGTGCATGCGCGGCCGCGCAGTAAATTTAAAGGGTCCGCGCACAAAAAACAATTAGAGGGAACTTTACATAAACATAAACATAAATTCAGATAGTATTCAGATACTATCTTAAATACACAAAACGTAGTGTAAAATAGTTAAATCTTCTGTTATTAAACGAATGTGGCTCGAGTCTGCAGGGTTTCCGACGTTCACTTTTTAGTGTGCTGAGTACGGGAGCCTGAGACTAAGCAAGGTCTGAACTACAATTGCATTTCCTGGAGTCCTTGTGCTCTGGGATCCACTCCTCTGTCGAAGAAGGTGATGAGAACGCCCCTGCCGTCGTACTCTGGGTACCGGGAGAGGAAAGACGTAGCGCTGGTCTCTTTCTTCGGTAAAACTAAGAGTCGTCATGGTTCAGGGTGTGGTTTGTTCAGGGTTTGGAGTGTGGTTTGTTCAGGGTTTGGAGTGTGGTTTGAGTTCAGGGCTGGGAGTGTGGGTGAGTTTAGGGCTGGGAGTGTGGGTGAGTTCAGGGCTGGGAGTGTGGGGTGAGTTCAGGGCTGGGAGCATGGGGTGAGTTCAGGGCTGGGAGTGTGGGGTGAGTTCAGGGCTGGGAGTGTGGGTGAGTTTAGGGCTGGGAGTGTGGGGTGAGTTCAGGGCTGGGAGTGTGGGTGAGTTCAGGGCTGGGAGTGTGGGGTGAGTTCAGGGCTGGGAGTGTGGGTGAGTTTAGGGCTGGGAGTGTGGGGTGAGTTCAGGGCTGGGAGCATGGGGTGAGTTCAGGGCTGGGAGTGTGGGGTGAGTTCAGGGCTGGGAGTGTGGGGTGAGTTCAGGGCTGGGAGCGTGGGGTGAGTTCAGGGCTGGGAGCATGGGGTGAGTTCAGGGCTGGGAGTGTGGGGTGAGTTCAGGGCTGGGAGTGTGGGGTGAGTTCAGGGCTGGGAGCATGGGGTGAGTTCAGGGCTGGGAGTGTGGGGTGAGTTCAGGGCTGGGAGTGTGGGGTGAGTTCAGGGCTGGGAGTGTGGGGTGAGTTCAGGGCTGGGAGTGTGGGGTGAGTTCAGGGCTCGGAGTGTGGGTGAGTTTAGGGCTGGGAGTGTGGGGTGAGTTCAGGGCTCGGAGTGTGGGTGAGTTCAGGGCTGGGAGTGTGGGTGAGTTCAGGGCTGGGAGTGTGGGTGAGTTTAGGGCTGGGAGTGTGGGGTGAGTTCAGGGCTGGGAGTGTGGGGTGAGTTCAGGCCTGGGAGTGTGGGTGAGTTTAGGGCTGGGAGTGTGGGGTGAGTTCAGGGCTGGGAGCATGGGGTGAGTTCAGGGCTGGGAGTGTGGGGTGAGTTCAGGGCTGGGAGAGCGGGATGAGTTCAGGGCTGGGAGTGTGGGGTGAGTTTAGGGCTGGGAGTGTGGGTGAGTTCAGGGCTGGGAGTGTGGGGTGAGTTCAGGGCTGGGAGCATGGGGTGAGTTCAGGGCTGGGAGTGTGAGGTGAGTTCAGGGCTGGGAGAGTGGGATGAGTTCAGGGCGCGGAGTGTGGGGTGAGCTCAGGGCTCGGAGTGTGGAGTGAGCTCAGGGTTGGGAGTGTGGAGTGAGTTCAGGGCTGGGAGTGTGGGGTGAGTTCAGGGCTGGGAGTGTGGGGTGAGTTCGTGTCTCGGAGTGTGGGGTGAGTTCAGGGCTGGGAGTGTGGGGTTAGTTCAAGGCTGGGAGTGTAGGCTGAGAACAGGGCTCGGAGTGTGGGGTGAGTTCAGGGCTCGGAGTGTGGGGTGAGTTCAGGGCTGGGAGTGTGGGATGAGTTCGGGGCGCGGAGTGTGGAGTGAGCTCAGGGCTGGGAGTGTGGGGTGAGCTCAGCGTGCGTACTGTGGGGTGAGTTCAGGGCTGTGATTATGGGGTGAGTTCAGGGCTGCAAGTGTGGGGTGAGTTCAGGGCTGGGAGTGTGGGGTGAGTTCAGGGCTTGGAGTGTGGTTTGAGTTCAGGGCCCGGAGTGTGGGGTGAGTTCAGGGCTGGGAGTGTGGGGTGAGTTCAGGGCTTGGAGTGTGGTTTGAGTTCAGGGCTCGGAGTGTGGTTTGAGTTCAGGGCTCGGAGTGTGGGGTGAGTTCAGGGCTGGGAGTGTGGGGTGAGTTCAGGGCTTGGAGTGTGGGGTGAGTTCAGGGCTTGGAGTGTGGTTTGAGTTCAGGGCTCGGAGTGTGGTTTGAGTTCAGGGCTCGGAGTGTGGTTTGAGTTCAGGGCTCGGAGTGTGGGGTGAGTTCAGGGCTCGGAGTGTGGTTTGAGTTCAGGGCTCGGAGTGAGGGGTGAGTTCAGGGCTCGGAGTGTGGTTTGAATTCAGGGCTCGGAGTGTGGGGTGAGTTCAGGGCTCGGAATGTGGGGTGAGTTCAGGGCTCGGAGTGTGGGGTGAGTTTGTGGCTTGGAGTGTGGTGTGAGTTCATGGCTGGGAGTGTGGGGTGAGTTCAGGGCTGGGAGTGTGGGGTGAGTTCAGGGCTGGGAGTGTGGGGTAAGTTCAGGGCTGGGAGTGTGGGGTGAGTTTGTGGCTTGGAGTGTGGTGTGAGTTCATGGCTGGGAGTGTGGGGTGAGTTCAGGGCTCGGAGTGTGGTTTGAATTCAGGGCTCGGAGTGTGGGGTGAGTTCAGGGCTCGGAATGTGGGGTGAGTTCAGGGATGGGAGTGTGGGGTGAGTTTGTGGCTTGGAGTGTGGGGTGAGTTCAGGGCTGGGAGTGTGGGGTGAGTTCAGGGTGCGGAGTGTGGGGTGAGTTCAGGGCTGGGAGTGTGGGGTGAGTTCAGGGCTTGGAGAGTGGGGTGAGTTCAGGGCTCGGAGTGTGGGGTGAGTTCAGGGCTGGGAGTGTGGGGTGAGTTCAGGGCTTGGAGTGTGGGGTGAGTTCAGGGTGCGGAGTGTGGGGTGAGTTCAGGGCCGGGAGTGTGGGGTGAGTTCAGGGCTCGGAGTGTGGGGTGAGTTCAGGGCTCGGAGAGTGGGGTGAGTTCAGGGCTCGGAGTGTGGGGTGAGTTCAGGGCTGGGAGTGTGGGGTGAGTTCAGGGCTGGGAGTGTGGGGTGAGTTCAGGGCTCAGTGTGGGGTGAGTTCAGGGCTGGGAGTGTGGGGTGAGTTCAGGGCGGGGAGTGTGGGGTGAGTTCAGGGCTGGGAGTGTGGGGTGAGTTCAGGGCTGGGAGTGTGGGGTGAGTTCAGGGTTGGGAGTGTGGGTGAGTTCAGGGCTGGGAGTGTGGGTGAGTTCAGGGCTGGGAGTGTGGGGTGAGTTTAGGGCTGGGAGTGTGGGGTGAGTTCAGGGCTCGGAGTGAGGGGTGAGTTCAGGGCTCGGAGTGTGGTTTGAATTCAGGGCTCGGAGTGTGGGGTGAGTTCAGGGCTCGGAATGTGGGGTGAGTTCAGGGCTCGGAGTGTGGGGTGAGTTTGTGGCTTGGAGTGTGGTGTGAGTTCATGGCTGGGAGTGTGGGGTGAGTTCAGGGCTGGGAGTGTGGGGTGAGTTCAGGGCTGGGAGTGTGGGGTAAGTTCAGGGCTGGGAGTGTGGGGTGAGTTTGTGGCTTGGAGTGTGGTGTGAGTTCATGGCTGGGAGTGTGGGGTGAGTTCAGGGCTCGGAATGTGGGGTGAGTTCAGGGCTGGGAGTGTGGGGTGAGTTTGTGGCTTGGAGTGTGGGGTGAGTTCAGGGCTGGGAGTGTGGGGTGAGTTCAGGGTGCGGAGTGTGGGGTGAGTTCAGGGCTGGGAGTGTGGGGTGAGTTCAGGGCTTGGAGAGTGGGGTGAGTTCAGGGCTCGGAGTGTGGGGTGAGTTCAGGGCTGGGAGTGTGGGGTGAGTTCAGGGCTTGGAGTGTGGGGTGAGTTCAGGGTGCGGAGTGTGGGGTGAGTTCAGGGCCGGGAGTGTGGGGTGAGTTCAGGGCTCGGAGTGTGGGGTGAGTTCAGGGCTCGGAGAGTGGGGTGAGTTCAGGGCTCGGAGTGTGGGGTGAGTTCAGGGCTGGGAGTGTGGGGTGTGTTCAGGGCTGGGAGTGTGGGGTGAGTTCAGGGCTGGGAGTGTGGGGTGAGTTCAGGGCTGGGAGTGTGGGGTGAGTTCAGGGCTGGGAGTGTGGGGTGAGTTCAGGGCTGGGAGTGTGGGGTGAGTTCAGGGTTGGGAGTGTGGAGTGAGTTCAGGGCTGGGAGTGTGGGGTGAGTTCAGGGCTGGGAGTGTGGGGTGAGTTCAGGGCTGGGAGTGTGGGGTGAGTTCAGGGCTGGGAGTGTGGGGTGAGTTCAGGGCTGGGAGTGTGGGGTGAGTTCAGGGCTGGGAGTGTGGGGTGAGTTCAGGGCTGGGAGTGTGGGGTGAGTTCAGGGTGCGTACTGTGGGGTGAGTTCAGGGCTGGGAGTGTGGGGTGAGTTCAGGGCTGGGAGTGTGGAGTGAGTTCAGGGCTTGGATTGTGGGGTGAGTTCAGGGCTGGGAGTGTGGGGTGAGTTCAGGGCTGGGAGTGTGGAGTGAGTTCAGGGCTTGGATTGTGGGGTGAGTTCAGGGCTGGGAGTGTGGGGTGAGTTCAGGGCTGGGAGTGTGGGGTGAGTTCAGGGCTGGGAGTGTGGGGTGAGTTCAGGGCTTGCAGTGTGGGGTGAGTTCAGGGCTTGGAGTGTGAGGTGAGTTCAGGGCTGGGAGTGTGGGGTGAGTTCAGGGCTTGCAGTGTGGGGTGAGTTCAGGGCTTGGAGTGTGGGGTGAGTTCAGGGCTTGGAGTGTGGGGTGTGTTCAGGGCTGGGAGTGTGGGGTGTGTTCAGGGCTGGGAGTGTGGGGTGAGTTCAGGGCTGGGAGTGTGGGGTGAGTTCAGGGCTTGGAGTGTGAGGTGAGTTCAGGGCTTGCAGTGTGGGGTGAGTTCAGGGCTTGCAGTGTGGGGTGAGTTCAGGGCTTGGAGTGTGGGGTGTGTTCAGGGCTGGGAGTGTGGGGTGTGTTCAGGGCTGGGAGTGTGGGGTGAGTTCAGGGCTGGGAGTGTGGGGTGAGTTCAGGGCTGGGAGTGTGGGGTGAATTCCAGGAGAGGATAGACCCAGCGGCGGTCTCTTTCTTTGGTAAAACTAAGAGTCGTTGAGATGAGCAGCCATGACTGAACGGAAGTGGAGCGTCCAGTACGCACGCGCCCCCACCAGTCAGCGATGAGCGGCGGATTTAGCAGGTTTTAGAAAAGCGGTTCACAGAGCCAGAGCGGGGGAGAGCCGCAGACAGACTTTAGGTCGGCTCCGAAACACAAAAGGGAAGCAGATCTGCATCTATCTATCTATATATATAAAAAGTGGTTTGTCTCTCTGTTTGTCTGTCTGTCTGTCCGCTATACACTCAAAAGTTATACAGCGTACCTACACGCATGTTATATCAAAAGAAAGCTTATCATTAGGGGAGTCTAATAGGCGTATTTACTTTTTGGTCCAACAAAAATTGTTCAGACAGTATACAAAAAAGGTTCAAAAAACGGCAAAATTCCGCTCATTAGCGTTGAGTGACGTGATGGTTGACCAATCGGTGTATCACGGGGGGGGTTCATTGTGTGTGTGGGTGGGCCTAATCCTTCTGAGCTGAGGTGAGTGGCCGCCATCTTGATTTCTAACTATTGATTTATTTTTACCACTTTCTGTGTGTTTATTTTTCCCACTTTCTGTGTGTGTGGAGGGGAAATTGTTATTAAAAAAAGTAAATTCATTTCTAAATATTTTTTCTAAGCTGATTAATTTTCCTACCTTTCACCCTTTTTTTTCCTCGACTCGCTGCCTCCGCTGGGCACCGCAACC